>NC_135312.1:72633003-73233003 GCF_048772815.1 Callospermophilus lateralis
TATAATTTCTTAAATATAGATAGAAGTATAATTTGGTACTATGATGTTAATATTTTAAAAACTGCAAGTTGATATTAATTTTAAGAACTACAGACAATTTTAAGAGGCTGGCTTGTTGCTCAATGGACTCTCATTTTATTTACAAAAGCCCAGTGTTTGATATGAGTTTCTCCCTTGTGGAGCCATGGATAATCTATGGGTGTTAAAGATTCATGGATGAGAAAAGAAAAATTTTAAATATTCTCAAGGATCTATCTGTGTGAAAAAGATATCTCTACATGAGAAGAACATGATGACTCTATCAGGACTGGAAAATGAACAAAATTTGTGATTTCAAAGGGGTTTTCTGGGATTAGTGAAAATAGTAAATATACCACGTCTAATGAAATGGTGGCAGAGCACATTTGAAAGGAACTCTTTCCTATGATTTTCAGCTCTGGAATGTGGTTTCAATTAGATACTGCCTTTGCCTGAGTGAGGGATTTGCATCTCTGTTCAACTTTATTTCTGTCAAGGGTGACACCTGGCAACTTAGGAGAGAAAAAAAAAATTAGTAAAGAAGCTTGACTGGGCAGGTCTGTCCAGCATCAGCCATTCATAGCATAAGGTGAAGAAGTATCTTGTATTGATGCTGTAACAGTCTCTGCCACCCAGGGATGCACAGTCTTGTCATAAGGAGATGTCAAAACTAAAACATGAGCAAGCCAAATGAAAATGACAAAGGAGAGATGTAAGTGCTCTGGAGGTCAGTGGAGGGGGGCATATTCACAGAGGGAACATGAGGGTCCTTGGAGCAGTGGTGGAAGTCCAGACAGGTCTGAAAGAACAACTAGGATTTCAACAGACAGATGCTAGTGTGGCTCTTCAGTTAAGTCTACCAGCTCAGTAAAGATGTGTTGAAATAGAACAATGGTGTTTAGTGACTTGTGAACAGTGAGGCTGAAGCAACATAGTGGGCCCAGCTTGTACCAGGCTTCCAAGGGATAGGAAAAGATGTGACCAAGAAGTCCATTTGAGTTTGAAATGGAAAGGAGCTACTATTAATTGAGCACTCATGGTGTGCTGGGGACTTGATAGTTGTTATCATAACTTTACAGCCAGGAGACTGAGATTCTGGAGAGATTGAGAAATGAAAACCATAGCAGAAATAACCGCAAATTTCAATCACAAACCTCACCTTCTTTCTACCACTCCTTACTGGTTAGCAGGGAGGGATGATGGGGAGATCACTGCAGAAGTCACTGTACCAATCCAAGCAATAGGTAATGAGGACCAGAAAGAGAAAGATGGCTTTATAAATAGAAAGAAGGACAAAAAGACTCATCGAAGAAGGCCAGTCTATGTGGCAATGGACAGAGATGCCTAGTAGTAGTCTAATTAATGCCCAGTTTTGAAGCCTGGACTCAGAAAATGCTGGGAATGTTTAACAGGAAAAATGCAAGTCTGGAGAAGGGCCTGGTTTAGAGGAAGAAGGATAAGCTCAGTTTGATAGTTACTATGAGATGGGTCAGGCTCCATTTCAGATGTAAGAGACATCTGCATAGAAGTGAGAGGTGAAGGCTTTGAATAATGGCAAAGGTGAAGGAACATGGAAGGACCAGCAGACAGCTTTAGACAATACCCTCCTTTAGGTGGAGGATAGAGACAGAACTAGGGGAGGAAAGGGAGAGAAAACTGAATCACAGTAACCAGCCTGAAAGGCAGGAGAGAATTTTAAGGCACTGACTCCAAAGCTTAGGAGTCCATCAGCCCTAGTGCTAGTGGCCTTATCATGTACCAGAGAGCACACTGGTCATCCTGAGTCATGGGCCAGAGGCCTGGACACACTCCAGCTTGAGAGGCTGAGAAGCCATGGGGAAAGTAAAGATGGGGAAAGAGACTAACTGGGGTGAGGACCAGGTCAAAGGTGACTGTTCATGGGTGATGGGGATGCAGGAGCAGAGAAAATTGGGAGATCAACAATGGCCCAGAGAAAAATAGACAATTGGGCTAAAGTTCAGAGCTGGAGGTAGAGAAAATAAATAAAAGTGGCCATGCTTTTCTTCCTTTCACACCTACAGAAAACCTGTTTTTGTATTTATTTGCCTCTTCTTAAAGACCAGCATTTATGTTACCAGGCATACCTCTCACTTGGAACAGAACCACAAGTCACAGTAAATAACAACTAGTTATTCAGGAATGTTCCCAAATAACCTAAGCTGAAATTTGCCTAATAGGGAGTCCTGTAATGAAACTGGAGAACCAAGCAAAGATCATTTATGAGGGAAAGAACCTTCATGTTAGGCCTCAAATAATTTCTGCAGAAAATGTCTAAGAAACATGAGCTCTGTATTTGCAATAATTAAAAATCCAGCAGGGATAGGAGCAGCTAAAAGCACAGAATCAGACTAAAAATACTGCAGATTTTGGAATGCTTGCATATAGTATTTTAAAAAATTTAATTCCTAGATTGATAAATTTTAGGCCAAGAACAAAGTTGGAAGACTGACACTACCTTACCCTGACAATTACTTTGATCTTGACAGCATTGCACATGACAGAGTAGAAGAAACCAGGCAACAGAACAGACCCCCACAGGTATAGTCACAAAGGAGCAGAGGCAAAGAGTAGAGCAGAGATGAACTTCAAATCATGGTGCTGTGTTAACTGAGCATCCCCCCTGAAAATACATAGAGACAGAACTTAAACTCTTAGCAAAACTTAGCAGGGGATCATAACTATTTAGGGTCATAGGCCTAGATATAAAATGCAAAACTATAAGACAAGAAGTAACACACGTGCAAACCTAGCTTGCTTTGTGTTTATTGATAACCAAAACCATGATCCAAAGTCATGTCCAGGAAAAATAAGATGCATTGGTTAACTTTATTAAAATTAAAACTTATACTGTGAATAACACTATGAAGAGAATGAAAATATAAACCACAGCCTGGAAGAAAATTTTTCCAAAACTCATATATGATAAAAGAATGGAATTCAAAATATGCAAAGAACATTTCATACTTTTCCACAAGAAAACATACAAGGTAGTTACAAGTTGGGGAAAAGACCTGGACATATTGAACCCATTTTTAAAATTAGGTAGTCAGTGTAGTTAGGTAAATCGGGTCTAATACATCGGGTCTAATACCGAGTAAAATCTAAAATGGAGACCATGCTGACAATGATTCCGGGAAATGCAGGACAACTCACGGAATGTTAATGAAGTCCCAGAAAGGCCCTAGGCAAAGTCCACCCCAAAGAAATGTTAATGGAACCCAGGAAACAGTCCCCAACAGATTTGGAGATAGCCCATCCCAAAGAAGTGAAAAGCCCATCCCAAAGAAGTGATAATGAAGTCCTTCCTGCCCAGATTACTTGTTTGGCCCACCTGTGTCCCAACTCTTCCCTTTGGCCAACCTGTGTCCAAACTCTTTCCCCTTACATTCCATCACCAAACCTATAAAAAGGGGAACACATTTGCCCTTCAACGGAATTCCACCTCTTGGGTCCCATTTTTTCCTCTGGGAGAAGTCTTTTCTGCTGTCCTTTAATAAACTTCTAATTTCTACTCTCACCTTGCCTCGGCGTGTTTTTCTGGTGTTATTCTTCAACTTTGGGGAAGCAAGGACTCTTCACTGGCCAACAGCGGTAACATTGGAGGTCCCAGACCAAGATTCTTCTTCACTGAGGTAAGTCGTCTCCATGCACGCCATGTCTGTTTGAGGTGCATCTTTCTCTCTATTTCTTTCTGCAGGGTAAGGTGGGCACCCAATGGCTACTTAAACGCAAGACTTCAAGACTCAGGTGAGAGGTTTCCTGGCCTAGGCAGCTCTCAATCACCTCTTTAATACAGAGCAGGCATGTTGGGTTCTACCAAAGCCACTTTCAACTTTTCTGTCTGGGCCTGGAAAGCAAGTGGCATGAGTACACAGTGTCCCGAATCCTGATCTTCCTCGGATGCGTGGAGGTGAAGGAAAGAGTTTGGAACAACTGCGGAATTCCAGTCTGGGCTACACTCAGACATATTCCTAAGATTCCTTTCTCTTGAGCCCCCTCCCAACAGCCCTCAGGGGTATCTAGGGTGATCAGTAGATGAATGGCACTGAGGGAAAGCCCCAATTACATTTGCTTCTGTATGGGTCATGCAACACTCCCAACCCCACATCCATACCCTCCTGGATGCTCCCCTTCCTTTGTCAGTCAGAAATGGTAGCAATTCAGGTTGTAGAACTGAGAGAAAGGCATGGGATGATTAGTAAGATCTGCCCAGGTTCCCAAAGGTGCATAGATAACTTTCACTAGTCTGTTTTACCGCCTGATGTTTAAAATGTGCTATGTTCTCTTTGAGCTGCTAGAGTGGCATTTTTAGAATCCATTGTTCCCATAATCTCTCTGATAGAAAGCTCTCTGATAGAAAGCGCTACTTTACAACCAGGTGATTTACCTCATCCTTAGGCGGTTCCTTTAGTCTACAGAGCAAAGGTGAAGAAAGAGTGCACGATTTTCTTTTGCTGTGGGTTTTTAGTGGCCGGAAGGATAAGCAGTAATGCCCTTAAGTCTGAATCCTACCAGGGTCTCTGGCACAGGGCAAACTGAGACCCTTGCACTTTGCTAATAGGGACCAGAAACCCCTTGGCAAAGCAAGGTGAGAGATGGGTTTTCTGGACCATTTAGGAGGCTCAAGATTAGGGAGATCAACAGTTTTCTCTGCTGTGGGCACCTGAGTTCTGTTTTTTTTTTTTTTTTTTTTTTTTTCTCTCCTCACTCAGATGGGAGCCACACTCTCCAATATGTCAGGTACACCACTTACCTGAGTATTGCAAAATTGGGATAAATTTGACCCTCAGACACTCAAGAAAAAGTGCCTCATTTTCTTCTGCCGCCAGGACTGGCCTCAATACAAACTACCTGATGGAGAAACCTGGCCACCAGAGGGAAGTACCAATTTTAATACAATTTTACATCTTGATAAATTTTGCAAAAAGAAAGGAAAATGGTGTGAGGTGCCGTATGTTCAGGTTTTCTTTGCTCTAAGGGAAAATCCTAAATTATGCCAACAGAGTAAAGTAGACGTAGACATGATATCTACAATGAAGAGATAAAGTCTTGGGGACTCACCTACTGAGGAAAAAGAATCAGGAGAACCCACAAAACCTCCATCTGCTGTTTGTGCGTAACAACAGCCTTCCTGTCCTCCATATCCTGGCCCCCCTGTGTCTGCCCCAACAGGGAAACCAAATGTATTACCTCTCTAGGAGATGCCAGGAAGAGAATATGGGCCAATCAAAGTACATACCCCCTTCTCCCTTCAAGACTTAAGGCAGACAAAAACTGACTTGGGGAGATTTTCAGATGACACAGATATAAATATTGAGGTATTTCAAAACTTATGCCAGGTATTTGATTTCGCCTGGAAAGATATGCTATTACTCAACCAGACCTTGACTTTCAATGAGAAGGAAGCAACTCTCAGAACAGCTGAGGAATTTGGGATGAACTGCAACTTGCTCCTTCCCCAGCAGAACAGACTAAGAGCAAACCTAATTACCCATCTGGAGCACAGGCAGTTCCCAGAAATGATCCTGAGTGGGACCCAAATAACGAGCAAGATGTTTGGAAAATTCGCCATTTTCAAGTGTTGATCCTTGAGGCCCTTAGGAGAATCAAGCAAAAGCCCAATAACTACTCTAAGATTTCAGAAATTATTCAGGGACCCCAGGAAAGCCCTCCTGTTTTTGTGGAGAAACTCAGAGAGGCAATGAGAAAACATACCATCGTGGATCCTGAATCCACAGAGGGCCAATTACTTTTAAAGGACAAATTTATCACTCAGTCAGCCCCAGACGTGTGGAGGAAGTTACAAAAATTGGCATATGGCCCTGATCAATCTTTAGATAACATCCTTCGAAATGCTACTTCGGTTTTCTATAATAGAGATATAGAGAAAAAAAAGAAGAAAGAGCTTAGAGACAAAAAAAGAACTGAAACGCTGGTATTTGCTCTTAGAGGAGTAAGCTCCCAGGGTCAAGGAGGAGGATGAAATGCTCCTCAATACACAAAATGGACTTGTTTCCATTGTGGAGAGGAAGGACATTTCAAACAGGATTGCCCAAAAGCCAAGTGTCCACCTCAAAGGCCCTGCCCTAAATGTCAAGGCAATCACTGGAAGAGTGACTGTCCTCAGGGTCATAGGTCCTTGAAGCCAGACTCTTCCACACAGGCCTGATGGGGGCTGGGCTCAATCCTGGCTACCGTGACTCCTATCACCACATGTGAGCCCTGGGTATGCTTCTCCATAGGGAGCCAAAGTTCAACTTCCTTTTAGATACTGGTGCCAGTTATTCTGTGCTCACCTCTTATCCTGGACCTTTTTCCTCTAATACTCTAACCATACAAGGGGTGTCTGGATGGTCTATTACCAGAAGGCTTACACCCCCACTGAGTTGTGTGTGGGACGGGTGATGTTTTCTCATACATTTGTGATAGTCCCAGAAATTCCTACCCCCTTATTAGGAAGGGACATACTTTCAAAACTTCAGGCATCCATTACAATGAATTTAGGACTGAGAGGACCATTATGTTTGTCTTTATTAGAATGTGATATAAACCCTGAAGTGTGGGCTACTGAAGGCAAAATTGGAAGGGCGAAAAGTGCAGTTCCAATCAAAATAGTCTTAAAGGACCCTTCTGCCTTTCCACATGAGACAATATCCCCTACCCCCAGAGGCAAAAAGGGCTTACTGAAGATCATTCAGAGCCTCAAAAGACAGAAACTTTTAGTGCCCTGCAATAGCCCATGTAACAAACCCATTTTAGGAATTCAGAAACCCAATGGGGAATGGAGACTAGTTCAGGACCTGAGAATAATTAATGAAGCAGTTGTTCCTCTCCACCCTATGGTTCCTAATCCATACACTCTGTTATCTGAGATTCCATCAGCTGCTGCCTGGTTCACAGTGTTAGATTTAAAAGATGTCCTTTTTATTTTTTTTTTTTGTATACCCTTAGACTCCCAATCTCAATATCTGTTTGACTTTGAAGAGCCAGATAGCAGATCTCAACTAACTTGGACTGTACTACCCCAAGGTTTCTTAGACAGTCCCCATTTGTTTGGCCAAACCCTAGCTAAGGATTTAACAGAGTTCAGAGATAAGACATCTCAGGCTGTCCTACAATATGTAGATGATATACTTTTGTGTGCCTCTACTGAAAGGGAATGTCAAAAGGCTACTAAAGAGCTTTTAAACTTCTTAGCTGATGAGGGTTATAAAGTCTCAAAAAAAAAAAAAGCTCAATTATGCCAAAAACAAGTTCAATATTTAGGATTACAGCTATCTCAAGGAACTCGCAAGCTAGGACCAGAAAGAATAATCCCCATAGGACAATATCCTCTACCTCAGACCATAAGACAACTTAGAGACTTCCTAGGGATAACTGGATACTGTAGGCTTTGGATCCCTGGATATGGAGAAATAGCTAAACCTCTCTATAGCCCCCTCAAAGAAACACAACACCAAGGAATGACTTTGTTTGTATGGGAACCAGAACAGATTAAAGCCTTCAAGGCATTAAAAGGGGCCTTACTCTAAGCCCCTGCCCTCAGATTATGCACAGAACAATAATTCAACCTATTTGTTACTGAAAAAAAAGGGATAGCCCTAGGAGTGGTCACACAAAAGAAGGGACCAGCTCAATAGCCAGTAGCTTATCTCAGTAAGGAGCTTGATCTTGTGTCTCCAAGATGGCCTCATTGTTTGAGGGTAGTGGCAGCTGTGGCCTTGCTAGTTCCTGAGGCAATTAAAATCACCCTGGGAAGAGACCTTATTGTCTACACCTCCCATGATCTCTCAGGAATTTTAAATACAAAAGGTGAACTATGGCTCTCAGACAATCGCCGTTTAAAATATCAAACCCTACTTTTAGAAGGACCTGTAACTCAAATAAGGACTTGTTCTAATTTAAACCCAGCTACCTTCCTCCCAGAGAAATTAGAGGGAAATCCTGGACACGACTGCCAATAAGTCCTATCTATAAATTACTCAGCTAGAAAGGACCTTCAAAACTTTCCCCTATCCAATCCTGACCTCACCATGTTCACAGATGGGATATCCTTTATGGAACAAGGAGAATGCAAAGCTGGATATGCTGTGGTGACTTTACATGACACCATAGAGGCACAATCTTATCCCTTAGGCACAAGCTCTCAACTAGATGAATTGATAGCCCTAAAAAGAGCATTAGAAATAGGGAAACATCAGATAATTAATATTTATACAGACTCCAAATATGCCTATCTAATCCTGCATGCACATGCAGCAATTTGGAAAGAAAGAGGATTTCAAACTACTGGGGTAACATCTAAAAAGAACTATGAGCAAATCTTAAGACTGCTAGAAGCTGTCCATTTACCCAAAGAGGTAGCAGTAATTCATTGTCAAAGACATCAAAAAGAGGTAGATGAGATAGCAGAAGGAAACAGAAGACCAACAAGCCAAGGAGGCTGCTAAGGGTAATTCACAATTAACTACCTTAGCCCCTTTGATATGGACAGGCCCTCGCAGAGATAAGACCTCAATACACCCAGGAGGAAACTAATAAGGCACTATCTAAGGGAGGTATTCTTTTACCATCTGGGTGGATTCAAATGGAAGATGAGAAACTTTATTTACCTGCTAATTCCCAGTGGAAGATTTTACATACCTTACATCAATCTTTCCACCTAGGAGAAGAAAATACTCTCAAATTAACCCAAGGGATATTTGAGGGACAGGATCTTTCAAAGACTATCCACCAAAGAGTCAAAGCCTGTGACACATGTGAAAGAAAGAATCCACTTAATTCTACCAAAAAGCCCCCAGGATTACAAAGAATGGGACAATTCCCTGGGGAAGACTGACAACTTGATTTTACCCATATGCCTAAGAGTAATGGATTTCAATATTTATTAGTTATAATAGATAATTTTACTGGATGGACTGAAGCCTACCCCTCCCGAACTGAACAAGCAGGAGAGGTAGTCAAGGCATTATTACAGGAAATAATCCCATGATTTGGGTTGCCTCAAAGTCTACAGAGTAACAATGGAGCAGCCTTCAAGGCAGCTGTCACTCAGGGGATATCAAAATCCGTAGGCATCAAATATCATCTCTATTGTGCTTGGAGACCTCAATCCTCAGGAAAGGTAGAAAAAACTAATAATATTTTAAAAAGACATCTATGAAAACTCACTCAAGAAACCCACTACCCATGGCCAAAGGTGCTTCCTTTAGCATTGCTCAGAATCAGGAATACCCCAAAAACATTAGGGCTCAGCCCATTTGAGCTCTTATACAGGAGACCATTCCTAAGAAATGATATTCTTATAGACCAAAAAACTGCATATCTAGTAACTCGTATCACAAAGTTGGCCAAATTTCAAGCTGAAATTTGCAAATATCCTATATCTGAGCCAGTTACTTCTCCACCTCTCTATGAGCCTGAAGATCTAGTTATGATTAAGACCATTCCTTCAAACTCTCCAAACCTAGACCCTAATTGGAAAGGACCGTTTTTTCTGTAATCTTATCCACTCCTTCTGCAGTAAAGGTGCTGGAACAGGAGAATTGGATCCACCACTCTCAGATTAAGGCCTGCCAACCAGAGCCGATACCGAAGGAAACTTCTTCTTCCCAAGAAACTGAGGATCGATACTCCTGCACTCCAGTAGAGGACCTAAAATATCTCTTCCACAGAGTAAATGGTGACATGTAAACTTTTCCTTCTCTTTCTCTTTGTTACCATAAACAGACCAACTGAGGCTAACTCTTTTCTAATGTGGGCTCAGCAATATGCCATTAGGTTACAGAAAGATAATTGCTGGATATGTGGACTATTACCCCTTTCCAGCACTTCTGGACTACGTTGGTGGGTATCACCCTTACAAAGAAAGGACTGGATAAATTTACAATCCTTAATGTTACAACAAAATAAAGAAAGACCCCATATACAAAATGCCTCTCATGCAAAAGTTAATTTATGGCCTATAAATGAAACTTTATCACAACCTGGTCATGGAAAGATTTTCACTTTAAACCAGACCAACCTTCAGCATCCACTACTGTTAAATCCCATATAGGCCCATGTAATTCTCTCCTTCCACTACCCGAACCATCAATATGTCACAGATATAAAGATGGTTATTATCAGATTTGATACAGAGATTAATGGCTCACTCCCACTATTGGGCATTTAAACCAAAAAGCCCCACTCTGTTGGGAACAACGAAACCATACCTATGACACGTGGCCTAATGCTACTCGAGAATTAGCATGGACCCCAGAGTCACAATGTCAACAAATTATAGTTTTACAAGCCAATGATTGGTTTGGAACAAATTGGCTTTCTAGACCTAAAACTATTTGGCCAGCACCCAATCGGACTCAATGGATTTGTGAACTAACCTATGGCCCTGGGTTCCCCCAGGCTGGATAGAAAGATGTACTATTGGGTATCCCTGGATGCAGGGGAGATGGACCCCAAATATAACACAGCTAACAAACCTCCCCAATCTCAAACACAGATGAGGACGATCTGTATTTCGTTGGTATGATCATCTAGCTTCTTTGTTTATACCACAAATTGGTTTAGAAGATGAAATGTGGCATGTGGAGACTTTAAACAATTATACTCAAACTGCCCTCCATGATGTTGAGGAAAGTATCTCTCTCCTTAATACTGAAATAACACTTTTGAGGAAGGCCATCTTATATAATCCGATGGCTTTAGATGTCTTCACTGCAGCCCAAGGTGGTACTTGTGCTATTATTAAAATTGAATGTTGTGTTTACATCCCTGACAGTGTAATAAATGGCAGTGTAATAAATATCCTTAAAGATTTACATACTCAAATAAAAGCCATGTCCTCACCAACTTTGTCATGGAAACAATATCTTAGCTCCTGGTTCTCTGGTACTTCCTGGTGGAAAACATTGTTAGTCTCTGTCTTTGGTATCATACTCATTGGCATATTCCTGTGCTGTGGTATTTATTGCTGCATCAATACTAATAAATTCTTGTTTCTCTTATAGACTGCCATCGCTCAAATGGCCCTCCAGCCTATTACTTCTCAATCGGACTTCTATCATGGACCACTCGATAAATCCGATTTTTAAAGGGGGACTCCCACCGGCTTGCCCCACATCATCCCTCTTTCAGCCTGAAGAAGCAATAATGGTCTTTGCCCCAATTCCTTGCAGCAGTAAGGAGTTTCCCAAATTAGAGGGGGGGATGAAGCCAGATGTAAAATTAGGTAGTCAGTGTAGTTAGGTAAATCGGGTCTAATACCGAGTAAACTACAAAGTGGAGGCCCTGCTGACAATGATTCTGGAAATGCAGGACAACTCACGGAATGTTAATGAAGTCCCAGAAAGGCCCTAGGCCAAAGTCCACCCCAAAGAAATGTTAATGGAACCCAGGAAACAGCCTCCAACAGATTTGGAGATAGCCCATCCCAAAGAAGTGATAAGCCCATCCCAAAGAAGTGATAATGAAGTCCTTCCTGCACAGATTACTTGTTTGGCCCACCTGTGTCCCAACCTTTCCCCCTTACATTCCATCACCAAACCTATAAAAAGGGGAACACATTTGCCCTTCAATGGATTCCACCTCTTGGGTGCCCTTTTTCCTCTGGGAGAAGTCTTTTCTGCTGTCCTTTAATAAACTTCTAATTTCTACTCTGACCTTGCCTCAGCATGCTTTTCTGGTGTTATTCTTCAACATTAGGGAAGGAACGACTCATCACTGGCCAACAGCAGTAACAACATGCCTCAACAAAGAAGACATACAGAGAGAAAATAAGCACCAGAAAAGCTGTTCCACATTTCATATCATCAGGGAAATTCAAGTTGAAACAATAAATACTACTGTACCCCTGCCAGAGTGGCCAAAATCCAGAACATCAGTAAGAGCAAGTGTCAGTGAAGATGTAGCATGAAAGGAGGGCTCGCTTCCTCTTGCTGAAAGTGAACAGCTGCTGGAAAGAGGCAAGCCGGGTCTCACAAAGCCAAGACATGCTTGCCACATGATCCAGTGATCACTGGTTATATTCCTAAAATGTTGGTAAGTTACATGCACACAAAATTCTGCCCATGAGTGTTTATAGCAGCCTTATTCACAATGGTCAAAACTCAGAAGCAAAAAGAATGTCTTTCTGTAAGTGATTTGAAAAAAAAAAATTGGGTCATCTGAAGGTGTACTTTGATCAGTGGTAAAAAGTGATCCATAAGCGATATAAAAATACATGGAGGAAACTCAAGGGCAGATACTCAGTGACAGAAAGCAATCCTACAAGGCTGCACACTGCATGATTCTAACTACATCATACTCTGGAAAAGACCACACTGAGGACAGTGAAAAGATCAGTGGTTGTCAGAGGATGGGAAGGGATGGACAGCAGGCATAGAGAAATTTTATGAGAGAGAATTAATTCTGTATGATGCTATGGTGATGGTACGTGCCATCATGTTTGCTAAAACTCACAGAGTGTACACCATGAAGACTGAACTCTATGAAAACTATGGATAGTAGTTAATAGCAGTGTGTCAGTATTGGTTCAAAATCTGGGCATATTTAGTGCCCTGCATTAAGGGTCAATTACAGGGGATAAGGTGTAGGGGAAGTAGGTCCAGGGTAACTCTGGGCTTTCTTTCTATATTTCAGTAAATTTAAAACTGCTCTACAACATAAAGCTAATTGACTAGAACATATGAAATTGTATTGTCAAATGATGTGGCAAATATGGCAATATCCAAAATAGCAAACATTTACATTAAACAAAAATCATACAATACTTGAAATAATAAAAAAAAAAAAAAACTAGTGGATAGATTAAATGGTACATTAGACCCAACTGCAAAGAGAGTTAGTAAATTGGAATATGGAGTTAAAGAAATCAATCAATGTATATAGCACAGAAGCAGAAAGATAGGGAAGTGAAGGTGTCATTGATGAAGTGGTGGGGAAGATAATCCTTATTTGGAATCAGTATTCTGGTAGAAGTGGGACTATACCAAGCAATGATAGATAGGCTTATTTCAGAACTGTGGAAAAGCAAAATCCGGGGACCTAGAAGGCCCAATATAACTGTAGGAGGGTAAATAGAAATCTGCTCCTGGACACACCAACAGAGGTGCAGCATTGAATCCAATCAGGTATCTTTAAAGCACTGAGAAAAAATAAATAGCCCTCTAAAATTTTCTAACCAACGAAACTAATGTTCTATAAAACGGATAAAATAGAGATGCTCTTAACAAAGTATAAACATAAAAAAGGCTTACTACCCACAAAATCTCAGGATATTCTTTTTCTTTTTTTTGAAGGGGGTTGAACTCAGGGGCACATGGCCACTGAGCCACATCCTCAGCCCTATTTTGTATTTTATTTAGAGACAGGGACTCACTGACTTGCTTAGTACCTCAATTTTGCTGAGGCTGGCTTTGAACTCGCAATCCTCCTGTCTCAGCTTCCAGAACTGCTGAGATTACAGTACCAAAAAGACTGACTCAGGACATTCTTAATGAAGACCAGATGCATGTCTGGAGAAGCAGGAGGGAATCCAAGGCCACAGAATCACAGGGACACATGTCATGAATTGTGGTGAAATAAAGTGATAAATTTCTAAATTAGGTATTTATAACAATTAATAAAAATAAAACTGAACTAAGTAAGAGCGAATAAGTTTCAGGATTCTTCATATTATTCGAAGAGAGAAAAGTAATATGACTTTCATTTTCACAGTATTGAATATGCATTTTAAAATATCTAGAATTATTCCTAAAAGAAATAAAGTATATAACTTTAAATTACAAAAAAAGGAAAATCAATAAAGCAACAATGAAAATTGTGTCAAAAGAAACAAAAAATAAAAAGCAAAAATGAACAAAGTTAGATGTAAATTTCAGCATTTTAGTTCTCATATTAAATCGAAATGGCATGAATATTCAAAAAATTTCTATAAAAAGACTCTTTTAAATAACTTTAATAAATAACTAGCAATAAATTCAGTGAAATTCAAAATTTTTGAGAAAATAACAAAGTTTTATTGAAAGATAGTATCAAAGAGCAAAATAAATGAAGAAACATTTTACTGATACACAATGGCTTTTATTTTAATGCAGTTGCATTATTTTTTTGTAACTTTTCATTTTTCCTTGGCTTTATTAGTTATGTTTTCTGAATTTTGAAAAGGCTCCAGACTAATAATTCATCCCCAGACTGTTTGAAAATTTCCTAGTCTACATTTAAATACACCAGGTACTCTTATCAGTTTTTTTTTTTTTTTAGGGGTCCTGCCTGAACTCTCCATCTTCAGGATTTCCTGTTGACTTCATGCTGTTCTCACCTCCAACCTTCTCCCTTTAATAGTTATATTTCTAGTTTAGAAACCATAGCTACCTTGTAAGTAACAAAATACCTTCTTTTCCCTTCATATCAGACTGTGTCTTTCAACTCTCCACTTTATTAGAACACAATAACCATTCCAAATATGTTTTCCTTTCTCCTATAACATTCCCACTTGTATTTTTACATAAAGACTAATGACTTTCACATTCTATTCTCTGACTGTAATTAAGTATTTCCTTAAAAGGGGAAAAACCACACACAGAATTTGCATTATGATGCTAAAATATTATTAAATGATTAGCTAAGTTTTACTTGGTTTGGATTTCCTTTTTGCAAAGGTTGTGATCCCAATGCTGCTCACAGGGACATCAAAGCAGAACGCATCTTCTCACCCTTCTACCATTTGTTCAAATTCGTGTAGCATTTCACCTTTAGTGTTTGGATGATGTTTTTTTCTAAAGAGTTTTGCTTTGTCCTTCACGTGGGATGAAAAAATGTATGCCTTCCACTTCATATCCTTAATATCATCGGCTTTTTATTCAGCATCTTGCTAATAATCCACATCGGTATTCTCTAAGTTTACTGATTTCTTAATTTACACTCATTTTTTTTTTCCTGAAGAATTCGGTCTTCCTTTTTAATAACATTCTGTGCCCTTCTGTTTTATCCTAGATTTCGATCGGAGTTTAAGAATACAAAGTTTCTGATCTTCTTGGGTTTTAGCCAAAGGTCTCAGTTTCCAGAATCCCCTGTAGACTCTTTTCATCCCAGCAGGGGTCCCACTATGGTCTAGGGATTGCTAGGAGAACAGAGGCCAGGCACTTGTGTGTCTAGGCCCTCTGGTGAGTTCTCCAAGCCCCTTGCTCACAGGTTAACCAAGTCACGGGAAGCCTGGGAGTCAGGAATCATGCTGGCCGCCCAAGGCTGGCGGCTTAGTCACTTTTCTAAATGTATACCTGCAAGTGGATGTTGAGGATCACTGAGCCTATGATGTAGAAATACGAAAAGTTCATCTGTTGCTGTCAGGCCAGCTCATAGAAGGCTAGCAGGGTGCTAGAGAGCCCCTTGAAAAAGACCCCATAGGAGGTATTGTCTGCTGCTGGGTTTGGGGCCTTGACAGCCAGGCACAACAGAGCCACCGCCACCGGAGGCATCGCTGTAGCCATGGACCCGATTCCCAGTGCCTGGAATGGAGGTTCATCCTAGGCTCTGCCACCCTGGAGCAAAGACCAGGACCAAAGGGCTGGGATAGCAAAGCGGCCACCAGGCTCACAGGCGCCTCCCACTGTTTGGAGCATATTAACAGATCTTCTGAAATATAAGAAAACTCCAGCATCAAACAAAAAATATCCCTAGGATCAACACAGGTTAATGTATTGATTGACCTTTGTAGCGGTTTTATTTATGCTTTTCTTGCCATCCAAGGAGTGTCAATATGATGAAAAGGAAAGTGAAAATAAAATGTACCTTATGTTTGCATAAAAGCCTGAAAGAATTATAAGGAGGGTAACAGTGAACTTCTATACCCAAATGTATAAGCTGCTACAAGTTTGTGCAAGACTGTAAATACTAACTCAGAACACAGAATATTATATCAATGAAAATAGTTTTATTAAGCATAAATTTTACTAGGTAAAAAACTAAAAGTCTTGGCCTGGAATTGTGGCTCACACCTATAATTCCAGAAGCTCTGGAGGCACTAAGTAACCCAGTGAGACCCTGTCTCTAGATAAAATACAAAATAAAGCTGAGGATGTGGCTCAGTGGTTGAGGCCCCTGAGTTCAATCCTCAGTAACCCCCCCAAAGAAAACCCCCAAAACTAAAAGTCTTAATATAATTCCCTCAAAAAATGACTTCAACCTTCCTAAACCATCTTTCACTCTCCACTGTTATTGGTTTGTTTAAGCCACAATATTTATTTCAATCTATTCTGGAGGAAATAGGTAGAGACTCCTAGTTGTGCCTTGATTATTTTAATAGACTTTCTTTTTCAGAGCAGTTTTAGGTTTACATCAAAAGTACCTGAGGTCAAAGTCACGTGTGGCATAGCAATAGTAAAGAAGAAACCTGAATGTCTGCAGTCATGAAGCACAACCATAAAAACAGCCCTAAATCTATTTAAACAAAACTAAATTGATATTGTTAGGTGCAGGACAGGCTGAGTCAATTGTCTGCAGGGCATGCCAAACAAAGTTAGCTGCAGGATGACCTGGCTACTCAAACCCTCTGTCTGGTTCTTTATCAACTATTTGTTTCAAGCCCAAACGCCCAAGCCCCCGCTCAAGGCTGAACACTCAACCCCCTGCTCAAGGACGAACACTTAAACCCCCTTGTTCCAACAAGGCAGCTTGCAGACCCAGAGATCTCATTAGAATTGGGCTATAAAAACTCCCTCCTGCCGAGCCCCTCTCTCTCTTGCTCTCTTTATCTCTCTTCCTCTCTCTTGCTTTCTCTGTCTCTCTCTTGTGTGTGCTTCCTCTTTCTCTCTCTCTCTCTTCTCTCTCTCTCTCTCTCTCTCTCTCTCTCTCTCTCTCTGTCTCTCTTCTCCTCTGTTGCACAGCTGCAATAAAGATCTCTTGGTTGCTCTGAGTGTTGTGGTCACTTTCCTTTCATTGGTGCTGAAACCCAGGAGAGGGTTAAAACCCACTTTTGGGTCCCTCTTTCTTCAGAAGTGCCACTCACCCAATGACCTGAACCCATTTTCTCGATTGTCAGAACTACATCCATCACCAGCCTTTGATTGGTGAGATTTTCTTCCTGGAGTCCTAAACCCAATGGTGGTGTCCGGAGGGTTTGACTGT
Source organism: Callospermophilus lateralis (assembly GCF_048772815.1). Classification (NCBI taxonomy): domain Eukaryota; kingdom Metazoa; phylum Chordata; class Mammalia; order Rodentia; family Sciuridae; genus Callospermophilus; species Callospermophilus lateralis. The sequence goes on from NC_135312.1 coordinate 72,650,167, forward strand.
TGATTGTCCGGCAAACCTCTTTGCCCACCTGTGGGGAGGAAAACACCCCACCACAGCCTTCAAGGCTATGGTGGCCCTCAGGAACTCTTTCCTAGGGCAGAATAGACTCCTGGGGTCAAAATTATTTCCTTCCCTTACCAGCTGTTAATTTACCAACATGGGCTTTGTAGCTCTCCCTCAATGAACTGTGTAACCTCTGGGAACACATAACAGAGAACTGAACATCACACTCCACCCAGAATTTCACTGTCTTAGTGGCTCTCCTAAAATCCTAGTCCTCACACCTTCAAGACTCGGCCACTAGAGAGAACCTTACCCTCCCCTTCCTCCCTCTTCCCCTGTCTCTCTCTTTCCCCTCTTTCCGGCCCTTGCAGTATCCAGCCTCTCCAGGAGGGGTCCCAAAAATCCTTGGCCAAGATCTCCCATGGCTCCGGCTTTGTCCAGGACCAGAGCTTCAACTGTCAGGATTCATTGATGACCAATTTCTGCAGCTCGAACTTGCCACTAAGGCACTCCTGATTTTTGGCTCTAGTGGGGACGCCCCTTTTGCCAATAAATCAGTTTCCTCCTTCTCTCCTATACTATCTTTGCATCTCCTTCCCTCTCCCCTATTCTACGTTTGCATCCTCTTCTCTCCTCCTTATACTATGTTTGCGATGTGGGTAGTGTGTCCTCTCTGCCGGTTGACTCTCCCCTAAAATCCTCCTGAATAACCTCAAAACCCTCTCCTTGACACCAGACATCAAACCCCCAAATTTATCAAATATATCACCCAGGCCTAACCCACTTATCTCTTAGACAACCAAAGCAAATTGTCCCCTTTTGGGCCCCTGGATCCCTCCATTCTGAGGGATCTCTACAATTACTGTGAGCATTCGAAAAAAATGGGTAGAGATCACATTCTTCTTCTTGCTCTGGTCCAATCCTGCTCTCTACATCTCTTGCAAACCTCTACAAATTCCTCCAGCTTGCAAACCATCTCCCACAACCACGATCCCCAACTTTCCCCTCCTCTGGACTCATCCACTACTTTTCTATCGCCTGGCTCAAATATTCCTCACCCTCAGCCATCTGCCCCAGACTCTCTGCCATCACTCCCACCAATAACCTGCTTTCCCCACACCAATTACTAGATCAAAAACATACACCACCACCCTTCCTCAGACTGCTCCCTTACTGAGGTAGCAGTTACTGAAGGAATCCCTCCACCCACTCACTCCTCTCTTCTACTGTTAGCACCCACACCGGGTCCCACCAGGTCCTCTTACCAGCTAACCAAAAGCTCAAATGAGCTGAGGAGAGACCTCATACCCCTATCCAAGATCTGGTGAAAATGGCCTTTAAAGTTGCTTTGTTATCACTGAAAACAGGTTACTAAGAATTAAAGTCCCTTATAGGCTTTTGGGGATATTCATTCCCATCTTCCCCTCTGCTCTACCTGTTCTACTGCTCAAGTTTCCTTGCTAGGAAAATCCCAAACCCCTTTCCCATTATTCTTTTACATCATTTCTTTCTCATTCTCAGATCCACCAGAGCTGCTCTCAACCCTGCCTTCCCATCTTCTCCCTCCCTACCCAGGCCCACAGAAAAGTCTTCACTGACCTTCTCCAGCAATCTTCACCATAGCTGATTTTAGGACTTTCAGCATAAGAATCTCTACAAAAGAATTTACTGTAGATAAACTTCCACTTTTCATGTTGCCCTGTTTTACTTGATCACTGTCTGAAAAAATCAGCACTCCAGGTGCTGGACACCCCCTTACTAGTTTTTCACAAAATATGTAAACAAGGCCTGTGGCCTTGAGCTGAGCTTCACAGTGCTGACTACATTTCTAAGATAAGGGAGTTACTAACTGGGATCAATGGTAACAGCTGGCAGGGGGAGAAAAGAAAAGGGAAAAAAAGTTCTCCCTTTCCCATGTGTCCTTGAAGGGTTAACTTGCCCAGAACAGAGAAAAACAACAACAAAAAAAAAAAAAAAAAAAAAAAAAAAAAAACTGCTTTTTGTGAACTTCTGCAGACTGTGAACTTCTGAGCCCCACCCTTTACATGCTGGATGCAAAATTCTAAAACTATCTAAACTCGAGGTTCAGGGGATTAATTGATAACAGCAGAAGCTGTGCCCTCTGAATCTGATGTAAACAAATAGGACTATTTCCCTATCTTCACTTCTATATTTGGTGCCTTGCCTTGTCTGTCCCTACAATGGTATAATTCTATATACCTAAACATTGTTCATTTTTTTTCATGAAATGGTAAACAGATGTGATTAATTGTGAACTGAAAATAACAAAATATCTCTTATTAAAATGAAATAGTTTACCTAAATTCAGAAATTTACAAGGATTGGTTCAAAGTGTGAATAAAGAAGGAGTTAACAGATAGGAAAGAGAAATTAGAAGGTTCTAAGTATGGATTTAATAGAAGGAAAAGGTGTTTCTGGTTAAGAGAATCTATATGATTAAGTAAATAAGAGGGTTTAAGCAAGTGATAAAGAAGGTCTATGTATGTTGGTTATATATGTAAGTTTTTTGAGCAAGTAATCTTGAAGGAATTAAGGATTATACAACTATGGTTAAACAACAACTGTTATTTTGCAATATTGTAATATGTTATTTCTTAAAGAGCTAAACTTGATTAATATAAAAAACATCAATGTAATTGTGGTACTATTACTGTTCTTTTTATATTAAATGTGTTCATATTTTCCAGGTATATAAGTCTTTAAGATAGAAGCTTTAAAAAATTATATCAAGCTGGTGTTCTCCAAAAGGTTGCATGGTAATTTTAGGCTTATAAAAATAACATATTGGAGATTTATTTATATCATTTAATGTCTATAACTGAATCTGTTATCAATAAGGTTAATATAAAGTTTTATACACTGGGTACAATTTAAATGTAATTTCATATTGTGTTAGCTAGTATTCATGTGACCTCGAACAACAATATATGTAAACTTTATAAAATGATATTTAAAAACAAAGATCAGCTTCAATACTAGAACACTTTACCTAAGATTTATAAAGAGCCATGGCTTACCTGAGACAAGGCTGTGCCTACCATCTTGCTACATGTCAGAATGACTCCAAAGTAGGCCAGACTTCAGCTGAAGCCCAGCACTCTTAATTTAAGGTGAAACTGACTTTGCTGGATGTTTAAGATCAAGACTTAAACTTAAATTAAAATGGCCAAGAAAACCAATATTTGTCTCTTGCCCTCTGAGTAGGTCTCAAATCCGGGAACTTTTCTAAAGAGCTATGCAACTCTGGGCCACATAACCTCCTGATAAGGGAGATTAATGAGACCACTGGAGAATGAAAAGCTAATCAGTGCATTTGCTGTGAATAGGAGGGTCATCAGAAAAGGGAAGCCACATGGTCACGCAAAGCTCATTCTAGCACCAATGGCACTAGCAGAACTAAGAAGCTGTTCTCAAGTTCCCCCACAAGTGACCCTTATGGGAAATCTGATGACTCTTAACAATAGATAGAAACAAAGTCAATGTTGACCAGCTTGATCTTAAACACCTACCAAAAACAGTTAAGCCAAAACACAGTCATTCCTAGGAGTAATGAAAGACAAAAACAGCTAAAAATGAGGAGACAGCAACTAGCCAACAGTCTCCATGGGGAATGTTCAGTCAAGAATGGCCTTGGCTTCTCCCCCTAGAAGTTCCTCTAATAGTCCTCTTTATGCTTCTCCTAATAGGACCATGTCTGTTAAATTGCCTAAAGAAGTTCATGCAAGATCAGATACACAAATTCACCAACCAGTCAGTCTATCAATTACTTCTCTAAGACTACCAGCACCTGATGCCCAAGACAGAGAACTATGACTCATAATCAACTCCTCTGGCTTCAGAGACTCTGCCCCCACATGAAACCCTCTCTAGCCCCTTTTCCAAATTTTACAATCCCTCTTTCACTTCTTAGGAATGAGAACTACTCTCCAGGAGATCCACTATTCTTGTTCTGTCTGCTCTACAGCATCCCCATAAGGAAACATTAAACCTACACTCCTCACACCTCAGATGAGGAGCCACCAGCCAGAAGAAGACTGGTAGATCAACTCCACCCACATGCCTAGGCATAATAAGCTTCACTTCCTACTTACTTTGGTTGATACTTTTCAGGTTGGATAGATGACTTCCCTACATCCAAGAAACTGCTGACACTGTTGTCTCCATCCTCATTGAGGGGATCTTTCCCAGGTTCAGACTTCCTGCCTCCATCCAGTCAGACAACAGTCCGGCCTTCACTTCTCAGGTTTTTCAACTAGTCTCCAAAGGCCTCAACATCACTTGGAGGCTCCACATTCCCTACCAACACTGAGTGTTATTTCCTTGGGTAAAGTTGAGAGGCCTAATGGCATTCTCAAGGATCATCTCACTAAACTTGCTATTGAACTCAGGCTCTTCTGGCCCAATCTCCTACCGTTGGCCCTCACCTGAATTCAGATAGCCCCAAGAGCCCCCTCAGGCCTTAGCCCCTTTTAGCAACTCTATGGCTGCCCTTTCTTAACCACCCAAAGCTTTCCAATCACTCCTCCTCCCCTTGTGTCCCACCTGTTCTATCTCACACTTCTATGCAAACTCCTAAGGAAACATGCAGACCAGTGCCTTCCTGCGCCATTCTTTGCCTCAATCCCAGCACAACCACAAACTGAGTTGGACCCTCTTCAACTGGCTGACTCAGTCTTACTTCAGGAACAGCATTCTCAATCGTTGGAACCTTGATGGATGGGATCCCATACGGTCATACTTACTACCCCAATGGTGACCAAGCTTTTAGACACTCTCCCTGGTACTATGTCTCCTGCCTTAAAAAGGCACCTGTTTCAAATGTCCAGTCCTGGACTTTCACCATGACCACCAAACTCAGAATTTCTCACCAATCCTCTTCTTCTTTTACTAATCATTATTGTCTCTCAATTTTTTATCTCAAACCAATGATGCCGCTACTACAACCAAGCCACCAGGATGAAACCACCCACTCTCAGTTTATGGGTCAAGGTGATTGCCCTTCCACTGGCTGCAATTGGGCTGTCACCCTTAACATTACTGGATTCAACCAAGCCACCTCTGATACTTCCTAAAGTCCCTGCTACAGGACCAATGGCTGATACCAAGAATCTCCTCTATCCAGGACTGGTTTGATGCCATCAACGACTTGTGGCTTCAAGGAACTTTTATGGACTTTACCCCTACTGAGGTAGTTGTCTGTAGCCACTGAGTGTTATTTCTGGCTGCCCTGGTGTTCTCAGACCTGTCTTCCAAACATTCCACCACATCCCCTTCTAGGTCCAACGCCGCCCACCATTAAGCAGGAAGTAGCCAGAGTACTTTACGCCGTCCGCCTTGTCACTTAGAAAAACAAAAAGGGAGAAATGTTAGGTTCAGGACAGGCTGAGTAAGTTGTCTGCAGGGCATGCCAAACAAAGTTAGCTGCAGGATGACCTGGCCACTCAAACCCTCTGTGTGGTTCTTTATCAACTATTTGTTTCAAGCCCAAACGCCCAAGCCCCAGCTCAAGGCTGAATACTCAACCCCCTGCTCAAGGCCGAACATGTAACCCCGTTGTGCCAACAAGGCAGCTTGCAGACCCAGAGACCTCATTAGATTTGGGCTATAAAAACTCCCTCCTGCTGAGCCCCTCTCTCTCTCTTGCTCTCTCTATCTCTCTTGCTCTATCTTGCTTTCTCTGTCTCTCTCTTGTGTGTGCTTCCTCTCTCTCTCTCTCTCTCTCTCTTCTCTCTCTCTCTCTCTCTCTCTCTCTCTCTCTCTCTCTCTCTTTCTCTTTCTCTCTCTTCTCCTCTGTTGCACTGCTGCAATAAATATCTCTTTGTTGCTCTGAGTGCTGTGGTCACTTTCCTTTCAGATATTATTTAAATCACCATTACTTGGTACATTTTGATAACTATAGCCACGACTACTATAAGCTAATATAATATAATGAAATCTCTGTATGTGATGAAATCTCTGTATATGGTTATATATATATATTCTAACATGTGGTTGCAGAATTTCTCCAATATACTAAGGGAACAAAATAAGAGAATGAGTGAGTATACTGTAAATGTTGTAGAGCTCTGAAGAGGGAAAAAAAACATTTCTCAGGGTGAATCAGGGTGAAAGGAGGAAAATTTTATGGACAACATAATAGAAAGCTTTGGTCAGTGGGTGATATGAAAGGTGAAGTGTTTAATGTTCTGAGAATAGATTGAACTAACCAAAACTTCAGGGAAGGCATTTGAGAAAAAAAAAAAGTGATCTTGTTTGGCCTGAGTGACATGAAATACAAATTAAACCTTAGCAAATAAACTGGAGTTATTTATATATATAATATGAGGTAAACAATTGTGACCTTTATAGAAAATATGATTTATTTAAATCTTATATAAGAAAAACTAACTTGCTTCTACTATCAGAGAAAGTCAGGACATAGACCATGAAGAGAGTTGAAAAAAAAAATAGTATTTCTCTCCACAGAGTAAAGGGAAAAAAGAAGTGATAGGTGGATAAATGTCAAAAAGGAACAGCATTTAAAATTGGCAACTGAATATTAAATGTCAAGAGGGTGAAAGATTAATGAAAATTTCTAGATTTTAACCATATTTAGGCTAAAGCTTTAGTCCACCAATTGAAGAAGGGTATTTACGAACTGGAAGCTGTCTGAAGGCGCAGGTGTGCTGGGTATGGTTGGATGCATTCTGGGTTTGAGGTTTTGAAAGGGGACTGTGTCCTTCAAACCACTGCTCATATTATCACTAGAAAATGGGAGGTTACTGCCTAAAAATATGAATTTTGAACTCTTCCCCAAATAGGTAAACCTTAAAATACACTAAGTGGGTGAGATTAAATGAGAGAGAGAAGGGAAGGAGTGCAGAGAAGAACTTGGGCAATCCTCCTAAATGGGTAGAAAAAGGAACAAAAGGCTGATCAGTGAGCCATCTAAGTCCCAGTAGACTTCCAGAAAGTGTGAAAGAAAGAAGTAGCTTTTCAATAAAAGATGGTACTGACCTAACAAAATGCTGTCGAGAAGTGAAAAGGTGGGGATGCTAAGAAAAACTACTCTTCTAGGTGAGGAAAAGCTGATTCACAAGTGGTAAGAGGATATTTTTCATGATTATGAAAATAAAGCAATACTTCAGGTGGAGGTAAAAAGTGGCACAGAAGTAGATGGGAAGGTATTTTACACCTAGTATAACCAGAAAGAAAAAAAAAATCTGAGAAGATAGAGGTGAATAGATTCAGGTTTACTGAGAGTAAGGGAAAAAATAAGAAAGAAATTAAAAGGTGTTTCTCAGACTTACTTCTCTTTTGACTTGTGTAATCAGGAATATCACCAGGGATTGTGCCTAGTGACTTGTAGAGCTCATGAGGGCTCTTTTTAGTGGTTGCCTAAGACTGGGGTAAGGAGAAGGGAGGATAACTTCTAACAATCAGGGAGAATTCTTTCTAGAGTTATAAAAGTTGTTTTAAAACTAATGTGCAGGCGGAGTAGGACGCCAGGCGTGTGCAAAGCCAGACCGGAGGAGAAAGTCTTTACCCGCCCAGTGTGCTAGTCCGGTGGAAGCCCATCAAACCTTAAAACCCAACAAAGGGGGTGTGGTACCAGCACAGTTCTGCGGCTGATCCAGGTACCTGGTTTCCAACTCCCCTACCTTTAGCTGCAAAAACTCAAAATATTTCCCACAAGCTTTTGGGGGTTGTAGCTATCAATGCAAAACAACAAATGTACAGGCACCTGGTTCCTACCTCAGAGACTAGAGTAGGGAAGATACAGGTGGAAGCTCATTTCTATTCACACTGGCTATACCCACCACCCTGAATACAGAGGCTCAAGCTAGGAATAGACAACACCACCTACTGGAAGCAAGGAAAACAGTGTTCTGAAAGACATTTTTTCCTCTTTCTTTCTCTTTTTTCTTCTCTCTCTTCCACAACTTCAACATATGTGAAACCAAGAACTGTGCATGAACAACCAAATTACCAAGTAATATGATAAAAAGGAATTGCATATACCCCACCTTCCCCCCATTTTTTTTCCTTTTTTTCTATCTTACTTTCCTTTTCCTTCTCTTATTTCTCTTTTTTTCCTTGTTATCTTTTTCTTTTTTTTCATTCATTTTCTCTCTATCCCACTTTCAATCTTCTAACTTTTGCTATCTATACATAAGGAAACTATCTAAATACAAATAGGAGGTTGAGTCTATAAATTCTTCCATAAATTACCAGTCTATTGGTTAGAGTTCTCCAAAGGTGCTAAGTTAGTTTAACCTCATACCCTCACTCCTTTCCCTCTAAGTATAACATCCTTCATCTGAAATTAAGTTTTTCTATATGACACCAGATATGGTATGCCTTTTATGAAACTAATGAATATATTCTTAAGTAATAATTAAAACCAATATCTATAGACTTGGAATCTAACTATAAATGTATTAATAATGAAAACTTGTGCTTAGATAATGTACTGTTGATATTGGGAACTGTTAAAATTGTCTTTCTCCATAAAAGAGGGATTTTGGAGCTATACAAGAACAATACAAATATAGAAGGGGAAAAACATTAACACAACAGTTTCACAAAGCTAGAAAGAATCATGAGCAGTATGAAAAGACAAGGAAAGAAAGGACCACAAACAATACAGGTCAATTCAACATTAGATGAGGTAATATCTGCAGCTGATGGAATGTCAGATAAAGAGTTCAGGATATACATGCTTCAGATGATCTGGAGTCTCAAGGAAGACATTATACAGCAAATTCAGACAATGAAAAATTACTTTGACAATGAATTACATAAACAAATCCAAGAAGCAAAAGATCAACTCTATAGGGAGATAGAGGATATAAAAAACAAACAAACAGAAATCCTGGAAATGCAGGAAACAATAAACCAAATTAAAAACTCAAATGAGAGTATTACCAGCAGAGTAGAACACTTACAAGATAGAACTTCAGACAATAAATACAAAGTTTTTTAACTTGAAAAGAAGATAGACAGCTCAGTGAGAATGTTAAGAAATCATGAGCAGAACATCCAAGAAATATGGGATAACATAAAAAAACCAAACCAAAGAGTTATTGAGATACTAGATGGTATACAGGTCCAAACCAAGGGAATGAGCAATCTATTTAATGAAATAATACTAGAAAACTTCCCAGACTTAAAGAATGAAAAAGAAATTCAAATACTAGAAGCCTACAGAACACCGAATGTACAAAATCATAAGAGATCCACACCAAGACACATAAAAATGAAGATGCACAACATACAGAATAAGGAGAGAATCTTAAAAGCCACAAGAGAGAGGAAGCAGACTACATTTAGGGGTACACCAATCAGGATAACTGCTGATCTTTCAACACAGACTCTGAAAGCTAGAAGATCCTGGAACAACATATTTCAAACGCTGAAAGAAAAAGTGTTCCAACCAAGAATCATATATCCAGCAAAATTAAGCTTCAGGATTGAAGATGAAATAAAAATCTTCCATGATAAACAAAAGTTTAAAGAATTTGTAGCTAGAAAAATAGCTCTTCAAAACATCCTTGGCAAAACATTACAGGAAGAGTAAATGAAAAATAACAATAAAAACCAACAGCAGGAGGTAGTACAGTAAAAGAAAAACTAAGCATAGAGGAAATATAAATCATGTTAAGTAACATACATAATCAAATATGGCTAGAAATACAAACCATATCTCAATAGTCACCCTAAATGTTAATGGCTTAAATGCACCAATCAAAAGTCATAGGCTAGTAGAATGGATTAAAAAAAGATCCAACAATATGCTGCCTACAGGAGACTCATGTGATAGGAAAAGACATACACAGACTGAAGGTGAAAGGTTGAGAAAAATCATATCACTCATACAGACCTTGGAAGCAAGCAGGGGTATCCATTCTTGTATCAAATAAAATAGACTTCAAGCCAAAGTTAATCAAAAGGCATAAAAAAGGACACTATATACTGCTCAAGGGAACCATACACTAACAAGACTTGATGAACATTAATATATATGCCCCAAACAATGGTGCAGCTACATTCATCAAACAAACTCTTCTCACGTTTAAGAGTTAAATAGATCACAACACAATAATCATGGGAGATTTTAACACACCTCTCTCACCACTGGACACATCTTCCAATCAAAAGTTAAATAAAGAAACCATAGAGCTCAATAATACAATTAATAATTTATATTTAATTGATATATATAGAATATACCACCCAACATCAAGCGGATACATTTTCTTCTCAGCAGCACATGGATCCTTCTCAAAAATAGACCATATATTATGTGACAGGGCAAATCTTAGCAATTACAGAGGAGTTGAGATACTACCATGCATTTTATCTGATCATCATGGAATGAAATTGGAAATCAATAATAAAATAAGAAAGGAAACACCCTACATCACATGGAGATTAAACAATATGCTACTGAATGAACAAAGGGTTACAGAAGATATCAAAGAGGAAACTAAAAAATTCTTAGAGGTAAATGAAAACTCAGACACAACATATCAAAATCTCTGGGACACTATGAAAGCAGTACTAAGAGGAAAATTCATTTCATGGTGTTCATTCCTTAAAAGAAGGAAAAGCCAACAAATAAATTACCTCACACTACACCTCAAAGCCCTAGAAAAAGAACAAATCAGAAGCAAATACAGTAGAATGCAAGAAATAATTAAAATTAGAGCTGAAATCAATGAAATTGAAATAAAAGAAACAATCGAAAAAATTGGCAAAACTAAAAGTTGATTCTTTGAAAAAATAAATAAAATTGATAGACCACTAGCCTCGCTAACAAAGAAAAGAAAGAGAGAACCCAAATTACTAGCTTACCGGATGAAAAAGGCAACATCACAACAGACAATTCAGAAATACAGAAAATAATTAGAAATTATTTTGAAACCCTATACTCTAATATAATAGAAGATAGTGAAGGCATCGATAAATTCCTTAAGACATATGAACTACCCAGATTGAGTCAGGAAGATATAAACAACCTAAACAGACCAATATCAAGTGAGGAAATAGAAGAAGCCATCAAAAGACTACCAACCAAGAAAAGCCCAGGACCGGATGGATATACAGCAGAGTTTTACAAGAACTTTAAAGAAAAACTAATATCAATACTCCACAATCTATTTCAGGATATAGAAAAAGAGGGAGAACTTCCAAATTCATTCTATGAGGCCAATATCACCCTGATTCCCAAACCAGATAAAGACACCTCAGAGAAAGAAAACTACAGACCAATATCCCTAATGAATTTAGATGCAAAAATCCTCAATAAAATTCTGGCAAATTGGATGCAAAAACATATCAAAAAGATCATGGACCATGATCAAGTAGGATTCATCCCTGGGATACAAGGCTTGTTAAATATACGGAAATCAATAAATGTTATTCACCACATCAATAGACTTTAAGATAAGAACCATATGATCACCTCAATAGATGCAGAAAAAGCATTTGACAAAGTACAGCATCCCTTTATGTTCAAAACACTAGGAAAACTAGGAATAACAGGAACTTATCTCAACATTGTAAAAACTATGTATGCTAAGCCTCAGGTTACCATCATTCTAAATGGAGAAAAACTGAAGGCATTCCCTCTAAAATCTGAAACAAGACAGGGATGCCCTCTCTCACCACTTCTCTTCAACATAGTTCTCGACATACTGGCCAGAGCAATTAGACAGACAAAAGAAATTAAAGGCATTAAGATAGGAAAAGAAAAATTTAAATTATCACTATGTGCAGATGATATGATCCTATACCTAGAAGACACAAAAGGGTCTACAAAGAAACTACTAGAGCTAATAAATGAATTCAGAAAAGTGACAGGATATAAAATCAACATGCATTAATCAAAGGCATTCCTGTATATCAACGACAAATCTTCTGAACAAATCTTCACAATATCCTCAAAAAAAATAAAATACTTGGGAATCAACCTACAAAAAGAGGTGAAAGATTTGTACAATGAAAACTACAGAACCCTAAAGAGACAAATAAAAGAAGATCTTAGAAGATGGAAAAATATACCCTGTTCTTGGATAGGCAGAAATAACATCATCAAAATGGTGATATTACAAAAAGTTCTCTATAGGTTCAATGCAATGCCAAACAAAATCCCAACGGCATTTCTTCTAGAAATAGATAAAACAATCATGAAATTCATATGGAAAAATAAAAGACCCAGAATAGCAATAGCAATTCTAAACAGGAAGTGTGAATCAGGAGGTATAGCAATATTAGATTTCAAACTATACTACAGAGCAATAGTAACAAAAACAGCATGGTACTGGTACCAAAATAGGTGGGTGGATCAATGGTATAGAATTGAGGACACAGAAACCAATCCACAAAGTTACAACTATCTTACATTTGATAAAGGCGCTAAAAGCATGCAATGGAGGAAGGGTAGCATCTTCAACAAATGGTGCTGAGAAAACTGGGAATCCATATGCAAAAGAATGAAACTGAATCCCTTTCTCTCACCATGCAAAAAAGTTAACTCAAAATGGATCAAGGAGCTTGATATCAAATCAGAGACTCTGTTTTTGATAGAAGAAAAAGTTGGCTCCAATCTACATTTTGTGGGGTTGGGCTCCAAATTCCTTAATAGAACACCCATAGCACAAGAGTTAAAAACAAGAATCAACAAATGGGACTTACTCAAAGTATAAAGTTTTTTCTCAGCAAGAGAAACAATAAAAGAGGTAAATAGGGAGCCTACATCCTGGGAACAAATCTTTACTCCTCACACTTCAGATAGAGCCCTAATATCCAGAGTATACAAAGAACTCCAAAAATTAAGCAATAAAAAAACCAATAACCCAATCAACAAATGGGCCAAGGACCTGAATAGACACTTCTCAGAGGAGGATATGCAATCAATCAACAAGTACATGAAAAAATGCTCAACATCTCTAGCAGTCAGAGAAATGCAAATCAAAACCACCCTAAGATAACATCTCACTCCAAAAAGATTGGCAGCCATTATGAAGTCAAACTATAATAAATGCTGGCGAGGATGAGGGGAAAATAGTACACTTATACATTGCTGTGGGACTGCAAATTGGTGCAGCCAATTTGGAAAGCAGTATGGAGATTCTTGGGAAAGCTGGGAAAGGAACCACCATTTGACCCAGTTATTGCCCTTCTCGGACTATTCCCTGAAGTTCTTAAAAGAACATACAATTGGGATACTGCTACATCGATATTCATAGCAGCACAATTCACAATAGCTAGACTGTGGAACCAACTTAGATGCCCTTCAATAGATGAATGGATTAAAAAAAATGTGGCTTTATACACAATGGAGTATTACTCAGCACTAAAAAATGACAAAATCATGGAATTTGCAGGGAACTGGATGTCATTATAGCAGATTATGTGAAGTGAAGCTAGCCAATCCCTAAAAATGAAATGCCAAATGTCTTCTTCGATATAAGGAGAGCAACTTAAAACAGTGCAGGGAGGAAGAGCATGAGAAAAAGATTAACAGTAAACAGAGACGAGAGGTGGGAGGGAAAGTGAGAGAGAAGGGAAATTGCATGGAAATGGAAGGTGACACTCATTGTTATACAAAATTACATATAAGAGGATGTGAGGGGAAAGGGAAAAAATCAAGGGAGAGAAATGAATTACAGTACTTGGGGTAGAGAGAGAAGATGGGAGGGGAGGAGAGGGGGGATAGTAGAGGATAGGAAAGATAGGAGAATACAACAGTCACTAGTATGGCAATATGTAAAAATGTGCATGTGTAACCGATGTGATTCTGCAATCTGTATACGGCGTAAAAATGGGAGTTCATAACCCACTTGAATCAAATGTATGAAATATGATATGTCAAGAGCTTTGTAATGTTTTGAACAACCAATATAAAATATAAAATAAATAGAATCTTGGCTATTCTTAGTCCTCTGCAAAAAAAAAAAATAAAATAAGTAAATATAAAAAATAAAACTAGTGTGCAGATTGCATAACTGAGAACTGCTGATTTGCAAACTTTAAATGGACAGATGTTAATAAATAAATTATACTTAAAGAAACTATTAAAATGGTATCTTAAAATAACTTTAAGTTACATGACACACACAGTATTATTTCAAAATTCAACATAAATCCTTATACCCCAATAACCTTGATAGAATATAATAGAATTCTCTTTTAATTTCTGCCTGGCCTCTCAGAGACTCATTCAACTTTTAGTAATTGTTTTCTCTCCTACTCCATTGTACATTATTTTTTGCCTTTTATGGGTTTAACTATTTTTGAAATATAATATTAATAATTAAACCCATGAATAGTAATTTATCCTTGATTTAATCTTTAATCCAATAGATTTTTGACAAAAATTGCAGCAGATTGGTAAATGATGATGAGTCCCAGTGAGAGTGACTGGGTGGGCCTCCATGTCTTGGGGACTTTGCTGTCACTCACCAAGGGTACACAGCCATAGTGATATACACACAACCCTGAAGTGAACAAGGACAAGAACAATAACAACAACAACAAAAACACACAACCAAAGGGAATTTAGCTTCAATATGTTGGTAACAAGCAAGACGCCCATCAGATTATAAGCATCTCTCAGATTTTTAGTTTCTATGAAATGAGAAAGATCCATTCAAAAAGACTCATAACTAAAAGGAGAATAAAATTACTCCCACAGTTGATAGCAAGCAGGACTCAGAGGAGAAGGTACTTATAGTCTATATAAATAACAAAATTCTAAACTGGAAAGCTAGTGAATTAAGATTGACGTTAGCAAAATATAGAGAGTCTGTTCAGGCTCCCACAAGCAACCTTGAAGACTTTGCTGAACATGCATTTGTTTTTGTCGAGACATGTCTGCAATATCTTTTTAGCCTGAGAACTAGAGAAATGTGAGTGTTCCATTCCAGTTGTTCAGAAGGAGATGTGTGTGTGTCTGTGTGTGTGTGTGTGTGTGTGTGTGTGTGTGTTTGTGTATGTGCAAATGTGAACATGCTAAGTGCTTAAAATGGTCTCTTTTTTGCTAAAACAATCCTTTTATTTTTTTAGCTACACATGACATTACAATGATCTTGGCAATTCATATATTTGAATCAATTGTGGTGTAATTTTTCATTTTTCTGATTGTACAGACTGCAGAATCACAATGGTCATAGTCACCTATATACATACAGCAATCATAATGTAAAACAATCCTTCTTGAATGTGTCCCTTCCAAAGATAGAATTGGACAGTATCATTGAGTTCCCAAGAAACTCAAGGAAAAATATATCTTGATGAATTTATCAGTTGTTTTTCTTCTTGAGGTCAGAATATTTCAGATTCTTCAGGATTCTTTGCTGGACTTTCTTACTCTACTCTTTCTTTGTAAACAATTTCATCTACCCCTACTAGCTTCAATTATCATCCAAGTACCAACAGTGCCATGCATTTTTTCTTTGTAATGCAGTCCTGATTTCTTTTCTGTGCTTGAAAAGGATATGCAGTAATGTCACACATCATCTTCACTTTGACTTTTCAAAGACCTGAAAGCCCAATATGTCCAAGATAACTAAGTGCATGGCTTCTGTTCTAAGCTTCTCTATGCACCTTTTCCAACTCTACCACATAATCCAATATGAGGAATTATTTTCTATTCCTCCTATCCATGACTCGCCCATCCTCTTTGTTCTACTTCTTACACACCACTCAAATCCATCTCTTCCCTCTGTCTCCCTCCATCACCACCTACTGAAAATCACCATCATCTATCACTAAGAATCCTCAAAAATTCTCGTAAATATTTGACCTGCTTTCGTTATCACTGTCTTCCAGTTTATTCTCCATAATGTATCTAGAATATTCATTTTAGAAAACAATAGCTTGTCATGTTTCCTCCTTGTTAAATACCTTTCTGTAGTTTTCCATTTCTCTTAGGATAGAAAATACACAGTCCAAAATATTTAATATGTCCCTCGAGGGTCTGTATGATAAGGCTTCCTTCCACCTCTTCTGCTTTAGCTGGCTCTTCTTTCTACAGTCAAGTACTATGACCTTAAAAAGTCTGAAGTTTCTTGTAGTCTACAGGAACAACAAAATTCTAAACTGGAAAGCTAGTTTATGGCCTCTGAAAGATCATTTTCTTTCTTGCACCAAGATTTATATAATGCTGTCATATAATCTTTCCCTCTTTCCCACTTACTCAGCCTTTACTTATCTAATATCTTTTTTATGGTCAACACAAATTTCATTTCCTTAGGGAAGTATCTCTAGACTCCACAGTACAATTTCCTCTCAAAGGCTTCTACAGAACATTTCTCCTACACAAAACTAAATAATTTTTTTAATGATTCTCTTCCCTACCAGGCTGCAATCTATATTGTTCACAGCTGTGTATCCAGCAACCAGCACATTTTCAGCAAAGAAAAGTTGAATAGATGAAAAATTTTTGGTGTGTATGAAACCACCACAGACTTCAGTTAAAATTCCAAATCCATTTTTTTTCTTTTTCTGGCAGAGCAGCAATTATCAAATATGAGTTCAGCTCAAGTTTTTTATCGGTTTAGCAAAAATTCAGGTCGGAAGGATATATAGCACAATTAATAAGTGTTTTTTGTTGCAGAGCACAAAGTAACCATTAAAAATTTTAAATGCTTTGTTTAGAGGAGACCACTGCATTTTACATGCATGAAAAAGTGAAGTAAAAGAGGAAACGAAGTAGGGAAAGAAAACAACACAGAAATTAACTTGCTATCATTTTGGAAATAATTTAGACTTTTAAGTCAGTGAGACCTGCATCTGAATCCCATCTCTGCCATTTCAAGGCCAATTAATTATTCTATCTGAGTCTATCACCTACTGCAGTTTGTGATTGTAAGAGTGTGAGCATTATTTTTCAATAGAAGAAAAATTATTAACAATATTTTTATTTTATCTCTCTATAATGCCAGGAGGGCACACCACTCTCTTAAAAATATGTATTTTTAGTACATCAAGCAGTAAAATTTATGGTGAATAAATTGAATGGAAGTTATGTATCAGTCAAAGTCCAATTAGAATATACAAGCCAGGCTGTGAAGTTTTAGAGTGGATTTTTTAAAATACAAGGGCCTAGTCAAAACAGTTTTAAGAGAATTGCAAGAACAGTCTGCACACAATGTATGTGGGTTCTGTATCTGGGAAATCAAATAACCCTATATCAAATATACTAAAATTTATTGTTCTTTATTGAACACTTATAGATCTTTTTTGAAGTTATTCTCTACACAATAGAGTACAATTTTTTGTATAGCATTTACATTGTAATTTGTATTATAAGTAATTTATAGATGGTTCAAGGACTAGAGGAGAATTTGCTAGATTATATGTACATATTATATAATTTTATATAACAGATTAAATCATCATTGGTGAAGTCTGGTATTCATTAGGGGTGCTGGAACCAGTCCTCCATGGGTACCTTGGGATGACAGTACAGACAGAGAAGATGAAACAGTAAGAACATTAGCAGAAACAGGAAAGTGTTACCAACTTCAGAATGGCAAATCAAAAAGACAAAGCAAAAAACCTTGGATCATTCAGATTGATGTTGGCCTGGGGCTTAGCATAGATAGTTTTTACAATGTAGAGATATGTTCCTTTTATTCCTAGTTTTTCTAGTGTGCAACCAGAGATATGAAAATTGTGCTCTATACATGTAATATGAATTTAAATTCATTCTGCTGTTATATATAACAAATTAGACTAATTTAAAAAAACATGGAACAGTTACTGGGTCAGGAGAGTAGAGACTGGGGGCATGGAGGGAGCAGTTCCCTATGGAGAAACAGCTTCTATTCACTGAATATGCCTCTAATGCAGAGAGAGGAGACAAATACTACCCTGAATGCTCTTCTCCACTCTCCATCCAACCTTCAGAAAAAGTCCTCTTTGGCCACACCTAACCAAAGGCCAAGGTGATGGTGCAGTGGCTTCTGGGGAGTGTAGTTGCAGAGTCAGCCCCTTTGAAACTCAGAATGGGGCTGGGGGAAGAAAGCATGAAGTGGGTCTAAAGATACAGGCAACTGCCTTGAAATAATGGCAATGGGTAATCAAAATGATTGAGAAGAACTCTGTTAAGGCAGAACTCCATCAAACCAACAGATGGAAGATCACATACAATATAATTTTACTCTGATCTTTACAAAGCATTTACAAATAGTGACATGGGCTAATGTAAAAAAATTATGGAAGGAAATCACTTTGGAGTGCAAACAATTTAAACACTTAATAAATGTAAAAAAAGGAAAAAAAGTCACTATAATATTTTTATCTCTTCTTCCCCCAATAAATTGTCACTGCTATCAAACTAATCAAAGTCCTCCAGAAATTGTGGATGTGTGTAGTTTTCCTTGGGTGTCGATGAAGGATATCAAAATCCA
This sequence comes from Callospermophilus lateralis, assembly GCF_048772815.1. Lineage (NCBI taxonomy): Eukaryota > Metazoa > Chordata > Mammalia > Rodentia > Sciuridae > Callospermophilus > Callospermophilus lateralis. The sequence continues at coordinate 72,668,592 of NC_135312.1, forward strand.
CCTTTGCACTTGCCCCGCATGTAGTAATTTACATAACCTATGCAATTCTTTCATGTATGTTATATTATCTCTAGATTACTTAAAACACCTAGCACAATGTTAACACTATGCAAATAGTTGTTATACTGTATTTCTTAGGGAATGATGACAAGAGGAAAAATCTTTATTGGTTTGATTCAACACAAGCATCACAGGCCTAAAAGCACAGTACACAAAAAAGACACACGTGGAACAAGGCTTGTGTAAGAGTGCTGATGTCAGACTGAGGATCCCAAATGGCAAAAAGCTACAGAAAGGGTTTGCCTGCAAATCATTTCATTTGTGCATTTTTTTTAAAAATTTCAGGCTGTTGGAGTAGAAGATGCAGACCGTGCAGTGGCGGGCCAACTGTATATAGATAAATACCTTATTTTTTAAAAATACCAAAAATGCAAGCCATATTGTTTCAAAACAATTTTGAACTTCATAATATATCTTTGTCATCTTTCCATATCACATACGAAATTTATATATATATATATATATATATATATATATATATATATATTTATATTTCACACACACAGATATATATATATATATATATATATATATATATATATATATATCCATAGATCATAATTCATTTAACCAATTCCCAGTTGGAAATGATTTGTAGTGTTCCTAGTTATTTTCTACTACAAATCAGTTTGGAAAGAATATATTTGTATAAATACCCTTAGGGTAAATTTCTAAATGTAGAATTTCTGGGTCAGAGGGTAAGATGTTAAAAATTTTAATATAGGTTACCAAAAAGCATTCCAAAATTTGCTTCAATTTATATTTTCATCAAAAGTGGATGTAGAACCATTTTTATAATCTACTATTTATCTGAAGCATACCTTTATTAAAAACATTATCACGATATTTTAAATATTTTTATTAGTTACTTAACACCTAAGAATGCTTTAGCTGGTTGTATTTTTTCTCTGAACTGATAATTCCTATCCTCTGCTAACTTTTTTCTTAGGTGATTTTTCAAATCTGCTTATTAGCTTATAAAACATAATAGCTTATTCCATGTTGACAGGTATTGCAGTTGTTTCTTTGTCTTTTGGTTTCTGGATTTAGGGTCCTACCATACAGAAATTTGCCACTTAAAAAGCACAGGTCAGTTCAATGCACTTTGCCTCTAATTTGTTTATTGGAAAATAGGGAATAATAACATGTTTTTCAGGTTTGTCTTAAAGATCTCTGAGATTATATGTAAACTTTTTTTTTCATCTAGAACATAACTTTTATTGTTTAATGTTCCTTTCTGTTACAGTCTCATTTGAAACGTGTAACAACTTTCTGAAATATACATAGCAGATCTTAAGTTCATTTTATAGATTAAAAAGCTGAGGCTCTGAAAGTGTTCCTGAATTTATTATAGTTAGACAACTATAAAGATTTAGATATTCAGTTATTGGTCTGTGTAAGAAATATGTACAGTTACCACTTTACCATTCTGCTCTCAAATGGTTGGATGATGAGCCCCAAAGAGAGAGACCCTTGTCCATTTATGAAAAGAAAAGTCTTCCGCAGGTCTGTCATAAGAGGTGGCCGAGATGGAAACAACACTGTCTATCCAAGGGTCCTCTTCAAATTAGTTTCCAATTAGCATGTTTACTAAGAGACAACGATATGTGATCACTGTGGCTGTGAAGGTGATAAATGGGAGAAAGGATGCTTCTGAGTTCTCCTGAAATGCATGTTATAGCATTATCTTTCTTTAAGGTCCTGGATACTGCTTCAAATAGCAGCCTGGTTTTCATACATACAAAAAAAGACAATTTTTATGCACAAATATCTTCAACCAAACTTTTTGCATAAATATAAATAAGAGTCAGAATATGTGAATATAAAGAAAAATATATATTCCAAAAATATGTTGAATACTCAATATAATTTTCATAGCTTTTCATCTGCTATTCTGGAAAAGATAGCTGTGACATTAAAGAAAATAAAAAAAGAAAGTTGATCATATAGAAAAAGTTAATGGCATAAATAAAAAAAAAATGCCCCAGCATTTTCAGGAAGCCAGATGAAAGTTTAGCTATTTCAAAAATCCTAGGTTCTCCAGTTGCTCTCATAAAATGAAAATACTTCCAAATATACATGCTTAGATTATTTTCAGGTTTATATAGATGCAAAGCAAGAGGCAAAAATGGGAACCTGAATCAGATGAGATGAAAATGGAAACCTGAATCAGATGAGATGAACATTTTTCACAATAATATTAGAAGGTCAACCCTATGTTTCTTAACTGGAGAGAAATACAGCTGTTTGTGTATTTGGAACGTGGGGGTATGTATAGCACATGCCCATAAGGGAGGACTCACCGTATCAGGCATGATGTGGCAAACAGAATGTCTTTGGACATAACAGCATATCCCTATCCTGGTTCATTGTATTGATTCTTCCAGAGAAGCACAATCCTGGAAAACCATCTTGTGTTTTACATTTTTAAACTATAGCCAGAGTTTTTTTTTATTGGTGGTATGTACTGGATATTGAACTCTGGGGGCACTCAACCACTGAGCTACATCCTCAGCCCTTTGTTGTATTTTATTTAGAAATAGGGTCTACTGAGTTGGTGTTTCTGAGGCTGGCTTTAAACTTTGATCCTCCTGCCTCAGCCTCTGGAGCTGCTGGGATTACAAGTGTGCACTGCCACTCTCAGTTAGAGATTCTTGTTTTATTTTTTAAAATTTATATAAGATTGAAGATGATTTTTAAACAGTAAAAAATATAGTTCTGAGTCACATCACCCCAATTGGAGTAGGGGCAGAGCAGAGCCGCTGCCCACGCCTGCAAGGTAGGCAGACCTGCTACCGATAAGCAGAACAGGCCTAGCGTCCCGCCAGCGTGGTAGACAGATCACCCAAATTGGAGGAGGAGCGCAGCCACCGCCCGCCCCTGCAAGGGAGACTTTTCAACTATACAAGAGCAATATAAATATATAGGGGGGAAATTCAATAACACAATAGTTTCACCAAGCAGAAAGAAATGCGAGCAGTATGAAAAGACAAGGAAAGAAAGTACCACAAGCAATGCTGGTCAACTCAACTTTAAAAGAGGTAATAGCTGCAGCAGATGGAATGTCAGAAAAACAATTCAGGATATACATGCTTCAGATGATCTGGAGTCTCAAGGAAAACATTAGACAGCAAAATCAGACAATGAAAGATCACTTTGACAATTAATTACATAAACAAATCCAAGAAGCAAAAGATCAACTATACAGGGAGATAGAGGTTATAAAAAACAAGCAAACAAAAATCTTAGAAATGCAGAAAGCAATAAACCACCTTAAAAACTCAATTGAGAATACTACCAGCAGAGTAGAACACTTAGAAGATAGAACATCAGACAATGAAGACAAAGTATTTCAACTTCAAAAGAACATAGACAGCTCAGCAAGACTGTTAAGAAATCATGAGCAGAACATCCAAGAAATATGGGATAACATAAAGAGACCAAACTTAAGAGTCATTGGGATACAGAAAGGTATAGAGGTCCAAACCAAAGGAATGAGCAATCGATTAAATAAAATAATAGGAGAAAACTTCCCAGACTTGAAGAATGAGACAGAATCCCAAATCCTAGAAGCCTACAGGACGCTGAATGTGCAAAATCATAAGAGATCCACACCTAGAAACATTATAATGAAGATGCCTAACATACAGAATAAGGAGATAATTTTAAAAGCTACAAGAGAATGGAAGCAGATTACATTTAGGGGTAAACCAATCAAAATAACAGCTGATCTTTCAACACAGACTCTGAAAGCTAGATGATCCTGGAATAACATATTTCAAACACTGAATGGGTTCCAAACAAGAATTGTGTATCCAGCGAAATTAAGCTTCAGGATGGAAGATGAAATTAAAACCTTCAATGATAAACAAAAGTTAAAAGAATTTGCAGCTAGAAAACCATCTCTTCAAAACATTTTTGGAAAAACATTACAGATAGAGGAAATAGAAAATAACGATAAAAACCAACAGTGGGAGGTAGTACAGTAAAGGGGGGGGGAATAATCAAAGAGGAAAACAAACCATGTTTAGGAACATAAATAAACAAAAATGGCTGAAAGAACAACCAATATCTCAATAATAACCCTAAATGTTAATGGTTTAAACTCACCAATTAAGAGACACAGACTAGTAGAATGGATCAAAAAACAAGACCCAACAATAGGCTGCCTACAGGAGACACATTTGATAGGAAAAGACATACATAGACTGAAGGTGAAAGGTTGGGAAAAATCATATCACTCATATGGACTTCGGAAACAAGCAGGAGTGTCCATACTCATATCAAATAAAATAGATTTCAAGCCAAAGTTAATCAAAAGGGATAACGAGGGACACTACATACTGCTCAAGGGAACCATACACCAACAAGACTTGATGAACATTAATATATATGCCCCAAACAATGGTGCAACTACGTTCATCAAACAAACTCTTCTCAAGTTCAATAGTCTAATTGACCACCATACAATAATCATGGGAGACTTGAACACACCTCTCTCACCACTGGACAGATCTTCCAAAAAAAAGTTGAATTAGGAAACTATAGAACTCAATAACACAATTAATAACCTAGACTTAATTGACATATATAGAATATACCACCCATCATCAAGCAGTTACCCTTTCTTCTCAGCAGTACATGGATCCTTCTCAAAAATAGATCATATATTATGCCACAGGGCAACTCTTAGAAAATATAAAGGAGTAGAGATAATACCATGCATGTTATCTGATCATAATGGAATGAAACTGAAAATCAACAATAAAAGAACGAAGGAAAAATCATGCATCACTTGGAGAATGAACAATAGGTTACTGAATGATCAATGGGTTATAGAAGACATCAAGGAGGAAATTAAAAAATTCTTAGTGATAAATGAAAACACAGACACAACATATCGGTATTTGTGGGACACATTGAAAGCAGTTCTAAGAGGAAAATTCATTGATTGGAGTTCATTCCTTAAAAAAAGAAAAAACCAACAAATAAATGATCTCATAGTTCATCTCAAAATCCTAGAAAAAGAAGAGCAAAACAACAGCAAAAGAAGTAGAAGGCAAGAAATATTTAAAATCAGAGCTGAAATTAATGAAATTGAAACAAAAGAAACAATTGAAAAATTTGACAAAACTAAAAGTTGGTTCTTTGAAAAAATAAATAAAATCAACAGACCCTTAGCCATGCTAACGAAGAGAAGAAGAGAGAGAACTCCAATTACTAGCATACGGGATGAAAAAGGCAATATCACAACAGACACTTCAGAAATACAGAAGATAATCAGAAATTATTTTGAATTCTTATACTCCAATAAAATAGAAGATAGTGCAGGCATCGATAAATTTCTTTAGTCATATGATCTGCCCAGATTGAAGCAGGAGGATATAGACAACCTAAACAGACCAATATCAATTGAGGAAACAGAAGAAACCATCAAAAGACTACCAACTAAGAAAAGCCCAGGACCGGATGTGTATACAGCAGAGTTTTACAAAACCTTTTTTTTTTTTATTGGTTGTTCAAAACATTACAAAGCTCTTGACGTATCATATTTCATACATTAGATTCAAGTTGGTTATAAAATCCCATTTTTACCCCAAATACAGATTGCAGAATCACATCGGTTACACATCCACAATTTTACATAATGCCCTATCAGTAACTGTTGTATTCTACTACATTTCCTATACTCTACTCTTCCCCCTCCCCTCCCCTCCCATCTTCTCTCTTTACCCCATCTACTGTAATTCATTTTTCTCCTTGTTTATTTTCCCATTTCCCTCACAACCTCTTCTATGTAATTTTGTATAGCAATGAGGGTCTCCCTCCATTTCCATGCAATTTCCCTTTTCTCTCCCTTTCCCTCCCACCTCATGTCTCTGTTTAACGTTAATCTTTTCTTCCTTCTCTTCCTCTCTGCTCTGTTCTTATTTGCTCTCATTATATCAAAGAAGACATTTGGTATTTGTTTTTTAGGGATTGTCTGGGTTCACTAAGCATAATCTGCTGTAGCGCCATCCATTTCCCTGCAAATTCCATGATTTTGTCATTTTTTAGTTCTGCGAAATACTCCATGGTGTATAAATGCCACATTTTTTTATCCATTCATCTATTGAAGGGCATCTGGGTTGGTTCCACAGTCTAGCTATTGTGAATTGTGCTGCTATGAACATCAATGTGGCAGTATCCCTGTAGTACACACTTTTTTTTTTAAGAGAGAGTGAGAGAGGGGGGAGAGAGAGAGAGAGAGAGAGAGAGAGAGAGAGAGAGAGAGAGAGAGAATCTTAACATTTATTTTTTAGTTTTCAGCGGACACAACATCTTTGTTGGTATGTGGTGCTGAGGATCGAACCCGGGCCCCACGCATGCTAGGCGAGCGCGCTACCGCGTGAGCCACATCCCCAGCCTTGTAGTACGCTCTTTTAAGGTCTTCAGGGAATAGTCCGAGAAGGGCAATAGCTGGGTCAAATGGTGGTTCCATTCCCAGCTTTCCCAGGAATTTCCATACTGCTTTCCAAATTGGCCGCACCAATTTGCAGTCCCACCAGCAATGTACAAGAGTCCCCTTTTCTTCACATCCTTGCCAGCACTTGTTGTGTACAAAACCTTTAAAGAGGAACTAATACCAATACTTTTCAAGCTATTTCAGGAAATAAAATAAGAGGGAGAACTTCCAAATTCATTCTACGAGGCCAACATCACCCTGATTCCTAAACCAGAAAGACACTTCAAAGAAAGAAAACTACAGACCACTATCTCTAATGAACCTAGATGCAAAAATCCTCAATAAAATTCTGGCAAATCGGATACAAAAACATATCAAAAAATTTTTGAACCATGATCAACTAGAATTCATCCCTGGGATGCAAGGTTGATTCAATATACGAAAATCAATAAATGTTGTTCACCACATCAATAGACTTAAAAATAAGAACCATATGATCATCTCCATAGATTCAGAAAAAGCATTCAACAAAGTACAACATCCCTTTATGTTCAAAACTCTAGAAAAACTAGGGATAACAGGAACATACATACCTCAATATTGTAAAAGAAATTTCTGCTAAGCCTCAGGCTAGCATCATTCTGAATGGAGAAAAACTAAAGGCATTCCCTCTAAAATGTGGAACAAGACAGGGATGCCCTCTCTCACCACTTCTGTTCAACATAGTTCTCAAAACACTGGCCAGAGCAATTAGACAGACGAAAGAAATTAAAGGCATAAAAATTGGAAAAGAAGAACTTAAATTATCACTATTTGCAAATGACATGATTCTATACCTAGCAGACCCAAAAGGGTCTACAAAGAAACTATTAGAGCTAATAAATGAATTCAGCAAAGTGGCAGGATATAAAATCAACATGCATAAATCAAAGGCATTCCTGTATATCAGCGACAAATCCTCTGAAATGGAAATGAGGACAACCACCTCATTCACAATATCCTCAAAAAAAATAAAAAACTTGGGAATCAACCTATACAATGAAAACTACAGAACCCTAAAGAGAGAAATAGAAGAAGATCTTAGAAGATGGAAAAATATACCCTGTTCATGGATAGGTAGAACTAACATCATCAAAATGGCGATATTACCAAAAGTTCTCTATAGGTTTAATGCAATGCCAATCAAAATCCCAACGGCATTTCTTGTAGAAATAGAGAAAGCAAACATGAAATTCATATGGAAAAATAAAAGACCCAGACTAGCAAAAACAATGCTAAGCAGGAAGTGTGAATCAGGCGGTATAGCTATACCAGACTTCAAACTATACTACAGAGCAATAGTAACAAAAACAGCATGGTACTGGTACCAAAACAGGCGGGTGGACCAATGGTACAGAATAGAGGACACAGAAACCAATCCACAAAACTACAACTATCTTATATTCTATAAAGGGGCTAAAAGCATGCAATGGAAGAAGGATAGCATCTTCAACAAATGGTGTTGGGAAAACTGGAAATCCATATGCAACAAAAAGAAACTGAATCCCTTTCTCTCACCATGCACAAAAGTTATCTCAAAATGGATCAAGGAGCTTGATATCAAATCAGAGACACGGTGTCTGATAGAAGAAAAAGTTGTCTCTGATCTACTTACTGTGGCGTCAGGCTCCAAATTCCTCAATAGGACACCCATAGCACAAGAGTTAATAACTAGAATCAACAAATGGGACTTACTCAAAGTAAAAAGTTTTTTCTCAGCAAAAGAAACAATAAGAGAGGTAAATAGGGAACCTACATCCTGGGAACAAATTTTTACTCCTCACACTTCAGATAGAGCCCTAATATCCAGAGTATACAAAGAACTCAAAAAGTTAGACAATAAGATAACAAATAACCCAATGAACAAATGGGCCAAGGATCTGAACAGACACTTCTCAGAGGAGGATATATAATCAATCAACAAGTACATGAAAAAATGCTCACCATCTCTAGCAGTCAGAGAAATGCAAATCAAAACCACCCTAAGATACCATCTCACTCCAGTAAGATTGGCAGCCATTAGGAAGTCAAACAATAACAAGTGCTGGCGCTGATGTGGGGAAAAGGGTACACTTCCTGGTGGGACTGCAAATTGGTGTGGCCAATTTGGAAAGCAGTATGGAGATTTCTTGGAAAGCTGGGAATGGAACCATCATTTGACCCAGCTCTTCCCCTTCTCAGTCTCTTCTCTAAAGACCTAAAAAGAGCATGCTACAGGGACACTGCTACATCGATGTTCATAGCAGCACAATTCACAATAGCAAGACTGTGGAACCAACCTAGATGCCCTTCAATAGACGAATGGATAAAAAAATGTGGCATTTATACACAATGGAGTGTTACTCTGCATTAAAAATGACAAATTCATATAATTTGTAGGGAAATGGATGACATTAGAGCAGATAATGCTAAGTGAAGATAGCCAGTCCCTATAAGGAGAGTAACTAAGAACAGAGTAGGGATGAAGAGCTTGAGAAGAAGATTAAAATTAAACAGGGATGAGAGGTGGGAAGAAAGGGAGAGAGAAGGGAAATTGCATGGAAATGGAAGGAGATCCTCAGGTTTATACAAAATTACGTACAAGAGGAAGTGAGGGGAAATGGAAAAAAAATACAAGGGAGAGAAATGAATTACAGTAGAGGGGGTAGAGAGAGAAGATAGGAGGGGAGGGGATGGGGGGATTGTAGAGGATAGGAAAGGCTGCAGAATACAACAGACACTAGTATGGCAATAAGTAAATCAATGGATGTGTAACCGATGTGATTCTGCAATCTGTATATGGGGTAAAAATGGGAGTTCATAACCCACTTGAATCAAAGTGTGAAATATGATACATCAAGAACTATGTAATGTTTTGAACAACCAACAATAAAAATTAAAAAAAATAGAACTTGATTACCATTTATTCCTTTATCTAAGATTGTCATGCACATAAGATATAATTTACTTATTATTTAGTAAATAGATTCATAAAGAGAAAAAAATATATAGTTCTTCAGTCAAGGAATGTGTTAGTGTATTTTAAAAACACAATTTTCAAAGCAGATATTATCCTGTGTTTGCCAAGAGGCAGAAATTCCAGTAATCCAGGATAAAATGGGTTTCGGCTTTAATTGGATGTTATTGTGAGATTTGAGAAAATGCTATTCAGTCTACACAAGTACAAACCCCTCTGTATTCAATGGGATCTGGGCTGCTGAAAGAAGGGTTATTCACATAAACTAAGACTGAGGGTAAAATCCCAGGCCATAGATGAGAATTCCTCTTATTAGATGTCGAAATGTGAAAGAACATTGGGAGGTAATCTTTTGACACCAACAGAAATCATCCTTAACTGGCCATCTTTATATAGGTTGAGAATCTTTTATCTAATATCTGGAACAAGAAATATTTGTATTTTGAAATATTTGAGTATTATACAATGAGATATCTTGGAAATGGGAACTGAGACTAAATGCAGAAGTCATTTACGTTTCATATAGCACCCATCTACATACTTGAAGGTAATTTTGCATAATATTTTGAGTGTTCATGTATTTTGACTATAACATATCACATGAGGTCAGCTGTGGCATCATATCAACATTGAAAAAGTTTCAATTTTGGAACATTTCAGATTTTTGAATTTCAGAATAAGAATGCTCACTCTGTACAATGTTCTAGGCTTCCTTGAATGGAAATGAGATGGGTGCAGTAATTTTTTGGCATCCAGGTCGTTTTCAGTGTTGATAGATGGTGCTTGCTCAGTTGGCATGAGACAGTTTCCAGAAGCATATGTCCTTCCTGTCAGCTGATCACTCAGTCTGACTCTCCAGTTCTGTACCCACAGACCTTTATTCTCAACATGGCCTTCTATCTTCTGTCCTGTTCCTTCTTCTGCTGCCTTCTTCATTGCAACTATGGCCAGGAGAGCCAGTATCGTTCACTCTTTTTTAAGATCTCCAAAGTTCTTTCCCTTTAGGTGGTAACTATCGGATAAGAAGTTTACAAAATGAAATAAGGCCTCAGATCACAGGGAACAGAAAAATACAAGAATCACAAGCATAGTGACTAATATATAAAAAATATTCTTCTGCCCAATTTCACTTTAAAAATTTTGTACTGTTTTGGGGATTAAAACTTAAAGAAAAATGCAGACTACAGATACAGACTCCCTTTGTTTAATTTTGAGTATCATATTCTAGTTCAAAACTGGCATGCAATCAACATCCTTGTGTGAACTGTCAAACAGAGTTAGATGGAACCAGTTTTATCACATAATTCTTGTTACAATACAGCAGTAAGAGAGGTCAGTAGTCTGGATGCATTGTTCTTTTGAAATGAAAAAGAAAGGTGGCCTGTAATAAGTATGTTCACCAGAGAGCAGTCACAATGCCCATTGTGTTCTTAGGCTTTTGATAGTTCTTTACTGTATCTAACTCTCCTGCTGAGTTCCTGTCTCAGGCTCACAGATAATATTAACTCAGGCTGCGATGAGGCAGATTTTTCTTATTGAGAGGGAGCTATTTTGATCTGTGCCCTTTATCATTAAAAGGTTTTCTGAAAGCCTACTTTGCAGCATTTCGATGCAAATCATGCTCCACAGAATTCTAGTATCCAGTAAGATATCGTAAAATGTGTTGCATAGATAAAATTTGGTACACTCCTTCCAATAAGGATAGAATCCATTCCCAATTATGACAAAAACCCTAAAATATTCAAAAGCCTGAAAACATTTTTTAATTATGCAAGCTTTTCTACATAATAAACTCAGAACTTCAACTTGTCCTTGAACATGCTGGACTGCTAAAATTTGAAGGTTGTATCACCCTTAAAATTTATTTGTGTGGACATCACTTTATTATACCCACTTTCTTTAAGGTAAGAAGATTAAAGTAGTACATTTGAATAAGTCAAGGATATATAAAATTGGGCTGCACAGTGCCCTGTGCTCAAAGGAAGAAAGTAAGAAATGTGAAGATGGAAGCCCAAGGGCAAAGCAAACCATGGAACAAATCAAGCAGGCCATCAAGGAAAAAGAGCACCCAGCACTACAAAGCAAGTTAATACAATAGATCAAATTTCAGAATCCTGGAAAAATACAAACTTTAATATTAGTCAAGTTGGTGGGGAAAGGCAGACATAAAAAAGCATTAATTAAGGAACATGGGATTGAGTAAAGACATGTACCTTTGTAGGAAAGCACTTGCCACAAATGTATGCTATAATAAATAACATTAAAAATGAAAACCTTTTTATTGAAGTAGATGATAATTGCAGGCAAATTTATTCCATAGTCTATAGGAAGTGGTTCATCTAAATATAAAGGAAAATAAAAATGTAACAATGAATCCTATAATCATATATAATATTAATGCACAAATAAAAAATTAAAACATTAAGGAAAATCACAAAGGAAGAAAGGAAGGAAGAAAAGATGAATTTTAGACAAATACAAAAATCATCTGAAAGTTTGGGGAAATAATTTGATTGCTTTGTATGGTGGGATCATCTTTGGAATCACCATTAATAATCATAATTCAAATCTTTCAATTTTATTTATAAAATATGATAGAATATATGAGAGAAATAAACATATCAAACAACTGGCCAACCATGCACATTATATACATGTGCTTAATGAGAGATGACAAATCAAATATTAACATAATAACAAATGCCAAATGTCAACAAATATAAATTCCAGTAAATGTGAAGAACCAAAATTTGAATTGACATCATTGTGCATAAGAATTGAATGTGAATATTAAAAATCTGTTATATTTTTTAATGTTCCACAATTGAATTCAATGAATTGAATGGTAACATGTTTTTTTATCTTGTTTTTATTTCAGTAAAGCTCTTTAAAAATTTTATAAATCATTTAATTGTAACCCAAAGATGACTGCCACATAAAGTAAGAAAGTGTTTATTTTTTCAGAGGATTAAAAAGCTGGGTTATTGCAAAGTTTTTGCATTTATCTTGAAGACTATATTGAATAGTATTTTACAGGTATTGATCATAAGGTCACTCCTAATAAATCATTTCACATATAGATTGTATGGAAGTAGTAACTAATCATATGTACTGAAGGATGATTGAAGTCAACATAATACCAAATGTAATAATATGATTAATATGAAAATAATGTCTTAGTCTCTTGATATGAAGAAAATGTGGTCAAATGTTGAGTCCATGTAGAAATGACAATTTAAAGGGATAGAGATTAAAATTAACCAGAAAGCACCATATATACTGATTGGCAAGTAACATGTCCTCATTTAATGTCTTTTGACATTGTTTCTGTCTAGTTGTCAGGAAGATTCTTCATTTTATGCATTCCATAGCTTTACACAAGGAAGGGAGCTTTAAAACTATTGGAAGAGTTTGGGGAAGGATAGATTGGGAAGCCATCCTGAAAAACAGCCTGAGATACTAAAAAGAATGGTTCTCATTACTGAATGGAAGATGCAAAGTATCTCTCACTTTCTTATTTGCAGCTGTCTTCAAAGATTAAAGACTATTCCTTCTCTTCTGCCTTCAAAATTGTATTGCAGTACTACTCATTGTCAAATTCTGACCCAGAGCCTTGTGACACAAAAGATTCTGAGGAAGACAATCTTTGCTCTAGAAAAAAGATGGCAGTGATGAGAACTGATAGCAATCTAGCATCATTATATAAATGAAGATCCTATGGAAAAGGATGAAATAATGTGCATGTTAGCACAGAAAAGACAATGAGAAATTGTCAGAAAATTTTTGGCTTCTCATGAAATCAAGTTAAAATATTAAGCTGAAATTGTCTGTAATGAGTTAGTTAACAATTGCCAAAGAAGATCAAACAATTTCAACATTTCAGTGATAACAAATATTATCCTTTGTCAGGTTCATGAAGGTTGCTTGGGGCCACTCTGTTGATCTCTGCTGCACTGGGCTCCAGGTCAGGGTTTAGATTCAGGTTGGATCAATAATGCTCTTTTTTTCCCTCCCACTTTGGTTACTGGTGATTGAACTTGGGGCCACTCGACCATTGAACCCATCCCAAGCCCTATTGTGTGTGTGTGTGTATATATATATATATATATATATATATATATATATATATATATATATATATATTTACAGACAGGATTTCACTGAGTTCTTAGAACCTTGCTTTTGCTTAGGCTGGCTTTGAACTTACAATCCTCCTGCCTCACCTCCCAAATCTGTGGTATGTATTAATGTTCTCCCAGAGATGTACATGTTCTACTCCTAAGAACCCATAAAAGTGAGGTTTCACAGCAGAGAAGAAGTAAGACTGATGATTAAAATAAGGTGGTGAACTAAATAACTTTAAGACAAGATTAAACTCTCCTGAAGTAATTGGCTGAGCCCATTGTAATCACGGAGTACTTAAAAGTAGAAGATGGAAGGCAAGATAGACAACAGAAGGAAAAATAAGAGAAACAGCAGCATAAGAAGAATTCAGCCTGATGTGGCATATTTTTAAGATATAAAAAGGACCCACAAACCAAGAAATGTAGAATCAAAAAAGGGCAAAGAAAGTGATACTTCTAGAGCTTCCAGAAGGAACAGAGTGCTGCTGACACCTTGATTTTAGCCCAGCATATCCATTTTGGAACTGCAGAACAGTAAATAGTAAATTGGTATTGCTTTAAGTCATGAGATTTGTAGTTTGTTAAGGTAACTCAGTGCAATAGAAAGCCCAATATCCTACCCATGGTGTATTTTTCTCCTGCCATTGGCAGAAGTGCAAAACAGTGGACAGAAACCCTTGGGGTTCTTAAAACCTCACCCTAGAACTGGCATTTTATCACTTCTGATCACCTAACCATCAGAGGAGAGGAAATCACATTATGTTTTGTGTAAGGAATTTCAGAATGATGTTGTGGTTAAAGGTGTTGATACAGGGAGGGGTACAGTCTGGGCAGAGTAATGCCACTTACTGCCTTGGATGTATTACAGCAAAAGCATGAACTCAGAAAAAAATTCTTATGAAAAAGATTAACTACCTAATGTTCCCAATCTTCAGTTAGAATTCTATCATTCCATTTTGCATACATATGTGGGAAAATCTTTGAATGTTGGATGATTTTGCATGCTTCAAAAAAAGGGTAGAAATGAATAGCTTGGGTGTACCTACACCAGTAGAACCATTCCACATAGCAATCCAGTGGTCCTTACTGAAATTAAGAATGTATATACACTACCTCCCAGCAAGACCAGTCTGTCATTCCATACATGAACCCAAAACAGGTGCACAACAAAACAGAACCAGGTGACAGAATTTTTATTGCAGCACAGCTAAATATTGCAGAGTACTTGTCCATGGGTGGAAGAATGAAACATAGAATGTAACACAAGCGTGTTATAGCCTATGTCATACACTATGAGTAATCTAAGACTGTGAGGTTAAATTTGCATATAGACACATGGATAGACTGCAGAAACACATTGGGCAGGAAAAATAGGAAGAAAAATAGGAAAAATAGGAGATTCCAAAGCACAGCACCATCGATGCAAAATTACATGCCCACAGAACACTTTGTATTTCTCAGACATCTGTAATTATCTAAGTAAACATGTTCCACTTAGTTCACCACCTTGTTTACTTAGATAAGTAAACATGTAATTATCTAAGTAAACATGCCAGGAGATGCATTAAAACACTAATGGGTGTCAAAGGGTGGGACGGTTAATAAATGGAATTAAGGAAATCAGACAAAAAAGAAAATTATGACATTTTTTAAAAAGAGAGGCTCTGAAAGACAGATATTGACAATAGTATTTCAAAAACTAAGAAGTGCTGGCTAAAGTGAATTATACACACCCAGTCCTTAGAAAGTATGAAGGGAAGGACAGAGAGAAAAAAGGAAGAAGAAAAAAACTAATGCAAAACAAGAAATTTCTGGAAAGAGGTAGAGAAGGCACTTGACAGGAGGGTCAACATCTCAGAAAGCAGCTGAGTTTCTACATCATAGTCCTTCCTGTTTAGTTTTATATTTGCTGGGAGAGAGAAAGTCTCTCAGTTAATCCCATCTGGGGAGAGAGAAAGGCTTCTAGGCCTTCTTTAATAGCATGCCAGATAGATAGATAGATAATTAGATAGATAGATAGATAGATAGATAGATAGATAGATAGATAGATAGATAGATAAATAGACAGATGGATAAAACCAACTTATCTATCTAAATATAGTTATATAAATATTTCCACATATACATATATATGAATGAGATTGAACAGGAGTGACATTTTGCAATAGTTATTTCGTTTCTCTCTTTAATTCTTCTTAGTTAGTAAGGTTTCTAAGAGTTATTTAACCTCAAGAGTTATGTTTTAAAGCCACATTTTAAGCCTTCCCTTTTTAAAATATACCTTCCTCCTGAATAAATATTGTAGAATGAGGCAGTTGATATATTCTGTTACCTTTGGTGGGCCCTCAATCATGCAATGTTCCCCCTGCAAAATAAAAATTGCTTCCATCTTTCAAAGCAGATCAGTGGAGAAGGCTAAAACAGCCTTTTGAGATCTAAGGGGGAAACTGGGCCTTTCAGTGATGGGAATACTAGTGAAGTAGTTTCTCCAGCCACAGAAACTGTGACACCATGATGTCAGCTGCAGAGGTAAGCTGAACCACCTACAGGCCTTGTCCCCTGGGCAGGTTTAAGTTTCATCTTTCCTTTGCTAGCACTAATTACTTCTTGCATTTAGTTTTATTTTCTTTAGTCAGACTTTTTATTTCTGTGACTAAAAGACCAAACAAGAACAATTTTAGAGGAGAAAAAGTTTATTTGGGGACTCGCAGTTTCAGAGGTCTCAATCCATAGGTGACCAATTCCATTCTTTAGAATCAAGGCAATGCAGAATAGCATAGTGGATGAGTATGGCTGGGGGAAGCAGCTCATGTGAGGATCAGAATCAGAGGAAGACACTACTCTCAGATATAAACTATATATCCCATTGGCACACCCCTAATGACCCACCTCCTCTAGCCACACTCTACCCACCTTCAGTGATCGCCCAGTTAATCCCATCTGGTGTTTAATTCACTGATTGTGTTAAGACTCTCATAACCCAATCACATCCCCTCTAAACTATCTTGTATTGTCTCACACCATGAACTTTAGGTGGATACCTCACATATAAATGAAGGCTTTTTCTAGAGACAGGGGGTTTTTGGAAATTGAGGAACATGTT
Organism: Callospermophilus lateralis; assembly: GCF_048772815.1. NCBI lineage: Eukaryota > Metazoa > Chordata > Mammalia > Rodentia > Sciuridae > Callospermophilus > Callospermophilus lateralis. Next base: position 72,685,319 of record NC_135312.1, read on the forward strand.
AGACACAAAGGAATTTCATAACATGTAAATCAATAATAAAAGAACAGACAATGATACTCCACTCCCACAATGTGTGAAAACAAACAAACAAACACACACACACACACACACACACACACACACACACACCCCAACAATACCTACTTTTTCCCTTCAAATCATTCAGACGTTTCTCCCACTCTAGCTAAAATCCTCAATCACAATCTCCTCCCTCTTTCTTGCAACAGTTGTCTTCCCTGGGTCTCCATCAGCTTCTCTCTCTAGCTTGCCCAAAACCAAGATTCTGAAGCTGCAGTCTTTAGACAAAACACAGGGGGGGGGGGGGCAGAATACAATGGAAAATAAAAGCAGAGGCTCTTTTCTCATAGGCTACACTGCCCTGCCTTGGCAGTACCCTTAGGTACATAGACAGGAGCTGTCCTGGCTGGCAGAGTACAGTTTGAAATTTTATTCCTTTACCTTCTTTATCAGTTTGTCCAGCAGCTCTCAGGAGAAGCACAAATTTATTTCCATGAAAGATGCAGAGGACCCTTTTTGGTTGTACTTTATTTAAAAAGACAATTGCTTATTTAAAAAGACAATTGTTATCTGTATTGTTAAGATTTCAGGCTCTAATGTCACGTCCCCTTGCCAGCAAGGAAGACACGACACAGGATTCTTCTTTCAGCAGTTTATTCAGGACCCTTGAATCATGGCGAAAAAACTCTCTCTCTCCCAGTCTGCACTAGATTAAATCCCTCGCCCAGCCAACGCACTTGTGCCACGTGGGAAAAACTGATTGGTACACGAAAGTGGAAACAAGTCAGAGCTCAGCTCTACAGCCTTACAAGGAGTTGTTTACTTCAACAACTCCAACTGCCAAGAAAGCTGAAGAAGGAGACCGACGCCATTTTTGGGGTGTGGTCGCTGGCTCCCTACAAGATAGTTTAAAAATAAGAGCATCCCAACACATTAAAAATCAGACAAATGTACCCTCATGCTGGGTCTAAGTCAACCAATTTCAAAAGTCAATCAGAATTAGTTTTCTTCCAATTTAAAATGAATAATCTCCTCACCAAGATGTTTGTAAACAATGTGTAGGAATTTGATGAAGGTTTTTATCTCATCCAGTGCACATTTTACATCAAAAGTTTACTTCTAATCTCCATCTTCAATTTTCCATGCATACATTTTCATCCCATCTCCAAACCTCCAATCTTGCCCACCTGCACCCCTCTGGCCTGATAGCAAAACTTTTCAAATATCCAAGATGCACCTGACTCAGAAAGTGATGAGATTTACTGCCAGTCATAAAATAGATCCGTCTGTAGAAAACACCTGGAAAACTGGGCTTTTTACTTGAATATGCAAAATTCCCATTTAGATATGCTTATGACATTTCAAAAAAATCTTTATCAGTTCATATAACTTTATCAGGTATTTTTCAGAATTAAAAAAAAAAAACATAAGAACGAATCATAAAATTTTAATTAAAAAACATTTTTTTAAAAAAAAAGTAAATGTAAAAAAGCTGTAGGTTACTGAGATGCTTTATTTTTTTGACTCTTTTTTTTATCGATTGTTCAAAACATTAAAAAGCTCTTGACATATCACATTTCACACATTAGATTCAACTGGGTTATAAACTCCCATTTTTACCCCAAATACAGATTACAGAATCACATCGGTTACACATCCACTTTTTTACATAATGCCATATTACTAACTGTTGTATTCTGCTACCTGTCCTATCCTCTACTATTCCCCCTCCACTCCCCTCCCATCTTCTCTCTCTACCCCATCTACTGTGATTCATTTTTCTCCTTGTTTTTTTTTTCCCCGTTCCCCTCACAACCTCTTATATGTAATTTTGTATAACAATGAGGGTCTCCTTCCATTTCCATGCAATTTCCCTTTTCTCTCCCTTTCCCTCCCACCTCATGTCTCTGTTTAATGTTAATCTTTTCCTCCTGCTTTTCCTCCCTGCTCTGTTCTTAGTTGCTCTCATTATATCAAAGAAGACATTTGGCATTTGTTTTCTACTATTTCTATCAGTGCTGCCACAATCCAGCAGGATATGAATTAGAAGTTCTGCTCTATATGGTATGGGTTAGTTCCTTCTGATCTAAAATATGGTCCAGATTAGTGGTTCTAAAACTAAAAGCTGTTCCAGTTTCTGACTCAAAAGATTTAGGGTGGGGCCTTGAAGTGTGCGTTCCTAATAGTCCTGATATAATTGATGAGGGGACCACACGGAGACCCACTGCTCTAGACAAATCAATCTGTGTTCATTCAGTAACCTCATGGATTATTTAGAGTTGATTATATATATATCACAACTGCCTCCTGAGATTCTTTAATCATGACAACCTTACAATGTGCCTCTATGTGTGACAATAGTGTTCTCATCTGTTAAAAGGTCAAATTGTAAGTAGCTGAAGTGGGTCAGTCTGTATGCTTAGCTCAGAGTGGAGAATTCATTATACAGTCATGATCTCTTTTAGTATGCAAGGTAAATAGCCTCATTAAAAATATAATGTGAAGGAGATTCACGACTTTTCTAGCAGGGTCAGCTCAGGAAGAGGGGGAGGCCAGGTGATGGAAATGGGACTCTGGCACCCTGGAGCTGTCAACTTGTCCTTGTATGGTGCCTATAAACTAAGTCATTTTAAAAATAGTATCAGTCAGTGAAGGAGAAAAAAGGCCTTATTGAGAATGATAAGATCTTGAAAACCCTCCAGAGGCTTTTTTTGCAAAAGTTGTGAGAGTGTGGATGAACTGTAGTTACAGGCACCAGTTGAGGAAGTCTGACAGGCAAGTGTGAGAGAGCCAGGCAGAATTAACATCTGTCAGATAAACAGTAATGCTTCTTTAACCCTGAGATGGCCCTCAGCACAGTTGGGAAGCCAGTTCTTTATCTTCTATAAAATCTTTTTCTTTACTCGACATCTCTACCCATGCCATGCCATGAACTACTACTCTGAATGCCCCCAACCCAAATTTTCAGCACAGAAATCTTTAAGGAACTCCCCTGATGGCCTATGGTCCCTTCAAGTATGACCCTGATCTTTCCATTCCCCTGAATGTTGTGTGATACTTCTAGGTCTCATCCTTTCTGCTCCCATTCCACCTCTCCTCCTAATGAAATTTACTCAAAGACTGAGAAGGTAACACTGGCTAACAGAGAGGCTGGCCTCTGGCCTATGGGAACAAGGGAGAAGCCCAAGGGGACAAAGCCCACAGGTTCACCAGTTCCTGCAGCAGGAATCTTCTGAAGGTGGTTCTCTCTGTTGCTTTCTCCCCAAAATGAATATGGTTTGCGTTTGTTTTTGTTGCAGTGCTCAGGATAGAACCTAGGATATTGCCCATACTCTGCCAGTGAGATACATTCCCAATTCTAAATGAATGGTTTCAATGTATATCTCAGAGCAGATGGGCTACACTCACAATAGAGCAATAATAATTTGGGCATTAGGTAAAAAGAAAAAAAGAAAAGGATGTATGGGGAAAAAAAGCCCTCCTAGACTAAGATTTACCTTTCTAAGGCTAGGAGAAGAGAGAGTTTGAAAGACAAAAGCAGATAGTAATAATGCTCTCTCCATGGTTACACATTTGTAAAATGTTCTGAGTTTCAAGAGTATGCAATGATTTAGGGCATAAATATCTAATGCACCAATATTGAGAAACAATAACATTAATGTTAGCATATAAGGGGGATCCAACATGGCGGCCGGCAAGGAAGCATTTCTTTCAATATATCCACATTAACGGGATCAGAAACACCCATTAAAACAGCTTCATTATACCTACTGAGGATCTTCTTTCAAAATTCCGTTGAAGGTGACCTGCTGGGAATTAGTAAGTTTATTAGAGGTGACAGTTTGCCCCAGACAAGTGAAACTTGGCCGGCAATGTGGGTACAGAGGAACAATCCCGCGGCCACCGGCCGCTTCTGCAAGCGGCAGGCGGCCCGGAGCGGTGCGGCAGAAGGGTCCCCGCCCGGCCGGCAGACAGCTCCCGCCATCCCAGCTCCCGCCATCCCAGCTCCCCTGGCGGCCCACTCTCGCTCTGCAAACAGCCACCCCGCCTGCCTAGCTCTTGGCCACGCGGCCGCAGCCGCCCGGCTCTACAAGTGGCTCCCGGGGGCCCAGCTCGGCGAGAAGGGTCCCTGCCCAGCAGGCAGACAGCTCCCACCATCCCAGCACTCCTGGCGACCCCACCCGCTTTGCGAACAGCCACCCCGCCCTCCTGGCACTTAGCCACACGGGCACCACCTGCGCAGCTCTGCAGGCAGCCCCAGTGGCCCAGCGAAGCGAGAAGGCCCGGGCCCTTCCAGCTCTGCTAAAGGCCCTGCCCACATGGCAAATGGCTCCCCCCGCCAGACGACGTGAAGGGAATCTAACCAAGCCTCTATGAAATAGTGAACTGGGATCTAAAACCAGAGGTTGTGTCAGACCAGAGAAAAGCCAGTTCCACCCCTCCCTTTGAACACTCCGGCAAGGAGCCAGGGGCCCGCCATAGCAGAGAGGGGAAGTCACCAAAGTTCTGCCAAAGAGATTCCTTCCCAGCGGAATCTACTTTAGCAGGTGTGTGGTTCCCACCCACACCAGATACAAACAACCGGGAAACTTTATAATCTCTCCGTGGGTGCGACCGTAAGGGCCAAAGGACTCTCGACCCCCAACTCCCCCTACTGCCAGTGACGTGGGCGTGACTGTAGGGGCAGAGGGAAGCAGAGAAGACTCCCCACCCCCAACCGACAACTGAGTGGGCTTGACGGTAGGAGCGGAGGGAAACAGGGGACACTCTATACCCCCAACTTCTCCTACCGCCAGCGGAGGGGTCTTGATTGTAGGGGCTGAGGGAAGCAGAGGGGATCCTCGACCCCCAACTCCCATTACTACCAGCGGCGACACCAATGGTCTTAGCCGCCAGATTCCTACGGTGGGCCCACCAAAGGGGTCCAGAAAAATTAAACTATTGATTCCCAGGTCACAGCTCCACAACACTGGGGCTTAGATGAATGAAAGAGAAAGAGCTCAGTCATTAGGCAAATAGAGCACTCGGTGGGGCTGAAAGTGAAACCAAATCCTTGGGGACTGCCTCCAGTTAGCAGGACCTGGCTGGCTGGCAGGAGGAAGGGAAGGAGGGGCCGTGGAAGTGAAACGGCTCTGGACCAACAGGATTGAGAGACTCCCAGGAGCCGCCTTACAGAGATTGCTGTTGACACACTGAGGGCAAATCTCAGCCCGGAGGGCACAGTTTTGCCTACGGGAAGAGAAGAAAATGGATCTCTAAGACCTAACTTTATTTCTTCTTTCATTTTATTTTTTTTTCTTTCTTTCTATCCCTTTTTTCCTCTTTCTCTCCCCTTCCAAGTTTTATATTTCCTTCCATTCTCCTCTATGCTATCTATCTCCCTCTCCTTCTTTCTTTTAGAGAGCACCTTCCTTCCCCTTCCCCCCAACTTTCATCCCAAGCATTACGCCCTCCATTTTATGTAACTGTCTAAATGCAAATAGGTGAATGTTTTGAGGCCATCTATAGTGCTCCTAAATACCAAGCTACTACCAAAACCCTGATCCAATCGATGGTTAGTACCCCCATTTAGTAGAGCAATCTTCTTAAGTAGCCTAGACATACTAATCCTTATACCTGCATAGCACCTAACCTAAAGTCCTAAGAACAAAAAACAAACCACTATATGCATACAAAATCCGGAAGCCCTTTATAAATTGAATGAATCAGCCCTAAAGAACAATAAAGCCCAACATCTATAGGCATAATCTCCCACCACAAAGGAGAGACAACAGGGATAAACAAAGCCAAAACAAATGTATAGGAGAAAGCAGTTACAAAGCAGTCAAACAGAGCTGGAAAGCAACGTGAACAACATGAAAAAACAAGGGAAAAAAAGGATTACAAACAATGCAGGACAACTTAAAGATACAGCAGGTCCTAGAAGCATCAGAAACATGGACCGGGAAAGAAATCAAGGCATACCTAACTCAGATGGAACGGAATATTAGAGAAGACATGAGACAGCAAGTACAAGCATTGAAAGTATATTTTGTAAAGGAACTAAACACACAAATTCAATCTGCAAAGAACAAGCTTTACCAAGAGATAGAAATTTAAAAAAAAAAATTGAACAGTAATCCTAGAAATGCAAGAAAACATAAATCAGATTAAAAGCACTAACAAGAATATTACAAATAGACTAGATCAAGTAGAAGTCAGAACATCAGATAATGAAGACAAAGTTTATCAACTTGAAAAGAATATAGTCAACACAGAAAGGATGCTTAAATCTCATGAGCAATCTATCCAAGAGATATGGGATCTCATCAAAAAACCAAATTTGAGAGTCATTGGGATAGAAGAAAGCACACAGTTTCAGTCCAAAAGAATGGATAACTTATTAAATGAAATAATCCTAGAAAACTTCCCAGAGATGAAAGATGGAATGGATTGCCAAATCCTGGAAGCCTACAGGACCCCAAACATCCAAAACCATAATAGACCAACTCCAAGACACATAATTATGAAGATAGCTAACATACAGGACAAGGAGAGATTATTAAAAGCTATGAGAAAAAGGAGGCAGATTATATTCAGGGGTAAACCTATTAGGTTAATGACTGATTTTTCATCACAGACTTTGAAAGCGAGAAGATCCTGGAACAACGTATTTCAAACTCTGAAAAATAATGGATTCCAACCAAGAATACTGTATCCAGCAAAATTAAGCTTCAGATTTGACAATGAAATTAAAATCTTTCTCAATAAACAAAAGCTAAAAGAATTCACTGCCAGAAAACCAGCACTGCAAAGCATTTTGGGCAAAATTCTACAAGAAGAGAAATGGACAAATAGTGCCCAAAACAAACAGTGGGAGGTATCTCAATAAAGCGGAGGAAAACAACCAAAAATTAAAAACTAGCCAGAAAAGCACTTTGGGCAAAATTCTACAAGAAGAGAAATGGACAAATAGTGCCCAAAACCAACAGTGGGGGGTATCTCAATAAAGCGGGAGGAAAACAACCAAAAAGTAAAAACTAGCCAAACTAAAATGAATAAATAAATAAACATGACTGGAAGTACAAATCATATATCAATTGTAACCTTAAATGTTAATGGTCTAAATTCACCAATCAAGAGACACAGGCTAGTAACCTGAATCAAAAAAACAAATCCAACAACATGCTTCCTTCAGGAGACTCATATGATTGGAAATGACATACACAGGCTGACGGTTAAAGGTTGGGAAAAATCATACCACTCACATGACCCTTGGAAACAAGCAGGAGCGGCCATACTCATATTGAATAAAATCAACTTCAAACCTAAGTTAATCAAAAGGGATAAAGAAGGACACAATAACCTGTTAAAAGGAACTATCCACCAACAAGACATAAAAATTATCAATTTATATGCACCAAATAATGGTGCAGCAACGTTCATAAAACAAACTCTCCTCAAGTTCAAGAGTCAAATTGACCACAACACAATAATTATGGGTGACTTCCACACACCACTCTCACCATTAGACAGATCCTCCAGACAAAAGCTGAATAAAGAAACTATAGAACTCAATGACACAATCAATAACCTAGACTTAACTGACATATAAAGAATATATCAACCATCATCAAGTGGATACACGTTCTTCTCAGCAGCACATGGATCTTACTCAAAGATAGATCATATATTATGCCATAGGGCAACTCTTATTAAATATAAAGGTGTCGAGATAATACCATGCACCATATCTGATCATAATGGAATAAAACTGGAAATCAATGAGAAAAGAAGGAAGGAAAAATTCTGCATCACATGGAAAATAAACAATATATTACTGAATGATCAATGGGTTACAGAAGACATAAAGGAGGAAATCAAAAAATTCTTAGAGTTAAACGACAATACAGACACAACATACCGGAATCTATGAGACACAATGAAAGCAGTTTTGAGAGGGAAATTCATTTCCTGGAGTTCATTCCTCAAAAAAAGAAAAAAAACCAACAAATAAAGGAACTCACACTACATCTCAAAACCATGAAAAGGAAGAGCAAAACAACAGCAAACATAGCAGAAGACAAGAAATAATTAAAATCAGAGCGGAAATCAACAAAATTGAAACAAAAAAAAACCATTGAAAAAATTGATAAAACTAAAAAGTTGGTTTTTTGAAAGAATAAATAAGATTGACAGACCCTTAGCCAAGCTAACGAAGAGAAGAAAACTCAAATTACCAGCATACAGGATGAAAAAGGCAATATCACAACAGACACTACAGAAATACAGAAGATAATTAGAAAGTATTTTGAAACCCTATATTCTAATAAAATAGAAGACAGTGAAGACATCGATAAATTTCTTAAGTCATATGAGCTGCCCAGATTGAGTCAGGAAGACACACACAATTTAAACAGACCAATAACAAAGGAAGAAATAGAAGAAGCCATCAAAAGACTACCAACCAAGAAAAGCCCTGGACCGGATGGGTATACAGCGGAGTTTTACAAAACCTTCAAAGAAGAATTAATACCAATACTTTTCAAGGTATTTCAAGAAATAGAAAAAGAAGGAGCTTTTCCAAACTCATTCTATGAGGCCAACATCACCCTGATCCCAAAACCAGACAAAGACACTTCAAAGAAAGAAAACTACAGACCAATATCTCTAATGAACATAGATGCAAAAATCCTCAATAAAATCCTGGCAAATCGAATACAAAAGCATATCAAAAAAATTGTACACCATGATCAAGTAGGATTCACACCTGGGATGCAAGGTTGGTTTAATATACGGAAATAAATAAATATTATTCACCACATCAATAGACTTAAAGATAAGAACCATATGATCGTCTCGATAGATGCAGAAAAAGCGTTTGACAAAGTACAGCATCCTTTTATGTTCAAAACACTAGAAAAACTGGGGATAACAGGAACTTACCTCAACATTGTAAAAGCTATATATGCTAAGCCTCATCATTCTAAATGGAGAAAAACTGAAGGCATTTCTGCTAAAATCTGGAACAAGACAGGGATGCCTTCTCTCACCACTTCTATTTAATTTAGTCCTTGAAATACTAGCCAGAGCAATTAGACAGACAAAAGAAAGTAAAGGCATAAAAATAGGAAAAGAAGAACTTAAAATATCACTATTTGCAAATGGCATGATTCTATACCTAGCAGACCCAAAAGGGTCTACAAAAAAACTACTAGAACTAATAAATGAATTCAGCAAAGTGGCAGGATATAACATCAACACGCATAAATCAAAGGCATTCCTGTATATCAACAACAAAACTTCTGAAATGGAAATGAGGAAAACCACCCCATTCACAATATCCTCAAAAAAAATAAAATACTTGGGAATCAACCAAACCAAAGAGGTGAAAGATTTATACAATGAAAACTACAGAACCCTAAAGAGAGAGATAGAAGAAGATCTTAGAAGATGGAAAAATGTACCCTGTTCATGGATAGGCAGAACCAACATCATCAAAATGGCAATATTACCCAAAGTTCTCTACAGGTTCAACGCAATGCCAATCAAAATCCCAACTGCATTTCTTCTAGAAATAGATAAAGCTATCATGAAATTCATATGGAAAAACAAAAGACCCAGAATAGCAAAAGCAATTCTAAGCAGGAAGTGTGAATCAGTTGGTATAGCGATATCAGATTTCAAACTATATTACAGAGCAATAGTAACAAAAACAGCATGGTACTGGTACCAAAGCAGGCAGGTGGACCAATGGTACATAATAGAGGACACAGAGACCAATCCTCAAAATTACAACTTTCTTATATTTGATAAAGGCACTAAAAGCATGCAATGGAGAAAGGATAGCATCTTCAACAAATGGTGCTGGGAAAACTGGAAAACCATATGCAATAAAATGAAGCTGAACCCCTTTCTCTCGCCATGCACAAAAGTTAAATCAAAATGGATCAAGGAGCTAGATATCAAACCAGAGACCCTGCACCTGATAGAAGAAAAAGTTGGCTCCGATCTACATATTGTGTGGTCGGGCTCCAAATTCCTTAATAGGACGCCCATAGCCCAAGAGTTAAATACAAGAATAAACAAATGGAACTTACTTAAACTAAAAAGTTTTTTTCTCAGCAAGAGAAACAATAAGAGAGGTAAACAGGGAACCTACATCCTGGGAACAAATTTTTACTCCTCACACTTCAGATAGAGCCCTAATATTCAGAATATACAAAGAACTCAAAAAATTAAACAATATGATAACAAACAACCCTATCAACAAGTGGGCCAAGGACCTTAACAGACACTTCTCAGAGGAGGACATACAATCAATCAATAAGTATATGAAAAAATGCTCACCATCTCTAGCAGTCAGAGAAATGCAAATCAAAACCACCCTAAGATACCATTTCACTCCAGTAAGACTGGCAGCCATTATGAAGTCAAGTAACAATAAGTGCTGGCGAGGATTTGGGGAAAAGGGTACACTTGAACATTGCTGGTGGGACTGCAAAATGGTGCAGCCAATATGGAAAGAAGTATGGAGATACCTAGGAAAGCTGGGAATAGAACCACCATTTGACCTAGCTATCGCCCTTCTTGGTCTATTCCCTGAGGACCTCAAAAAAGCATACTATAGGGATACTGCCACATCAATGATCAAACAGCACAATTCACAATAGCTAGACTTTGGAATAAACCTAGATGCCCTTCAATACATGAATGGATTAAAAAACTGTGGCATCTATACACAATGGAATATTACGTAGCACTAAAAAATGACAAAATCATAGATTTTGCAGGGAAATGGATGGCTTTAGAGCAGATAATGCTAAGTGAAGCTAGCCAATCCTTAAAAACCAAATGCCAAATGTCTTCTTTGATATAAAGAGAGCAACTAAGATCAGAACAGGGAAGAAGAGCTTGAGGAAAAGATTAACATTTAACAGAGACGAGTGGGGTGGGAGAGAGGGAGAGAGAAGGGAAACTGTATAAAAATGGAAGGAGACCCTCAATGTTACACAAAATTACATATAAGAGTTTGTGAGGGGAAAGGGAAAAAAAAAAACGAGGGAGAGAATTAAACAACAGCAGATGGGGTAGAGAGGGAAGTTGAGCGGGAAGGGGAGAGGGGATAGTGGGGGATAGGAAGGGTAGCAGAATACAACAGTCATTAATATGGTATTATGTAAAAATGTGGATGTGTAACCGATGTGATTCTGCAATTTGTATTTGGGGTAAAAATGGGAGTTCATGACCCACTTGAATCAAATGTATGGAAGATGATATGTCATTAGCTTTGTAATGTTTTGAACAACCAATAAAAAAAAAAAACAAAAAAATAAAAAAAATGAATAGTATTATCCATCAATTTCTCTCCTGGTTATATATTTACAGGAAATTAAATCAGTATGTTTAAGAGAAAAAAATGTTAGCATATAATCACATAAATATTGGTATATAAAGATTGCAGGAAAAATTCCAAGGACTAGTTAACTAAATACAACTCTATCTGGGACTCTGGTTGAAACAACCCTGTTAATTTTAGAAAGAAGAGAGGTTAAACTGATCTCACATTTACATACCATTAACTACCATAATTGAAGAAGAATGAACTTGAGGAACTCAAAGATGGCAGAGTTAATACCTTGCATGTAGACAGGAAATCATAAAAATGTCACTGCAGAGTAAAGATAAGGGAGATTTTAGTTCCAACAGCCTTATGAAAGCTTGTCATTATAATTTCAGTGTCCTAATTTTTTTAAGTAACATTTTTTATTAGTTGTAGTTGGATACTCACCTCTATTTTATTTATGTATTTGTATGTGGTGCTGAGGATTGAACCCAGTGCCTCACACATGCTAGGCAAGCATTCTACCACTGAGCCACAACCCCAGCCCCAGTGACCTAATTTTTAAAGGCAAGCAAACCACAGGGTCTTAAGGCTTAATTCACTTTGCCACATTTGAATGCTTAGATATATTATAGTATAGAATTTGGATCATGCATATGAAGAACAAAATGAGTAGTATACACAGAAATAAAAATGATGCAAATACATTTTTATAGGACAACCACTGGTCATTTCAGAGTGTGAGTACCCCACCAGTAAAGAAAATTTTTCTCTGGTTTTCATTTTAACTTGGAAACAAGGAGGTAGTACCTACCATATTCTGCAAGGACAAAAAATTATTATCGTGTTTTTAGTCAACCTTTCCATTGCTATGATCAAATACCTGACAAGGAAATATTTGAGGAAGAAATGTTTATATTGGTGGTCATGGTTTAGAAGTCTCAGTACCTAGACAGCCAACTCTTGCCCTGTGCCACAAGTGAAGCAAAAGATTATGGTGAAAGGTTGTGAAAGAAGCGAGGACTTCAGGACATGGCAACCAGGAAGCACTGAGAGGGTTCTGCTTACCAGGGACAAAATAGAAACCACAAACGTCCACATTTAGTGACCTGCTTCTTCTGGAAATTCCCTATTTACCTACAGTTAGCACCCAGTTTATCCTTATTAGTGGATTTTTGCACTTTTAGGTAAAGGTTCTCATAACCCAATAATTTCACCTCTAAATTGCTTTGCATTGTCTCACACATGAGCTTTTGGTGAATACCTCATATCTAAACCATAACAGAGAGGGTAGAAAAAATTGGATAAGAATAAGGAAATTACTTTCTCATCTGATATTAAACACCTTAATTTCAACAATGAAGATCATGGCTGTGGCTAACAGACATCTTGTGGCAAATGCTCACTGCCTTTTCTGTGCTCATTCTGACTCAGCAGGGCAGAGTGGCCCCAAATTGTGCATTTCTAATGAGGGGCCTAGGATTCAATCTTTCACTGAGAACTATTGAGGCAGAAAATGCTTGAGCCTCAGGACATATTTCAGTGGACAGGAGCCCATCTCAGATGATGAATTCCATCCTAATTCTCTTTCACAGTGTGCATTCGAATTGAAATTGAAATTGACTCAGCATGGCAAGGTTCATGTAATCCAGGTATTGTACACCAGTTTGGGTGAGGATGAGAGGTCACTAGGAGGAAAAAACACCTTTAACAACAAACCCCTTCTCTTGAAGTATATCCCTCATGCCAGGTGTGCAGCACCTTGAATTATTTTGACTTTAAGTTTTCTCTTATTGTAGTGGGAAAAAAAATATATCTTCCTCACCCAGAGCAAGGCTTAAGCCTGAGACCTCTATAAAAAAATCCAGATTAGCAAGAGAAAAGCATCCCATTTATTTGGTACGAGTTTTATGTGACCAGGAATCCTTCATAAAAGACGACCCAAAACATTAGGGAAAGAAAGTGTTTTTGTGCTAAAATTAATGTAGTGGAGAGTGGCAGGGAAGCATGATTGGTCAATGGGTATTACCCAATGGAAATGAACTAGGGGGACTTCAAAAGACCTCTTTGTTAGATTCTTATCTGTGTCTTCAGAGATAAGGACATTCCTTCTGTCCAGGTATGAGGGGTTGGAATCTCTGGAATGAGGATTTTAGGACCTGCTTAAGAGCGAGGCTAGAATTCTATGATTTGCTTCAGGAGAGAAGGGCAGGATGAGGTCAGAAGGCCCTCTGCTTCTGCAGTTTCCTCAAATGTAACAGAGCTGTGTTGAGGTTAAAATGTCCTGACCTGTTCCCTTGCTCTACTGACCCAGCATGATACAGCTCACAGATTCATCCACACAAATAAAAAAATTCTGTGTCTTCATGTTCATTCTAAGATCATGATAGAAGGGAATAGATCTGTCTGGGTTAAGAATCAGAACCATCCTCAGAGGCCCTCTCTTGGCCAACTTGATCCAGAATGCATAGGAAAAAAATATTGTATTAAATGAAGTGGCTTCTCTGATCTTAAAAAGGAACTAGGTTCTGTCTCTGACTTGATTCCAACTTGATTCCAACTTGATTCAGTGGAGGCCTGGGTTGAAAAATTGGAACTAGCCCTTGCATTGCTTTTCCACAAGCAGAGCCAGAAAACAAGGCTCCATGCCACTTCAGTCAGCCTTGGCTGACCCTAAGCATTAACAGTGTTCTCCAGGCTACCAACCGCATGGTAGGGCTACAGCAGCAGAAACTGGGAAGGTTGTTTTCTGGGGAGTTGGGGAGTGCCAATAAAATATATCTGCCTGCTTACTCCAATTGTAACATTGTGGTACATCTTTAGAAAATGTGATTGAACAATAATGGCTTAATGGGGACAGTCCAGAGAAATTGATTATAGAGCTGAGATGCATGATTCAAGTATATGTAACAGGTCTGTCCTTGTTTGTCCCCAAAAGAGAGTAAAGTTTTCAAAGCTATTGAGTTACTTGCATGCACTTGAGTTTTGTTGTTGTCGTTGTTGTTGTTGTTTTGTTTTGTTTCTTTGTTTGGAGGGGAGTACTGGGGCTTGAACTCAAGGGTACTCAACCCCTGAGACCATATCCCCATCCCTACTTTATATTTTATTTAGAGACAGGGTCTCACTGAGTTGCTTAGTCCCTCACCATTGTTGAGGCTGGCTTTGAACTCTCAATCCTCCTGCCTCAGCCTCTTGAGGCATGCACCACTGTGCTCAGCTTGTAATTGAGTTTTAAATCAAGGCGTTGAACAACACATATAACTTGTACACCCATTAATTTTTTTTTTGATAAACAGCAATTGTTGAAACAGCCTGTCATCACACTGTACAGAATTTTCTGTACTTACTTAGGGTGTGTGACTACCCCTATGTACAAGAGCTTCACACCAACTCAGTAAAGTCCCTTGGTGAGATCTAATGGCATGGAAATACTTTAAGACTATTCACTTCATTTTTAATTTTTACTCTTTTATACATAAAAACAAAGATCATATATATTAATGGAGTACCATGTGATGTTTCATACATATATATGTTGGGTAATGTTTAAATCAGGTTAAATATATTTAACTCCTCAAATATTTATCATTTCTCTTTTTGGATAACTTCCAAATTTCTTCTAGCTTTTTAAAATATGCAATACATTATTCTTATCCACAGTTTCCATATTATGAAGAAATTCTCTTCTTTTTTTGGGGGGGGGGAGGAGGTGTGTACTAGGATTGGAACCCTCTGTGAGGTGAACAGGGAGGCTACATCCTGGGAGCAAATTTTTACCCCTCACATATCAGATAGAGCACTAATCTCTAGGGTATATAAAAAACTCAAAAACCTAAGCACCAAAAAAATAAATAACCCAGTTAACAAATGGGCCAAAGACCTAAACAGACACTTCTCTAAAGAAAATATACAATCAATCAAGAAATATATAAAAAACTGTTCAATATGTCTAGCAATTAGAGAAATGCAAATCAAAACTTCTCTAAGATATCATCTCACTCCATTCAGAATGGCAGCTATTATGAAGACAAACAATAATAAGTGTGAGCGAGGATATGGGGAGAAAGGTGCTCTCATACATTCCTGGTGGGACTTCAAATTGGTGCAGCCATTACTGAAAGCAGTATGGATATTCCCTGGAAATATGGGAATGGAACCACCATTTGACCAAGCTATCCCTCTCTTGAACTCTATCCAAAGGACTTTAAAACTGCATACTACAGGTACACAGCAACATCAATGTTTATAATAGCACAATACACAAAAACTAAACTGTGGAGCCAGCCTAGATGACCTTCAGTGCATGAATGGATAAAAAAAATGTGGCATAGATATACAATGTAATTTTACTCAACCAATGTAATTTTACTCAGCAATAAAAGATCATAAAATTCCATGGCATTTGCAAGTAAATGAATGGCATTTGAGAAGATAATGCTAAGTGAAGTAAGCCAATTCCTAAAAAACAAATGCTAAATATTTTTTCAGATATAAGAAGGATGAATAATAGTGGGGTAGAAAGGGGTAGCATGAAAGAAATAGTTGAATTTAAGAGAGGGAAGAGGAGTGGGAGGGAAATCAAGGGGGCAGGGGATTAACAAGAATGGTGGAATGTGATTGACATCATTATCAAAAGTACATGATTGAAGAAAAAAGTGGGGGTCAACATACATTATATATAAACAGAGATATGAAAAATTGTGGCATATATGTGTAATAAGAATTGCAATGAAAACAACAAAAAACAAAGTACATGTATAGAGACATGAATTGGCATGAATATACTTTATATGCAAAGATATTAAAAATTGTTCTCTATATATGTAATAAGAATTGTAATATATTCTACTGTCATGTATTTAAAAAATAAAATCATTAAAAAATAATACAAGACTTCATTTAAAATTTGGTTTGGGTATAAACAGAAGTTCAGGATTATTATTGAATTTTGTGTCAGTAAGGTAACTGTTATGAAATGAGGATGTATGTGAGATAACATGGTTCTTTTTTCCACCATAAATGTACAAATGCTTGAAAACCTATACATTAGTATTTTTCAATAGGGGAAGATATTTGGTGTGTTTTATGTATCACAATTTTTATCTAGTTTATGCATTAATATATACAAGTATGAGTGCATAATTTTTTCATTCAAATGTAAAAGACAAAATTGAAATTATGTTTTAAATATGCACAAATTCTGGTATTCATGCACATGCATAAATCCAAACTACCTATAAGTATTCTGGTAATATTAGGAATCATTTTACATAATGAGTTTGTTTGGGTTTTGCTTAGAAAATGAAAATGTATGTAAAAAATTATGTATGACTAGAAGAATGTTCATGTGAAAATGAGTAGGAAAACATGTATAAATATATGTATTCTGAAACAGGAAGTGATTTATAGTTAATCATATATATACTCATTTTTAAACATGGGGTTGAATGGATATAGATATAGCATAGATTGAATATGAACTAATTGAAGGTCTATGTACCAATCATAAGAAAAGTATGTCACATCTCATAAGAATATACATGAATTGATGATAAATTATATATAATTACCATAGAAAGTTAGGGTTACTATTCCATGTTAAATGGGGTTAGTGTGAGTATGAAAAAATCACTATGTATAGCAGGAAATATAAATATTCTTGGAAATGAACTTGTGTGTATGTATGTATACATAAGAGTCTACATATATACACACAATCAACTCAGGTCGGAGTACAGAGTAATTCATCTTTTCAATTTGCATAATTTGTGCATTTTACCTACATTATATACATATGTCTATACAAATAGATATAAATATATGCCAGTTATAATAGAATATACAACCTTCAAAGTACACATAAATATTCATTTCAGTTCAGTTTCTTTCATGGAAATTCTTGAACTGTGATGGATGTCATGTTAGGTTGAATTTTTATTTCAGCCAACTTTGATGCTGCATGTTCTGCCTAGAGAATTGGTACCTTACAACATCATAGAACTCATAAGTATGTATGTGTGAAACCATGTAAAAATATAAATGTATATAAAAATATGTGTTGTAACTCACACATCATTTTAGTGAAAGTCAGAATATTCTACCTTTTTTTAAATTGAAAAATTTATGGATAAGTATTTTAATGAATATGTGACTAGTTTTATAACACCTAACCCTCAGAATGGAAAAGACAATTCCAAATATATATAAGCCCTCATCTGGTCGAACTGCATTGCTTTTCTATTGTTTAGTTTTTCCAGTAATATTAGGAAAAGTAATTAATATTTAGTTGGATTAAGTTTACAGTAAGCGATTGAATGTGTGGATGATATATATAATGAGAAAGTTTCTAGAATGGACCACCAAGCATGTGTATAAATATACTTTCAAAATGCCATTGTAAGCAATGACATGAAATTTGCATTGCCCCATATAAAACACAACTAGAGAGAAAAGAAGAATGATATGTAAAACGGGGTATCTGGATTGGGATATGTTGAGGAGCTCACAATGATGGAGTTGGCAGAAAAAGGAATAAAATTATGGTAGAGGTAAACCTTCCACAAACATGGAGGTGTGCTGGCCTAATAGTTTCTTGACAGCAAATCTTTAAGCTTTTGGCACTTGAAATTTATATTCTAGGAAGGAGCCTTGCCTCCATTGAAAGTAAAACAATCACAGCTGGATCTTCATCTGGGTGAACTGGAAGACATAGTTTTCCAAAGTGCATGAGGCAGCAGAGCTGAATTATCTTACTGGAAGTGAACTGTGGCCACTGGGGGCTGAATGTCTCCTTGAGTGCAGGGAGAAGCCATTGAACCAACCTAGAGTTTTCACAGTGGTTCTATCACCATCACAGAGAGTTTGTTATTTGCTTGAAGAAGAATGTGAAGGTCAACTGGGACATAGTGCTAGAGGGAGTTATATCATGGTTGGTGAATCAAGTTCTGCAAGAGAAAACACAAACCTAATTGCTATCACATACATCTTACCAAACTCAGAGAAGAACCCTGATTCTAAATGTAGTTCCAATCCAATCCCCAGAAGAGGATGCCTTGACTTCAAAGGGTCTTTTGGCTGCATGATTTGAGAAACATACTGTTTAAAAGCCAATGTCACATCCTTGAGGTTTTGTCACAGTTTTCTTGGCACAAACCTGCTCTCCTCTGCCCAAGGCCCAATAATCAACATGCTCAAACTTGCTGGTCTTGTGATCTCCAGCATTTTCATGAGTTGTGGTCAATGAAGTCCCCCTCTTATTCAGTTACTATGAGCAATAAGGATCTCTGAAGATGCTCCAGTGGTTTCAAGTCATTGAAAATTTAAAAATCCAGGCTATAAGTATAGCTATATTTTGAGAATGAAGTAAGAGGCTCTGTGGAATTTGGATTGAGTCAGGGGCCAATAAGGTATGAGGAATCTCCTTTAGCTGGAACATCTATAGATATGCTGCAGAGACAGCTTTCCAGATCATCGTCAATAGGCCACATGCAGTCATTCCCATGGGTCTAACTTGTGAGGAACATGTGTGTTTCAGGCTCTCAACTTTGGCTCACAAGTCTCTGCAGAGAATAATGTGTGAAATGATCACTGAGATTCATGGTATTGTGGAAAATCCACACTGGGCCTTGCTCTCACTTCTCCAAGACAACTCTGGTTCTGGGGTACCTAAAATTCCAACACAGTTCACTGCAATACTACTATTGGGTGAGTCCTATAATGCAGATCTCCGCTGAGATTCACACCAGTGTTATATCTGAGGTTTACCCTACTATCTCTTACAACCACCACATAAATAACCACCATTCAAATAATAACCCTCCCTCATGACACAAGTTCACTCATCTTCTTCTTGGTAAAAACCCATCCTAAACATCTAGCTGGAGGTATCCAGAACTACACAAGTCCACGATGGTGTTGGTGTCAAGTGAAAGCACCTATGCCCTTCATTTGCCTAAAGTCACAGTTGGCTTCACAAACTTCCTGAGAATGAGGGAAGATAAAATGGCCCAAGAGTTTATACTGCAAATCAACCAAAATTAGATGCCTAGTGTCTGAAAAGGGTAGAATTTTTATGTGTATTTGAGTCAGAAGGAACTCAACAACGTACATGCTAGCTACTTCAGTGTGAAGACAAATTCATTTGACACCAAAGGTCCCTGTTTTCATTTCATGGACCTTACATGAAGCAATGAAGAGTCTCCACTCATCATTGTATTTTCTTTAATAATATTGGTTTTGGATGAACACACATACCTTTACTTACTTTATGTGGTGCTGAAAAGTTAATACATTGCTTCTCACAGGTGGGGCAAATGCTTTAGCACTGAATAACAGATGCAGCCCATTCATGCAAATTTCTAAAGTGCTTTTCCTGAGACTTCACAAAAGAGTGCCCTGAAGCAAAGAACTTCTACACAGTCAGGGGAACAGAAAAATAGGGAAGAAAAAAGCTGGTCGACTCTTCCACAGGACCAAGGCAATGGCCATGAGTGAATTCTGATGCTAATCCTGCTCAGAGATCTACCTATCCAGGTAAGATTCTCCTCTGAAAACCTGACTTTTCACCATGATTTCTCACTTTCACATTGATGCTTAGCCTTCTCTTCATTAAGCCAATAGATGTCCTTTAAGAGGCCTTGGTTCTGGTAAACTTCCTTCATGTAAATGCACCAGCACCTTCTGTGCAGTGGCCAAACTTCAGGCGCAATACAGAAAGAAATAAACATAGTAGGTGTTCCCCATCCACAAGGCAAGCAGCATTGCATTTGTTCCCGTGCCAAGGGGAATGCTGGGAATGTTTTTATTAGACAGGACACATCGACTCATGTGTTTTTTTTTCTACTCCCTAGGATGACACATGAAGAGTGATGACTCACTACTATAGAGTCAAATAAAAACATAACATATGCTTTCCCTCCATATTCTTAGGAAATATGAGAGAAACCACATATCCAGACACACATTCACAACACACACACACACACACACACACACACACACACACACTCACACTTACATACCCACCCTGGAACAGAGCTGCATCCATCCATAGTTTCATGTGACTGGTGGGTTAAACTACATTTACCTTGGGAAAACTCACCAGAGTCATCATGACCCAGTAATGAGCCTGTACCTTCATTCTCAGAAAAGGTCCCTCCTCAGTGCTTTCATGGCATTTGGGAAAACAAGACTGTGTACTTGGTCACAACATGTTAGCAAACTGAAGCTGCATGCAACTCTGGGTTGCATGAATTCCAAGTTGAGGAAGTTCCATCTCCAAAAAAGTGAGGTGAGGTCACTGAGTTGAAGGAAGTGTCATGAAGTCACTTCCCTGGCAACCACATTCTCCGAGCAGGTGTTGCCAATGTCCCCATGAGGAGGAAGCTGCAGCCATTCGTGTGACATTTTCAAAAGTTGACAAACTGATACCAACTCACCTGAAATCAGGGATCCAAACAGGCCTGGTGTTGTCCATCTTCCCTGGATTGACAAGATAGAGCTTGATTCAAACACATTCCCTCACTCTCACCATGTTCTTTGTCCCTGAAGACGACATTAGGCCTCTCAGGGTCTAAGAGCTGCCTTCATATTCCCCAGAGTACATTCTGGCATCTACCTTTGAGGTTCTTAGCAGGTCTATTATCCCCTCCATGTCTGTCCTGCAACCCCAAATCTATACATGCTCTTCTGTGAAATTCAATTAAGGAAATGGTGTAAGGTTAGGGTTAACAGGACATTTGGATTTTGGCAAGGAGTCACTCTAGAGAAACAATATCAGTATTGAGAACCATGGATATTCATAAGAATGTATAGGTGAAAAATAGGTACAAAAACATAAAAGTATGTATTAGATTAAACATAGAAGGACACTAGGTGAAAAATTTGGATACATAAGTTTTTTAAAATATTCTGGGACACACTGATGTATTCTAACAATCAATATATGATCATCTAGGATGTGTGCCATTGATAAATGAATGTACAAGTCAGCATCCACTGAAATATGCACAGTAGGCAGGTTTGCATTGTAGATTTAGGCAGAAGAATGAGTTGAGGATTAGCATTGAATTTTCTTTGGCAACAGGGGTTGTGATAGATATTGAATGTGAATGTCAACACACATGAATGGGATAATATGTATGAAAAATATAACAATATGTATGTCCTGAGATACAGAAAAAAATCATGTGAGTTAAAATATTATTACAATTTTTTAATTGGAAATGGCAGAATATATAATATTCAGAAGACACAAAATCTAAAGGCACCAATACAATTGAATATTGAATGGATTGCTACCATACACATGTACGTTCAGAGGAATACAGGATTTCATTTTAAATTCAGTTTTGGCATAAATAGAAGTTTGGGATTAGTATTGAATTATGTGTCAGTAATGTTACTGTGATGAAATGCAGATGTATGTAAGATAACATGAGTCTTTTTTTCCACCATACCAGTGCAAATGTTTGAAAACCTCTACGTTAATCCTTTTCTAAAGGGGAAGATATATGGAGTGTTTTATATATCACTATTTTTGTCTGGTTGATTCATGAATATATGCTAGGATAAATTCATAATATTTTTCATGCAAATAAAAAAGGAAAATTAAAATTGTGTTTTAAATGTGCACAGAATCTGATATTCATGGACATGCATAAATTCAAAGTAGCTCTATGTATTATGGTAACATTAAGAGTCATTATACATAATGAGTTCGTTTGGGTTTTGCTTAGAAAACCAATATGCTTACCAAAAATGATGTATGATCAGAAGAATGTCTATGTGAAAATGAGTAAGAACACATGTATGAATATATGTATTATGAACCAGGAAATTATTTAAAGTCAAGCATAGTATACACAATTTTAAACATGGGGTTTAATGGATATAGCATAGGTTGATTATGAAATAATTGAAAGACTATGTACCAATGATAAGAAAAGCATAAGTCAACATGCATATCACATCTCATAGAAATATACATGCATTGATGATAAATTCTGTATATTTTCCATGGCAAAATTGGGGTTACTATTCAATATTGAATGGACTTATTATGAGTATGAGAAAATGACTATATATAGCAGAAAATATGAATATTCCTGGGAATGAATATTGTGAAAGTATACATAAGAGTCCACAGTATACATAAGAGTCCACATGAAAATTGTGACAGTATACATAAGAGTCCAAATGCATACACACTATCAACTCAGGTTAGAATACAGATTTATTCACCTTTTCAATATTGCATTATTTGTGAACTGTACCTACATTATATACATAAGTCTATACTAATAGATATGGATATATGCCATTGATAATAGAATATATAACCTTCAACGTACACATGAATATTCATTTCACTTTACTTGCTTTCATGTCAATCCTTGTCCGGTGATGGAGGTCATGTTAGGTTGAATTTTTATTTCAGCCAACCTTGGTGCTGTGTGTTGTGCTTGGAGAATTGGTACCTTACAACATCAGAGAACTCATAAGTATATATGTGTGTAACTATGTAAAAATATGTATGTATATAAAATTATGTGTTGTGACTCAGGCTTCATTTTAGTGAGTGTCAGAATATTCTACCTTTTTAAAATTGGAGAATATATGGTTTTTTAATGAATATGTGATGAGTTTTGTAACACTTAACAATCAGAATGGAAAAGGCAAGTCCACATATATATAAGGCCTAATCTTGTCTAACTGTATTTCTTTTCTATTAGGTTTAGTTTTACCAGTAATCATAGAAAATGTAGGGTTAGTTTAAGAGATTGGATACATGGATGATAAACAAAATAAGAAAATACCCAGAAAGGGCCTGTGAGCATGTGTTACACAAATATACTTCCAAAATGCCATCATAAGCATCTACTTTTTAACAACTTTGTAATAGACAATATTAATTATAGTCCAAATATTGATCAGCTTTTTGTACCTGTGAATGAAATACCTGACAATAATAACTTAGTGGAAGAAAAGTCTATTTTAGGTTCTGCCATCTCCATCACTGGGCCCAATATGAGGTAGAACATCATGGCAGAAGAGCATGGCTGAGGAAACTGCTCAGCTCATGGCAGACAGGAAGCATAGAGAGCCAAGTGTGGTGGGACGTTCTTGTAATCACAGTGGCTCCAGAGGTTGATGCAGGACAGCAGGAGGATTGCAAGTTCAAAGTCAACCCCATCAACTTAGAAGGGCCCTAACTAACTTAGGGAGAACTTGTGTCAAAATAAAACATAAAAGGGCTTAGGATGTAACTCAGTGGTTAAGCACCCTGGCTTCAATCCCTGGTATAAAAATAAATAAATAAAAGGGGAGATACAGAGAGTAAGAGGGAGGGAGGAAAAAAGGGAGGGAGGGAGGGAGAGAGAGAGAGAGAGAGAGAGAGAGAGAGAGAGAGAGAGAAACAAACAAACCCTGGGGCCTGAGACAATGTTTCTTTTTTTCCACATTTTAAGCTTTATTGTGTCATACTTGAAATAATGTTTGACACAATGTTTCTTAATGTTATTGCATTCCCTCAAAAGGCACACCTCCAGTGTCCTACTTTCTCCAGCCACACCCAACTGTCTGCAGTCAGCACTCAGTGGTCCATTCAAATTATTAATTTATCTAAAGGAGTAGTCTACATATAAGGTTACAAATGTCATAATCTACTCTTTTCACCTCTGAATATTTCTTCATAACCTAACACATGTGCTTTAGGGGGGGCATTCCTAGATCCAAACCATAGTAATCACCATTGTTTACTGGACTTTTAAAAATGACTTCCCCACCCTTTGATTTTTCTGAAGTTTGAATGTAATATTGTGTGTTTTTTGTTTGCTTGAATTTTCACTATTTGGTGAGGAAAGATGTTACTAGCGCTATGAGTTGATATCAATGTTTTAGTGAGTCTGGGCTGTTGAAAGGAGCTACATCAGTTTCCTTTTTTTCCCCACTCTGATAGGAGAAGATGTCTGGAGGCAGCCATATTTGAATATTTCCTCTTTCATATGTAAGAGAAGTGGGAGCTGGTTTTGAGTGTGTCTCTTCTTCCCAGTGGAAGGTTGTAACAGGTTTAAGTATGGTAACTCCCTTATCTTGGGTCTTTTAAGATCTGATAAAATATCGGTAGGTTATTCTTTTCAAAATAGTTTCTCCTAAGATTGAAATATCTCAAGAAGAACAGAATGCTTTGGTTGCCCTATAAGAACCTGGTTGAGATTCTGAAGGTAAAACTCACAAAAGTATCAGGAGCCCTGAGTGACTGGATCAGCCTTGTCCACACATAACTTCCAGTTATTTCTCAATACTTGTTCAGGTTTTCCTAGTACAGTACTGCTTCCCAAGAAGTTTCTGCTAGTGGATTTCCACTGCAAGAAATTATGAATCTCTGTATGTGCCTTTCTGTTTCAATGATTTTTAGAGTTAGAAGTTGGTCCTGCAAATCAATCTCTTTGAATCTAAGACTTATAGATTTTTCAGTTTTTTAGCTTTTTATATGTTATGGGGATAGAGTGATGATTTCTAAGATCCTTACATAATGGACTGAAAAAGCACTCCTCTAAGCTGATTGCATTGTTTATTCCATCTTCTGATATGACCCTGATTTTCTTAGGCATATCTGAATCATATGAGGGGATTGCAGTAGAGTGCTACACTGATGATCCCTTGTGAATCACATCTCTCAGTAAATACCTAACCACTGTTGTGATTCCTTGTCACAATGACTTTAAGTTTGGTCATATAATTTGCTTTGTCAAATGGGCCCTATTGAGTTAATGTAAGAGAGGCAAAAAAAGCTTACATGTTGGGCTTGCTCTCTTAGAAACTGCTGTTGTCTGTGGAAGCTCATTTTGACTCAATGGAGAATAAATGATCTTCTAGGTCTCCACCTTCTACTCACCCTTTCAATACCCGAGATATGCAGATGAAACGATTTTAGAAACTCTAGGTTTAGCCAACTCATAATTGATTTTAATTTTATCAGGAAAAACTAGCTCAAGAAACCACAACCAAACCAGAGAACCACAGCCCTAAAATTATGCTGCTTGAAGTAGTTGTATTTTGTTATGCAGAAGTAGTTAACTGATGCCTTCAACATTGACAATTTTAATAGGGTTTAAAATAAAGTCATGTTTAATACTAAAATCATTATGATCATATATTGTCATGTTAGATTTTACTTTATGTCAATTCTTATGATAGGATAAAATATGTTGCATTACTTGCATTGTATTATTTCTAAATATTAGATTTAATGTGAATTAGGGAGATTGTATTTATTATAAATTAACGTTTCTGGTTCAGTGAGTAGAACATCTTCCTACTCTTTTTATCTTACTATGAATTACTAGGGACCTCTTCATTGAGAGTAAGGGATGGATGCAGAGCTCTGCTGCCTCTCCTGGGGCACTATGAGGAGCCATTACAGAAGGAGGAAGAAGCTCCATCCCCACCATGTTGATAGGTATGTCCTAGATCTGGCTACTGTTAGACCAAAAGCCATGTACTTCAGTAGTAAGGAAATAGTAATAAGAAGGAATAAGATGTCATTGTACAATATATGCTGAGTGATGAATAATTGTTTGCTATATAGAGGTACAGGATATTTGTGTGCCAATTTGCATTACTATGTAATTTTTTGTTACTGATAATGTTCAATTTAGAAAGAAAAAAACACATACTTCTCAATGGCCCACAGTGTTCACCCTCAGATGTCAGTGTCTTGTGATATTTCCTCCCCAGTGCACTAGAGTTAGTTGTCCTAGGTTTTGAGCTGAAGACACTTGTATTCTTGGTACTTTATGTCATCCCCCCTCTCTTTCTCTATTTTGTATTATGGCTTTTTCTCTCTGTTTCTGTTTATTTGTCTTCCTGCTCCTAAAGTCTACTGATTTCATTGAGAAAACTATGAAAATTCTAACTTTTCATAGGGTGTTATCACTAGTGAGTTCTTAAGATATGACTTTTCCATGAATATATATATTGTCTGTGGCTCCTGCTTTGGTAAGAGTACCACTCATTTTACCCCAGCTTGGCTCCAGTCATTGCTTCCCCTTCTCTAAACTTGTCTACCAGCTTTTTAATGTCTTAATCATGGGGCAAATTCCATAGGAAATAGTATTTTAAGATGTGGTTTGAAATCATGGTATATATACACAATGGAATATTACTCAACTATGAAGAAGAATGAAATTTTGATTTTTTCCAATAAAGGAATGGAACTGGAGACTGTCGTGCTAAACAAAATAAGCCAATCCCAAAAGACAAAGGCCAAGTGTTCTCTCTTGTAGGCAGATGCTAATACATAAGGAGAGGGGAGGGAAGAATAGAAATACATTGGATTACACAAAGGGGAATGAAGGGAAGTGAGCAGGGATGAGAATGGGAAAGACAATAGAATGTCTTGGACATCACATTCCTATGTTCATATATGAATAGACAACCAGTGTAACTCCATATCATGTACAACCACATGAATTAGAAGTTATGCTATGTGTTTGTGTAATATGTCAGAATACATTCTACTATAATGTTTAGTTAAGAAGAACAATTTTTTTAAAAGGCCTTATGTGAGCCCTGAAAAGAAATCTCTTCCTGTTATTCTCACATGACCTCCTGCATTTTTTTTATCATTTAGGATTATTTACCTAGTTCAGTTGTCTTGTGTATGTCTGAGTTTGCTCCTAGATGGTAAATTTTGAGGGATTTCTTAAAACCATGGTTAAATTTATATATAAGCAGAAATATATATATATATATAAATATATTTATATGTATAATATAAATATTATATATATATATATATTGCATGGGGGATTGATCCATTTATGGTTGACCATTGAGCTACATCCTCAATGGTGGCAGTGGTAGAAGCAATGGCTCACTGCAGAGGAAAGAAAAACAGGGAGAGGAACACCATGGACAGATATGGTATGGAAAAGAAGCTGAGATCAGAAATGCAGCCTGATCTTAGCTGATCCAGAGGTCGCACCATGAACTGTTGTTTAAAAAAGGGCTCTATTTCTCTCAACTGTCCATTGGGAGTCAATGCAGGAGCCATCTTAAAGCAGCCACAATAGAGGTGCTGCTATGCGAGCAGGGAGATCACAGCAAGCATTGGCATATTGCCCCAGCAAGCACCTACCACATGACCCAGGATGTACCTAGCAGGACATTAGTGATACAGACACTGGTACTGGCCTAAAATCTGACACACAGAACAATGGTATAAAATAGAAGACAGACAAAACCACACAGATACAGTCACCGGATCCTTAACAAATGTGTCAAAAACATACATTGGAGAAATACAATCTTTTTTACAAATGCTGCTGGGACAACTGTTTGCATGTAAAAGAATGAAATGAGACCCTTATCTCTGACCCTGAAATCAACTCAGTCTGGATCAATGACTTCAAACTTCGACCAGAATCTATGCAACTCTTAAAAGAAAATGTAGTGTCAAGACTGCAGCTTTTAGGCACAGGCATTGAATTTCTCAATAGAACCCTTAAAGCTCAAGAAATCCTGCTAAGAGTTAATAAGTGAGATGACATCAAATTAAGGAAGCAACTATGAATGTGAAAAGAGAACCCACAGAATGGGAGAAAATCTTTGCCAACTACACTTCTGAAAGAGGATTAATGTCTAGAATATATAAGAAGTTCAATAAACTTAATAGAAAACCAAATTTCCTAGTTAATAATTAAGGAAATGAATTACACAGATACTTCTCAAAAGAAGAAATTGAAATAACCAACAAATGACTGAAAATGTTAAACATAATTAGCAATTAGGAAAATGCAAACCTAAACTACACTCGGATTTCATCTCACACCAGTTGGAGTGTCAGTCATCAAGAATAAAAACAATAATGAATAGGAGGCCCACTAAGCTGCCACTACATGGTGAAATGTGAAGCCCATGACACTGGGCTAGCCCTGGTTGTGGTGGCTGGAGGTCAAGAATATATTCCAGAAAAGCTCCATAGAATGCTATCATCAGCTCCAACCTCATAGTAAAGATAGCCATGGAAAATCTTATTGGAACCTCACTAGATCTGACTATGACTGGCATTCTCAAGGATTCTTCCTATCAAAAAGTAGCAGGAGTGAAAATAAAAGATATGTTTCTACCACTTCAAAAAATTCTGTATAAGCCAGCAATGTCTAGCAGATCAGGTAGTTTCTTTCATCATCAAGCAGATAATCAAGTCACCAACACAGAAGAGATCACAAAAATGTCTTTTTATCAATGCTTTTCACAGTGACCTGCTAGAGTCATGAAATCAATTCTGTAACTGAATGTTTTTAAAAGAAAATAAAATATGAAGTCCCAGAATGCTTTGTGTAGACCTTTTGCCTAAATTATGCACATCTCTAGGAATTTTGAGGTCCAAATTAATATATAAGAAAATTATTTGATAGAAAAGATATGATAAATAGAGTATATATTGACTAAGGAATGGCTTTTAGTCATTTGTTAATGGGTGTCACTTGGAATCCATGGTAACAAGGTTAATATGCAGTCTGGCTTTATATTACCATGACCTGCAACTGAATTTGAAATCTGAGATTCGTTTGCAGAATTTCAGTACATTTTTTGAAAAGATGTTATAATTATATAGGTTGTATTTTTTCCTTTTATTTATTTATTTTTGAATTACTAGCAATTAAAAAATTTTAATAAAACTAGAATAAATTGCTGTTAAAATAGATCATTTCTTTATTAGAAGAAAGAGAAATAATGAAATGAAATATGAGGAAGTATGTTTTCCATCTGGAAGTGTAAAAATTGATGCCATTGTACAAAATATTGACTGTAACTTCCAAATCCAACTTTTTCATTTGAGCCACATTTTAAAAAGAAAAAAGTAAGTGCAAGATGTTATAATGAAGATTACTTAAATATGGTTTTATCCATTGGAGAAGATAATGCTAAGTGAAGTTAGCCAACCTCCCCAAAACAAATGCCAAATGTTTTCTCTGATATAAAGAGACTAATTTATAGTGGGATAGAGAGGGGGAGCATGGGAGGAATACAGGAACTTTAGTTAGGGCAGAGGGGTGGGAGGGGAAAAGAAGGGGCAGGGGTTATAAAGGATGGTGGAATGTGATGAACATCATAATCCAAAGTACATGTGTGAAGACAAGAATTTGCGTGAACATACTTTATATACAACCAGAGATATGAAAAATTGTGCTGTATAAGTGTAATAAAAATTGTAATACATTCCACTGTCATTTATTTTTTTAAAAAAAATCAAATAAAAACCTTTCAAAAAAGAATATATATATATATATATATATATATATATATATATATATATATATATATATATGGTTTTATCAAATGTAAAAAAAAGATTTGAAAATAATAGGCCTCAGTATATTATTTTTAATTACTTTCCTGCAAATGAAAGCTTAAAACCTTTAAATATAAGAGACACTTGGAAATTCAACTTGCTGAACTTTTATTGATAAGCCCCTTGAATATTTTTCAAAGAAAGAAAAAAGACACAAAGTATTCAACACAATTTCTTCATTGCCCTACTGCTGCTGAGAAAGACTTACTCACATTATATTTAGTTACATATAATGTGTCAAAAGAGAAAATGGCTCACACAGTTGCTGAAAAAAGTATTCTTCCATCATTTTTGGATATGGTATGTATATATAATATTTGATGATAAGTCAGCTTATAAATTAAAAACTATACCTAGTGACAACAAAATATCTCTTCAGATTTGTACTATTGCAAAACATTTAGAATCAACACTTCTTACTCAGTTGCAATCTAGTGTATATTTTGCAGGCCAGATGGATGAAAGCACTGATATTAGAAGCTACACAGTGCTTTTAGTTGTTCATGTCAGGTATGCATGGCAGGATGATTTCATGGAGGATTTTTTTGTGATTTTTAAACATAACCTCTCATTTAAGTGAATTAGAGATTTTTAACAGAATTGTAAAAGTGCATTTTTGGTCAATATAAATTAAACTGCAAGAAGTGTACAGGAATTACAACTGACAAAACGACAAACGTAACTGGAATACACAGCAGGCTAATTTTAAAAATGCTGGAAGTTACTAATAATAGTGCTGTGTGGAATCATTCATTTTTCATGATGTATATACATAATGAAGGTTTAGCATCCAGAGCAATTCCACACAATCCCATTACAGTATTGGAAAATGCAGTAAATGTTGTTAATCTTATTAAAGAAAGCTCACTGCATAGCTGATTTCTTGAAAGATTGTGTTTAAAAATTGAAACTAATCACACCCACGTACTGTATCATTGGTTGTCTCAGTGAAAAAAATCTAACCAGGGTGTAGGTACTAAGGAATGAGATTCACAGTTTTCTCATTGAAAAAAAAACTCAATTAGCTAATATTTTTGAAGATGATATTTGAGTAACAAAATTGGCAAAATTTAACTGATATTTTTGGCATTTTAATGAACTTAGTTTAAAACTACATAAGAAAAATCATGGTATTTTCCAACATGTTGAATGTATTCAAGCATTCTCAAAGAAATTGTTGTCAAGGCAAGCAAGGCTTAAAAGTAATTTTCCTAGCTACTACATGTTCCCAAGGTTTATATGACACATTGAAGAGAACATTGTTAATAAAACAATTTGAAGGAAATGAAATTAGAAGTTTTGTTGTATCTCACTTCTCTATCCCAAACATTTAGCCATTTCTCTCCAGAAGAGAAACTTGAGACATAAAGGGAAGACAGTTTGGTTTTCCATTTGCTTCTCAAAACCCTGAATCAATGATCAAGTTAAACTTAGTACCTTAAGAAGAAAATGAATTATTGCAACTTAGTTTTTTATACATGTTGAAGAATGATTATGAGACCTAAGTTTATCAGCATTTTGGATTAAGATAGAGGGAGCCTTTCTTTCCTAAGTAGACAGAGGATCCTGCTCTTGCTACCATTGATGAAAGTTCTACTGTGTGATGTGGGCTTTTCCATCTTAACCCAGTGAAAATCAAAGGTAGGAGACAGACTGCATGGCACAGAAGATATGTGGATAGCATCATCTTTCTGTGCTCCAGACTGGAAAGAGCTGTTGAACAGAAAAGCACACTTGTCATGTTAAACCAAATCTTCCCTACCTTTTGCTTTTGTATTATTTTTAATGTTATTTTGTAATATTTTCCATTGAATTTAATTGGTAGTGGAACATTGTTTGTGGTAACTTCATTATGCTTCATATTATGCTTTAATATTAATAATACCAATGATTTTATGTTTATTGAACTAAAAAATACAAACAATGATAAATTCTGGGGAGGATTTCACTGTTGTAGGGATTGTAAATTAGTACAACCAGTATGCAAATAAATATGGAGGATCCTCAAAAGACTAGGCATGGAACCACATTACCCAGCTATACCACTCTTCAGTATTTATCCTAAAGAATCATATGTCATCATAATATAGTGATACATGCATAGCATGTTTATAGTATAGCCAAAGTATGCAACCACCCTACCTGTACTTCAACAAATGAATGGATAAAAAAATGTGGTATATAAACTCAATGGAGTTTTATTTCATAAAGAAAAATGAAATTATGTCATTTGAAGAAACATGCATGGAACCATTATGTTAAATAAAATTAACCAATATCAGAAGGTCAAGGGTCATTCATGTTTCCTTTCATATGTAGAAGCTAGCGAGAAAAATGGAAAAAGAAGTTTGAAGCCTGGGATTTCATAAAAATTAAAAGGAAATCAGTAGCAGAAAGGAACCCAGCAGGTGGGAGAAAGGGAGGAAGGGGGGAAAATTGGGGGAGTAGGGATATTGACCAAATTTTATTGTTATATTTTGTACATGTATGGATATGAGTCAACAAATTCCATTATTTTATAAAATTATTATGTACCAATAAAAATGTGGAAAATGAAAAAATAAATTAATTAAAAAATTTTAAAAACTAAAACTTTGTGACCTACTGTAGACCTATAATTTCTTCAGGTAAAAGAGACTGAGGGGTAATCATTAACTAATCAAGCAGCATGTCAAGCCAATCCATTCCTCTACACATCTCTCCTTGCTCATATGGCTGATCTGCCTTGTGTTAATCTTTCCCCTCTCCTTATCTTGGGGATGAGGGTGCTGAGGCTCAGATTTCTACAGAGAACTGTTGTAGTACAATTAATCACACACTCATGTTGACATTACTTGTAACTCTTGGTAAGTTTTCTACCTATGGGAAAGGTTTTGCTATGAAATTTCCTCATTCTGATTTTACTTTATGAAATACCATTTGATCTGTAGGCAGCAAGTGCTTGTGTAATAGGAAAGACCTTTATTAAAATGTCTGGGTGTAGGGCAGAAAAGGGAGGCCAAAGAAAATGACAATTGCTGTTTTTTAAAAAAGAAAGTAATTAACTTTGGATACTTGCTGAATATAATCATCTTAAATACTATCAAATTAATATTAAATAATTTTTATCTTGTACTATTTCAAAGCACATTATAATTGGGGTTTATTGCAAAATGTACACCAAATAAAAGCCAATAGTGAATACTGGCTCGTAGACAGCATATAAGGGGATCAAAAAATAAAATAAAATAAATTTTATCACCACCTTGTGGCCTAGAGGCTGTAGAAAGGCTTTGGCAGAGGTTGTAGTGACTAGAGACTATGTCTTAATTCCCAGTAGTTCAGGATTCAATTGTAACATTCAGTTCTGAAACACTGTGCTGATATCTCCCTGATGTACTCACTAAAGCAACTTGGGTTCCAGCAAAAGCACTGTGATCATTCAATCTGGGGTTCTGAGTCTTCTTCAGTACAGGCTACTTGCTTCTTTTTGATGTTCATTACTAAAACCAAAGTGTTGGACTGAGGCAGAGGAAACCCACGGCAACCCTACCCCAGCCACCAGCCAGCAGAACTTCTAACTGGTTTTTAAGCTGCTCACACCTGTCACCCAAGAGAAGCATATACAATCCCCAGTAGCAGCAGCAGGAGCAAAGAACTAGTAGCCCAGAACCTTCTCAATAGGACAAGAGTTCCTGGCTGTAGCCCAGACAGCGCTGACAAGGGGAGGTCACAAAGCTCAGGTTATTGAGGGGGGATGTGTGCTTCTTGATCTGAAATAAGCCAACAGTACCCAGCTGGTACACAGGAAGAGGCTGGCACAGGTCCCACAGGAAGCCAGAGCTGGGAGGGACTGTCCCATCAGTGACAGAAGAGTTCTATTCTGGACCGGAAACCATCAGAAGTGAGGGTGGTCAGGGCACTGCCTCTGCCAAGGCCCCTGACATCTAGGCCTCTCACTCTCAAGGATCTGCACCAAGCCATGTGACCTGTAGGGCTTGATGCTAAGTAGCTGGACCAGAGCTGATTGTGAGCAATCCTTGAATCTGCTTCACATCGTGCATTTTAGATTCAAGGAGACTGCAGTGGTTATGAAGGCTCTGGAGAGGTGGATATTGGAAGGGCAGCTTGGAGTTAGCATGGGCTGATGCTTGGTTCTTGGTCCCAGTGAGGCTGTGGGCCTGAACTGCCCCCAAGTGGTCAGCCAGTGCCACCTGGGGGAGACAGCTAGTTCCTCACTTTGGTGGACCATAGAGCAGAGCAGAGGAGGGGTTGAGAAGACCTTAGTGGAGCCATGTGGATGGTGGCAGCTGTATCCTAAAGGCACTGCCTCTCTTAGCCACACTTCTGCTGGAGATACTTGAGCCCCTTGGCAAGCTGGGCGCGGAATTACATTATAAAGATATAATTGGGACAGGGGCTGGCTCAGAAATAGGGTGCTCACCTGGCAAGCATGAGGCCCTGGATTCTATCCCTAGTTCCTCTCCTTGCAAAAAGCTGGAATCATCCTGGGCAGGAAGACTATGGCTTGCATTTTCTTTCTCAACGTAAGAGGTCAGATGTAGGTCCAGGTCACTCCCTGCATCTCCCTGGTTTTGCTCTTGTCTTCCATCTCCCCATCCTGAAAACCTCCCATTCCCCCCACCAGATTTGCAGCGCTCCCTCATCTCCCTTCACCCAGAGGAATCACCTTCGTCTTTGGGTGGTGAGTGACCATACCTTTCTTCTCTGCTCTTTCTGGGAGGGCCAGCCCAAGGACTTATTTTCTCCAGCTGGGCATTTTGCCCACACTGGACCCTTTCTCATTCACTCTGTCACAGTCCACCTGGCCTCCCAACTACCCCCTGTCAGTTGTGACTGCATCTGCAGCATGGTTGAGGTGGGGGCTCATGCCTGCCCCTTAGACAGGCATCTGAGCTCCCTGCACTGTGCTTAGTACTAGAAAGTTCCCAGCACATGCAGGTGCTCTGAGCATGGTGGTGCCTAAATTAATTCCCCATAGTGGAGGCATGAGAACTGAGGCTCTGCCCTGACAAGTTGGCCTTGGAGCCAAGCTCAGAGCCCACAGGCTGTCCTTGAGTAGTGGCCAAGGGGAGAAAAGCGGTTCCCAGCCAGTGCCTGGCAGTGTTGGAAGACAAAGAAGGGGCCTCCAAGAAAACTTGGCTTTCTAACATGTCCTTCATTATGGAAACAGGTAGTTTGAGCACAGCTTTCCATTAGCCTCAGTGTTCTCATCTCCTCCCCCAGCCTAGGCAACCCAGGAAAAACCCACTGCAGCCTGCAGGCAGAGGTCTCCCTTTCACCTCCAGGGCTTCCAGAGATTAACAGGTCTCTCTGTTGACTTGCAGAACAGCAATGAA
The DNA here is from genome assembly GCF_048772815.1 of Callospermophilus lateralis. Classification (NCBI taxonomy): domain Eukaryota; kingdom Metazoa; phylum Chordata; class Mammalia; order Rodentia; family Sciuridae; genus Callospermophilus; species Callospermophilus lateralis. The sequence continues at coordinate 72,720,360 of NC_135312.1, forward strand.
TGCCAAGTTGGTGGTGTGCACCCCAGCAGAGGGTCTGGTGACCTGTGAGCCCCCATATTTCCTTGTGTCCCTGAAGTGTGTGTGTGTGTGGGGGGGAGGAAGCCCACAGTTGAAGGGGTGTCGTGTTTAACAGGCCACAGAGTCTACTGTTGTGTATGGCTGTGTCTCCCTGGGGCTTTGCAGATGCAGGGTATCAGAGCTTGTTCCCCATCCTTCTGAGGGAGGCTGTGTGGCCTTCTAGGCAGGACCCTGGCCCCTGAGTGATGCCTGCCCCCTCCCAGGTGTGCTGGTGCTGCTGTCACTGGACTAACTGACCTTGCTCTTCTAATATATCACCAAAGCTGTGTTGGTTATCATTATCATCATGGCTGTGGCCCCACTGTGTGACACCAAGGTCTTTGGGACACTCTGGTATGTTAAGAGTATTTATAGGTACAAGGCAACAGTGCCCTCACCTATCATCCTGGGAGGCTCAGACAAGAGGATGGCTAGTAGAAGAGCAGCTGGGAAACTTTAGCAGCATCCTCTCTTGAGATACAAAGGGCAGAGGTGTGGCTTAGTGTGAAAGCCCTTGCCTAGCCTGTATGAGGTTGTGTAGGGCAATCTCCACTGCTAATATATATAACCCTCCAAAAGCAGAGGACATTGTAGCACTGTGTCTGTGAACCACTAGGGCATGCTTAATCACACTCGTCCTCACAAATCCATTCTGTTTTGCTTACTGAAGTGTAAGAACTTTATCAGTTTTTGTGGCTTTTTTCCCATAGCCTCAGTGAGTCACCAAATAAAAGGAGTTATTTCATCCATGGGCTTCCATGAACAATTCATCTTTAGTGTAGCCTTGGAACAGATTGTCTTGCCCATGTGCAATATAAGGCTCTCCTGAGGGAAACTGAGGCTTGTGGAAGTGAAAAATTTCTAAGTAATGTATGTTGGGGGGGACTTTCTGGCTGCACTTTGCCCTCAGAACACCTCCTCAGCAAAGGAGACCTTTGAGTTTGGGGTTTGTGGTCCCCACACAACCTCTCTACTGAGCCCTTTGATAGCTCAAATGCTCTTCTCCCTCTGAGGTCCCTTGAGGGAAGGTGCAGGCATATCTTGCCTGAACCTCCGGCACAAGAAGGACTTCCTCTTTCCAAGGGATATGTACCATCTGTGGCCTTTGGCTGTTGCCCCTGGGGCTTCTTTGGGTCCATGACCACCATTGCTGCATGTGTGAGGACCAAAAGGCTTTCCTGCTCACTGCAGGGTGCATTGGGCTCAGGTTGGTAGTGGGAAGCCAGGGAGGAGAGGCGTCTCTCACCAGACTTTTCTCCCAGGGCTGGATCTGCTACCTCTCTGCATCAGGTTCCTGCTGTGTTTCTGGGAGAAGCAGTATAGCATGCTGGATGGGAGTCTGGTGTCCTTGCTCATCCTTCTGCACTCCAAAGCCAGGCCCAAGACCCAGGTGTAGACCAGGGGTGGGCACTAAATGGTGGGACTGCTTGGCCTGGCTATTCTGGTGTCTGAGTTCATGGAGTGATTTCAGTCCCTGCTGAACATTATGTCCTTTGGTCATGCACTACAGCAGTCTCCATTGTGTCTGACCTCCTGACAGTGTGCCCTTCTGTTCCTCCAGCACACTGGGATCAACATGGGTTTTCAGTTTGGAACAGGCAAGGCCTGGCAATCGCTATGTCCAACCTGCCTCCAGAACTCAATCCTTTCCCTCTGACATCCCAGGTGTCAGAGGAGTGGGTTCTTTTCTTGCAGCTGGTCAGTGATCTGCACTTCTCTGCCATTGAGGCCCTTTGTCTTAAAAGGTATGTGGCTGGGCTGAGGTCACTGTGAGCTCCCACTGCCCTCTGTTCCACTGCTCTCTGTTTCTTGGTCCTGGCTTTCAGGACCTGAGGACCAGCCCCAGCCATTAGGGAGACCCTTACCTGTTTGCATCATCATGATGTTGACACACAGATTTGCAGTGGGCACTGGGCCCCAGAACACCCTGCTGTCTGCTTCAGCAAGGACCATATTTCCCCAAGTGTGACTTCCCCTGTCATGTGGGTCCTGCTATCCTGATGTTGTCACTAGGTGTGACAGAGTGGCCTGAACCCCAAATGCTGAACTGTCCTGGAGTGCACACATCTGAAGCATTAACTACACCATAGTGCTGGGGCTCAACAGCTTCCTGGAGGACTTCCACAGGCAGGGTGCTGCCCTGGTCATCATGAGTAGGCATGGCCTGACCTCCTGCCTCTGACCTGGGTTCCCGACAGCCTAAACTTTACCTTCTGCCTGTCCTCCAGGGCCCACTCCCCTGATGTCAGTACAGATCCATGTCTGCAGCCAGACTGTATTCAGCACTGAGGACATCTGCCTCCAGAGCCAGGCTCATAGCTCATAGTTGTCATATTCTTGGTTGTATGTGCACAGAACTCCTCCTGGTAGTCTTTAGAGAACATTCACATAGAGATCTCTCCTCTGGCAGCAGATCCCTGGGCAGGCTGTCCTCTCACCACCTACCCATGTGGAGATGAAATGGCCCTCTCCAGACACTAGGGCTTATCCATGCCAGCTGCCCACCCTGTGGGTTGGGTGGGAGGGACTGTGCACTGGACTGGAGCACATCTGTGCATGGGTGCCTGTGCTCCATGTTCTACTGGCTGCTGACCTAAATGGGTTCCAGTACTTCTCCATCCTGGGGGAGGCAGATGGGTACAGGGGACATTCTCTTGTGAGCTGGACAGTCCAGCATGTCCACATTCTTAGGGATCAAGACAGGACAGGACATGATCTGAACAGCCTAAAACTCTGAGAAAGGGGAGGGCCCTAGGGCTATGGGTGGAACCCTAGACCCTCCTTCTCTGCAGATGTTTTAAATATTTGTATGTGTTGAGGTAATGTTTAAATACAAAAAAAAAATAGCTTTAATGTCCCCCCTTGATTGTGAATCTCCCAATCAAGATAACATATCACCCATTCTGGAAAGTCTTCTCAGGCCTTCTCCCTTAGAAACAACCACAGTTCTAACCAGCATTGTGGCACACACTGTTAATCCCAGCAACTCAGAAGGCTGACACAGGAATATTGCAAGGTCAAGGCCAGCCTTAGCAACTTATAGATCCTGTCTCAAAGTAAAATGTAAAAAGGGGCTTGGAACATGGCTCAATGGTAGAGAAATTGACTAGTGTGCTGAACACCCTGGGTTCCATCACTGCAAAAAAGAAAAATAGAGATTGTTTTTGAGTCTGACTTTCTAGGCTCAGTGCATCATCTGTGATATTCCTCTCGAATGTTACTAGAAGAAGCAGCTCAAATGCAGAGGACCAAAGGGTAAGCGAACCTGGCACAGCTACAGGAAGATACCCAGCAGAGAGGTGGACAACACAGGAAGATGACCTGCTCAGAGACTCAGACAGAGCCCTTCAGAGCTAGTGATGCTGACCCAGGTGGCCAATCCCTTCCTGGCACTGGACCCTAAAGGGCAGCCTTTAATTCCATTGCACAAACTTAGCCACCCTTACATAGGCTTTTTTTCATATATTTTTTTCTTTCTACTTATACATGGCAATATAGTTTATTTGACATATTTATATAAACATGACATATGTACTACACTAATTAGGATTTGAAATAATGTGTATTGTGGACATTCTGGTCCTTCTGTGCTCTCTCATTATTGCCTTGATATGGCTATATTTTTGTGAACAGAGAGGGGGACTTAAGGGACATGGTACTTAACTGTCCTCTTTTTCCAGGGCTGGCACACAGGTCTGAGAAAGTCAGCCTTGCTAAGGAGGGATTATTTTCAGGGACTCAAGAGAGGGAGTCAACCTCCCTGTTGTTTCCAAGGCTGCCAAAGAATTGGAGTGGATAGCAGGGATGGGCCAAGTCAAAATGCTACAGAAGTCAATGTACTAACAAGGCCACACCATTTTTCTTAAATAAATGCTCCCAAATTGCTGTCACTACAGGTTAATTTCCAGAATTTTTATGAAACTTTCTGTATTCCTTTATGGGGCCCTGAAGGACTCTGTAGATATGAGCAAGCTAAGATTTTAAGAGGGAGAGTTGAAGAAAAAATTTTAGGGTAGAGGAGAAATCAGGATGAAGGAGCATGGGAAAGAGTGGGAAAATACTAGAAACAAGATTGGCCAAATTATGTTTCCCTGTAGGTCCAAATACACCCTATGAAACTCACCATCCTGAATAATTAATGCATACCAATAAAATGTAGTGTTTTTTTCACTAATTTCCAGAATTTTAAAAAGCTGATTGGGTCTTTGTTGAGGGCCACAGCCAGTCGGGATGACTGCATGACATTCTGCCAGAAGGGAGTGGTTGAGAGGTTACCCGAGCGAGCCATTGAGATGATGATGGTTATTTTAAGCTGTGTATTTATTTGTATATCGACCCCTGATGTCTGGCAATAGGGTGGCTCTGGGAATAGAGCGGCTCCTGGATAGTGTGGTTCCTGCTGCCTTGGGGGCCCGCTGCTTTGGAGTTCCCGTTGAGTTTGTTGAGTTCTCGCAGGGTCCGAGTGGCTAGGCACAGAGCCCGGGGGAGAGCTGAGAGGGTTCCCGGGGGAGTGTGCTTGGAGTGCTGGTGGAGTTCAGGCAATAAAGTTACACATTTGAACATACAAGTGCTTTGTGGTGGCTCGGTGATTTGTGCCAAGCCAGACTGCGGCATTTGGTGGCCCGTATGGGGAATGCCTGAAGCTTGGGGGTTAGTAAAATTCCTCGCCTATAAAGGAGAGCAAAAGAATTGGTGACCATTTCAAAAAAAAAAAATAAGTAAATAAGTGCTCTTGTTTTGATTTGTTTTGTTTTTGTTTCAAACTTCCTGTTTCTAAATCTTTCTCAGGCAAACTGGGAAAAATGGTTGGCTGAAGGTTTGAAGTTGTTCATCCGTGAGGAAGAGATAAAGAGTCTAGTCCGACAGGGGAAGACAATTTAAAAAAAGAAGGGCCATCAGGAGGGAAAAAGCTACAACAGGAGGCTGCTACTAACACCTTTCTATCACCAGAGGGCGTAAGTGTCTAACCCACAGCTCCACGTATGGAGACAACATATGCTGGGGGGCCCCCAACCCCCGTAGTTGATAGATGGGATCCTGAGACAGGACCTCAAAGATTAGCATGCCCTGTACATGAGTATGCAGGAGGGCAGCGAATTCACTGTGCTTTAGATTTCAAAACAGTGAAGCAGTTAAAGGAGGCTGTAACAACATATGGTCCCCAAGCACCCTTCACGGTAAGCATGGTCGAATCCATTACCAATTTGGACATGATGCCAGCAGATTGGACTAGCATGTGTAAAGCTGTGCTAAATGGAGGGCACTATTTGTTATGGAAGGTTGCCAATGAGGAATTTTGCACGGAGACGGCTAGGCAAAATGCAGCAGCTGGTTATCTTCAGAGAAATCTAGATATGTTGTTAGGAAAAGGACCTTATGAGGGTGAGCAGCAACAAATTGAATATGATCCTGCCATATATTCACAAATTGCTGCAGATGCGGTTAGGGAATGGAAGACTTTACAAGGACATGGAGATTTACAAGGTCAATTAACTAAGGTAATACAAGGAGATAATGAAACTTACACTGAATTTGTAGATAGGCTTATTAAAACAGCTACCAGCTTTTTTGGGGATAAAGAACAAGCAATGCCATTAATTAAACAGCTAGCCTTTGAACAAGCAAATTGTTGGTGCAAACAGGCCATTAGACCATGGAAACTTGAAGATTTAAAAACATATATTAAATTATGTAGAGGGCAAGTTAATTAATGAACAGGGCAAGTCTTGGCAGCTGCAGTACAACAGGCTTTAGATGCCAGGCCAAAAACATGCTACAATTATGAACAAACAGGACATTTTAAAAGGAGTTGCCCCATAGGAGGAGGGTTTAACAAAGCTAAGTATCAAAGGGGTAGAATACCGGGTATTTGCCCACGATGCCATTGAAGGAGACATTGGACTAATGAGTGCTGCAGTCTGGCTGGGCACAAATCCCCGAGCCACCACAAAGCACTTGTATGTTCAAATGAAAAACTTTATTGTCAGAACTCCACCAGCACTCCATGCACACTCCCTGGGAACCCTCTAAGTTCTCCCCTGGGCTCTGTGCCTACCCCACTCGGACCCGGTGAAAACTCAATGGGAACTCCAAAGTAGTGGGTGCCAACAGAGGTGAGGCAAAGAACCTCACCCCCGCCACTGGCACCAAGGTCAATATTGGGGGCCAACAGAGGTGAGGCAAAGAACCTCACCCCCCCACACTGGTGGAAAGGTAAATTTGGGGGCCAACAGAAGTGAGGCAAAGAACCTCACCCCCCCACACTGGAGCAAAGACCTATCCACAAGTATGGCTGTATGATGGACCGGTAGTCAATGACGGATAAGATGCAATTGCAATGGTACCAACTTAAGACAGGAGGCTGACGCCTTGAGGTCAGCTCATCTGATGATGGGTAAGGACCATTTGTAGTACTGGACAACCTAAGACAGGCATGGTCTCTAAGCCACATGGTTGTTGTTCAATTAAACAGAAGGGGGGAGATGTTGAGGGCCACAGCTGAGTCAGGATGAGGGGATGATGCATGGCATTCTGCCAGAAGGGAATGGTTGACAGGTGATTCCAGCGAGCCATTGAGATGATGGTGGTTATGTTAAGCTGTGTATTCAGTTGTATATTGACCCCTGATGTACGGCAATAGGGTGTCTCTGGGATAGGGTGGTTTCTGCTACCTTGGGTGCCTGCTACTTTGGAGTTCCCATTGAGTTCTCACCGGGGTCCAAGTGGGGTAGGCATGGAGCCCTGGGGGAGAGCTGAGAGGGTTCCCGGGTAGTGTGTGTGGAGTGCTGGTGGAATTCGGGCAATAAAGTTTCCTGTTTGAACATACAAGTGCTTTGTGGTGGCTCAGTGATTTGTGCCCAGCCAGATTGCAGGAGGTCTTTTTTTTTTTTTTGCAAGTTTTCTCACTGGTTTTGTTGAGGTGAGAATTCTCAGCAGTCCCCACTTGAATTTCTCTGATTTCTCTCAGTTCATATTTAAGAAATAAATGAATTAACTTCATAAGTCCCCTGTGAAGGAGGACAGTGACCCACTTGCTGGCCATGCAATTCTGTTACGGGGTGGCAACCAACACTAAAAGAATATGACTCATCCTGGGCAGAGGTGCAATGCCTATAATCCCAGCCACTCTGGAGCTGAGGTGGGAGAATCACAAGCTCAAGGACAGTCTGTGCATCTTAGTGAGTCCCTGTCTCAAAAACAACTGGGATGCAGTTCAGTAGTGGTGTGCTTGTCTAACACATAAGACCCTGGTTCCATCCCCAGTACCACAAACCAACCAACCAAACAACAACAACAAAAAAAACTGGAAATAACCCCCATGTCAAAACAAGCATCTCTTGTTGAGGATGAAAGGATACTATGGGGTTGAGGCCTTCCTAGAAATGAAGGCATTGTGAAGGGTTTTGGGGATCAGGTCAGAAAAACTTCAAACATGGTGCTCAGTGTTAAAGGTATGAGTTTATCAGAAAGGACAGGAAAGGGGGAAATGAAACAATCTCAAGGGATGTTTAGAAATACCAGTGTCATAGGGAAACAAGGATCTGAAACACCAAACCTCAGCTCTTGTGCTCTGATGAAAGAAAAAATCAAAGTCAGAAACCAAAAGCATGCAAAAGAATGATATTATAAGTAAAAGTGAGTTGAAAATAAAATTAAAAGCAAATGAAGATTAAGTTGAAAGCACTCTCCAGAGAGAGAGTGGATCCTCTCCTAGCAGAGAACAACAAAGGAGACAATGCTTCCTGCAAACTTATTACTGTTGGATGTTTACCAGGAGAACATGGGCCCACCTCTATACTCTTCCCCTCCAGTGTTCAACTCCTCCTTCACTTAAGGTGGTGGAGTCTTTGACTTTAGTTGGTCCTCTCAAACTGTCATGGTGGCCATCTTATTAATGGCAGCTTCATCTACAAGTCAATGCCATGTTAATGTGGGCACTGGGGTCAATAGCTAGTGAGAAGTTACCTTAGAGCACCTGTGCTATTGAAGGAAGATTCCTTCCTAGAAAAATGGAGACACCTCTGGCAATAATTCCTGGTTTTACATCAACATCAATAAATCCTGTCAAGAGGTAGTCCCATTAATCCTTTTCTCATGATGTGATTTCCAATTAACTCCCTTCCTTTTTTTTTTTAATTTTCTGCAAATTAACTATGACCCCATTGGGTTATTTTCTACTTTGGAAGTACTTTAAAGAAGACCCTACAGTAATTTAGAAATACTTGTGAACTTGCCTGCATTCACTGCTTATTGCTAGCTACTACATATCATCAGGATGCTGGAAGAAATAAAACATGAGCTCCAGAGTGGGTGGATGAGGACAAGTTTTATTTCTGCAAGAGGCTATATTACAGAACCTGGCTAGCAAGTGTGGCCACTTGGCCTGCTGATATTTCTAACCCAAGGCAGCACTGCCCTTTATTCTGATTGGAAGAGCTCGGATTACAATCTACAAGACTGACTGTTTTTAAAATTGGTGGTGAGGGGGGGAATGATCAGCAGTTTAAGTCAGCCTCATCACTTAGTGAGGCCCTATGCAATTTAGCAAGACCCTGTCATGAAAGTTTAAAAATTAAAAAAAAAAAAAACAGTCTTGGATGTGGGGATGTTCTTGATGGATGAAGCACCCCTTGGTTCAATCCCGCATACAGAGAGAGAGAGGGAGAGAGAGAGAGAGAGAGAGAGAGAGAGAGAGAGAGAGAGAGAGAGAGAGAGAAAAGAAAAGAAGAAGAAGAAGAAGAAGAAGAAGAAGAAGAAGAAGAAGAAGAAGAAGAAGAAGAAGAAGAAGAAGAAGGAAGAGGAGGAGGAAGAGGAGGAGAAGGAGAAAGAGGAGGAGGAGAAGGAGAAGAAGAAGAGGAGGAGGAAGAAGAAAAAGGAGGAGGACGAGGAGGGGGATGGAGGTAAGGATAAAAGAAGGAAGAAAGAGGCCTTGATGGTGCCAATTAATATTTCTAGGGATCAATTTGCTGTGTAGTCTCTGCTTCTGAAGAAGACCTTAACTGGGGTCCACTACCAGATCATAGTATACTCTTATTACCAGGAAGCATCCAGAATCCTGTCCAAGTCTCCCTCCTCTTAACTTCTGATTGACAGCTTGGGGTCTGCATTACTGCCTCCCAATAGGATGGTGTGGTACTCAGGGTAAGAGGTTTTAAGGAAACAAGCCCCCCTGTTTTTGTCTTAATTTTCTTTCCCCTTAATTAGTTCATTACCTTTTGAATAGCCCCCATCACATTTTGTGAGGGTTTTGGCTGTCAGGATGATTGGGGGTTGTGGCATTGTCTGGGTGATATGGGGGTGGGTGCTCGAGACATGGTTATAGGAGGCAATGAAGATGTGATCCTGAGGGTAGCTTTTCTTAATAAAGGCTCGGGGAGGTATTAACATTCCAAGCCCCCACATACTAGGTGCTCATACCTTAGAGAAGGATCCCTGTGGCTTTTAGTGAAACTCCCTGTCTTTTACCTGCATGTCACTCATGGCTGAGCACCCACCTTGGGTCCTTGATATGCTAGAGAGGTTGCCACCAACTGCTCACCTTTTGGTCGGTGTGTCTGAGCCTTTTCATCCTGTCCTGTTTTAGGCAAAAAATTGAGACTGGGACATTTGTTATTTCAAGAGGAGCAGGATCCTCATGCAAGAATATTCAGGCCTAGATAAGTGTTAGAACAAAGAGACTAGGCCAGACACAAACCTCATAGATCATTTCAGCTCTTATTAAGGAACAGGACTACACCAACAGTATTGGACTCACTTTCTTTGTGGAAAATGAACTAATGAACAAAAGAGGGCACTAGGCTTATAGAGATTTGGGATGATTTAGTTAGCATGTCAGTCTGGGCACTCAGGAATTTGAATTGTTGGGTTGGAGGTCAGTGGCTAGCACCTGAAAATGGGTTATCTTTGAAGAGATTAGTGTTTCCTAGACGTTATTACTTTAGGTTTAATGAAACACTTTCTCCCCAACTGCAGTCAGCATCTGGGAAGGAATTATCTTGGGAGAGATGAAAGCTATCAATGTACGGCTTTTTTATCCTTTTTCTCAGGCCACACTATCTTGGGTTTTTAAATTTTTCATAACCAATAAGAAGAGCTGGCCCCACCCCTACAACTTGACTTTACAGCTTTTACCCAAAGATCTGAAGACAGTTGAAAAATAGATGCTACAGAAACTGTGATCTATAGGTCTACCTTATTCGGCAGTGTTCTTGTAAGCAATTCAGAAGGAGATGCAAGTGTTTTATTCGTCCCATGTTGAGACACACACCCTGTATCAAGATATATGGGTCTGGGAGGTGGAGAGCCCCAAATCCCAAGCCAGAGCAAGCATGGAGCAGTGAGCTTCAATCCTGCACAGCCCTGCCTCCTGCGCTTTCACTCACAAGAACTTTGTCCTCAGCAAACCAGCTCTCAGCACTTGTACCTCCAGCAGCCCCTCCTATCCTCAATATACATACACACACACAGATAGCCATGTGCTCTCACACCCAGCAGAGTGCCTCTTCCTGCCCTCTCCCAGCAGGAGAGTACCCTTTTGTACCCTGTAACTGCTCTGTGGCTAAGCAACCTGGAGGTGATTCCAGGACCTTCAAAACATACAGAAGAGAAGCAAAGTCTCATCTCATGTGCACTTGGGGTCACTTCCACTTGAGAGGGCAAAGATAAGACCAGGGTTTTCCATGATACTTCCCCAGGGCCAAGAAGTGAAGCAGGCTGGACTAAAGACTGAAGTCTGGTTTTGTTAGGAAGAACTTGACAGCTCCATTTTTTAACAAATCTTCCACATTAGAATAAGAGTCACCCCAGGTAATTCTGTTTCAGCCTGACCTAAGCCCAGGCAATAACTTATCATCACACAGAGAAAGGGATCATTATCCGGGACTGGAATCCTGAGAAATATCTGGTTCAACAAAGGGCAATGACTACATCAGTGACCACCAAGGTGACACCACAATACACTTCCCTGATAACCCCTAGCAATGGCCTAACTACAGAAATTTTCCCAATCCCCTACCCCACTATAATTTTCCTGGTCTATAAGCAGAAGTTGTGTTCCAGCCACTACTGGGGACTGCACCCCCCCCAAAGGTTTGTCCTGAGTAAACCTGTGTAACTGTTTAGCCGCCTCTCCTCTCTCCCTTTTTCTTTCTTTCTTTTGGTTCTCTCCTTAGAGGTTCAAGTTAAGAAGGACCCCTTTCAGTGCATTGAGAGCTGCAGAGACATGGACCATGACTGCCACTGAGGAACAACTTAAAGCCCTCTGCCTTACTTTCTCCTGAGTGACCTAAAAATATGCCTTTGGAGATCCCGAGGCTGGGAGATATATCATCATTCTCCCATCAGTGCTGCTGGAGATGACACCTGTGACATGCTCATGATAGCAGTTGCCTAGGCTTCCCTTTAGGGACCCAAAGGACACTTTTGCAGAAAATACTTACCCTTGAGCCTGTAGGTGTCTTAGGAGTGATGGGAACAGCATGAAAAGGCACCTCTGCCTTTGTAATGGGTCTGTCCCCTTTGCTGCCTTAGTCTTTGGGTCAGATTCTACTCAGCAATGCAACTAGACATGTTGATGGTGGAAGGATGTTTGTCCAGGATTATAATACAGTGCTAACTTGATCTAGACTTCCCTGACCTCTCCTCTTCCCCTTGAAAGCTGAATACACCTACCAACCACCACAACCAGAAACACCACAAAAGGATAAAAAGAAGTGTTACCCCAGTTCCCGGAATATCTCCACATGTTTCCATAAAGGACTTTATCATTCCTGCCCTTTATTTGTCTTTTGAATCTTATCCTGTATCTGTAACCCCTGGAGCTAAGAAGCTGATTTGAAATCAAAGCTCCTACTTCTCCATTTTTTGGACATGGAATGAAGTCTTTCTTTCCCCCACAAAACACACCTCTTGGACATAGCTTTTTGTGTGGGATGAACTTCCAGGCCTGGGTTGGGGAACAAGGCCAGGCTTGGGTTGGGGAACAAGGCCAGTGGCTTGGTAGGGGTGGCCATGATGGATGGATTCCCCTCTGTTCTCCTACAGGCTTTTCCTCAAACAGATTTTTCAAGGCCTGTTGTAAACATGTTGTTTTTCATTCTGAGAGGAGGAGATATTTAGGCAGGCTACAGCACCCAAGTCACCATCCTTTTTTTTTTTTTTTTTTTGGTACTGGACACTAAACCCAGGGGCACTTTAACACTGAGTTACATCCCAGGCTATTAATTAATTTATTTATTTGGAGACACAGTTTCACCAAGTAGCTTAGGGCTTTGATAGTTGCAGAGTCTGGCCTAGAACTTGCAATCCTCTTGCTTCAGCCTCCCAAGTTGCTAGGATAACTAGCATAGGCTTCTGCACCTGGTTTGTATCACCACCTGTTTAGTAAAACGCTATAGGTGAAGTCACCTGAAGTCACTGGCCATGTCCTCAAGCTCCCATCATCCTCCTGCTCCACATTCACCTCTCAGTCCTGCAAAAAGCAACTTCTCCTGCCACCATCCACATAGTTCTGCTCTTTTCCATGTTGTTTCCTAATTCTATTAGGCCATACCTTACAATTTTCATCATACATGTATACATCATGTACTGTTTTGTGCTTTTAAACATCATTTTCACGTGGGCCAGATGCATGCCATTGCATCACCTTTGGTCTTCCATTTGTCTGCAAGCTCTGAGGGCTTCAGAATTGGTTCACTGGGTTGTAGACCATCTTGACAATTAGAGGGCCCTGCTGTTAAAGCTCCTTACTGTCATGCACCAGCTCCAAAAGGCAGACATGCTGCAATACACTTATCTGCTTGGAGCACCTTGATGCTGGTTTCTGCATTTTCCAAAACAGGACATTCATGCCAACCATGCATAGGTACCCATTTGCTGGAAAGCAGGGAACAACATCTTTGCTCCCTCTTCCCAGAAATTGCCTGCAAATCCTTGTAAATGCCTGTGAGCCTGGTCAGATGGGACCCTAAGGGCTGAAAGAAGACTGGTGTAGATGAGGTAACCTGATAATCCAGGCTGAAGCTTCATTTATCTTGAACCGCAAACTAAATTGGGAATTCAGAGTTACATTATAGATACAATGGTGACACCTTTTTTCTTTCTAAAGCTATATATAAATTGATTGATAACCTATTAGGGGTTGAACCCAGAAGCACTTTTGCTGAGCCACATCCACAGCACTTTTTATTTTGAGGGAGGGTCTGGCTTCAAACTTCTGATTCTACTGCCTCCTCAACCTCCCAAGTCTCTGGGGACCACAGACATGTGTCACTATGCCCAGACTCTCACTGGTGTCCTGAAGTTTAAAGGAGCGAGTCCTGGTTTCAGGCTCCTGGGTAGCTGGCCGCTACTTCTGCGGTGGTGGTGGATACTGTCCGAGGTGCTGGGTGCCTGGGGCTGGGGACACACACGTGTCTGGGTTCTCCCAAGGCTCTCCTGTCCCTCTGTGGATGTGGGGCGGATTCAGGGGATCCCGAGCCCGCGGAAATAAGGGCCTCTTCCATGACCTGTACCAGGTGCAAAGAGGCAGGGGACGCCTCCCCGGGGGAAGGAGCGGTGATCTGCGAGGGTGTCAGGTCCTCTGGGGGAATCAGGTGGTGGGGAATTGCTGCCAAGTCCCTGGGTGTCCAGCAGTGGCTAGGAGGATGACTGAGAGGAGGCGCCTGGGGCACGTGACCTGGGGACCAAAAGAGAGCTGAAGGCAGCTAGGCTCTTCTGCTGTAGGTGCCAGCGGGGAGTTGGCGGGATCTAGCTGGGCAGGATTCAGACATGGGGACTAGGGATCTTGTGAGTGCCAAGGGTCTCTGTGGCAAGGGTTCACTCCGTCGATACAGGATTGCGCAGGGTGCGGGCATGCAGAAACAGGTCTCCTGGGCCCAGAGACCTCTAGGGAAGGTGATGCGGGTGCAGGTGTGAGTCATGAGTCTCGCTGGGCTGGGTGCTGTCCAGAGGCTATTTAAGTTCCCATGGGTCAGGTGCCAGGCAGGGTGGTGATGAGGCCGGGGCGGTGCTGCATCCTTAAGCGCAGGCTCCTCTTCCTGCGGGTTCAGCGTTGTCCGGACCCCAGCTCTCTGTCTGCCAGGCGGGGGCTCAGGCCTTTCCTGGGTCCGGTGCGACATCCCTGGAGGACAGTCCCCCACCCCTTTTCTGCCACAGCCCCGAGGCGCACAGGAGCTTCCCAGCCAGCACAGCTAGGGGGAAAGGCTGCAGCTGGAGCGCTTGGTGTAGGGGGACGTGGATCTGGGACCCGCGGGCCGCCCCTGTAACCGCTGCTGTGACTTTTAGGAGAAAGGCTCAGCACAACCAACACCTCCCAGGTCCAGAGCAGGAGTACAGGACAGGGGGCATCTGTGAGCAGTGCAGACCCGCAGCCAGCCACCTACCACTGCCTGCTTTTCCTTGGTGGCGGTTGGGGACTGGGCCAGGCCTTGAGTTTTTTTTTGTTTTCTTTTGTTTTGTTTTTTTCCAATTTTTTAGTTTTATTAATTTTTTTAAATACACGACAGCAGAATGCATTACAATACACATATAGAGTACAATTTTTCATATCTTTATATATAGAGTATGTTCACACCAATTCATGCCTTTATACATGTACTTTTTTGTTTTGTTTTGCATTACAATTCTTATTACACATATATACCACACTTTTTCATATCTCTGTTTATATATAAAGTATGTTGACACCCAATTTGAGTCTTCACATATGTACTTTGTTTTTTTTTAATTAATTTTTATTGTAGGTTGTTCAAAACATTACATAGTTCTTGATATATCATATTTCACACTTTGATTCAAGTGCGATATGAACTCCCATTTTTACCCCATATACAGATTGCAGAATTACATCAGTTGCACAACCATTGATTTACATATTGCCATTCTGGTGTCTGTTGTATTCTGCTGCCTTTCCTATCCTCTACCCTCCCCCCTCCCCCCTCCCCTCTTCTCTCTCTACCCCCTCTACTGTAATTCATTTCTCCCCCTTATATTTTTCCTCCTTTCCCCTCACTTCCTCTTGTATGTAATTTTGTACACCCCTGAGGGTCTCCTTCCATTTACATGAAATTTCCCTTCTCTCTCCCTTTCCCTCCCACCTCTCATCCCTGTTTAAAGTTAATCCTCTTCTCATGCTCATCGTCTGTACTCTGTTCTTAGTTACTCTCCTTATATCAAAGAAGACACTTGGCATTTTTTTTAAGGGATTGGCTAGCTTCACTTAGCATAATCTGCTCTAATGCCACCCATTTCCCTCCAAATTCTATGATTTTGTCATTTCTTAATGCAGAGTAATACTCCATTGTGTATAAATGCCACATTTTTTTTTTTATCCATTCTTCTATTGAAGGGCATCTAGGTTGGTTCCACAGTCTTGCTATTGTGAATTGTGCTGCTATGAACATGGATGTAGCAGTGTCCCTATAGTGTGCTCTTTCTAGGTCTTTAGGCAATAGACCGAGTAGGGGAATAGCTGAATCAAATGGTGGTTCCATTCCGAGCTTTCCAAGAAATCTCCATACTGCTTTCCAAATTGGCCGCACCAATTTGCAGTCCCACCAGCAATGTACAAGACTACCCTTTTCCCCACATCCTCGCCAGCAATTGTTGTTGTTTGACTTCCCAATGGCTGCCAATCTTACTGGAGTGAGATGGTATCTTAGGGTGGTTTTGATTTGCATTTCTCTGACTGCTAGAGATGGTGAGTATTTTTTCATATACTTGTTGATTGATTGTATGTCCTCCTTTGAGAAATTTCTGTTCAGGTCCTTGGCCCATTTGTTGATTGGGTTATTTGTTATCTTATTGTCTAATTTTTTTAGTTCTTTGTATATTCTGGATATTAGGGCTCTGTCTGAAGTGTGAGGAGTAAAGATTTGTTCCCAGGATGTAGGCTCCCTATTTACCTCTTTATTGTTTCTTTTGCTGAGAAAAAACTTTTTAGTTTGAGTAAGTCCCATTTGTTGATTCTAGTTATTAACACTTGTGCTATGGGTGTCCTATTGAGGAATTTGGAGCCCGACCCCACAGTATGTAGATCATAGCCAACTTTTTTTTTTTTTATCAGACGCCATGTCTCTGATTTGATATCAAGTTCCTTGATCCACTTTGAGTAAACTTTTGTGCATGGCGAGAGAAAGGGATTCAGTTTCATTTTGTTGCATATAGATTTCCAGTTTTCCCAACACCATTTGTTGAAGATGCTATCCTTCTTCCATTGCATGCTTTTAGCCCCTTTATCGAATATAAGATAGTTGTAGTTTTGTGGATTGGTTTCTGTGTCCTCTATTCTGTACCACTGGTCCACCCGCCTGTTTTGGTACAGTACCATGCTGTTTTTGTTACTATTGCTCTGTAGTATAGTTTGAAGTCTGGTATAGCTATACCGCCTGATTCACACTTCCTGCTTAGCATTGTTTTTGCTATTCTGGGTCTTTTATTTTTCCATATGAATTTCATGATTGCTTTCTCTATTTCTACAAGAAATGCCATTGGGATTTTGATTGGCATTGCATTAAACCTATAGAGAACTTTTGGTAATATCGCCATTTTGATGATGTTAGTTCAACCTATCCATGAACAGGGTATATTTTTCCATCTTCTAAGATCTTCTTCTATTTCTCTCTTTAGGGTTCTGTAGTTTTCATTGTATAGGTTGATTCCCAAGTATTTTATTTTTTTTGAGGATATTGTGAATGGGGTGGTTGTCCTCATTTCCATTTCACAGGATTTGTCACTGATATACAGGAATGCCTTTGATTTATGCGTGTTGATTTTATATCCTGCCACTTTGCTGAATTCATTTATTAGCTCTAATAGTTTCTTTGTAGACCCTTTTGGGTCTGCTAGGTATAGAATCATGTCATCTGCAAATAGTGATAATTTGAGTTCTTCTTTTTCTATTTTTATGCCTTTAATTTCTTTCATCTGTCTAATTGCTCTGGCCAGTGATTCGAGAACTATGTTGAACAGAAGTGGTGAGAGAGGGCATCCCTGTCTTGTTCCAGATTTTAGAGGGAATGCCTTTAGTTTTTCTCCATTCAGAATGATGCTAGCCTGAGGCTTAGCAGAGATTGCTTTTACAATATTGAGGTAAGTTCCTGTTATCCCTAGTTTTTCTAGAGTTTTGAACATTAAGGGATGTTGTACTTTGTAGAATGCTTTTTCCGCATCTATTGAGATGATCATATGGTTCTTATTTTTAAGCCTATTGATGTGGTGAATAACATTTATTGATTTCTGTATATTGAACCAACCTTGCATCCCAGGGACAAATCCTACCTGATCGTGGTGCACAATTTTTTTGATATGTTTTTGTATCCGGTTCGCCAGAAGTTTATTGAGGATTTTTGCATCTAGGTTCATTAGAGATATTGGTCTGTAGTTTTTTTCTTTGAAGTGTCTTTGTCTGGTTTAGGAATCAGGGTGATGTTGGCCTCATAGAATGAATTTGGAAGTTCTCCCTCTTTTTCTATTTCCTGAAATAGCTTGAAAAGTATTGGTATTAGTTCCTCTTTAAAGGTTTTGTAAAACTCTGCTGTATACCCATCCGGTCCTGGGCTTTTCTTAGTTGGTAGTCTTTTGATGGTTTCTTCTATTTCCTCAATTTATATTGGTCTGTTTAGGTTGTCAATATCCTCCTGACTCAATCTGGGCAAATCATATGACTTAAGAAATTTATCGATGCCTTCACTATCTTCTATTTTATTGGAGTATAAGGATTCAAAATAATTTCTGATTATCTTCTGTATTTCTGAAGTGTCTGTTGTGATATTGCCTTTTTCATCCCGTATGGTAGTAATTGGAGTTCTCTCTCTTCTTCTCTTCGTTAGCATGGCTAAGGGTCTGTCGATTTTATTTATTTTTTCAAAGAACCAACTTTAAGTTTTGTCAATTATTTCAATTGTTTCTTTTGTTTCGATTTCATTAATTTCAGCTCTGATTTTAATTATTTCTTGTCTTCTACTTCTTTTGCTGTTGTTTTGCTCTTCTTTTTCTAGGATTTTGATTTGAAGTATTAGATCATTTATTTGTTGGCTCTTTCTTTTTTTAAGGAATGAACTCCAAGCAATAAATTTTCCTCTTAGAACTGCTTTCAATGTGTCCCATAGATTCTGATATGTTGTGTCTGTGTTTTCATTTATCTCTAAGAATTTTTTAATTTCCTCCTTGATGTCTTCTATAACCCATTGATCATTCAGTAATCTATTGTTCATTCTCCAAGTGATGCATGATTTTTCCTTACTTCTTTTATCGTTGATTTTCAATTTTATTCCATTATGATCAGATAAGATGCATGGTATTATCTCTACTCCTTTATATTGTCTAAGAGTTGCCCTGTGACATAATATATGATCTATTTTTGAGAAGGATCCATGTGCTGCTGAGAACAAAGTGTAACTTCTTGATCTTGGGTGGTATATTCTATATATATCAATTAAGTCTAGGTTATTAATTATGTTATTGAGTTCTATAGTGTCCTTATTCAACTTTTGTTTGGAAGATCTGTCCAGTGGTGAGAGAGGTGTGTTGAAGTCTCCCATGATTATTGTATGGTGGTCTATTAGACTCTTGAACTTGAGAAGAGTTTGTTTGATGAACATAGCTGCACCACTGTTTGGGGCATATGTATTTATGATTGTTATGTCTTGTTGGTGTATGGTTCCCTTGAGCAGTATGTAGTGACCCTTTTCATCCCTTTTGATTAACTTTGGCTTGAAATCTATTTTATTTGATATGAGTATGGACACTCCTGCTTGTTTCCAAAGTCCATATGAGTGATATGATTTTTCCCAACCTTTCACCTTCAGTCTATGTATGTCTTTTCCTATCAAATGCGTCTCCTGAAGGCAGCATATTGTTGGGTCTTGTTTTGTGATCCATTCTACTAGCCTGTGTCTCTTAATTGGTGAGTTTAAGCCATTAACATTTAGGGCTATTATTGAGATATGGGTTGTTCTTCCAGCCATATTTGTTTATTTGTGTTACTAAACATGGTTTGTTTTCCTCTTTGATTACCGCCCCCCCTGTTTACTGTACTACCTCCCGCTGTTGGTTTTCATTGATATTTTCCATTTCCTCTTCCTGTAATATTTTGCCGAGGATGTTTTGAAGACATGGTTTTCTAGCTGCAAATTCTTTTAACTTTTGTTTATCATGGAAGTTTTTAATTTCATCTTCAATCCTGAAGCTTAATTTCGCTGGATACACAATTCTTGGTTGAAACCCATTTTCTTTCAGTGTTTGAAATATGTTATTCCAGGATCTTCTAGCTTTCAGAGTCTGTGTTGAAATATCAGCTGTTATCCTGATTGGTTTACCCCTAAATGTAATCTGCTTCCTTTCTCTTGTAGCTTTTAAAATTCTCTCCTTATTCTCTATGTTGTGCATCTTCATTATAATGTGTCTAGGTGTGGATCTCTTATGATTTTTCACATTTGGCGTCCTGTAGGCTTCTAGGATTTGGGATTCTGTCTCATTCTTCAAGTCTGGGAAGTTTTCTCATATTATTTCGTTGAATAGATTGCTCATTCCTTTGGTTTGGACCTCTATACCTTCCTGGATCCCAATGACTCTTAAGTTTGGTCTCTTTATGTTATCCCATATTTCTTGAATGTTCTGCTCATGGTTTCTTAACAGCTTTGCTGAGCTGTCTATGTTCTTCTCCAGTTGAAATACTTTGTCTTCATTGTCTGATGTTCTATCTTCTAAGTGTTCTACTCTGCTGGTAGTATTCTCAATTGAGTTTTTAAGTTGGTTTATTGTTTCCTGCATTTCCAGAATTTCTGTTTGTTTGTTTTTTATAACCTCTATCTCCCTGTATAATTGATCTTTTGCTTCTTGGATTTGTTTATGTAATTCATTGTCGAAGTGGTTGAAGTGGTCTTTCATTGTCTGATTTGCTGTCTAATGTCTTCCTTGAGACTCCAGATCATCTGAAGCATGTATATCCTGAATTCTTTATCTGACATTCCATCTGCTGCAGCTATTACCTCTTTTAAAGTTGAGTTGACCTGCATTGCTTGTGGTCCTTTCTTTCCTTGTCTTTTCATACTGATGGCGTTTCTTTCTGCTTGGTGAAACTGTTGTGTTATTGATTTTTCTCTATATATATTTATATTACTCTTGTATAGTTGCAGAGTCTCTTTCGCAGGCTTTGGCGGTGGTTCTGCCCCTCCTCCAATTGGGGCAATGTGGCTACCATGCCGGCAGGCCGCTGGGCCTGTACTTTCGGTGGGCCTGTTCTTTCGGTGGTCACAGGTCCGCCTACCTTGCAGGCGTGAGCAGCGGCTCTGCCCATCTGTTGGCCGCTAGGCCTGTTCTGTCTGTCGGTTGCAGGTCTGTGTACCTAACAGGTGCTGGTGGCGGCTCTGCCCCTCCCCCAACCGGGGCGATGTGTCTGGCGGGCCACTGGGCCTGTTTTGTCAGTGGTCACGGTTCCGCCTACCTTGCAGGCGCGTGGGGCAGCTGTGCCCCTCCGCAGGTTGCTGGGTCTGACCTGCTGGTGGGTTGCAGGTCTGCCTACCTTGCAGGCTCGGGGGGTCGCTCTGCCGCTCTGTGAATTGCTGTGCCTGTTCTGCTGGTGGGTCGCGGGTCTGCCTACCTTGCAGGCACCCGGCGGCTCTGCCCCTCTCCCAACCGGGGCGGGGCGATGTGTCTGGCCGGCCGCTGGGCCTGTTCTGCTGGTGGTCACGGATCTGCCTACCTAGCAGGTGCGTGGGGCAGCTGTGCCCCTCCGCAGGTTGTTGGGCCTGACCTGCCGGTGGGTCGCAGGTCTGCCTACCTTGCCGCCTCGGGGGGTGGCTCGGCCGCTCTGTGGATTGCTGTGCCTGTTCTGCTGGTGGGTCGCGGGTCCGCCTACCTTGCAGGCGCCCAGCTGCTCTGCCCCTCCCCCAACCGGGGCGATGTGTCTGGCGGGCCACTGGGCCTGTTTTGTCGGTGGTCACGGTTCCGCCTACCTTGCACGCACGTGGAGCAGCTGTGTCCCTCCAATAGTTGCTGGGCCTGACCCGCTGGTGGGTTGCAGGTCTGCCTACCTTACAGGCTCGGGGGGTGGCTCTGCCGCTCTGCGGATTGCTGTGCCTGTTCTGCTGGTGGGTCACGGGTCTGCCTACTTTGCAGGCACCCGGCGGCTCTGCCCCTCTCCCAACCGGGGTGGGGCGATGTGTCTGGCCGGCCACTGGGCCTGTTCTGCTGGTGGTCACGGTTCTGCCTACCTAGCAGGCGCATGGGGCAGCTGTGCCCCTCCGCAGGTTGTTGGGCCTGACCTGCTGGTGGGTCGCAGGTCTGCCTACCTTGCCGCCTAGGGGGGTGGCTCTGCCGCTCTGTGGATTGCTGTGCCTGTTCTGCTGGTGGGTCGCGGGTCCGCCTACCTTGCAGGCGCCCGGCGGCTCTGCCCCTCCCCCAACCGGGGCGATGTGTCTGGCGGGCCACTGGGCCTGTTTTGTCGGTGGTAACGGTTCTGCCTACCTTGCACGCGCGTGGAGCAGCTGTGTCCCTCTGAGAGTTGCTGGGCCTGATCTGCTGGTGAGTCGCAGTTCTGCCTACCTTCAGGCCTTGAGTTTTGTCGCGGCTAGTGACTGATAAAAAGACTTAATAGACTGGTGGGAAAGGACACATATGCTGAACAGGGAAGGGTTGGCTGTCTGGGGTGCTCACTCTGCCTTTTGGTGCAGACATGCTTTGGAGAGGTGTCCCGAGCCCTAGTCTGTAAGTCATGGTCAGTAGACTAGTGGAGCACTCCATTAGACAACCACAGATGGTAACAGGCCAAGACACACTGCCCCAAAATGTGACTTGGGAGATAAAACATCCCCCAGCCTCCAATACACTTAGGCATATCTCTGGCTGGCTAGGTATTCTTAAAAACCTGGAGTCCAGGGGTAGCTGGACCTCTGTCAAAGAAATTATCCCCAGTGAAGGATATCTGCCTTAGTAAAGAAGTCTGCTCCCAGACAGCTTCAGTGACCTGGGAAACTGTATAATGACACAACCTCCATTCACCTCATGGTACCACCCTCACTCTGTCTTAACTGTCTTCTCCAGGATCCCAGCCAACTGACCCTTCTTCAACTCATATTTTCTGTGTATGTATGTAATTAAATGTGCAAAATTATCCTTCTGTCAGTTGTCTGATGTTGATTTAATTCATAGCTCAGCAAAAGAACATAGGCAGGTAGAGGGGAGATATTTTTCTCTTCTCCATAGCGGAAAAGAGCCTAGGGAAAGGGGGGAGTCATTGAAGGTGTTTGAGTAAAGAAGTGCTCAGACCTTGGTGGTATTTGGTTCAGGGGAAGTGTGGAGGGGAGGGGGAACAATGGGAACTGGGGCTGAGCTGTGGCAGGTGAACCAGCTGGAAGAGCTGGCCCTCCAGTGCAGACCTTGGAATAGGGGCAGGGACTGCAGCAGGGGAAGTCAGCATGCAGCTCTGATCTCCAGCTGGTGAGAGGCCACTGCTGTGGTAACTGTTTCTGCAGCTCTTTGGTGCAGAACCAGCAGAAGAGGGTGTTGGGTGGGTGAGTGTGCTGAGGATTAACAGGTTAGAAAACAACCAAGGCCTGTCATCTTAACCCCAACCTGGAGTGTCCATGACCCTTTCCCTAATTTGATGCCACTGGTCAAGGAGAGGAGTGGGCCTCTTTAGATGGCAGTGACTCCTCAGTTATTGAGAACCTGGATCCCAGACTGTAATTCCTGGACTGCCCACCAGAGACTGACCTCTGCAGGAGGCACCACTCAGCCAGGGTGACCATGGCCACTAGCACCTCTCTAATGCTGTAAAGCTGTCCCTGTAAGACTCACCTAACCCTCACCTGTGCTCAGGGCTATTTGTGGGGCAGCTGTCTTGTCGCCTGTCTCAGGGAGCAGGGTGAGATATTAAGGCACTCAGGGCAGGCAGGGGCATCCAGCTCCAGGCTCATTTTCCAAGCAGCTTTGCAGGCTGCTGAGGATCACATGTGTTAGGTCAAGGTTCTGCCATAGTTGCAGATCCACCTAAGGTCCCTGCCCACCTGCCCCAAGTTATAAGTGATTGTCTGAAAAACTAGTTTGACCTGCAGTCTGATCTGCAGTCTTATCCTCCCTGGGTGATGGCAGAGACAGAGGGGGGCTTCTGGATGGAAGGGGATCCAAGGCAGAGTGGAACTTGGGATTGGGCAATGACCATGAGCAGCAACAGGAGACAAACTGCTGCTGGGTTTCCATTGGCAAGCAAAACTTTCTGGCTACAGCAATCTCACTTTCTTACAAAATGAAACTTAAATGGGACTGTGGCCACATGACAGGAAGCACAGTTTATAGCTGCTGCCTTGGGGACTCTTGCTTCTCTTTCAAACCTGCAGGGGAAGGGACACTGGGCTGAAGGATCCCTCAGCCAGATAGAATGTCTCCTGTGAGGAGGCCTCCAAGCTTTTTGGCCACTGTGGAGAGGCTGCCTCCTGCAGCCCCAGGACAAGACAAGTCACTGGGGTAAGTGGAGAGTGGGGGTATCTGTGCCTTTCAGGTAGATGGGAGCAGGGCCACTTTGCAGCCTCAGGGGATCCTGACTCTCCCCAAAAACTCTTCCCAGGAGGCACTTTCCTCAAGCGGTTTTGTGAGGTTCTCTGCTGGAGTCATCTGTCCTGCTTAAAGTTTCCAGTCTCTTTTCATTGAGGGAACTGGGATTTAGTCCCCCCTTGAGGATGAAAAGCCTCTGGCTGAGCTGAAGGGCCTTTGATATTCCAGAGGATATCTTGGGAGGAGGTGTCTGAGGCTGCTGGAGGGGGAAGGCTCTGTGGGTTTGCAGTGCCCTTGGAGGGGTCCCCACAGGCTACTCAGGCTGTCACTGGAGGGACAGGGGGGCACCAACTGTCAGATGGGTCTTCCTTGCTGAAGACAGAGATAGAGAAACTACCTCTCCTGCTCCTGTCCCACTGGCCAAGAGCCCAAGGACACACCACTCCCAGAGGGCAGAACTGCTCTCCCCCAGTTGCAAGGACATCCAGAGCATCCTTTGAATCTGCAAACTGTGCATAGCAGGAAGAGCCTTGGAGAGGACCACACATGTGCTCTGAAGATGTGCCACACACACCTGTGCTTGAGTGGGAACAAAGTCCTTATTTCAGCTTGCTGCTCACCCACAGCTGACACTTGATCTGAGTGTGAGCAGGTGTCATGGGTGTGAGTGTGTGTGAGGGGTTCTCCCTCTGCTCTGCCTGGGCATGCTCTCATTTTCAGGTGCTTTCTCTGGGCCACAGGAGGTGTGAGGAGGCAGCTGCTTTCTTTGGTTGATTTTTGCTTCCTTGGTGTTTTGTCTCTGGCTCTTTGGGGAGGGGCTTTGAATTACAGTGAGATTTGAAGTCCAGCTTTTCTTCTGGAACCTAGCTGGGCCTTGGGCAGATGCAGTTGGTGATCCTGAGTGGCTGTAGATTTCTTGCCTTGTGAAGATAGAGCTGTGGAAGTGTGGAGCCACCTGCCAGGGCTCCCCACCCCTAGATATCAGGAAGTTCACCTGCCATCTGGGGCCTTGGGAAGGGAGGATTTCCAGTCCCAGAGACTAAAAAAAAGAAAGTCAAGCTGCTAATCTGTGATGTTCCCAGTACTGTACTAAACATGAAATTAACATAAATCCGTGGGCTACAGATGTTGAGATGAAACACAGAGAGGTTAAGTACATTGTCACAGCCACACAGTTAGCAACAGGAAGAGATAGGACTTGAACCTTCTGGAGTCTACATGCAGGTTGAACTGTAGTTGAGGTCTTGCTGGTCCTGGTTTGAGGGAGAAAATGGATGCTCGTCTGAGTAATAAACAGTGCCAGCCTGTCTTCATAGGCTTGCTGTGGCATTGGTGTTAAAAATCAATGATGTGACAAGATAGGGTGATCCCTGACAGTGGCCAGAAAAGGGCCAATGGGGCAGACACAGCGCCATGAGAGGCTTCATTTAGTCCCCATCCCTTTGGGAAGTGGCAATCCATCTTCATCCTGCAGCAAGGCCTCCCTGAAAGGCCATTGCCCTCTCTCCTTCTTAATTTTTGGTGAGGGCCTGGGATGGGCCCAGAACCACTTGCCAGCAGAATCAAAACAAAGAGGCTTCTTCCTGAGAACAGGGACAGGTGACCTTTTTATCAAATGACCCTGATTCTTCTCCTACTGGAGTCTTATTATGGCAAGAATCAGAGAAGAAGCAGCAAAGGGCAAATCTCTAGCCCTGTCCCTGAGCCTCCACAGAGGATTTGACACTTCAAAGGGGAGTTGTTAGATTCCTATGCTTAGTTATTTGCAATCCAAAATGCAAAAGATAGGGATCTATTCTGTTAACCACGTTTCCTGGAGATAGCTGACTAGAAGGGGCAGGGACCCTCCCTTTTCTGGGCACTACTTTTCATCACAGTGTTCTTATAGTTTATTTTTTTATCCAGGCCTGGGTTTGTCATCCATTACACTCCCAGGACCTGCCTTCCAGGGGGTGCCCATCCCTGCAGGTGGGGAGAGAGGGAAGAGTGGCCTGGCACCTCCCCTGAGCCAGAGCCTGCCAGGGGTGCCAGTCCTAGCTTCTTCACACCTGGGGGTAGCTGTTTACAGGAATTGAAACTAAAACAGGAACAGGGAACTTGACTCTGCAGCAGAGAGAGGCCAATCCTCTCAGTCACTTGGAGGTTTTCCAGGTGGTTTCACCTGCTGGTAGGAATCCCAGGCCCCATGTATTCTGCCAGGTACCCAGGCCTAGAGTTCCCTTAGATAAAGGCATGGGGGAAAACCTGGGGTCTCTGCATAGGCAGCAGGTGGGGTGGGGTGAGGACTTTGAGAGGTGTGGGTCACGCTTTCCTGCTCAGGTCCCCAGGGACCCAGTTGGAACTCCTTCCCCAATCCTGGGAGGTTCCTAGAGGAGGCATGGAGGTGCAGGAAGCATGTGTTTTTTATTCTGTGTTCTCCTGGAGGATGTATGTTTCTATAATGGAGGAAGTAAGTTCAGAGTCGCCAGAGCATCATGGCTTCTGGGAGGTGGGGAGTGTGCTGCTTGGAGCCAGGATGGTGGACACCACTTGGGAGGGAAGCAGCCTTGACTCTGGGCCCAGGGTGGGTGGGGTTCAGTCCATTCCCTGGCATGAGTGGGTAAGACCCCATCTGACAAGAATGAAGTCCAAGTACCAAGGTCCCCTCCCCTTGAGGCCTCACAGGGGATTCCGCTTGAGGCCACAGCCCAGGGAGGGAGTGGATGTCCACCAGGTTGGGAAGAGGCCTGGGCCATGGCATCTGGTATCTCAGTTTTACTCCTCTCTACCCCCAGCACCTACCACACAGTGGGCTGGCAAAGCCTGCTGTGCTATGCTCTGTTGTGTTTGCTTTTGAGTAATGACAGATTATCATAATATACATTTGGCATTTGATCTCATGAAGGGGAGCATTCAGGGGCTTTTGGAGCTTGTCTAGTGTCAGTGAGCTGGTGTGAGCTTTCACACACTTTCTGGTCCTGGGGATTGAACCAAGGAGTGTTTGACCATAGAGCCACATCCCCAGCCCTTTTTATTTATTTATTTATTTATTTATTTATTTTATTTTGAGACGGGGCATCATTGCTGAGGCTGTATTTGAACCTGTGATCCTCCTGCTTCAGCCTCCTATGTTGCCATGATTACAAGTGTTTGACACTGTGTCCAGCTCTTCCTCACATTTATAAGGAAACTGGTGTGCTGAGCAGATGGAATCCTCTGCCCTGGAAGGGTCTGAAGCTGTGAGCAGCCTGGCCTGGCCATTCCCATGCACCAGCAGCTGCTGGGCAGCCTCCCTAGACATAATCCTGTTCCTTGCTAGTCTGTCTAGAGAACATGCTCCTGCACCCCAGGACTGGATGCTTACCAGGACAAACTCTTCTAGCCCCTGGGCTCTCTAGCTGCCTTGGTTGCAGTATGCCTGAGGTTTCATCTCTTCTCCCACCCTCCTATCTTCAGTGCTGGGAGTACTTTATCTTGTTCCTAGTCCAGTGGGGTGGGCAGAAGTGGCCCCTATGGAGAGAGTTATGATCTCCATTAGCAGGGAAGTCAGACATCTTTTGGAAATCAGATGACCATATTTATTTGTTTTTATTTGACTGCCTGTTGAGATTTATAGTCCCTGGGGCTGTTTGTATTGGAGGAACTAGAAAGCCAGGGCCTGGCTTGAGGGTTCGAATGTGCCTAGGGTCTTGCTCCTTTCTCTGGTCCTGGCAGCCCAACCCTTTTGCACTTGACAGCTATGTCTTCAGGCTGCAGGTGACACTGATGTTGGCAAAGGTCCAATATCCAGCTCACTATCATGGACCCCCCAGGAGGGAGTGGGTTTGTCCAATTCTAATAGGAGCCCTGGAGCTCCTGAATCTGTCCCTGGGGCCAGAGAAGATGCCAGGTTCTGACTGGATGAGGTAGTACAGGAGAAATGGAGAGAGCTGCCTCTTCAGCTGGTATAATGGGAGGGAGGCCCATCAGAATCCTGGGTTTATTTTTAAATGTCAGATGTGAAAGGGAAGTGGTCTGGGAGTGGGGTATGTGGCAAAAAATTTTCCAACTTTTTATTGATGTTTTTTGTGTGGGCAATTAGAAGACTTGATATAGGTTCTGAGTCCTGCATGTGGTCTTGGTGTTGAGTTTGAGTTCACCACAGGGACTAAGCATAGAGTCTGAGTTCTGCATGAGGACTTGGTATAGGGTCTGAGACTTGCATGTGGGTCTCCTTTAGTGTGTTTGCCTGAGGGTCTTCTTCTTCCAGCATTCTGGGCCTAAGGTCTTCATAGAATGTGTAGGGGGGAGATGCAATGGTTAAAGAGCTAGGAGAGGAAAGAGAGCAGGGGTTAGGGGAGGGGACACCTGGAGCCCAGCAGGCCTGGGCCTTGTGCAGTAAGCTCAGAGAAGGATCCAGGCACAGGCTTGAAACGGCACCATGTCATCAAAACCCAGGTTTCACAATAGAGATTCTTCGAAGGATCAAATTTGGGCTCAGGTATGCAATCTTGAATGGCTGTGTGTGCACTGTGTGGGTGACATATCTGTTCAGGTGAGGTTCTCCATAGACAAGAGGGTAGATGGATTGGGTAATGCTAGGCTAAGGTAGGCAGGCCTCAACTGGGAGGTACCTGGACTGAGGCTTTTTGCTCCTGAGGAAGGAGGAGGCCATATCTTGTAGGAAGGAAAGGACAGATTCTGTTTTAGGGCTGCAGAGTTAGGAGTGTTGTGGATATTGGCCCTGCCCTGCCCCTTTATTTTCTTTTTCTCTAAATTTCTCCTACACTACCCTTTTCTCTTTCTTCCTTGGTACTAATGATTGAACCCAGAGGTATTCTACTACTGAGCCACATCCCCAGCCCTTTTGATTTTTATGTTAAGACAGGGATTTACTAAGTTGCTGAGGCTGGCCTCATATTTGGAATCCTCCTGCCTCAGCATCCCCAGGTGCTGGGATTGCATGCACCTGGCAGCCCAGGCTCTTTCTGTCTGATTTGCTCTTTGCAGCTGGGGCTGAGTCCTTGGCTACATCCTGTCTGGCTGGTAGCAGAAACCACAGCAGAGCCTTAAGGGAGGACAGGGCTGATCTCTGCAGGTGTCATCCTAGTGTGGCCTTCTGGTGCTACCTGCCTTTTCCATAATTTGACCTGTACTTCAACTCCTTGTGTAGATTCTGAGAACAATAACTCCTTGGTGGCCCAATACCTGAAGGAAGAGATGGAGTGCAGGGAAGTGCTGAAGGAAAACATGGACCTGTGCTTGTCCCCAGGCTCCAGTGATTGGCAGGGAAATGCAGCTGAGCCCAGTTCTGAGGAAGGGACCTGGACTATCCAAAAAGTGAGTGAGCCATGCTGCCTCCATGCCTCCACCCATCCCTGCCCCTGCTCTGTTTCCCTGGTGGCTGAACTGGGCTGAGGCACCCTCACTGCTGCCATGTGTCCCCTGCCACCCGACTTTTCCCTGCAAACTTACTGCACTGCAGTCCAGCTGGCCCTAGAAGTGCTACCACATGGGCAGTGACCTGGTTGCCCCTAGTGTCTGGTCCATCCCACAGGAGTCTACAGGCTTCAGGCCCTGGGTCTCCACCTTCCTTTCCCAACCCTAGACCAAATATGTGGGTGTCTCAGAATCTTTGGCTGGGCCAAGTGTGGGTCCCACTCTCCTCTGGGTCTTTGTGTTGAGGTATGGGGCTGGGTGCACCTCTACTGTGTACAGGGCCATATGTGTGAGCTCCCTGTTTCACAGGTGCTCTTCCTCAGAGGTGAGGCCCCATTGCCCTCTGGGAGTTGTCAGGCACTGGGGAATAATTGTTTGGTCAGGGAACCCACTGGAGCCCCAGGAAGCTTCTGAGAGGGATCTCCCTGCAGGTGTTCAGGAGCACTGCAGGGTGCTCCCTGGCTCAGCTCTAGCTCACAGACTCCCAGAGTGTGATACCTGCTCGCAGGCTTCCTCCTGGGCATGGAGGGGAATGGGGCTTTGTTACTGGCCTGGGTCTGGTTTGTGAGGTTCCTTGCAGAGGGTGCTCTGTGGTTTGGAGTGTGGCAGTGACACACTGGGGTACACTATATGTGGTGCCCACAGGGAAAGGTGTATGTGTGTACTGTGTGGTGTATGTGGTGTGTGTGTGAGGTGAGTGTTGATTTCTGCATGTGTGTCAGGGTGCAAGGCCTGTGTGTGAGGAATGAGGTGTGTGTGAGTGTGTGTGGTGTATGGTTGTGTCCCTTCCCTGGAGTCAACTCTTCCTCAGCAGGGAAGGCCACCCAAACCTGGATCTTGGGGGATACTGAAGGCTTAGGTGAAACTTCAAGTGAGAGTCACTGCAGAGACACTTAGGGCATGGAAATTAAAAATGTTGCATTGCACAGCAGGACAAGGTTCTTTTTAAACATTCATAGAGTAAGTTGAAGAATCTTTGTGAAAGAAAAAACTGAGAAATAGCCAGGAAACCATCGCTGTGCTCAAGGGTATATGCCTGTAATCTCAGGGACCAGGAGGCCTGGGCAGGAGGATTTAAAGTACAAGGCCAACCACAGCAGCTTAGTGAGACCCTGTCTCAAAAATAAATAAATAAAAAGTAAAAACTAAATAAAAAGAACAGAAAGGATAAAAGAAAGAAAAGAAAAAAGAAAACAATTGAGGACAAGAGCCCTGTGTTTAATCTCAACTTCACACCTACGAAACTAGGAAAAGGTGAGAAAACTAAACCCAAAGACAAAGAAGGAAGGAAATACTAAATATTAGAGCAGAGATTTTAAAAAGGAGAGAATTGAAGAGCAATAGAAAAAAAAAACAATGAATCAAAAGGTTGATTGTTTCAAAAGACCAACAAAATTATTAAACTTTTAGAATAATAAAATAGGAGATAATATGTAAAGAATTCAGAACGTCAGGGGTCCTATCTCTTATGAGGAAGCTAGAGAGGAAAAAAGGAAAGAAAGGTGGGGGCAGACCTTATGACAATCAAAGGGAGACCAGTGGGAGAAAAGAAGGTGCAGGTGGGAGGTGGGGAGGGAGGGGAACCGCTGGGGAGGAATCCTGGAAAAATGGTATTGTTACATTGTGTATCACATGCACCAATATGATACAACAAACACCATTAGTGTATGCAATTGCAAAACACCAATGAGAAAAGGTGCCAGACTGGGGTAGAGCCCTTGCCTAGCACATGGGTTCCATTCTCAGAACCACATAAAAACAAACAAACAAACAAATAAAGGTATATATTTTTAAAAGGTGTGAAAAAAACTAAAGTACAAATGAAGGTGGAGACATTACTGATGACTTTATAGAAATAAAATTCAATTTGAGGGAATATCATTGAGTTGGCATTTGGTCACCAAACGTTTAACAAAACTTGCTCAATTGTGGCATTGAAAGCACTAGAAACAAAAGGAAAAAGTAGAAAAAACTTGACTTCATCAAAAGGAAAATTGTTTTCATTTAGAGGAGGACAAGAAAAACTGAAAAGGCAGCCAAAGGAATGGAGAAGTATTTGTCAATCATGTATCAGGTAAGAGTTTAGTATCCATGGTATATAAAGAACTCCTGACTCAACAACAAAATGACTGTCCAAATTAATTCTGGACAAAATATTTGCCCAAAGCAGCCTGCCTTTCTCTATCTTCTTTCTTTATACTAGGAATTGAACCCAGAGCCTCCTGCATGTTAGACCAGCACTACATCTGAACAGCATCCCAGCCCTTCTTATTTTATTTGAAGATGATCTCACTAAATCACCCAGGCTGACCTTGAACTTGAGACCTTCTTGCCTCAGCCTCTGAAGTAGCTGTAATAACAGTTATGCACTGCCACACCTGGGTTGCAAAAGCTTTTCTCCAAAGAAAATATACAAGAGGCCAAGAAGTCTGTGAAAGGATTCAGCATGCATTGGTGGTTCAGTGCCATGCAAAACCTCTTGGCACACCACCTAATACGCACTAGGAGAACTGTGATAAAAAGTGCCATGTCACAGGTTTGGTGAGGAGATGGAGAAGTTGGAGCTGTGGTGTCATGCTGGAGGGAATGTAAAGTCCTACAGCCACTGTGGAAAGCAGTGTGGTAGCTTATCAGAAAGATAAATTCAGAATGGTCATATGACCCAGCAGTTCCACTAAGTATCCAAGAGAAAAGAAAATGGGTGTTTGAACAAATGCCTGTCTGCACATTCAGAGCAACAGAGCCATGGCAGTCCAGTGGCACAGCAACCCAGGTTGTCCTCAGAGGGTGAACAGCAGGTGAACTCTTTAGGCTGTATACCCTCCATGGAATATCAGTCAGCCATAACAAAGAAGGAAGTGTCTCTGGCCAAACTGCAATGAGGGTGGACCTAAGACAAGCAGTGCTATGAGAAGGAACCTGAGGGGCAAGGCATAAACTGTGTGAGGCCTGTTGTAGGAAACATGCAGAACCAGCTCATCCAGAGAGATGAGTAGCTCAGAGTTGGCTGGGTAGGGAGGGGGATATGAGATTGGTGGCTTTTGGAGTGATGAAGTGGGAGCCTAGTACAGGTGGTGATGAACAACATTGAGACTGTTCACTTTCAAGTGTTTGGGGCAGGGGTGTGGCTTGGTGTGGAGCACTTGCCAGCATATATGAGTCCCTGGGTTTCAGCCCCAGCATTGCAAAACAGCAGCAGAACAACTCCAAATTGTCTATTTTTGTATGATTTCCACACTGTATGTGGTGTTGTCACAGGAGTTTTATTTAAAATACATGCCTGAAGGTGCAGAAGCTGCAACTGAAAGAAACTGGGAGCTAAGTTCACAGGTGAAAACTGGAAGTGTCTGTGGGCAGTGGCTTTCCAGTGCCACAGTGAGCCTGCATCAGGCTTCACCTGAGCTGGTGTCGCTGTTGAGAGAAGGTGTCTGAGCTCAGGCCTGATGTTCCCAGGAGGTAGGCTGAGCCTGAGGGTGGCCTGGACCTCAGAAGCCAGGATCAAGAAATCAGCCACTTCCTAGCCCTCCCCAGCAGAACTGAGCATGTCCTAGCACCTGTCTGAGAGAGTGTGATGGTCCACAGGGCCATGGAAAGGTGGCCAGCCTCCTCCTGGCCCTTTCTTCAGTGGCCACTGGATGCTGGCATGTGGACTTCTGCTTGCTGGCTCTGGGTCCTTCCAGAGGCTCAGGGGTTTGAACTTCCAGCAGCAAGGGAAACAACCTAGCAGGGGCCTAAGTGGATCAGCTGGAAGGCTTCAAGTGGCCCTCGGCCCTCAGTGGCTTTCCTTCCTCAGCCTTTTGCTGGCATGATTTGACAGAGGCTGCCTTGTGGAGGCACACCTGGCCTCTGGAGGCTCTAGAGGCTATTTCTGGCTGAGCCTTGGGTGCCTGGACTGGCCTGCCCCCTCTGGTATCTCTGAAGCTACATTTGTTTGAAGGAGGGGCCCAGGTCTTCAGGTGGAGGCCCCAGGGGACCAGGACCTGATTTGCCCACCTGATGGACATTTCTATCCTGTCCTCTTGCATCCCCCTTCCTGTTGGCCTCAGCTGCTTTGGTCTCTGTGTTGTGTTTCCCTGCTCCATAAGGTTTCCCTGATTGGGCCTGGCTGAGGCAGGGCTCCAGGTAATGTGGGTGACCCTGTGCTGTCTGAAGGGGTCATGTCTCAACAGGGAGTGGCCTCTGGACCTTCTGTAGATGCCATATAGGACATATCTGGTGAGCAGGCATCTGCCCAGCACCATCCCAGCCAGAGGAGAATGGATAAGGCTGCTCTGTGCAAGGTCTCGGACACCTTCACTGTGAATGATGAGCAGGTAGTTAGTGTTTTTGGCTGCAGAGCCTCGCACCAGCCCTGGAATAATTTGTCACCCTCAGGCCTCCGCTGAGAGGGTTGAGCTGGGAACTGAGCTGTTTGTTAGGCAGCAGCACCCACTTAGTTTTTGGCCCTTTTTGCAAGTGATTTTGAGGGTGCCATCATTCTGTTATGTGCTGCACATCCTACCTGCCAACCATGACTCCTAGCTTCTATTTCTTGTGAAAGTCTCTACCCGAAATCCACAGGTCACCTAGGGTTCTACTTACCAGCCAGGTGGTGTCCAAGTTGGGCCTGTGCCCATCAGCAGGCTGTGCTTGAGACACCAGTGGTATGGTGGGGGCCCTACAGAGCTTGATGTCTGTTCCTTGGGGTTCAGATCCTGCTCTGTCATTTTCCACAGCATTGGTTGGGTGTGTTCCATGTTCACTATAACACAAGAAGAAAAGATCGCTTGCGTAATGAAGGTGCTGTGCACATGAGGAAAACAGATTCACCCCTGCAGGGGGAGCTGTCACTCACAGAGGGCTGAGTACCATGGTCACACATTGTTTCCCACATGGGATGGGCTATGCTCTGGTGAGTTTGGAAGCCCAGTATGGACCTTCCTCCAGGGTCACTTTTTGTGGTTCACCTGAGCTACTGCAGTTGTATTCATTAGAGATTCAGGCTATGCTTATATTGGAAATGAGTGGCCTGCTGCTGCACAGGTATGGCCAAAAGGGTATGGGTCCACAAGGGGCTGTCACTGACCTGTCACTAACCCTTCCCTGGCAGTTGTCCTCAAGAAAGTGGCTGGGGTCCTTCTAAGGGTCTTCCCTGGGCCACCCCTGCATTTTCTGCAGTCTCCACACCACTGTGTCATGGAGGGTATAGCCAGGCCCTCATCAGGGCACCTGGAAGCCCCAATGAAGGGTGCCTGCCCTTTTCAGGTCCTGCTGCTTAGTGCCTCCCTGCTGACCATTCCCCTCCTAGAGGGCAGCTAGCAGCTGTTCTAAGGTTGAAGCAAGGTGTGTGCTCTGATGGGCCTGGAGGGTCCTCTGTGACCCGTGGTGACCTGCAGCTATCTACAAGACCCTGGCATCCATTTCATCCTGGCAGTTGGGACATTGGTTACTTGTACTTAGTTTTCATTCATGTAAGGAGAAAATAACTGAATCTGAGCTTTGATTACTAGAACAATCAGAAAACCTTTCTTTGCAAATTACCAAAAATGCAACTCAGATTGGTTAAGTGGAATTTATTGCTCATATCACTGATCAATCCTAAGGCTGTAGGCAAGATCAATCTAGGCACCCGGCTGGTAGCCCTGAAGTGCAGGTATGGCTCTGCCTGCCTGCACTGCCTCTTTACCTTCCTGGCCACTATCTCTCATGCTCCAGACCATCCCATCCATTGGTCACATAGCATCCCCAGCTCTCTGCCTCATTACTTCATCCAGGGAACAAAGGATGCTCCCTCACAACAGAGGTAAATGACCCAGTTATCCAACTTCCTGGTCTTTACCCAAAGGACTTAAACTCAGCATACTATAGTGACACAGCCACATCAATGTTCACAGCAGCTCAATCCACAATAGCTAAATTGTGGAACCAAACTTGATGCCCTTCAACATATGAATGGATAAAGAAACGGTGGTACATATACACAGTGGAATATTTCTCAGCATTAAAAGAGAATAGAAGCATGGAATTTGCAGGAAAATGGATGAAGTTGGAGAATATCATGCTAAGCTAAGTCAGCCAATCCCAAAAACCAAAGGCTAAATGTTCTCTCTGATAAGTGGATGCTGATCCTTAATGAGGGTTGGGTGCAGGGGGACAATGGAGAAACTTTGTTTGGGCAAAGAGGAGGGAGGGGAGAAGATGGCAATGGGGGAAGGAACGATGGAGGAATGAGAAGAACATCATTACCCTAGGTACATGTATGACTGCGCATGTGGTGTGATGCTGCATTGTGTACAACTGGAGAAATGAAAAGCTGTGCTCCTTTTGTGTATAATGAATTGAAATGCATTCTGCTATCATGTATAACTAATTAGAATAAGAATACTACTACTACTACTACTACTACTACTAAAAATAATCATAATAGATGGAAAGCTTTCCCCCAAAACCTCATTGGTTCTAACAAGCTCTCCAGCCTTGCCCTTGACCTGCTGTGGCCATGAGGTGGAAATCAGTGGTTGAAGGAGCCCACAAGGGCTGATCCCGGGGCTGAAGCAGAGCTGATGCCACTCACCTTGCAGAGTGCAGGGTGAGAAAAGGGAGCTGCAGGGACCTTTCCCAGTATAATGAAGAGAAGGGGTGCTGACCACATGGGTCCAGTACCCACCGTGTGCCCACTATACATTGTCAGCAGGTGGCCCTGAAAACTGTGCATGATGACATAGCCTTAGTCCCCTGCTGAGCTAGATAGTTTTCCATGACTTTGGACATATTTTTTCCCTGCAGGTCATCCCCATGGTGACCCTGTGATGTAGGGACATCTGTTCCATTTAACAGATGAGAAAACTAGGGCACATAGTGGCTAAGTAAGTCCCCAGGGTCACCTAGCTAGTGTGGCATGTGGTAAGGCTAGATGTGCCTCTACTGAAGTCTGTGGGTGGAGAAAGCTGCAGGTCTGGTGCAGTGGGCTGCTCTACAGAGCTTAACGCAGCACAGCAGCCATGATACCTGCAAGACATTGGTGCAGCATCCCGTCCCTTGGCTCCTGACCAACTCCTTTGGCAGTTGGCCCACGTATACTTAGGGGCTAGCTCCTCTCATTGCTTTTTTTAAAAAAATATTTTTATTTTAGTTATTTGTTTTTAATTTTTGGTACCAGAAATTGAACCCAGAGGTGTTTTTACTTCTAAGCCACATCCCCAGCCCTTTTTATATTTTATACACACACACACACACACACACACACACACACACACACACACCTATCAGGAGGAGGCTGGAATACAAAAGAAAAGATACCTTTGTTAGGATAAACCATGTATTCTTATTCTCTGAGCTTATGCAGTGAACTCAACGCCTTCCTGTCCAACAAAATTTTCCTGGGCACCTTCATCTGGGAGTTTTGCTGGGGACTGGATATGGGGATGAATACGACCTGTTTTCTCATTCTATAAATTGTTAGAAAGACAGAAGACAGACAACCATGACATAGTGTGTAAAGCATATTACCAGAGCAAAATGCTGTGAAGGCAGGGGGTGTGGGGATGGGCATTTCACTGGGCAAGGACAACAATGCTGAATTCCAGAGGACATAAGTGCTGGAGCTAAGTCCTAATGAATAAGATGGATAGTGAATGGAGAGGCTGGTGGGAGGAGAGGAAGAAGAAGCTGATATACCAGTGGCCTCTACTACAGAACTTTATACGACTCAACATTCTGCACCTCACTATACTCCTGTAACATTAAAGCTAAAGCAACAGGAAGCCTCCTCTAAGAGCAAACTGCACATCCCACAGTACCTGTCCCAACAGGGAAAAGTGTGTGCACACACCATGCAAACACTGTGCAAATTTCAAGGCATTTAACATGAGTTAATATTATTTATTCATATATTTTTTACTGAACATATCACTAGAAAGATTAAGACCAAAAAAAAAAAAAAAAAACCTGAAGAGCCAATATTTAGCACTGAAAGGCTAACAGCTTTTAAAGAGTTATTAATACAGGGAAATTCACTTGAATTTGTCAATGAGAAAAAAAAATTATTTGTAATTCTCGAAGTAGATGAGAGGCAAAGTTAAATTCACTTTAGAAATGCAAAAACTTTAAGTAGCTTCTTATCTGCATATAAACATGAGTCATTTTCTTGAGTTCTTGAAAATAGAAAAAATGATTCCTTGTGCAAAATATTATCAAATATATACTGAATAACAACTCATAGTTTCTCATTTAACCTACAACTAGGAGGAAAGTACCATTTCCATCTCCCTTTACAGGTGAAACAAAAAGTAGACATTAATAGAAATAAAAGATTTATTAATAGATACAAAAAGAAGATTTGTTCAGTAAGTCCAAGGAAACATTACCTCTGTTCAGAATTACTCCTGGTTATTCTAATTTATTTTCCCCATGACAACAACAGGGAGAGGTATCTGTGACCAATGTTAAAAAAATAAATAAATAAAATAAATAAACTTTACAAACTAACACCTGGAGCTGCGGCTATACCTCAGCAGTAGAATACTTGCCTGGCATGTGTGGAGGCATTTGGTTTGATCCTCAGCACCACATAAAAATAAATAAATAAAATAAATGTATTGTGTTCTTCTACAAAAGCTGGGCACACAGGTACATGCCTATAATCCCAGCTGCTTTGGAGACAGAGGCAGTAGAATCATAAGTTCAAGGCCAACTTCAGCAACTGAGACGCTGACCAAAATAAAAAATAAAAAGGACTGGGGATGAGGCTCAGTGGCAGTGCACCCTTGAGTTTAATGGCTGGCACTGCAAAAAAGCAAAAGAAAATGAGAAAAAAGTAACACTTAGGATTTGCTCTCAAAAATTTTTCTAGATATCAACAAAGTAATGTACAGGAATCTTCTGAATAAAGAATTCTAGTTTAGAAGAGCGCAGAGTGCAGATGGCGCGGAAACCTCAGAGCAGAGGCATTGGCAGTAGTGGGTGTCACACCCGAGATCCCCCAAGCCCTCCCCAGCCCCTGAGCTGTCCGGGACCCCCGCCCTGCCCCCGATCGCGCTAGGCTTGCCCGTCACCAGCCCTGCTGCCTGGCCCCAGACCCAGCAGCAGTCGCTCCCGTCTGGAGCCGCCAAGCGCCAGTCCCCCAGGGTCCCTCGTCTTCCTTTTCCCTATGGTCCCCTCCCCTTCTGTGTACTGGCAGGTGGCGGCAGCGGTGGGGCGGCCACAATGCCCGAGCACCCCAAAGCGCAAGAGAAGCAGCAAGAAGAACCAGCCAGGTAAGTCCAGCCAGTTGGTAGTGGAGATGGTCTGCAGGCTGGGCAAGCGCTGCAGCTAGTCACTGGCGCACATCTATATGGAGGCCAGGAAGGTGGTGGTTCACCGGCAGAAGGGGCGCTCCTACCTCAAGTACTAGATGCACCCCGGTGCAAAATGACAGCTGCTGCAGGGCAAGGACAAGGCGCCAGAGGCTCCTTCAATCTCAACCACAGGAAGCTGGAGGCTTCCAGCAGAGCGCTTCTGTGCCGAGCCCGCCTTGCACAAGCCCAAGAAGCTGGCAGCGCCCAGCCACAGGCACCCGCTACATGCCAAAGGCGCCCCTACCAACAAGTGCGTGCCTCCCCCCAAGGCCGCAACCGCTAAGGACAAGAGCATGGCAGCAAGACCAAGAAGGAAGAGACAGCGGGGAGCAAGAAGGTGTACCCAAGCGCCATAAGTGTACATCCCAGCACCATAAGTGTGCACCCCAGCACGTGGGCATCAGACATCCAGGGGGACCTTCCCAGCGGGGCCGCGGTCTTCCCTTTCCTCCCCCATGTGCCCTCGCGACCTCCCCTTCCATCCCCCACAAGCTGCCGCACCTTTCCTCCACCATGCAGCTCCAGGAGATTTTTTAAACAACCTGGGCAACTCCGTGATTGGCTCTCGCTCTTGGCAACAGCGGTCGCCATGGTTACCGCCCCCAACCCAGCCACCAATCGGTGGCATTGGCCTGGTCCAGCAGCCTCCCTCTTGCTGCGTTTGGGCTGGTGACAATCCCTCCTCTCACCAGGTGGCTTGGTGCTTCTCTCCCTCCTAGGGGCCTCTGGAAAGCCATAATGAAAAATTGTTTACCTTTGTAAAAAAAGAATTCTAGTTTAGACAGAAGGATTTAGAAGTGGAATGTGGTGGCACACCCCTGTAAACTCAGCAGCTCTGGAGGCTGAGACAAGAGGATCTCAAATTCAAAGCCAGCCTCAGGGATGGTGAGGCGCTAAGCAACTCAGTGAGACCCTGTCTCTAAATAAAATATAAAATAGGGCTGGGGATGTGGCTCTGTGGCTGAGTGCCCCTGTTTTCAATCCCTGGTACTCAGCCTCCCCCCAAAATGGAAGAATATAGAAATATGTATCTTCTTTTTGAAAGTCACCTTTGAATAGTTTTGGTGCTAAAAATTAACCAATGTGCTGACATTTTTATATATTTCCTATTTCATTGACTCTGAGATGCCATCACCATTAAGACACTTAGAACATTCTTATTCTATGTACCTCTCAGAAGAAAAATTGCCATGTGGTTACAATATGTCAATTTTATGAATCCATTCCATCTCAGATGTGCATCTTAAAAATCAATGAAATGCCTTTATTATAAACCACAGAATTGTATGATAACTTATTTGTTTTCCTTCTAGTTAACTCTTATGTATCTCAAATGTAAAACTCCATAAAGGCATGCATGTTTTGTCCATTTGACAATATATCCTCCCGTGCTTAGAAACTGGAACATTTTCAATATCCTTGTATCTGCCATGCAACCAGCTCTGGCTTCATGAAAGAAGGTTCAGTTCATAAGTAATTGCTAGGGAGTTTTAAATTAAAGAGACAAGACTCTCATTACCTTTAATACCAGCTCCAAGATGGCTTCTCCTAGCTTCCACCTCTAGCCACCTAATGCGGCAGCGAGGTTTATAGAAGAGACTAGCCAGAGAGGGATAACACACCAGGGAGTGGGCTTCTATTGGGGAACAAAAAATTCAAGGGAAAATCTCATTCAATGAAAGTTAAGGGGGGCAGTGGCCAGGCACGCCTCTGCACTGACAAGCCCTGCGACCTGGAAAAGGGTGGGGAATGCTCTAACACAGCTGTGTCTAAGTGACTCTCACCCAGCCAGGGAGGTAACTCATATCACGTGTGAGGATGGCCTCCCACACTTGTAATTTGTTATTTATTTAGTTTACTTGGGAACATGTGAATATGAAAAGAAAAAGTAATGATTTTTAACAGTCTTTTTTAACAGTATTGACCTCTTTTACTCAGGAACATTTTACTTGCCCAAAATAATAAAAATTAATTATTTTCAATTTGGCTGACTTCTCAGGTCAAAGAGATTCACTATATCTCTAGATAATTGAAAATATATTCTCTTCCTAGAAGTCTTTATTACATTTTTGTTTCCACAGCACCTTTCAATAGTAATAAGCAACAAACACATTACAAGATTTTTAAAAAGTAAAAATAAAGATCGTTTTTAGAGTTAAACAAGTTGAAGAAATTTTTGTTACACTGTAGCTAGCTTGAGCTAAACTTTAATTTTTCTCTATCATAACTAGCAGTGTTTCAAATAAACAGATAATTGTAATGAGTCATACCATGTGCACTAGTATATGTACATCTATCTACATTTTCCAAATTTGCTAATATTAACACCAGGAAGTAGAAAGGGTTATTTAAAATGTGCTTACAACTGGGCATGGTACTGCTTGCTTGTAATCCCAACAATTTGGGAGGCTGAAGCAGGAGGATCCCAAGTTTGAGACTGCTTCAACAGCTTCACAATATCCCATTTCAAGAAGGGGAGAAAGAGCTGAAACTCAGTGGTAGAGTGCCTCTGGGTTCAATCCCTAGTAAGTTACCCACACCCCTAAGTGATGACATGAATGTGTATTCTCCTCAACTCAGACCTGCTGTCGTACACACTGCTGTCACTTCCCAACTCTGTTCTTACATCAAACTGCTAAAATTATTTTAATATTTAGATGTCAACATTTCTAATGTGAATTCCCATTAAACACAGACAAAATATTCTCACAGAAATCAACCTTGCATCCCAAGATTCTACAATAATTGAAAAAAGTGTAACTAACCAAAATCATGTCTTTTTTATATGTCAGACACTTCAGAAAATAATATTTTTTCCAGAAAAATATTGTTTGTCACCCTT
Source organism: Callospermophilus lateralis (assembly GCF_048772815.1). Classification (NCBI taxonomy): domain Eukaryota; kingdom Metazoa; phylum Chordata; class Mammalia; order Rodentia; family Sciuridae; genus Callospermophilus; species Callospermophilus lateralis. Next base: position 72,761,460 of record NC_135312.1, read on the forward strand.
TTCTTGTTAAAATTAAGTAGATAATGGATATGTTCATAATATTATTCTCATAGAAGCAGAACTATCCTTAAGGAAAATTTTTACTTATCAAAGAGATTGAGGGAAACCAATTTAGTGTTTGGGGGCATTTAGTGTGTGGGGAACAGGATCTAGGCTTCACAAAATGCTTGGGTGGGATGGATCTGTATCATCAAGACTCATTCTGGTCACAAGAATTTTGATCTTAAAATGGTTTAATCAAGCCCACCTTAAATGAGCATTACTCTAAGACACAATATTTTAAAAGTTTTTATAGGAAACTCCACCCCACTCCTTGCCTCAAATTATTTAAGACAAAGTAGTAAGGGATGCTTCAGGAGAACAAGGAAACTGTCTGAAAATTAGTGCTCATTTCTTCACACTACACCTTCACTCAACATAAATTGAAAATTATAGTGAGTATACATAGACTAGTATATATGCTAACAATATGAGATGGAAAATAAATCTCACCCTAATGAATCCAAAAATTTCAATTTTGTCAGTAGTTTACTTGTTATCACAAGCAACTGAAGGAGTTCATTATTGTTCCTTCAAGTAGCAGTACCTCAAAGTACAAGACACAAAGAATGTGCTCCAACATGGTGGGAAAAGAAGGGATCCATGGAAGGGTCATAGTGCAACCTGTGGGTAGACTGAGGCAGCCTCAATTTGACTTTGGAATGTCATCCCTAGTTCAATCTAGCCTCTCCTTTTTATTAGCTTAAATAAGGTTGTCCCAACACTAAGTGTCCCAACACTAGTTTCCATCTTCATCTCCCTGTTTGATTTTCTTGTGTGAACTAGATCCTAATACTTTTTTTTTGAACCAACTCAAACTTCTTTATTAGCAGAAGGTGCAAGCACTTGAATGCATGCTGTCTTCCACCACAGCTCAAAGTTCTGGTTATAAGTGAGAAACAATGCATGTCATATATTGTCCTCCCTTTGTTTCTCTTCTACATGTAAGTGAAGTATCACACCCACTTTCACTTAGGTGTGAAGGCAGGTTCTGTGGTTCAAGAACCTCACTGCTCAGTAGTGAAGTGGGCATGATAAACGTTCAACACCAAGGAGAGTAGCCTTGTTTCTGGGGTTGACAACCAAGTGTTCCAGACTGGAATCACGTGCTTCAAGGGAAATCAAACTTTCCTTTGCCTGAGGCAAGACTTGGGCTCAAGTATTCCACTTCCCTTTGGCTGGCATACAAAGGTCACTCTAAGCCCACCTCTGCCCTCTCACACAGGGCCAAAAAATAGCTTAGGGGTGAAGTGAAAGAAAAGTGACCACAACTCTCAGAGCGACCAAGAGATCTTTATTGCAGCAGTGCAAAAGAGGAGGAGGAGGAGGAGAAAGAGGAGGAGGAGGAGGAGGAGGAGGAGGAGGTGGAGAGAGAGAGACAGAGAGAGAGAGAGAGAGAGACAGAGAGAGAGAGAGACAACCAAATCAAGAGAGGGAGACAGAGAGAGCAAGACCAGGGCGTCCTTGCAGGAGGGACATTTTATAGCCAAAATCTAATGGGGTCTCTGGGTCTGCAAGCTGCCTTGCTGGTGGAGGATGATTGGATCACACAGTAGTTGCTAAGAGTGTCATCTTCTGCCTTAAGGCAGATGGGTAAGGGGTCAGATGTGGGTTTCTGTGGCACCAGATGGGTGGGGATCGAGTGTTCAGCCTTGAGTGGGGTTGAGTGTTCAGAATTGATGCAAACAGGAGATAAAAAACCAGACAGAGGAGGGTTTGAGTGTGTGGGAATCCTGCAGCTAACATTCTTTCAGCCTTCCCTATAGACAACTTAGTTCAGCCTCTCTTGCACCTAACATTTCATCCTTTTTGTTTTTCTAAGTAACATAGGGATGGCATAAAATTCTCTGGCTACTTCCTGCTTAATGGTGGGTAGCGTGGGGCCTAGGAGGGAAAGTGGAAGAATGTTTGGGGATAGGTCTGGGAACACCAGGCAGCCAGAAATAAAGCCCAGTGTCTATAGACAGTTATTTTGGCAGGGGTAAAGTTCATTAAAGTTTCTTGAAACCACAAGTCATCAATGGCATCAAACCAGTCCTGGGTGGATGAGATCCTTAGTATCAGTAATTGGTCCTGTTGTGGGGACTCTAGGAAGTATCAGAGGTGGCTTGGTTAAATCCAGTAATGTTAAGGATGACAACCCAATTTCAGCCAGTGGAAGGGCAATCACTTTGACCCATAAACTTAGAGTGGGTGGTGTCATCCTGGTACCATGTCTCCTGAATGTTAAAGCACCATCTGTGGTTGGGATAGAAACTTGAGAGAGATTAATGATTAGTAAAAGAAGAAGAGGATTGGTGAGAAATTTTGAATTTGGTCAGCATGGTGGAACTCCAGGACTGGACATTTGGAACAGGTGCCTTTTAAGGTGGGAGACATAATACCAGGGAAAGTGTCTAAAACCTTGGTCACCATTGGGGTAGTAAGTATGACTGTATGGGGTCCCATCTAGCAAGGTTCCAATGATTGAGAATGAAGTTCATGAAGTAAGACTGAGTCACCCAGTTGAAGAGAGTCCAATTTGGTTTGTGGTTGTGCTGGGACTGAGGCAATGAATGGTGTAGAAAGGCACTTGTCTTCATATTCCCTGCGAAGTGAGGGCTGGACCATTTTCTGACTGGGTGGAGGCAGATAGTCTGAACCTGGGAATGATCTGCTTGATGAGGATGGAGGCTACAGTATCAGCAGTTTCCCTGGATGTTGGAAAATGTTCTATCCAACCTGAAAAAGTACAACCAAAGTAAATAAGTAGTGAAGCTTTTTGTGCCTAGGCATGTGAGTGAAGTTGATCTACCAATCTTTTTCTGGCTGGTGGCTCCTCAAATGATGTGTGGGGAGTTTAGGTTTGATGCTTCCTTGTGGGGATGCTTTAGAGCAGACAGAAGAAGCAGAGAAGACCTGCTGGAGAGTAGTTCTCATTCCTAGGAAGTGAAAGAGAGGTTGTAAAAACTGGAAAAGGGAGGGTTTAGGTTAGGGAAGAGTCTCTGGTGCTAGAGGAGTTGGTCATGAGTCATAGGTCTTCGTTTTGGGAATCAGGGGCTGGTAGTCTTAAAAAAGTAGTTGATTGGCCAGCTGGTTGGTGAATTTGTGTATCTGATCTTTCAGGAACTTCTGTAGGCAATTTAACATACAGGGTCCTATTAGGAGAAACATAAAGAGGACTAATAGGGGTCCTGCGAGGGGGAGGAGCCAAGGCCACACTTGACTGAACATTCCTCGTGGAACCTGTTGGCCTAGTTGCTTTCTTCTCTTTTCTAGATGTTTCTGTTCTTCATTACTCCCAGGAATGACTGTGTTTTAGCTTAACTGTTCTTTGTAGGTGTTTAAGATCAACCTGGTAAAAACTGACTTTGTTTCTATCATTAAGAGTCAGCCGAGTTCCCATAGGGTTCTCTCGTGGGGAAACTTGAAAGTAGCTTCTTAGTTCTGCTAGTGCTATCTGTGCTAGGATGGGTCCAGGACTTGTTTGACCATGTGGCTTTCCTTCGAAGAATCAGCGACATCTCCTGTCTCCAATGACCCTTCTATTTATAGCAAGTGCACTGATTGGCTTTTCATTCTCCAGTGGTCTCATTAATCTCCCTGATCAGGAGGTTACGTGGCCCAGAGTTGCAAAGCTTTTTAGAGAAGTTCCCTGTTCCCTAGATTCAGACTGACTCATTGGGCAAGAGCCAAATATTTGTTTTCTTGGTCATTTTAATTTAACTTTATATGTTGATCTTAAACATCCAGTAAAGTCAGTTTCACTTTAAATTAAGAGTACTGGGCTTTAGCTGAAGTCTGGCCTACTTTGGAGTCATTCTGAAATGTAGTAAGATGAGAGGCAGAGCCTTATCTCAAGTAAGGCAGGACTCTTTATAAATCTTAGGTAAAGTGTTCTAGTATTGAAGTTGATCTTTGTTTCTTAAACATTATTTTATAAAGTTTATATATATTGTTGCTTGATTTTACATGAATACTAGCTAAAACAAAACGATGTTACATTTAAATTGTACCCAATGCATAGAACTTCATATTTATCTTATTGATAACAGGTCCAGTTAAATAAAATTAAATGATATAAATAAATCTCCAATATGTTATTCTTATATGCCTAAAATTACCATGCAACTTTAGTTTGGAGAACACCAGCATGATATAATGTTTTTTTAAGCTTCTATCTTAAACACTTGTATATCTGGAAAATATGAACACATTTAATATACAAAGAAGAGTAATAGTATCACAATTACTATTGATGGTTTTATATTAATCAAGTTTATCTCTCAAAGAAATAACATATACAATATTTCAAAATAACAGTTGTTGTTTAACCATAGTTATATAATGCTTAATTCCTTTAACATTACTTGCTCAAAAAAGTTACATATATAACCAAATTACACAGACCTTCTTTATCTCTTGCTTAAACCCTCTTATTTACTTAATCACATAGACTCTCTTACCCAGAAACACATTTTCCTTCTATTAAATCCATAGTTAGAACCTTCTAATTTCTCTTTCCCATCTGTTAACTCCTTCTTTATTCACAATTTGAAACAATCCTTGTAAATTTCTGAACTTTGGCAAATTATTTCAATTTAATAGGTGATATTTTATTATTTTAAGTACACAATTAATCACATCTGTTTACTATTTCATGAAAACATAACCAATGTTTAAATGTATAGAATTATACTGTTGAGGGACATACAAGGCAGGGCACCTAAGATAGCACTGAGGATAGGAAAACAGTTTTATTTAGTTGCAGCCAGATTCAGAGGGCACTTAACTGAAAGATCTTCTGGGAATTGGACAAAGGCATGGAAAAAGCCTGTCCCAAGGAACTCACACACCCTCCAGCATCCAATTTCGGAGTTAGTCCCAGATACACCCTAGGCAGCCCCTGGAGGACCCTAGGGAACCAGCTGTGAGCACTACCAGGAGAAGGACCTTAGGCAAGGAAGGAGCGCAGGGCTGCTTTGGTATTGGAAACCCATCCCACCATGTCCCAGCTATGTGACTTTGGGCAGGGCACTGCACCTCTCTCTGCAGCCCAAGCATGGAAGCGCACAAGTTAAGTGCCTGGCACACAGCAACGTGGTGATGCCATGGCCAGCAGCACCAATCCCGCCCCTGCCCTGGAAAACTGAGGTGGGCCCTGGTGTTGCACCCAAATGTGAGGACTGACTGGCCAGGGGAAATGGTTTACAGCCACGGGAGCCTTGTCCTGTGCCGGTCCCTGAATGGCAGGGACTGAGTAGCGCTGCTGTAGCCGCGGGGCGTGCTGGGCTGCCTCCAAAGACGCGGGCCACCACCTGACCTGTTCCCCTTGCCCAGGCCTCTGTCTCTGCACTCTCAACCTCCTCAGCCCCCAAAGGACACAGCTGCCACCCACCGCTCACATTTGGGGCCTCCACCACCACCACCACCACCAGATCTTGGGAGACTTTGCTCCTCTCTGCAGTACCCCGCCCTAACCCCAGCAATCGCAGACCCATCTGGAACCAGCTTTATTCTCCCCTTTACACTGCCCAATGAGTCCAGGGGTCAGGACTAGCCATTCATGGGAACTTCTATCCATATCCCCACTCTGGAATCCTCTTCACCAACCCCATGACCTGAAAAGATAAAAAGCCAGGTACTGTTATGCTCAATCTTGGGACTCCCCCAACCCACCAGAGACCCAGATTGATGCGAGCAGCAAAGTGGCATTTATTGTGAGCTAGCTCTGTCCTCTGTGCACAGCAACTGGTGGCACTGAGAGGCCCCAGCCCAGGTCTGCAGCAGTTTTTACACTCTTTTAGGAAGGCAAGGACCCCACATCCATCATAGCCTCTCTTAGCAAATCATCATACACATTGGAAAATACAACAACAACTCTAAAACAAGATTAGCGGATCAAGTGGGGGAAAGAATCTGGAAAGGATTATTGGTTAGTTCAAGGGGTAAACACACTTAAAAATGATTGGTTTAAACCATGAGGGTGTCCCAAGGGGTGTATATTCCAAGCTGAAGTGCTTCTAGTTTATATATTGGTCACCACACCTAGGAGGGGCCATCAGGAATCTCAGATATTTTTTATATCTTGGCCTATCTTAGTCAATCACCATCTATGGCTTTTCCAGAACTGTTCCCAGAGAGATTTTCTATGGTATTTTTCTGAATTTAGATCTGCAGTAGGTCAGGGGTTAAGTTTCATAGGAAAATGAGGTCCCAAGTAGAATGAGGTATCTTAGGTCTTTCAATGGGTCTGCAAATTAACACAAATCTGGAAATCTGTATGAAGATTAAAAAAAAAAAAAAAAAAAAAAACTAGAAATGAGTGCTGGTCTGTCCTGTTCCTGAGAGCTGAGGAGGTCCTAGTTTTGAGACCTGCTCTCTCCTTAACTATTTATTTGGTATCACTGAACAAAAGCACCCTTTCTTGAGGTTGTGACTGTTATCATCTGAACACAGCAATCCTGGGTGCCTCCCCCAACAAATACAGGCAACAAGACAGCCCTGCAGCCTTCTTGCAGCTCAGCTTTATAGCCCAGAAAGTTCCACAAAGGGGGGGGTTACAGATAACAAAACTCTGAGAAGCATAGCACAAAGGCTAGTTTATATTTTTGCTTGCCCCAACATCAGAATTTATGAAGTCATTATTTTACCTCTGTGTACCAGTGATGAGTCCTTGCTTCCCCAATGCTGAAGTATAACACCAGAGAAGCATGCCAAGGCAAGGTTAGAGTGGAGAGTAGAAGCTTTATTAAGGACAGCAGAAAAGACTTCTCCCAGAGGAAGAAGGGGACCCAAGAGATGAAATCCTTGGAAGGGGAATGTGTTCTCCTTTTATAGCTAAGGTCTTCTTTTAGCTTTTCCACATTCCTCTCTTCTGTTCTGTTAGCTTTCAGTGATGGAATGTAGGTGGGAAGGCCCAAAGGGTGAGGCACAAGGGCCAAAAGAGTAATCTGGTAAGGCAGGACTTTTGGATTAGCATCTCCAACTTGGTGGGAGATGTTTCATTAAAATTTTTTTGGCATTGGCTCTGGGCCTTGGGGACATTAACATTCCAAGAGCTGTTCTGCTTTACAGGACTCCATTCTCAACATAGCCTTTATTTTCAATTTTTACTCGATATTAGACCCTATGTACCTAACTACACTAACTACGTAACTTTAAATCTGGCTTCAAATAGAGCCTTAGAGAGGGTCATTATCTGGCCAGGGAAGGCCAAGATTGATGAGGCTCACTAAAGTTTCAGAGAGGGCTGCTATCCCATCAGGGAAAGCCAGGCATGGGTGAGTTCAAGGCACAGGCAGGCATTCCAAGCAAGTTCAGAATTTGCAGTAATTTATAGTAAAGCCAAAATTAGCTTTTTATGTCTTTGTGGTGAGATGGCTCCCAACTTTAAAAGGGAGTCAGACTTGGTTTAACTGTATCATTAAGACTTCTAAGTTATTTGTTACATTGTGATTGCAAAACCAATCCTGGTTGTGAAATGAAGTTGTAAAAAGGTTATGGTAAGAAACCAATGCCTGGGAGAAAGGTCAGTTTCACTCTCATCTCTCAGTCTTTCTCTTAGAAGAAGCCAGATTAACTTTGGTTCCCTACCTTTTGGATTATAAATAAATTCCCTTGGGAGTCTGAATATTCACATTTGAAGTGTAAATGAACCTGTGCAGGCTTCAGACCTGAGGCCAGATATTTATCAAAGGCCTTGCAAGAGTGGCCAGTTCTTCCCCTGACCACACTCTGAATCTGTAAACATATTTTTCAATAGAAACCCTGTGCAAAACCATATGTCAGGTAGAATAAAAATTTATGATTCTAGATAGCCTATAAATGTTGTGAGAAACTATAAATGGGTGTTCAGAAACTGAAGATTTGTTTTCTTCTGGCTCTCCAGATTAAAAAAACTTTGGAGTTCTCCTTCTCTCTGGGTGGTGCTTGCTCCTTCTTGACTACTCTGTTTACCACAACAATATATTATTTTTTTTTACTAAAATCAAATTTTATTAAAAACATATTTTAGAGTTTTTATGGAACTAAACTTATCCATTACATTTTTCTTTGCTTGAGAAAGTCACAGTTTAATTTGCAGTGAATATATATTTTCCCTCCTTTCAAATGTTTTACTAGTGCATTTTAGTTGTACATAATAGTGGGGTACATTTTGGCATGCGTACATGCATGGAATATAATTTGTAACATTTCATTTTCAATAATTTTACTTTGTTATGAGAAACTGATGTGACTCCATTTTTAAAAATAAATAAATTACAGCAGCTTCTACCTCAAGGCCTGTCCTAAGAAAGGGGGTGTGACCCTTGTCCTTGGGAAAACCCACAGGCACAAATCCACCCTGCTGAGTTGTTTTTCTGTAAATAAAAGGAGAGGTCTGTGGTGCCAGCTGTCCCTGACTCAGTTAGACTAGGTGAGGACCCATAGCAACCCCCCTAGCAACCGCCAATCAGCATGAGACAGGGAAAATACCTGGGATTACCCCCAAGTAGTTTATAGTGGTTGACAACATGTTGGAAAACCATGTAGTTTAGCACATGATTTATAGTGGTTGATAACATGTTGGAAAACCATGTAGTTTAACACCCCTTGTGGCCTAAACCAATCAGTTCAAAGATTCCCCCTCCTGTACTAACTAATCACCCTTACCCAACTTGTTCACTCCATTGAATGTGCTAATCAATGTTAAGAGTTGTTGTTTGATTTTCCGGTGGGATGAATTGATTTGCTGTGTGATGTTGTGATGCATAGAGTATCCCCCCAAACCCTATAAAATCTCATTGAACAAAGGACCGGGACTCACTCCCTGGGACTGCTGCATCAGGAATAGTTGTAAGTCCAAACTTAAGCTTGCAATGAAGATTCTTGTCTGATAGAAAACAAAAAAAGTATATTATTATAAATTATAAAAAAAGTATAATATTATAAAGCCTGGAAGCCAAGGCTATATATTCTGACAAATATGATGTCTGTCTGTCTGTTTTTCTGATACCATAAGTTCTGCATCTTCTTTTCTGCTTTGAGAGCAAGTACTTATGTAGCCAAATATTTCTCATAACTCATCATGTACAAGTTTAGAAAATATTTTTCAGTTATCATCTGTAAGCTAATAACAGTCAAAAGATAAGAGATAATATAAAAAATAAGGTCATAAATTAGAATTGGAAACAGAAATATCTAAAGTGATAGGATTTCCTGATCCATTTATTTTGATACTTAAAAAAATAATGACAACAGATTTCACCTTGACTACTCTCCTATAGATAAACAGGATCCCTTGATTCCACTGTCATTTCAAGTTCTGGATCTAGAAAGAAAGGTTTATTTTCCATAATGATTTCAATGAAGAACAAAGAAGTCTTAGAATATATGATATCTTTAAAGGATCACAATGTTATACTTAAAAACTACATGATCTTTCATATTGCTTGCTGTGTGTGGCTGACCTGTATGTAAAAGACCCTTGGGGTATTTGACAAATATATTATGTATTTAATGAGGAGAATTCTTGAGTTTTTTTTCTTTTTCCTTAATTTACACACATCCTGAGGCCTGTCAGTTCAATGGAGGTGACTGAGGAACAAAAGCACCAAGCAAACTGCATGCTCAAACAAACAAACAAACAAACAAACAAACAAACAAACAAACAAAAAACACCAATCAGATATTGATGAAACCTCCTGTCAATCAGTGGGGTCTCCTTGCCACTCTTGCATTTTAGCCAACTCTCCAGACCAACTCCAATAGAACAATGGACTCTACCCCCGCTTTTTTTTTCTGTCCTAAGCCCTCCTTTTCTCCCCTACCCCAGTAAATGTTCCAGTCTGGTCCAGCTCCCCCACATCCCTCTTTAGACATGCTATCTCAGACTGAGTGTTCTGCTGGAAGCAAAATATCAATAATAATTCCTCAATTTTAAAGTCTGCCTCCTTTTGGTCACCACTGCCTGACCTTAAAAAGCCAAATGAACATCTTTATTAGAGGACATTTCTCAAAGAAAATATAATGATCACAAAACAAATAAATAAACTTAGATGTTATGAACTTTATCTTATGTATATTTGATTTTAATTGGGGACATATATGGGCATATAATTTGCTGAACCATTTCAAACAGAGTTAGTTCTTTTAATTTTTGCTATTGATTATCTGCATTTGAGACATCATTGACCTACAATTCACTAAATGGTGTTAATTCTAGACTCCATTTATCAGGTTTTTGTCACTTTGACATTTCACTTATTAAATGTATACATTTATAATTTTATTTTTTTTAAAAAGTTTTAGGAAAACAAAAGAAAATACATATTAAAAGAGTAGTTAAAGAAGCTATGTAAATCAATCTATCATTACAATGCTATGTAATAACAGGGCATTTCCCTTTTTAGAATTTATTAACAAGCAATATGTATATAACAATAAAATAATAACATACATTACATAACATATAATGCAAATAAATAAACATGTAATTAATAAAATTTTATAAGCTTCCTTTTAGAATAACATTGGTAGAATTTACTCAGAGGTGAAAATAGTTAAACATTTAAATGATGATATATGTGCATGTCCATTTTTATTAGGGTATAGTAACATATACCTATTTTTGCAATATACTTCTGTTCATGAAAATACCATAAATAGTATATGAATATTATTGTAGTTGCAAAATTCTTGTAATGCCAGTTACTTGAAAAGCCAGTGGAGGAGAATTTGAGATTCTCTTCCAGTACTTATATATCTATCTATCTACTCATCCATCTATCTATCTATCTGTTGTCATGGAGTTCTATAGGGAGTATCTATAGGTCTGATTGCCTACTTTTTTTTTCTACTAGGGATTAAACTAAGGGGCATGTAACCACTGAGCAACATCCCCAGGCCGATTTGTATTTTATTTAGAGACAGTGTCTCAGTGAATCACTTAGTGCTTCACCATTGCTGAAGCTGGCTTGGAACTCTCAATCCACCTGCTTCAGCCTCTCTAGTTGCAGAGATTACTGGCATGCTCGAGCATACATGGCTGATCCCCAGTCTTTTATCAACAAAAATAGAGCAGCAAAAAACCTGTCTTTCTGAGATTATTTGTTCCTGGGTTGGATGCAATTTACTGTAACTCAAACAGTAGACATACCAGGCTCAGTTTGGAGACAGTGCCTGTAGCTCTTTCCAATAGGTCTCTTAGTTGAGAACTGTTCAGTCCACACACATCCAGTGATGATGGGGAGGGCTTCCACAATCACCTGTTGTCTTTGTTTTAGGAGCCTGCCATTCTTTGAATCCAGTCTCTGCTTCCAGTCCTAGCTCAGGAGCCCCAGGCTTCTGCACTTCATAGGAGCTGAAAAAGAAAAAAAAAATGTGGGAATACTAAGCATATAAAACACAGAAAATAGTAAGTGTGCATTCTTATTTTAGGCTGGGGAGGGAGAATGCTTGAAGCCAGTGAGACTGGCAATGGCGGGAATTGGAATTGGTGGCAAGGGACTCCTCAGATTTTCCTCCAGTTTCTGGTGGTCAGAGGGTCTCTCTGTTGCAGCTCAGTTTTCAGTTTTCTCAGACTACTCTAGTGGAGCTCAGATCAACATTTAAGACCCCAGGCCTTCTTTTTCATCATTATATTGTGTTTTCAGCACCTTCTTGAATTGCTATGTGGGCATCTGTGTGCACAAGCCTAGCATGTTTCCAGATTGTGTGGTGAAGACTGGAATAATCATCAGGCGAGGAACCCAACTCTATTAGCTTGGTCCCTGCATGATATAAGCTCTATTTTTTAGAACCCCTGTTCTTGCTTCTCCTGAGGTTTTTTTTTTGTTTGTATGTTTGTGTTTGTGCCAGGAATTCAAACCAGGAGTATTTATCTACTGATGCATGTACCCAGTCCTTTTTATATTTTTTATTTCTAGACAAGATCTCACTGATTTGCTTAGCACAATACTAAGTTTCTGAGGCTGGATTTGAATTTATGCATCCTGTGCTTTCCAAATGTAGGGTAAACCGTATGTCAAATCTAGAACAGCTATCTGATACCCAGAAATTCTACCTGATATCCAGAACCCCAGCTTAGTTCTCCATTGTTCTGAGAATAAATCCCCAATTTCCAGCTCTCTTTTCAATTCTCAAAGCCAGGGTTCCCTGCTCACCTTGAATGAGGATAAAATGGAATAGATAGTAAAATGACCAGGGAGCTGTATATGGACAACATTCAACCACACCTGGAGGCTAATGGATAGATATGTTAATGAAAACCATTAAGCCCTATTTCAAATGTAAAAACCCTTAAGGCTCACTTGTGGGTATACCTTCATCCAAACACTTTGTCCCAGGTGTGAAGCCAGATGGAAGAAATGGGAAGGAGAAAGCGTTAAACAATGGAAGTGAACCCAGATGGTAGCCAGGATTTCTTTTTCTATATCTATTTTAAATAGATTTTGTCCCTGTTCTGCCACAAACCATATATAAACTCCAAAGCTGGCACAACAAAATGGGTTTTTCCATTATTATGTGCTCTCCTACATTTTTATTGTTCTATTTCCTCTTGCTTAAATAAATCCTATTCTGTTTACTCTTTACTTCTTTGAGTGTCCACAGATAATATGTCAAAATTTCTGAGACAAGATCCCAGACAAGATTGGTGAAATGGGGAATTTAGTTTCATCTTAAAACTCCAGTTTCAACCTGATCAAATATTTTTCTTATGTTTCATTTCAAAGGGATGACAAATTTGTAGTTTTTTTTTTCCTCAAAGAACAAGAGGGCAGTTTATTTTTTTTTAAAACTGCTTTATTCCTGTGAGCATTTCACATTAGAAAAAAAACAGAGAAAATTAGGTGATATTAAAAATAATGACTTTCCTTTAAATAAAATAGTATAATTAATGAATCACAATTAAAGATTTTTAAAAATGTAATGGGTTCACAATTGATTTTTTTTTCATATGTAAGACTTTTTATTAAAATGACCTGTAGAAGCATTCCAAACATACCTAAACAATTCTTTGTCCTGATGTGGAGGAAAACAAAAGTAGGAATGTACTTGATTTAAACTACCGGAAAGTTTAATCACAAGAGCTAAAGTATATAGTGAATTTAAAGGTCAATAGCAATGTTTAAAAATACTCTTCATCAGTTAATATATTTTTCCCAGATATGTTCCAGAATTAATAAAAGATAACAATTAGACCTCATCTTAAAATTTCAATTATAAAACATTTTTTAAAGTAAATATAAAAAAGCTTTAGATTACTGAGATCCTTTAATTATGACAACCTTAAAATGTGCCTCTGTGTGTGGCAATAGTGTTCTCATCATTAAAAGGTTAAATTGTAAACAGCTCAAGTGGGTCACTCTGTATTTCCTCAGAGTGGAGAATTTACTACACAGCCATGATCTCATTTAGTATGCAGGGTAAATAGCCTCATTTTAAATATAGTGTGCCACATTTTTTTATCCATTCATCTACTTAAGGGCATCTAGGTTGGCTCCACCATTTAGCTATTGTGAATTTTGCTGCTATAAACATTAATGTAGATGTGTCCCAGTAGTATGCTGATTTTAAGCCCTTTGGGTATAGACTGAGGAGAGGGATAGCTGGGTCAAAATGTAGTTCCATTCCCAGATTTCCCAGGAATCTCCATACCGCTTTTAATAATTGCTGCACAATTTGCAGTCCCACCAGCAATGTGTGAGTGTATTTTTTTCTCCACATATTTTCAATCACTTATTGTTGTTTGCCTTCAAAACGGTTACCTTTCTGACTAAAGTGAGATGATATTTTAGAGTAGCTTTGATTTGCAATTTTGTAATTGCTAGAGATGATAAATATTTTTTCATTTGTTTGTTGATTGATTGTATATACTCTTCTGAGAAGAGGGATTTTGAATACACACAAAAAAGTGCAGTTTGCCAGGTTTTACCTACAGCCTGATCTATTTTATGACTGGAAGTCATCTGATCACTTTCTGAGTAGGGTGGATCTTGGGTAATTTGAAAATTTTGTTATCAGGTCAAAGGGGTGCAGGTGGGCAAGATTGAAGGTTTGCAGAAGGGATGAAAGTTTGTTAATGGAAAATTGTGGATGGAGATTATAAATGAAATTTTGATAATAAATGTGCACTGGGTGAGATAAAACCCTTCCTTCAATTACTACACATTGTTTACGAATACCTTGGTGAGTGGATTATTTACCTTGAGCTGGAAAAGAACTAAATCCTGATTAAAATTTGTAATGAGTTTACATAGTGGCAGCATGAGGGTACATTATTCTGGTTTTTAATGTGTTGGGATGCTTTAACTTTTAAACTACCTTCTCTTTTATAGCCTTATATCTTATCAACACAGCTACTTTTTAAAGAAATTGTCTTTCTTTTAAATGAAATATAATTAGAAAGAAGCCATTGCATATTCATGGTAATGAATTTGTGTTTCCCATGAGAGATACTAAACAAACTGGTTAAGAAGGTAAAGCAGTCAGCCAATTTCACAGTAGGCCCTGCCAGCCAGGGCAGCCTCTGCCTATGTGCCCAAGGTGCTGCCAATCCATGGCAGGGTAGCCTATTAGAAAACAGCCTCTGCTCCTATTTTCCATTATAGTATATCCTCCCCTACAATTTATGTAAACACTGTAGCTTCTGAATCTTGGTTTTGGGCAAGCTGGAGGGAGAAGCTGGTGGAGACATATGAAGTGCTACCTATGTCAAGAAAGAGGGAGGAGTTTGTGATCCAAGATTTTAGCTGCAGTGGGAGAAAATTCTAAATACTTTTCAAGGGGGAAAGTAGTTATGGTGTGTGTGTGTGTGTGTGTGTGTGTGTGTGTGTGTGTGTGTGTGTGTGTTTAGTCATTGTGGGAGTGGAGCATCATAGTTTGTTCTTTCATTATTGATTTATATATTTTGAAATACCTTTGTATCTAGCATGTTCTTCAATCTCCACGAACCCTCTGTCCTGGAAAGAGACTTCATACATATCATTATGTTTTAGATGTGAGTTGTTCAAATGAAGATCATCATTTGAGACAATAAAAAATGGTTTAGAGGGGATAGAATTGGATTATGAAAGACTTAACACAATCAGGGAATTAATCCCCAGACGGGATTAACGGAGCTGTAACAGAAGGTGGGTATGGTGTGGCTAGAGGTGGTGGGTCATTCGTGGTGTGCCTTTGGGATATATAGTTTATATCTAGGAGTGGAATCTCTCTCTGTTTCTGATCCTCCAATGAGATTTTTCCCTTAGTCACACTCTTCCTCCATGATGTTCTGCTTTACCGTGAGCAGCAGAGAATGGAATTGATTATCTTTGAATTGAGACTTCTGAAACTGTGAGTCCCCAAATAAACCTCTACTCCTCTAAAATTATTCTTATCTGTTCTTTCAGTTAAAGCAATAAAAAAGCTGATTAAAGCAAATAAAACTTAATATGCAAAAACAAACAAACAAACAAAACAACAAAATAAAAACTAGTGCTAGCAAGGGGAAGATGAGACTTAAACCTACCCAGAGACAAGGCCTGCAGGTGGTACAGCTTACTTGCACAAAGACACCATGGTGTCACAGTTGCTGTGGCCTGAGAAACTACTTCACTAGCCCCCCCATCAATGAAAGGCACAATTCTGCTCCCCCCTAAGATCTTAAGGGTCTAGTTCAGCCTTCTTCTCCACTGCTCTACTTTGAAAGATGGAAGCAATTTCCATTATTCAGGGGGAACTTTGCATAACTGAGGGCCCACATAAGGTTACTGAACACATCAGCTGCATCAGTATGCAATATTTATTTATAAGAAAGATGCATTTTAAAAAAGGAAGACTTTAAATGTGGTTTTAAAACTCAATGCTTGATGTCAAATAGTTCTTAGAAACCTTACTTATTAAGAATACTTAAGGAGAGAAATGAAATAGCTGATGCAAAATGTCACTCCTCTTCTCTCTTATTCATGTATAGATATAGTTGTATTTATATTACTTTATTCAGATAGATATATCAAATCTATCTATCTATCTATCTATCTATCTATCTATCTATCTATCTATCATCTATCTGGCATACTATTAAGGAAGGCTAGAAAGCCCTTCTCTCTCCCAGCAAATACAAAACAGGGAGGACTGTGATGTGGAAACCAAGCTGCTTTCTGAGACTTTGATTCTCCTGCCAAGTACATTCTCTACCTTTTTCCAGGAATCTGATGTTTTCATCAGTTTTTTTTCTTTCTTTTTTCCCTCTGTCCCTTATTCTTTGCTTCCTAAGGACAGCTATGTAGAATTCACTTTATCCAGTAATTCTTAATTATTGAATTACTATTGTCATATCTACCTGTCAGAGCCTCTCTTTTTCAAAATGTCATAATTTTCTCTTTTGTCTGCTTTTCCTAATCCTATTGCTTAACCTTCCCACCCTTCGATTCCCATTAGTGTATTTGATGCATCCCCTGGCAATCTACCTATTACATGTTTACTTAAATAATTACACATGTTTGAAAAATAAACAGTGATTTTTTGGCATTTAATTTTCCATAACTGGTTCTGTGTTTTGGGATCTCCTGTTCTTTTCCTCTTTTCTGCCCAATGTGTTTCTGCAATCTATCCATGTGACTTTATGCAAATTTAACTCATTGTGCTTGACCACTCATAGTGTATGACATGGGCTTTAATATGCTTGTGTTACATTTTATGCTTCATTCTTCCACTCATGGGTAGGCACTCTGCAATGTTTAGCTGTACTAAAATAAACATACTCTCACCTGGTTCTGTTTTGTTTTGCACCTGTTTTGAGTTCCACAATGGAATGACTGACAGGCCTTGCTGAAATGTAGGTTCTATAAATTCTTAGTTTTAGTAAGGTCTGCTGAATTGTTCTTTGGAAAGGCTCTACCAGTGTAGATGCACCCAAGCTATTCATTTTTACCCTTTTCCTGTAGCATGCAAAATTATCCAACTTTTAAAGTTTTCCCCACATAATATATGCAAAATGGATTGAGTGAATTCAAATTGTAAATTGGGAACAATAGGTAGTTAATCATTTTTATAAGAATTATTTTCTGAGTTTGTGTTTCTGCTGTGAGAAGTCCAAGCCAGTAAGTGGCATTACTGTGCTCAGACTTCATCCCTCCCTATATCCACACCTGTAACCATGACATCACTTTGAAATTGCTTCCACAGAAAGTAATATGATTGCCTCTAATTGTAAGCTTCCTTTGATGGTAAGCTCAGCAGAAGTGACACAGTGCTAGTTCTAGGGTGAGTCTTTAAGAGCAACAAGAGTTTCTGTCCTCTTTTTTTGCACTTCTGCCAACAGCAGGAGAAAAATTCACCTAGGTGCCATATTGGGCTTTCCATTGCACTGAGTTACCTTAACAAACCACAAACTTTACCCACAAACCTTAAAGCAATACCAATTTACTATTTAATGTTCTGCAACTCCAAAATGGATCACACTGGGCTTAAAAACAGCATGTCAGCAGGACTGTGTTTTTTCTGGATGCACTAGGAGCATCAGTTTCTTTGGCTTGTGGGTCCCCTTTCTATCTTAAAAATTCCGCAAATTGGGATGAATTTTCATCATGATGCTCTTTCTTCTATTTTTTTCTTTTGTCTCTCTGTTTTGCTTTTCATATTCTACATTTGAGAACTTCTGTGATTACAATAAGCTCAGAATTTAATATGATCTTGTCTCAAAATTATTTAAGTTTACCACCCTCATTTAATTGACAGCCTAATTCTTCTATGCTGTGTAACTTAACTTTTATGGATTCTGGGGAGTAGGAAATGTGCATTCCTCAGGGATGATTAATACCTACCACAGATAACTCTTAAAAAATCACAGCATTGTTATTCTGTGGCACATGCCTGTAATCAAGCAGCTTGAGAGGTGAGGCAGGAGGATTACAAGTTTAAAGCCATCCTCAGCAAAGCAAGGTGCTAAGCAACTCAGTGAGACTCTGTCTCTAAATATAAATATATACATAAAATACGGCTGAGAATATGGCTCAGTGGTCTAGTGGCTCCAAGTTGAATCACATGTACCTAAGTTGGGGGAAAATCCTAGAGCATTGTGTAGAAGATTTCAATCTAAACCCTGACTTGGAGCCCTGTGCAGCAGAGATCAACAGTGGAGCCTCAAGTGACCCACAAGAACATGGCAAAACATAATATCCATTATCATATCACTGAAATATTGGAGTCCTTTGCTCTTGTGGCAATAGGTGACTAAATCATCTACAGACAAACTCAGCTTAAAATTTTAACCTGGTTTCATGAGAAGCCAAAAAATTTTCTGATAATTTCTCATTATCTTTCTTGGCTAAACATGCACATTGTTTGATCTTTTTCCATAGGATCTTAATTTATGTAAGCAATCTTTTTCAAAATGCAGTTCATGTCGTATTCACTGATACTAGGTGAATAAAACCAAGATTGTGTTTGTGAAATTTAAGAAATAATAAAGTTTATCAAAGTTAGACAGTTTTTTTTTATTTAGGTTTTCTCTGAACCACAGGGCTGTCTAACATCCAGGGCCAGGAGCTGAAGGCACTGACCTACATGACACTAGACCTTAGCGAAGTTGGCAGCACTAAAAAAGCCCCATGCAACTGCTCCCTCATTGCTTCTGTGGTGGCTTTGTGCCACCCTGGCCCTGTGGCTCTGTACACTGGAAATGGACAATTGAAGTTTGATATTCAGAAAGCTTCCTTACTGTGTAACTAGTAAGTGTGGGTCAGCCAAGTCTAGAAGGACACAGTGGAAGGACCGAGGGAGAGGACATCATGCATGTCAGTTCTGCCTCGTTCTGATCAGATGGGAAACATGTGGAAAATATGGTGGATGTGTGTGCTCTTGGTGTTAGAGCATGACATACCTAAAAGTAATAATGCCCAGCAAGGAGCTTAAGGAGCCTAGTGCCAGCTCTTGGTTCCTATATGCTTTCTCACATCAAAGGAATGGGTTCTCTTGAATAAAGGACTTCATCAGGAGATACACTAATGGTCCTGGAGTGTCAGTGTACCTCAGTGTACAGCAGAGCTTAAAGAGAAAAGCAAATAGTAAGCAACCTTGCTTCCTGAAACACAGGAGACACCTGGACATGCTCCCAATGGCCAAAGCTGGAACAATTGAGCAATTGAATAGCAAATATCTAAGTGTCTAAATAAACAGTTTTCCATCCATTTTGGTGTAAACATATATCTGAATGGATAGGCACATGTGGAGAAAAGCCCCAACTCTCATGCCAATGAATTCTCACATTGAGGCTTTGCCTTCAAGAAAAGGAGCAGAACACTTCACTCTTCCTGCCTGAGATACCAATACTCAATGGAGAATAGAAGAGTCATTTTCACTGAAGGTGTGTGACAGGCACTTCAGCCAGGTGATCAGGGCCAACATCAGAAGGGACTTCCCCTAAGTTTTCTGTGCCCAGAACAGATGTGAACAGAATTGCACTTTGTATCTGGGTATTCCTTCTCCAGATCCATAACCCCAGTCTACTTCTGAGAAAACCCAAAGCAGCAGCCATTGAGGATCTTTCTCCCAGACACCTGATCCCCATCGACCTGGAGCACCTCTGAAGTGGGGATCCTTGTTTATAAGTGTGATCTTGGTTTTTGTTGACTGGAAGAGGTCCACCATGCCAATATGAGAAAAAACATAGGGAAAGAAGGAAGAAGGGAGAAAAGCTAAGTGGAGAGCCTGGGCCTGGGGAAGTCCTCCCAGACCTTCTATGAGCCTGTCACTGTGTAGAATAAGAGTTGAGACTACTGCAAATTTTTCCACTGTTCTGCAAACACCTAATAGAGACACATGGGAAAAAGTCAGAAATGCCAGCTTCCCACCACCATTACCATCAGCAAGCTAATGCTTATTTTGCCTTCATTGGTCTCACACACATGCACACAGTGTGTGTAAAGGGTGACCCTTGTGTGGACAGGCTTGGTTATGTAGAAGCCCTGCTCCTGCCAAGCCTTGCACTTGTGGAGTTAAACCATTGCACAGGCCTAGCACCTTGCTTCTGTGCCTTCTCAAATAAGAATGTGCATGCACACAGTGGCAGGACTCCCTGCACAGCTGGGTCTCGCTCTGTGTCCCTACATTCACCCTACACAAAGCTCCCCAGTAGCTAGGGGTGCTCTGTGTCTCTTCTCCTCGGTGTGCGCAGGTTCCCCAGGCCAACATTGCTCATCTGATTTCACACTTTCTCCAGTGATCGGCATCCCACTCGTCTCCAGGTCTCTGCCTCTGTGTTTGTCTGTGAGTGAGTGACATTTCAGGCAGCATTCTAATTCTGCAGTAAACATAGAGGACTGTAAATTATTAGCACTTTAAAAAATGTGTGAGGTGATTGTTCAAATTAAACTTTTTTTAACTGGGTTTTAACTTTTGCAATCACTAGAATTGCAAGGACTACCTCTGACTTTCCTAAAGATCAATCCATAATCATTTTAAATCTACTTTTAATAACTGATCTTGTCAAATTTCCTTTTCTTCTTGGAACATTTTTATTGTGATCATTATACCAGAAAATTGCTTCCATTTTTCTCTTCTCCCCATTGAGTTTTGCCTAGTGTTTGATTCTAATTATGTTAACTCTTAGTAGTTTGATTGTGTCTCTATGCTCCTAGGGTTGCCAATTTGTGATCTGGAGGTGGAGATGCACAGAGCCATGGGTTATGCCCCTGGCAAAACTCCTTACCACCACACACAGAAGATTGGCACTCTGTGTCTGAGACTCATGTACATCTTAATTGTGTTATCAAAAAAAAATTTTAGTAAACTTTATCATTTCTCTATTATATTCATTTTTATGGAAATATATATTTATGCATAAACACACATATATGTATTATATAAATTCTTGTATATTTATATATTTTATGTATAACATTTTTATGAATATATAGTATATATTTTTAAAGTGCTGAGGAATAAACTGAGAAGTGTTCTACTACTGAGCTGCATCACCAACCCTTTTCATTTTTTCCTTGAGACAGATTTTGCTGAGTTACTGAGGCTGGGCCTTGAACTTATGATCCTCCTGCCTCAGCCTTCTGAGGTGCTGGGATAATAGGCATGTGCCACAAGGCCTGGCTCCAAGTTTTTATTCTTCATTGGCCTTATTTCATAGTCTTTTTTGTTGTTTTGTCTTTATTTTTCTAGTTCCTCAAAACTAATATACAGGCCCTTAATTTTGCTTCTTTTCTCTTGAAGCCAAACATCAGAGCTTTTGTGGTACCCTGTGTGTTTACATATGAGCTTCTACTCATTGCTTGAAAGGTGATTTGCAGCTTCAGGAGTCTTGAATGCTTTTGTTTTGTGTGTCTGGAAAGGAAGTGTATGTAGGGAACTGATCCATGAAAAAGCATTGATTCACCAGGTGAGGGCTACCAAAAGTAGGATTTGAGGAAGGTAGAAAAAAATTACTCACATATTTTTTTAAAAACCAGAAAGTACAACCAAATAAGCTACATACCT
This sequence comes from Callospermophilus lateralis, assembly GCF_048772815.1. NCBI lineage: Eukaryota > Metazoa > Chordata > Mammalia > Rodentia > Sciuridae > Callospermophilus > Callospermophilus lateralis. The sequence goes on from NC_135312.1 coordinate 72,782,934, forward strand.
GTTAGACTTGAGAAATGTCTAGAGTGATCCCCATTATTTGTAATTCTGCCAAGTTCTTCAGTGAAATTCTGTGGGGTTTCTGCTGCCCCTCTTGGCTCCCTGTGCCAGAACCCTTCCTGATTCCCCTCTGCATCATAGACCTCTTTGGAATTTGAGAAAACTTCATAGCCATTATGTTCTCACATTATCTTTTTTATTTTTTATAACTATGATTATTATTAGTTAATATGACCTATAAATTCTTTAACATTGAAAAACTGGTAGGTTTAAGTCTAATTATCTGTTTGTTAACAGCATAATATTTTATGTAGAAAGCCCAAAGATTAAATAAAAAAAATCTTAGAAAAAACAAATACAGCAAATTACAAGACAAAAATCATCAATAAAGTCAGTTTTTTAATGTTACAAGTGTACAATCAAAAAAGAAAATTAAGAAAAAAAAATCATTTATAATGCCATTAAAAATAATAAAATTCCTAGGAATAAACTTAAAGATTTGAAAAATTGGTACACAAATGTGATAAAATGTTATTGAAAGAAATAAAAGACACAGATAAATGGAGGACATTCTGCATTGAGAAACTTTCTACAAATATTGGTGCCACCAAAGGAATTCAAACATTTTATGAAAGCCTGATTAAATCCAATTTGTAAGCCAGGCATGGTGGCACATGGCAATAATCCTTTAGCTTTGGAGTCTTAGACATGAGGATCATGACTTAAAAGCCAGTCTCAGAAACTTAGTGAGGCACTAAGGCAACTCAGCAAGATGCTGTGTCTAAAAAGAAATATTTTAAAAGTCTGGGAATATGGCTTAGTGGTAAAGCACCCTTCGGTATAATTCCCAATACCAAAACAAATTCCATTAACATTTTCTAATGTGAAAATAGATCGATTCAAAACATCATATGAAAACTGAATGGACCTTGAATAACCAAAACAACCTTAAGGACAGCCAGGTTAGGAGTAACCCCCCGATTTCAGGGTTTCCTATGAACCTCAGGGAGCTGAGGGCTGTGAGTCTGACAGGAAGCCAACAGGCACATGAGGTGAGTGGATAGATCAACACTTGACTGTGCAAGCACTGACTTCTGACAAGGACACAGGATGGCTCCATGGAGAAAGGACAGGTTTCAGCAAATGGTCTTGGGAAACTTGACATCCACAAGCCAAGGAGTAAAGCCAGTCCCTTCTTCACACATGCACAGAAGTTAGCTCACAATGATCCAAGATTCAGGCCTATGACTAAATTATAACCTTCTCAGGATAAAGCAGGAAAGTCTTTATGAGGCTATATTTTTGATGACTTCTCAGATATGACATCAAGAGCATATGGAAAAATCCAAAGGGACTCCAGGAAAATTACCATATCCTGCATGAGCACCCCAGGACATGATCAACATGGACTAAGCAGAAAGCCCATAAGGAGGGGGCCCTTGCAAATAGGTCAGCTGTCAATGAGTTAATATGCAGAATTGATGAAGGACTGCTAAAAATAAGCCACAGCAAAACAAAATAATAAATAAAACTAAAAGTACCCCATTTAAAAACAGAGCAAAGGACTTGAATAATTGTCCTCGCATGGAAGACACAGAAGAAATCAAAAGGTAGAGTAGGAGGCCCTCGGGGGTCAGACGAAACCAGAAAGAAGTGTAATCTCCCAGTTTTAGGAGGACAGCAAGAAACAGTGTGAGATGTGATGCATGGAGAGGACAAGGGGAGCCTGGGCCCTGGACATTGTTGATAGGGATGCCCAAATGTACAGTCACAGTGGAACACAGCATGGAGTTTCATCCAGAAATTAAGAGAAGGATCACCATGCAGTGCAGTCACACTGATCCTAGAACCCAGCTAAGGGACTGGTTTTGAAGATACACTTGTGCACCTGTGTTTGCAGCAGTGTGTTTTCCACAGGCAGGTTGTGGAAGGACCCAGGTGTCTCTGGATGGAGGATTGAAAAGGCAAACTGTGCTGTAAGTATGATGGAACAGTGTTTGGTCTTAGAAAGAAGCAAACTATTTCCACAGTTTCCAGCATGGAGAAGCCCAGAGCACATTGGCTGAGTGAAAGCAGCCAGTCCCCAAAAGGCAAACATTGTAAGGTTTTCCTTATGTGAAGTTTTAAGAGAAGTAAAACTCTTAAAAATGAGATTTGAGCTGTTTGTTAGGACCAGAATGAAGAGGAAGCCCATGGTGTTGGAGAAGGGAGATACTTCCAAGGTCATTACTGAAAATAAATGTGATGTCAGGAAAATTCCAGGACTTCATTGAGAGTCAGACTAGGCAACAAGGATTCAGGGGTGCTGTGGGTGCCAAAAGAACATTTGGAACATGGCGATACTTGCTGAAATGGACTGCATGAAGCTGGCACATTCCTGCAGTCTGCAGTCAGGGGGTCCATCCTTAGAGTGACACTGGTGATAGAGATAGTATCATTTCCATAAACAGTGAGACTGTCACTGTCCCCAATGGGGACTCCAGAATCCAGCCAGTTCCAGAATTAGCAGAGTCAAGGGAGTACTAGGGGGGTTCTCATGGAGAAGAGAGGATTGCCTCAGAGAGCTTGGTCATGTGTGTTGAGGGTTAGATGGGGCCACAGAGCACTGCAGATCTGCTCACTTAATGCCACCCTGACAGGGTCACCATGGTGCACATCCATCCCTTCACTCAGCTCAAACCACAGGAGGCTGAGCCGACACAACCTGGAGAGGTTCTGCACCTCACTTTTAATACTGACAACTTCCTATTATTTTATTCACATGTATTTGGTGATTTGTTTTATGGTCTTTATTTTTTTTACTTAATCTTATAACTTTTAAAAAACTCTTTTCTGATAGCCACATGGCATTTCAAATGTTTAAACCCAATCTTAACAATCTTTTTTTTATTACAAATTTATGTTATTTTATTTGATCCACTGTATTTTATCCTTACTAATCCTTTTGTATTTTTTCTATTTTTTCACTTCTGTTGAAATGACTGTTTATTCCTATTGTCCCATTGTTAACATTTTCTTAGTTTAAGCTTCACCCTGAGAGCCTCTGTGCCCCATGGTCATGGCATGGTCCTGATCCTCTGCTCTGCTCGTGAACACCTGGTATTGCTGCTTCCATGGCCAGAGAAGGGACATGTCATGTCATGCTTCCCAGGGAGCCTGTCTCTGGGTAAGGTCAATGTGTCACTCCAGAAGCTGTGCTGTGCTCCCAGTTCAGAGTAGACACCATGCTTCCCTGCATGGTTTTTGCATGCACACCATTGTGTTCATTATTTAAATTAAAGAAAATGGAGTTCCAGGTTGTTAAGCTATATGCTCAAGTTTAAAACTTTGGAGGTTTTTAAAAAATCAGACCAAAGCCTAGAAATCCCCCAATGCAAACTGTCCCCTTAGGTGTCTGCCTGCTCTCTTAGAGAATATTTCTCCATGAGCCACACTTCTCTTTCTTCCTGATGTCTGTGATTCTAACTGCCCAGCAACACAGTTGAAGGCTACACATGGCCAGGCCTACACTAATTGATGTTCTGGTCTTATACACACTGACACTGTCTCTAAATTACCTCGACCTGCAGGTTGGACAGGAAGCCCTGTGGTGGAGTCCTTTTAATGTCTTCTGGATCCTCTGCCTGGGCACCTGCTGAGACTCTGAAGACACCAGCCAGGTGGAGACCCTGGTCTAGGTTCTGCCAACCTTAGCACACAGCACACAGATTTTCCAGGGTACATAGCACATAGATTTTCCAGGGTTTCCAGCAATGCACCACCCTCTCCCCAGTGCCTTCTTTGAAGAGTGCTCATTTTTTGAATGGAAAATGCACAAGCAAACAAGATGGTGCTTTGGGTGATATACTGGCAACATTCTGGTGCAAACTGATTCAAAATGGTGGCATAAGGTGTTTTAAAATTCCATTGCAACCCTGAGCTAGTAAAGAATAAATAGACAGCATTATCAATGCCCAAATGTCCATGGCTGGGCCTTGCTGTCAGCAGCACCTTGGACTCTCTGAGGAGACAGGGATGGACTCCTCTGAAACCCACCAGATTTCACACTGGAGCACCATATGGTGACCCCATGGGAAAGATGAACTGTTCTGAGAGCTCTGGTGCTAAGGTTGGCAGACTGTGACAATCAACACTAGACCCAGTTGGGGTCTGCTGGGAGCCATCAGCCAAGTAGGTATGACAATTTCCTTGCCAGCATACCCCCATATTTCTTTACTAGAAGGACTCGTGGAAATAGGACATTTTGCAGCTACATTGCATGTAAGGTGACCTTGCTCAAGGACCAGGGCGGATCCGTGTTTAGGGTGTTCCAGGTTTAGCATAATAGGAGATTAGGGTGTTCCTGATTTAGAATAGGGCGTATCCTGCTGCCTGAGTTCCTCTTGAGTTCTTAGAGTCAGACAGTATAATTTGGGAGACAGAAGCCCAGTGGAGGTGTGGATTTGGGCAGAGAACGTGGATTTCCCCAGAACGTGTTTGTAGACAGCTGGTGTGAGTTCGGGAATAAAGAATTGCTGTTTGAATCTACAAGCTGTGTGGTGGCTCGTGATTTGAGCCCAGCCAGAGACAAAGCATCTGGTGGCTCGTACACGGAACCCCTGAAGCTTGGGGGTAAGTGAAATTGCTCACCCCGGAGGGAAGGCGAGAGAATGGGTGACCATTTCAAAAAACAATGTGTTCTTCTTTTGATTTATTTTGTTTTCATTTCAAGTTGCCTGTTCCTAGAACTTTCTCAGGCAAACTGGGGAAAATGGTTGACTCAAAGTTTGAAGTTGTTCACCTCCGAGGAAGAGAAATTGTTAAAGAAAGGAGGCACCCCACTAAGACCAAGAACAATTAGGGCATATGTTGATACAATACAAAAATGTAGCCCATGGCTTTTTAAAGATGAGTTATTAAGTATATCAATGGGACCATCATGGTATCCTGTAGAAGGATTTTTCTTCAACAAGAAAGAGATGGCTATTTCTGTTTACTACATTTGTCTAAGATCTTGGTTTCTACAAAGATCTGATTAATTTACAAAGCTAAAGTTTTAAAATATCAACCACTAAATATAAAATCAAGTATTCTTTACTTATTAAGTTCCATAAGGTAATATATTTAAACATTATGTGTGTTTTCATAAATTGGTGAATGGAAAAATGTTTAATTTGCTTTGGTCTGTGTCTTTGCTAAAACAAGGTTACTAAGTGTTAAGATTCTATCAGGTGTAATTTATATTCAAAGAGTATAAGAAGTTTCAGTTGGGTTTCAATTACAGTATTATAGTACCATAAAAAACATGAAAGTATTTCATCTTATTTAAGTGGAGTAATTTGTCTAGATCAGAAGTTTTATAAGGGTTATTTCAGAATGTAAATTTATAAAAAGTGTTAACAGCTTAAAAAGAGATATAAAAAGATTCAAGACGTGAAAATATATTTTAATATGGAAGGTTAAAAGAAAAAGAAATGTTTCTAGATGAGATAATCTCTGTGTGGTAAAGTAAAAAGTTGTAAAATGCCATTTAAAAAAAAAATTGAGGAAACTAGACTTACTTTAAAAGCTTGAGAAAGGAAGAAAGAAAAAAAAGTATTTGTACATCGCAGATTGAGACAAAGCTTCTTAATGGAGTTAAAAAGGCCTTTGGTTGAAGGGCAGCCATGTAAACTAACATGAAAGTGATTTAAACAGAATCTAAGCCTCGTTTAAAAAAGTGAAGCTGTAGGTGGTGAAAAAGTACATTTAAAAGTACAGTATAGATGATAATTGGAAGGCTTTAAAAGGTTAATTTGAAGGTGGTTAAAATGCCTTCATGACAGAGGAAAGATTGCATCATTCGAAGCCTAGTTAATCTTATAAATTGGAAAGGGGTATATATCCCCCAAAGATAAACTTAAAATAACCCTTTTTACTCTAAACTTTTTAAATTTGGATTCATCAGGACTTAGTGCTGTAGAAAGACATATGTATCCAAAAAATGTACATAAGCCTAAAGTACTTTGGAAAGATATTCTAACAGGACAATGGAAAGGTCCTGACGCAGCGATTGTCTGGAGTCGGGGTTCTGTTTTTGTTTTTCCACAGGAAGAACAGCAGCCGATTTGGATTCCAGAAAGACTAACTAAAGCAATTTTTACAGATCGAAAAGAAGATGATTTGACTCAAATCCATAAGAGCTGATATCCAGAACTCCAGCTTGGCCATTCTTACATCTGCGACTGTGATTAACCAGGATGCTTTTTTCAATATCTATTTTATTATTGCATTTTTCCCACATCATAAGGTTCTATTTTATTTTTTGAGCTCATACAAACCTAGGTTAATGTTTTTCTGATCAGTTTTATTTTTTGACTGTGGAGTTTTTAAACATTGCAATGGAGATTTCACCTAGGTAAAGCTACAAGGCCTTTATTATTATCTTATGTGTTGTACGTTTGTTTGCACATTTGTGTTTTGTGTTGTATGTCTGTGTGTGCGTATATCCATATTTCATATATGAGGAGCGCTCATGAGAAAATGGATCCGAATTATTATTTTTTTATTAAAGTGATTTAAATGGCTTAATTTAAATTAGGTAAACAGCTGTTAAGGTTAACAGATCTGTTTGTTTACTAATTTAAATCAGGTAAACAGCTGTTAAGATTGTTTTTAAAGGAAGTAAACAGATCTGTTTGTTTACTTTCACCTTTCCTTTTCATTATATTTAATAATTATTTTCAGGATAATGTCTCTTTGGCATCATTGCCAGAATTCCTATCTTCATCCAAATGAATATAACTCAACAAGTATGCTCAATCAAGGAGTCAACTAACTTTGGGAGGAAACGGACTTTGGGAGGAGATGGACCTATTGATAGATTCCTCCACTTTGAACCACTTGCAGAACTTGCCTGGACTATGTAACTATCGTTTAGTGCAGCAAATTGTGGTAATGCTGGCATATATTTGCTGATGGTGTCACAAGTGATGCAATTTTTATTTCTTTGCCAGCGCACCACATGTTAATTTTGGTAATGCTGCATATCTTTGCTGATGGTGTCACCAGTGATGCAATTTTTCCAAAGGAACTGTCAATTGGCTTGGTGTCGTGGCATTTCTGTATCCTCCTCCCTTCTGCTAGTGATGGTCTAAAATTTGGGGGCCAACAGAGGTGAGGCAAAGAATCTCACCCCTCCACTGGTGCATAGACCTATCCACAAGTATGGCTGTATGCTGGACTGGTAGTCAGTGACGGGTATGATCCAGTTGCAGTGGTATCAACCTAAGACAGGAGGCTGATGCCTAAAGGTCAGTTTTCCGATGACGGGTAAGCACCATATGTTGAATTGGACAACCTACCAGACATGGTCCTTAAGCCACATTACTTGTTGTTTAATTAATCAGAAGGGGGGAGATGCTGGGAGCCATCAGCCAAGTAGGTATGACAATTTCCTTGCCAGCGTACCCCCATGTTTCTTTAGTGGAAGGACTCGTGGAAATAGGACATTTTGCAGCTACATTGCATGTAAGGTGACCTTGCTCAAGGACCAGGGCGGATCCGTGTTTAGGGTGTTCCCGGTTTAGCATAATAGGAGATTAGGGTGTTCCCCGTTTAGAATAGGGCGTATCCTGCTGCCTGAGTTCCTCTTGAGTTCTTAGGGTCAGACAGTATAATTTGGGAGACAGAAGCCCGGTGGAGGTGTGGATTTGGGCAGAGAACGTGGATTTCCCCAGAACGTGTTTGTAGACAGCCGGTGTGAGTTCGGGATTAAAGAATTGCTGTTTGAATCTACAAGCTGTGTGGTGGCTCGTGATTTGTGCCCAGCCAGAGACTGCGGCAGGGGTCCACACAAACAATGAATTTTCGTGTCTAAGTCAATCTTGTATAGTATGCAGAGTAAGGTTCTATACATAGTCTGTCTGAAATACAAATGGATATTCTGTGTTTATTCTGACCTATAGAACATGATGATAAAGTAAAGTGTCTGTTTCTCATTGATGTAAGAAGAAACAAAATATGCCTCTGAAATTTCCCCATATCTACTTGACATGCATGAGTGTTCCAATGACCTAGGCTGAATCTGGCCTTATAGGAGGCCCTGTAGTACATCTGGAAAACAAAGCAAAGATTTTTTATGAGGGAAAGAACATTCATGTTAGGCCTTAAATAATTTCTGCAGAAAATATCTAAGAAACATAAGCTCAGTGTCTGCAGTAATCCAAAATCTATCAGGGAAAGGAGCAGTAGAAAGCACAGAATCATACTAAAAATTCTGCCGATTTGGGAATACTTGCATATAGTATTTTAAAATAGATATCTAATTCCTACATTTTGCAAATTACTAGACCAAGAATAAAGTTGGAGGACTGACACTACCTGACTCTGATAATTACTGTGATCTTGACAGCATTGCATTTGACATAGCAGATGACCAAAGTAACAGAAGAGACCCATATATGTATGATCACAAAGGAGCAGAGGCAACACACTGGAGCAGAGATGAGCTTTCAAACATGGTGCTGTATGAACTCTGCATCCCCTCAAAAATACAGAGATACAGAACTGAAACTCTCCACCAAACTCAACTCAGCAGGGGATCATCAATATGTAGGATCATAGGCCTAAATGGAAAATGCAAAACAATAAGACTAGAAGACAACATAGGTTCTTTTCCTCATAAAAGATCATGGCTTAGTTCTCCAGTTGCACTACAGGACTCCATATAAGGCAAGTTTCAGCTTAGGTCATTGAAAACTCTCCTGCTTGATAGGTAGAAGTGGGGAAATTTCAAAGGTCTATTTTGGTTTTTTAAACATAAATGAGATAACATTTGGGTTCCAAATCCATAGTCCAAAATCAAGTCCCTGAAATATAAGATGCACAGGTAAACTTTATTAAAATTAAAACTTATACTGTGAAAGACACTATGAAAAGAATGAAAATACAAGCTACAGCCTCAAAGATAATTTTTACAAAACTCATATGATAGAAGAATAGAATTCAAAATATACAAAGAACACTTCAAACTTTTCCACAAAAGCAAAAACAAAAACAAAAACAAACAAACAAACAAACAAAAAAATACCAGTTACAAGTTGGACAAAAGACCTGGACAGATGTTTCAACAAAAAGATATATAGACAGCAAAAAAGCCCCAGAAAAGCTGTTTCACATCCCGTATCATCAGGAAAATTCAAGCTGAAACAATGAATACCACTGCTCACCTGCCAAAGTGGCCCAAATTCAGAACACTAGTAAGATGAAGTGTCAGGGAGAAGGCAGCATGACAGGAGGGCTCACTTGATATGGCTGAAAGGGGACAGCTACTGGAAAGAGGCAGCCTGGGTCTCACAAAGCCAATATACATTTGCCACATGATCCAGTGATTCATGGTTATTTTCCTAAAATATTGGTAAGTTACATGCACACAAAGTTCTGCACATGAGTGTTTATAGAAGCCTTATTTACAATGGTCAAAATTCAGAAGCAAGAAGGATGTCTTTCTGTAAGTGATTTGACAAAGAAACTGGGTCATCTTAAGGGAGAAATTGGTCAGTGATAAAAAATGAGCCATAACCTATAAAAACACATGGAGGAAATTCAAGGGCAGATATTCAGTGATGGAAAGCAATTTGAGAAAGCTGCATGCTGCATGATTCTAACTACATGACACTCTGGAAAATACCACCCTGAGTACAGTGAAAAGATCAGTGTTTGTGAGGGTGAAGGAGCCTGGGAAAGGATGGACATCAGGCATAGTGGAATTTTAGAAGATGATTAAGTATATGTGATGCAATGGTGATGATACTTGTCATTATGTTTGCTAAAACCCACAGACTTTACACCATTGAAATGGAACTCTACAAAAACTATTGACAAGAGTTAATAGCAGTGTGTCAGTATTGGTGCATGAGCTGGGCAAATAGACTGTCCTGCCATGAGGGCCAATTACAGGGGACCAGGTGTAGAAGAACTGGGTCCAGGGGAACTCTGGGCTTCCTTTCTGTATTTCAGTAAATCTAAAACTCCTCTAAAGAATAAAGCTAATTGACTAGATCATACCAAATGTATTGTCAAATGATGTGGCAAGAATATGGTAATATTGCAAATAGCAAACATTTCCATTAAACTAAAATCATAGAGTACTTGAAATAAAAACCTGGTGAATGAATCAAATGGTGCACTAGACCCAATGCCAAAGTGAGTTAGTAAATTGGATTATGGAATTAAGAGAATGAACCAATGTGTAGCACAGAGGCAGAAAGATAGGCATGTGAAGATGTCATTGATGTAGAAGTGAGGAAGAGAATTCTTATCTGGAATCAGTATTCTGGTAGAAGTAAAACTGTACCAAGCAATAATAGATAGGATCATTTCAGAACTGCTAAAAAGCAAAATTCAGGGACTCTTAAGGTCCAATATATCTGAAGAAGGATAAATAGAAATCTGCTCCTGGACTCACCAACAGAGGTGCAGCATTGAATCAAATCAGGTATCTTTAAAGCACTGAGAAAAACAAATAGCCTTCTAGAATTTTCTAACCAATAAAACTACTGTTCTATAAAAGGGATAAATTAGAAATGCTCTCAACAAAGGGTAAATATAAGAAAGCTTACTACCAACAATAGTTCAATATATTCTTTTTTTTTTTGAGAAAGAGTTAAACTCAGGAGCATTGGGCCACAGAGCCATGTCCCAAGCCCTATTTTGTATTTTATTTAGAGACAGGGTCTCACTGAGTTGCTTGGCAACTTGATTTTGCTAAGACTTGCTGAGCTGCTGCGATTACAGGTGTGCACCACAGAGACTGATGCAGGACATTCTTAATTAAGACCAGATGCACGTATGGAGAAAGAGAAGGGAGTCCAAGGCCACAGAATCATAATGAAACATGTCATGTATTTTGGTGATATAAAGTGATAAATTTCTAAATTAGAAATTTATAATAATTAATAAAGTAAGAACAATTAAGTTGCTATGTATTTATAACATTTAACTAAATAATAGCAAATAAATTCCAAGATTCTATGTCATATTCAAAGAAAAAAGAAAGTACTATGATATTAAGTTTCACAGTTCTGCATATGCCTGTTAAACTATTTAGAATTTATTCTAAAAGAAATAAAGTACATAAATTTAAATTATTAAAAAAGAAAAAGCAAGAAAGCGACAATGACAATTGTGCCAAAAAATAATGTAAAGTAAGAAGTAAAAATGTACAAAGTTAGATGTAAATTTCAACATTTTAGCTTTCACATTAAGTAGAAATGGAGTGAATATTCCAAATATTTTTATAAAAGACTCTTTAAAATAACCTTAATTAATAATTAGCAATAAATTCCATGAAATGAAAAATTTCTGGAGAAAATAACAATGTTTTATTGAAAGATAGTATCAATGAGCAAAATAAAGGAAGAAATACTGTGCTCATACAAAAGCGCTTCCAAGAGGAAAAATGGCATCCATTTCTCCAAGTTCATCTTAGTGCAATGTGATTCTTCTCAAAACACTGGTTGGTTTTTTATATGTATTAACAAGCTAGCTCTAAATGTATGTAAAAGAAACTAGCGAGGACAGCCCTATCTCTCTTCCAATAAGAAAAGAGGTGAGATGCTTTTCACACACATTACCCCCGAGGCTTCTGTAAAATAGCAGAAACCAGGCATCCCATTGTGCACAATGACAGACAGTCCAAGGGAGCAGAACATGGAGAAACAGTAAAGATTACCTGGCCTCTTGGAAACAGGAAAAATAGAATAACTGTGCTTATTATCCTTAATAATGGGCACCCAGCAATTTTCAATATTGGATCCCTTCAGAAACAGGAGCAGCAGCACCTGGAGTGATTGGTGATGAAGATTCTTAAGTGTCTCACAGGGATCACAGTAATGCCCACACCTTCTTTCACAGATCTCCTAGTGACTTTGATGCTTGCTAAGTGTGAGAACCTCCGGCCAGAGTTATCTGACAAATAAGCCTCATGGGAGTCTCTTAGGGGAATCCAATCTTTCTTGACTTACTTTTGTTGATAAGGATCCAAATGGTATAAAGTACAGCAAGTGCTTGTAGAAAATTAACATAATGCAAATGTATGGAAAAAGAGAAGTGCTTTCTGTCACGTAGAGAAGGACCCCTGAGGGTAAAGTTTCATTGCTCTGTAAGATGCTAGCCAGTTCTGTATTTTACATAGCCATCTTATACTAAGAACTCTTATGTAATAAGAGATGGCTCAAACTGCAACTATTTTTCTGACTTTCCTTGATCTAGTCTGGTATCTAATTTTCTTACTGAAGATTTATTGCATCTTTAAAACCATTTGCCACAGATTTGGGTAAGAATTGCTGTAAGCTTTTGAAAAGTGTACTAGGATGTAGGATAGAGGTGGAATTGCAGTAGAATGAGGTAGAAATTGACTACTTAAAAACTGGAGCTGAATGCCCAGCTATTCATAGGGAAAAATGAAATTTCTTCTGGGCCCACCCTGCAAATAATGGACTCTGACCAACTGATGTTCACAGTGAACATCACAAAACTTCAATCTCTCTCTCTCACACACACACACACAAAAAAAGTCAGTATGACTTTTTTAACTTAAGGTGGGAAAAATGTTTTAAATAAACATAGACAACAGAACTCAAAGAAAACCAACCAAGAAAGTAAACCAAGAAATCCAGCTACATTAAATGAAAAACTGCAACTTCTCCAAATCCACAAGGAAAGCAGAGAAAGGACAACCCATTTACTGGGGGTGCAGATTGGCAGCACATTTAACTAACAAAGGATTATTCATTGAAATATATACAGAAAAAACTTCTTCAAGTCAGTAATATAAAGAAAAGGAACATAATAGGTTCACTTCAGAGGAAAAATCTGGCATCTAAACACATGAACAGATGCTTAACCTCATCAGGAAAAAGTGCAAATTAAAAACAATAATGAGATGCCAATTGCACCCACCAGATTGGCGAAAGTCCCCAAGTCTGACAGTGCTGCTTGTTGGCAAGGATGGTTCCTTGGGAAGACCCTGGCTGCACTGCCAAGGCACTGGACAGCCACTTCCAGTTTCTCAGGACCCTGCAACTCCACTGTGGACTGGGCGTCCTAGAGAAATGTGTGTTCAGGAAGCCAGATGCAGGAATGGCTCCTGTCTTGCTGCTTGAACTGTTAATGAAAAAAAACCCGCTGGCCACAGGAGACCAGGCAAGGAAGCAGGTGTTTTCACAGAGATCATAATGCAGTCAGTGTGGAGAAACAGCTCCCATGTGGAGTGCCAGCAGGCGCCCCTACCTTGGACTGCAGAGGAAGGGAGGAGAGAGGGACACACCTTTCCTCTATACTTCAAGGTTCAAACTTGAAGCAAGGGGGCCTTTTATTCTGACACTGTTGGGGCAATTTTACAAGAAACATTGTGAACTCATTTACTGTTTCTTAGAATACATTTGTATGAATGGAAAACACTATTCTTACTTTTATTTTTTTTTTAATTTGTAAAGAATTAAACTTATAATCTAATCACTGGAATGGGTAAATTTTAGACAACCAGGTAGCAATATTTTTAGCATCTTGACAGATGTTCTGGAAAATAGGAAAATTCCAGCATTAAATAAACAAAATCCAGGTGTTCCCAGTGTTATTGTGACCACCACACGTTAATGTACTGAGAAGCCTTTGTAACTGATTTATTTATATTTTTGTTGCCATCCAAGGAGTGACAATATGACAAAAGAGACAATGGAAATAAAATGTACATTATGTTTGCATGAAAACCCAAAAGCATGATGGGAAGTATAAGAGTGAACTTCTATACCATAATGTATAAGCTGCTTAAGGTGAAGCAAAGTGAATTCTATGAAAAACTAGAGAATCCAGACTGTGCCCTTTTGCCAGCTGCCATTTTATTTTTGATTCCTGTGTTACCTGCATTTCCTGTTCCCAGGAATCCCCTTCCTACAGCAGCCTAAGCTGTCATCCATTTTACTCTGCTCTTTCCTGCTGTTACCACATGACCCTAGTTAACATTTTCAAGAAAATTTTGCAAAAGTGTACACCCAGAAAATGTTTACAAAATCACATTGAGGGTATGTTGCTGCTTTCCAAGATAATATGCAAGGTTTAAAAGGGTATTCTTTTTACATTACACCCCCAAATCCCACTTCAACTCAAAAAGTAGTTTATTGAAAATAAACACTTCAGGAAAAATATATTGTTCCATAAAGAGAAAGACAAATGGTAGCTGTTAAAATATTGAAATCATCAATTTTACAATATGGACAAGAACTGAAGTCTTGTAAATGAAACCATCCCTCCCTCTCCTGCCCCAGCCCAGCCCCCCAACCTCACTTAGATTTCACTTGCTCACTCCTCTGGGAGAAAAGAGGGCTTTGCCGAAACAAGAACAGATGGATGGAAAATAACCCAAAATATGGGAAAGCTGAAATGCTTTCAGTTTTGATTGATTCAGATTGATAAAGTCATTTTCATTTGGCTCTACATATGTTAAGGTGCTAGAGTAATTTTGTGAAGGAGCCCAACTGTGTAATGATAGATGTGCAAAAACTGATTAAGCATGTGCCCTCCCTCTCTAGGCTGCTCTGCAACCAGCATGCTTTGCTTCTTCTGGAGCTCGCTATCCTCTGTGCACCTGAGACCACTTGTGGGGTTCCAAGAAACCAAGCAGGGTCATGGGGGGGGTGATGTCAACAATGACACATCTCTTGGCCACCTCCATTTCTGATATGAGATGCTAAGAACCAGCTTTTAGCAGGTGATCCTTGGTGCCAGGTGTGCCAAGGGCAGAGAAGAAGACCATGCAGGGCGGGGATGGCTGACTGCATCAACCACCACTGTGCAGTCTTCTTCAGGCAAGTAGTGGCTTCTCCTCCTTCACCTGCCACACTGTTAATGTACAGAAACATCTCAGGCAGGATAAGGCCCCCACTTCTTATCCCAGCTCCTAACATCCAGGAGCAGGTAGGGTGTTTGAGATTTAACAGGTCACTGCTCTGACCTTCTGACCTGTGGAGAGCAGCTTCCTCCATGCCTTCCCATGAAAGATGGGTCAACGTGGCCTACTCTGGGGAGACGGAGATGCTCTCTCACTGATCAGGTGACATTTAGAGGCCTGTTGGGCCCTGGAAAACCAGAGGTGCAGGTTTGCACAAAAGTCTCTCCCGTGGTGATTAGCAGAAAGGTAAAAGGGACAGTGCAAAGGAGTGTGCTCACTGAGCTCAGAATGGCTTCTTTTTTCTCAGGGCAGGAGGCAGAGTTTCCCTGGAGGAATCCAAGGCTTGATGTAGAGGGGTAGGAATACACTTAGGTGACCATGTGGGGAAGCTCTGGAGCCCTGGAGGGCTGGCTTTCCTGGCTCTGGTTTATCTATGATCAGACCAGTGACTACACCACCTTGATTAATGTCATCTTCTAGTAAGTCAAGAATTAGACTAGGGTGCATTCTCTTGCTCTGTCTTTCATTTGTTGGCTTTTAAAAGATTCAATGTAAAATTTTAATTGAAAAGTAAAAGAAGGAAACATTTACAGTTAATTTATGGCCCAGGCAATTTGATAAAATTTAATGCCCACATGTAATAAACATCAAGAAATGAGGAGTAGAATGCACTTCTCTGCTAAATGCCTGGGTGGAGTTCATGCAGTACTGCAGCTCCTGGGGAGGTGGGAAAGGGGGCTGCTCACCACCCGCTACCCCATATTGCAGCCACAACTACATGCATAGTCAGGAAGGAAAAAAACAACAGAAATAATTAGAATGTTCGTTAGGGGCTGGAAATATGTCTCAGTTGGTAAAGCGCTTGCCTGGCATTCACAAGGCCCTCAGTTCAATCCCCATCACCACACACAAACACACACACATACACACACTCAAAAAAAAAATAGAATGTTGGTTAGACTGACTTCACAGAGACCCCCAAAGTGATCATGTCTCCTATAACAGCTAAGACCCTGGGTTAACATGGTAGATCCACAATAATAGGGTCCCAGGCTTCTTTATTCCTATGACTCTACCATCCCCAGATCATTTTTTGTCACTTAGCCACACATAGAATTATGTCCTTATCTTCATGATTCCAAACAGTTATCTAGAACCTGTGCATTTATATTCCAGATTGAAGAAGGGTGTAGGAAAACCATTTTTGATGGTTGACTGCTGACAGCTTTAACTTCCAGCTATCTCTTTCTGAGAAGTCAATGAGAAATCCCAGGTCCTCCCTCCTTTGATGTCAGCAGAAATTTCAAACTATACAAAAAAACCCTAACTCCAGCCTCATCCCCCAACCACTCAAAAACCTTACGTCAGTCACTGTTCTCTTTTCTTCCCAGAGAACCTCATTATGTAAATGCATAAATTACTGCTACTGTTTTGGTATGTGCGTAGTGTTGTCTGTCTTGACATTTAAACCAAATTTTGCGCAGGGTTTCATTATGTTTTTGCAGCTTATCACAAAACAAAAGCGATTCAGCAAATGTCTCATCTCATAAAAAGCACACATGGCATTTCTGCTCGCATTTCATTGGTCATAACAAAGTCACTTGAGAAGCTAATGAGCCATACCTTAGCTGCAAGAGAGCCTGGAAGATGGAGTCTCTACTGAACAACCATGGGCTCAGCTCAAATTGTAGGGTATGTTGCTAAAGGAATAAAGAGAGAATGACACTGTGGTTTGCATCATCCTTTTACAGATGCAGAAAAAATTACTTAGATTAAATAAATTGTTAAAGATAACAGAACCAGAATTCCATATCCATAAACCCTGATGCTATTGCAGAGAGAAGAACCACTTATCTACTAATAGTTATGCCCAGGAGACTAACTTCCTAGAGTGTAGGTATTGTGCATTTACTTTCTTGAAGGAGTCTACTAAGTTCCCGATCAGCACCGGTTGTTACTGTGAAAGAAAAATACCAGAGATTCACAACTGATTTTTGTGGTATTTCCTGGATAACACAGTCACTTGGAATGAGGCTCTTGGTTTCTTGATGGGTAGGAGTGCTGTGGATGAGGAACAGAAGCAAAGAAAAGAAAGGGGAGGCTGATTTATTTTTCCCATCTATTTTTCCCTGTGTCAGCACATGCTGTATTAAAGTTTTCTTATAGATTTCTGTTTCTGTCCCTTTCCCTAGACTGGAATTGCCATAATTATTCTGTAGTGGCAATGGATGGTCCACTGCCTGGCATGTGACAGATATCTTATAAATGACTTTTGACTACCTTATTTTGTGAACTGAAGAAGTGGAGGTTGAAGGAAGGATGGAGACACAATCAGGGATTAGAAAGATGCCATGTCAGTTTTACTGCAGGAATGCTCTAGGAAAACCTGCCTCCAGACACTGGCTAACAACAACTGTGATTCACATTTTCACCACTCCTGACTCTATGTATTGGTGAACTTAGCTCCAGGATGTGTTCTGGTATACTTTATGCATTTCTTCACTGTCTTGGGCAAACTGCTATTTGGGACATGGATCCTCAGGGTAAATGGTAGAAGCAAAAACATATGGTGCCCCTTCAGGCTTTGGCTTAAAATTGGCATTCTGTCTCTTCTGCTCCTATTCCATTGGACAGCATTGGTTATGTGGCCAAATGCAATATTACTGAGATGGAGAAATGAATTCCATTCACTTTTCTACCCCAAGGCTACAAAATATGTGAGAGTGAACGGCTGAATGATGATCTACTAAAGTGGACCAAAAGAAGCCAAGGATCTTCTTTATTCCTCCAGTGAGAATCTTTAAAAAGGTGGCTGCTGTGGTCCTTCTGTCACTTTCTTTGAGGATTTAGGGTAGGAAGAAACAATAATTCCCATTATCCATTGCCTTCCTTTTAATCTTTATTTTTATACATATGGTAACAAAGATTGAACCAAGGGAACTTAGATACTGAGGCAAATCTTGAGTTTATTTATTTATTTATTTATTTATTTATTTATTTTTGATACAGGGAATTGAAGTCATGGGCACTCAACCACTGAGTCACATCCCCGACTCTACTTTGTATTTTATTAAAGACAGGGTCTCACTATGTTCCTTAGCATATCACTGCTACTGAGTGTGGATTTGAACTCATGATCCTCCTGCCTCACCCTTCCTTGACTCTGGAATTACAGGGGTGTGCCACCATTCTTAGCTTTCTTATTTTTTGTTTTGAGACAGGGGCTTGCTGAGTTTCTGAGGCTGACTTTGAATTTGAGATACTTTTGCCTCAGCCTCCTGAGATTCTGGGTTTACAGATGAGCACTCACACTCCCAGCCTCTCCTCTTTATTAGAATAATGCAGATGTTAGTTGGGCAAATGATGTCTACTAGAGTACACATTTTTCACGATTTCTTTACAATCTCGTGTGGCCATGTGACTAAATTTCAACCAATGGGATGATGCTAAAGTTGCTTCAAGAAACTTCTAATGTCTCTCAGACTCTGTTCTCCTTCCTTTGGCTAGATACAGACTCACTTGGATGATTAAGTATCCTTGGCCATGGCCATGAAGATGAGGTCGACATTCCAGCAGATGCTTGAGAAAACAATAGAAAGAATCTGGGTGTCCACACAAGCTCTGGGGTTTACTCTGATTTTCTATCCAGCTTTGAACCACACGTGAGAAAATAATACAATTCTCATGTGTTCTACTATTTTAACTTGTTGTCCCTTAGCTCCTAGAGGGAAACCTGCTTGCAATCCTTCTGCCACAACATCCCAGCTCCTAAAGGTCTTTGGTTCATTCCTCCTGACCCCACTCATCAAAATGTGCTCCAAATCCCTTTTGGTTTTGTTTTGCAAAATTGAGAGAGAATGGATGAAAAAAATGTGAACTACAAAGAGTAGTCAAAGGAATCCAAGAAATGAGGCATAGACTGATCAAGTTTATCACAGCAATGCCTCACTCCACCATGACCTTGATCAGAAAAGTCTAATTGGGGGCTAGAAATTTAGAGAATAAAAAATTTAAAACAATGACAAAGAATGGTAAAAATTTAAATGTTTCAACATTTTTATACATAGCATATGTGCCTCCAGATTGATGGAGAAAACATAGGGTTTGGGATCTACCAACAGTAACTTCCAGGAGGGCCTGTTGTTAACATCACCCTGTTTGTGATTCATATATGAAAAATCAAAGTTGGCTTGAGGGTGTGTTTCAGGGCCTCTCACATGAGGCAGCCCAAATTCCCAAGCTCCAGTCCCTACACTTGGGACTCACTCCATGGGCTCACACTTTTTTTAATGCTCACCTTGTAAAATTTCCAATTAATACAGCATTGTGGTCACCTTATGGAGTTTCTTGTTACCTAGGATTTAGGCTGTTTTTCTCCAACCAGCATCATCTCATTTCCTGCTTTTTCTTATCTGGACTTATTACTATGCTGTTTCTTTCTTGATAAGAACCAGGACAATTACTCCAAACTTCTTGAAATTATTTTTCTTGATTCTAAGTTTAGTTAAGAGTGACTTGTGTCACCCTTAGGCCATTGCCAGGGAGTCAGGTGACCGCATATGTCCCAGAATCCAGTGGGAATTTTATATTTTCAAATCCCAAAGTCTCATAATCTCTTATTTATAAGTATCTTTTGCTTCCACAAGCAGTACGAAAAGAAGGAACTGAGTTTGATTGTGCATGCCTAAAATACCAATGACTTAGAAGCTAAGGTAGAAGGATTGTGAGTTCAAATCTAGCCTCAGCAAAAGTGAGGCACTAAACAACTCAGTGAGACCCTGTTTCTAAATTAAATACAAAACTGGACTGAGAATGTGGCTCAGAAGTCAAGTACTTCTGACTTTAATTCCCAGTACGTCCCTCCAAAAAAAAAAAAAAAGAGAGAGAGAGAGAGAGAGAGAGAGAGAGAGAGAGAGAGAGAAAGAAAATTTTAAATCAACATTTTCTCTTCTCCAGGGATTTTTCCATCTGGTTTATGATATATCTGAAAGATACTATAGTGAACAATGAGTTTTTGGTCAAAGATAGAAGAGAAGAGAGGGATCCAAAGTGAGGGGAGATGGAGCTGGGTGCACTGACACATGCCTGTAATCCCAGGGGCTTGGGAGGCTGAGATAGGAGGATTGTATGTTCAAAGCCAGCCTCAGCAAAGGTGAAGAGCTCATCAACTCAGTGAGACTCTGCCCCTAAATAAAATATAATATGTGACTGAGGAAATAGCCCAGTGGTTGAGTATTCCTGAGTTCAATCCTCAGTACCAAAATACATAAAAGTGAGTGAAATCAGATAATATAGCAAAGCGGAGGATAGAAGGAAGAGAGAGAAGGTTTAAAAGTTTTTCCTCAATAAAAAATGTGGGATTCTAAGCATGGAATTCTTCTTTCACACTAGACTTTATAAAAACAGATACATCCACTTATTGTGATGAGATCACCCTTCTGTTGTTGATGACTGCCTCTCCTCTTGGCTCTGGCTGTACCACACCAATATTTTCACAGGAAGAATAAGGTAGTAACAGAAATAATATTTTTTCTTAAAATAATTCATCTCTTTTCCACCAACATGCAGGGAGCTGATCCTGCCAGCCGTGCTATGGGAAGACCACTCTAAATCGGGTAGGTTTAGTCTGATGCTGTCTTTCCAAGAACACCCAGGAGCCAAGGCAGAACTTGGATGAACTTGAACTCGGGGCTACAGGTCCTCTGATATTTTTCTCATCCTTTGTGTTTATTGGGGGCTAGTTGCTTGCCTCCTTGGCTGCATGCCAGTCTCTCCACGGCAGAGGATGCTCTTCTCACCAGCCTCAGCTTCCCTTTGCTGGCGGCTCCTTCCATGGCCTCTCTCTAGGACCTATAGAATTTCCTATGAATACAGAATCATTGGAAAAAAACATATTGAACAGAAAGAGTTTATTTATTTTTCTTGCAACTAGGTTTTCCCATTTCGACAGAAAAAGGAGAGAGAGTGTGTGAGAGAGAGAGAGAGAGAGAGAGAGAGAGAGAGAGAGAGAGAGAGAGATAGTCTTCATTTCCTAAAGGTCTGAATGCCTGGAAAATTCTTCTGTGTGCACACATGATCCATTTCCTGGCTGCAAGGATGAATGGGCTCAGAGAATTTGAAGGATATTAAGCATATTTATAATGGAGTTAGCAATATAAATATGTCAAGTACAGACAGAAATGTCATAATTCCTATTTGATTTAATGTAAAAGATACTCCAGTTGTTTCTGTCTTCCCATTTTACAAAATAAACAAAGTAGGGAAATGGACTCAGAATTCTCCCTGTCTTCATTAATTGCAATTTTGAGGCTTCTCTTGCCTACAAAAGACTCAGATAATAATGCTTAATGTCACTTTGCAGATCAGTGCCAAAAGGCACAGAAAGTGTGCTGCCAGGCCAAGTGGCCTGCAGTGATGTACATGCTTTGTGGCCATGTCCTCAGTGCCTAGGGTATCAGGGGATCCTCAGAGTAAATTCCAGGCAGCAGGATGGAAATAGTCTGGAGCATTGGAAGCTCAGGTTTAAATCCTGCTTCTGTCCACACTGACAGCAGGACCCCAGGCAATGTCCCCATCCCTCTGCCAACAGTTGGGTTTTCTCATCTTTGAAATGAGTTAACATTTCCAAGTTGGTCAATGTCACTACAAGACATCTAATGCTCCATGAAGCAGTAGAGTAAATGTTCAAGGTTAGGAGATATATGATCTCAAGATTGGCCATTTTCCCATTTTAATTCAAAATCAGTGTTTTCTGACACTATTCCTTCAAGTCCAGAGATGGAGGGAATGTGTCACTATAAGAAAGTCTAAAAATGTTGAGGCAGATCATGAATTCAAAAATTACTAATTTTTCCCTATAACTTGTCAGTTCGAAGTCAGAAGCATTATCCAGACCAGTGAGCTGTCTGTATTAACTGAAGTGGTAGGTCAAAATATTCCTTGTTCCTCCTGCTGGTCATTCCAGCAGGGACGTGGCCCATATCTGCACAGGCAAAGAAAAGTTTAGAGGGGAGAGGAATTCTCTAATCCTCTTGCATCCTGGGTTCCTCTTGTCTTAACAGGGAAAAAGGGAACACCACCCAGAGAAGATTGTGAGGATGATATGGTCTCACCACATAAAGAGCTTCAGGCAGTGCTCGCCTAATCCAGTGCTCACCTAAGCCAGTGCTCTCCAAGTGTTTGTTACTGCTTGTGTCACATCAGGATCAATAGAAAAATGTTTTCAGAAAAAAATTAATTCTCAGATGAGAAATCCAAGGCTTGTGCTTGGGAACCAATGCACTGAAGGTCATTCAATTTGAACCAGCATTTCACTGATATTTTTCAGACACTGTCATCACAGTAATAATCACATGGGTACCATCTATTGATCCCATTTCTCTGTTCCAGGCATGATCTAAGCTTCTCTCAACCTTTATGTAATTAAATTTTCACTATTGCTCTGTGAGGCACTATCCCCATCTTATACATGATGAAACTGAGAAAGAAAGGACATTGACTGAGATCAGATAGCTGGTAGCTTGATCTGATATTTTTCTCCAGAATGCTCACCAGCCCATCAGTCAGGCCCGGAAACCTGGTTTTCTCTCTGTGTGTCTCTGTTTCTGTCTCTTTGTCTCTATCTCTGTCTCTCTCTTTCTCTCTCTCTCTCTCTCTCTCTCTCTCTTTCTCTCTCTCTCTCACACACACACACACACACACACACTCACACTGCTTGTACTACAACTTCTCTTGTGATTATTTGTATCATGTACACTTCTCAACTTCTCACATATTTTCTCCCAAATGTCCACTTATCTCTCACCAACTAAACTCCATGAGAAATGGGGCCTCCCCAAACTTTGGCATTTTTCTTTCACAGGTCCTAGATGCTCTTGTCCAAGCAGCCCTACCCTGGTCCCCAAGTGCTTTGGGGAGCCTTGAAAGCTACAGTGTCCTAAATTTACCTACCATCTCCCAATCTTTTCTGCTGCCCAGCATGACTCCAATGCAGAGCCCTTAATCCCTTGCTGAACCACAAAAGGATCAGAAGACCACCAACTCCAATTTACAATCAAGCAAGCTTGTATTTATGTCCACTGACACTTTCCAGGACTGTCTCTCCCAAAAACACAAGGCTAGAAATCAATCTCCTAGATCTCCAGGAACCAGATCTTATAACACAAAAGTTCCAAAAGGGTTGTCTTGAGAATTGAGAGTTCAGGATTTTGACAAGCATAATACAAAGGCAGGGAGTTGATTAATGATCTACATGGCTTCATATTTCAAGGAAGAGAGTCATTTCAGATGCAAATATAAGAATTGATGAGGTATCACTGAGATTTCAGAGAATGTTGTTATCTGATCAGGGAAAGCCAAGCTTTCAAGGCATGGGCAGAAATTCTGAACAAGTTTAGAAATCACAGAAATTTATAGTAAAACAGAAATTACCTTTTCATGACTTTGTAATGAGATGGCTCCCAAACTGAAGATAAAATTATACTGGGTTCACCACTCTTCCACCTAAAGGTGACTGATGAGCCCATGCACATTGGCCTTTCTTACCTCCTCAACCAAAATCCAAAATAGGTGAGAATTTTTAAAAATATTTTTTTAGTTGTAGTCAGACACAATAGCTATTTTTAATTTACTTTTATGTGGTACTGGATTTGAACCATGGCCTTGCATGTGGTAGGTGAGTGCTGAACCACAACCACAGCCCAAGAAGAAAATTTTCTTTAAAATGTATAAATGCACAAGATTAGAAAGATAGGAGAAGAGGCCACATACAACAGAAATTTGGAAACTTGAGAGAAGGTGCATGAAATGGAATGGAAAATGTTCAATCTTGCATCAGCTGCAGGGCAAGCTGGGAACCAGTCTGATTTTCATTACCTGAATCTCCAAACTCTTGGAAATTGTGGCATGTGAGAATGAAAATATGAGAATATCATGGAGCCCTCCTTTACCCTTAACAGCTAGTAGCACATGACTCCTCAGGCCCATTAATAAGTGAGCATATTTATTGGCACTCTCCAGAAAAGGAATTCACTAGGTAGTATTTTCAAAATATATTTACTCACAAAATTTTTATATTTATTTCTTCTTCCTTTTCTTCTTCTTCTTCTTCTTCTTCTTCTTCTTCTTCTTCTTCTTCTTCTTCTTCTTCTTCTCCTTCTCCTTCTCCTTCTCCTTCTCCTTCTCCTTCTCCTTCTCCTTCTCCTTCTCCTTCTTCTTCTTCTCCCTAAAGATGGAACTCAGGGGTACCTGGCCACTGAGGCACATACCCAACCCTATTACGTATTTTAATCAGACACGGGGTCTCACTGACTTATTTAGTGCTGGGTTTTTGCTGAGGCTGTATTTGAACTCATTATTCTTCTGTCTCAACTTGCCAAGTTACTGGAATAACAGGCATGCATCACCACATCATAATTTTTCTACCTTTTAACATCTTGAGGAACACAGCTAGGGCTATATCATTAAAATTTGTCTGGGAATTGAGATGGGAGTATTTATCAGAGGTCTTTTCTCAGGTCAGCAAAATCTAATAACGAAGGGAGGCATCACTTATTCATTAATAGTGGGTTTGTTTAATAAACATAATGTGTACTAGGCATGGTTTTGTACACACCTTTAATTTTGTCTGCTCGGGAGGCTTAAGCAGGAGGATCACAAGTTCAAAGCCAGCCTCAGTAACTTGACAAGGCCCTAAGTAATTTAAGGAGACAATGTCTCAAAATAAAAAAAAAAATAATAAGAAAAAGGGTTTGGAATCTGACTCAGTGGTTAAGTGTTTCTAGGGTCAATTTTTATTATGCAAAACACAACAAATTAAAAACCCCTAAACAAGCAAAAACAAACCACTATATGCCAGGCTATATTTGTTCTTTAATCCAAGAACAAGATCACGCTGTTACCATGCTTAGAAAACTGACCTTCTAGTGAGAGAGTAATCAATGCCTGTCTCCATTTAGTTCTATTCACATAACAGAAAGATCTACGCCTGTCATGTTCTTCTACAAAGCCATCTCTCTATAGATTATTCAGGAAAAATGCATTGTCTCCATGGGATGTGGCTCAGTTTTTGGTTTGTGCACCTCTCCCTAGTGCACCCCTGCCTCCACCTCCTAACTGGAGATGGTTTACAACTGACAGACTTGAACTTCAAGTTGAGGGCAAAGTGGGATTTCCAGTCAGGTACCACATAAGATGGAATATCATTGATTGCTAGATCATGGGTAAACAGGCAGTTTCTGTAAAAGGCCAACTAGTAAATATTTTAGGTGCTATGGTCCATGAGCAAAATCAAGATTATTATGTATAGACCTATGTAACAAAATAGAAAACAAATTTCTACAACTTTATAATATTAACTAAATTGAAAACATAAAAAATATTGAGTACTTTTTTTATAATACAGGTAACCTAATAAGAACAGTGGTTATATTTGAGGTATAATGATGGGAGCCTTTAGCCAAGTAGGTATGACAATTTCCTTGCCAGCGTACCCCCATGTTGCTTAGTGGAAGGTGACCTTGCTCAAGGACCAGGGCGGATCCTTGTTTAGGGTGTTCCCGGTTTAGGATAATCCGAGTTTAGGGCATTCATGGTTTAGGAAGATTATTCCTGCTGGGAATAGGGCATATCCTGCTGCCTGAGTTCCTCTTGAGTTCTTAGGGTCAGACAGTATATTTGGGAGACAGAAGCCCAGTGGAGTGGTGGATTTGGGAAGAGAACGTGGATTTCCCCAGAGCGTGTTTGTAGAAGGCTGGTGTGAGATCGGGAATAATGAATTGCTGTTTGAATCTACAAAGCTGTGAGTGGCTCATGATTTGTGCCCAGCCAGACTGCGGCATCTGGTGGCCCAAAAGGGGAACACCTGAAGCTTGGGGGTAAGTAAAATTGCTCGCCCCTGAGAGAAGGAGAGAGAATGGGTGATCATTTCAAAAAAAAAAAATGTGTTCTTCTTTTGATTTATTTTGTTTTTCTTTCAAGCTGCCTATACCTAGAAATTTCTCAGGCAAACTGGAAAAAAATGGTTGACTAAAGGTTTGAAGTTTGTCGGCCCTGAGGAAGAGAAAATTGATAAAACAATTTTTTATTCTTTTTTTGTTTCATTCAGTTTCGGTTTTGTTTTGTGTTATCTTATTGGGTTGCGTTATCTTTATAGTAGATTAAAACAAACTGAAAAGATGTTAAGTAAATTGTTAGAGGTTCAGAACATGGAGAAAGACATTTTAGATCAAGCAAAAGAGAAGGTCTCTCGAGCTAGTCAGACAGAGGAAGAAAATTTAAAGGAAAAGGGGTTGTTAAGAAAAAGGCCTCAACAGGAGGCTGTTACTAACTGCGTTTTATCACAAGAGGGAGTAATTCAACCAACAGCCCCACCGATAGAGACAGCTGAGTGGCCCTCAAACCCCGTAGTTGATAATTGGGATCTTGAAACAGGACCTCAAAGATTAGCATGCCCTGTACTTGAACAGGTAGGAGGGCAGTGAATTCACCATGCTTTAGACTTTAAAACAGTGAAGCAGTTAAAGTAGTCTGTAACAACCTATGGTCCCCAAGCTCCCTTCACGGTAAGCATGGTCGAGTCCATTACTAACTTGGACATGACGCCAGCTGATTGGGCTAGCATGTGTAAATCTGTGGTAAATGGAGGACAATATTTGTTATGGAAGGTTTCAATGAGGAATTTTGCGCGGAGACAGCTAGGCGAAATGTAGCATCTGGTTACCCTCAAAGAAATCTAGAAATGTTGTAAGGAAAAGGACCTTATCAGGGTCAGCAGCAAGAAATTGAATATGATCCTGCTATATATGCACAAATTGCTGCAGACACAGTTAGGGCATGGAAGACTTTACAAGGACATGGATATTTACAATGTCAGCTATCTAAGGTAATACAGAGAGCTAATGAACCTTACGCTGACTTTGTAGATAGGCTAATTCAAACGGCTGCCAAAATTTTGGGGGATACGGAACAAGCAATGCCATTAATAAAACAACTGGCTTATGACCAAGCAAATCGTTGCTGCAGAGAGGTTATTAGACCATGGAGACATGAAGATTTAAACACATATATTAAATAATGTAGAGATATTAATGAACAAGGGCAAGTCTTGGCAGCTGCAGTACAACAGGATTTACATGCCAGGCCTAAAGCATGCTATGATTGTGAACAAACAGAACATTTTAAAAGGAGTTGCCCCATAGGAGGAGGGTTTAACAAAACTAGGTATCAAAGAAATAGAATACCGGGTATTTGCCCACGATGCCATAGAGGGAGACATTGGGCTAATGGATGCTGTTCTCAAACCACCATAGAGGGAAATTCCTTATCAAAAAACGGACAAGGACCAGGTATTTACCCACGATATTGTGGAGAAAGGCATCAGGCTCCATTGCCAAAAAACGGACAAGGGGGCCCAATGCTCCGGGCCCCACAACCACAAAATACGGGGCAGTAGAGGAACCCAGCAACACCATCAGAATAGTGCCCAGGACACATTGTCTATTAAATCCCTCATCATACAAACATGAGGGAGCGCAGGGTTGGATATCTACACCTCTGCCAGAGCAGTACTAACTCCAGAAATGGAAGTTCAAATTATTCCCACAGGAATAAAAGGACCTCTTCCCAAAGGGACAGTAGGCTTATTATTGGGATGTAGTTCATCTACATTAAAAAGACTTATGATAAGTCCTGGGGTAATTGATCCCGATTATGTAGGTGAAATAAAAATTATAGCTAGTTCTCCAAGAGGTATATCAGTAATTTCACCTGGAGATAGAAGAGCACAGTTGTTAATAATACCCAGCCTACATAATAAATTTCCTAGTCATAGTGTAGAAAGAGGTTCTAGGGGATTAGGCTCCACAGGTGTAGATTGAGCTATGCTGTCTTTAAATTTAGATTCTCGCCCAATGCTAAAACTAAATACTCAAGGACACGAGTTTAATAGGCTACTGGACACAGGTTCTGACCTTAGCATCATATCTAGTAAGGAAAGGCCGAAACATTGGCCATTACAACAAGCCACTCAAATGCTTCAAGGCCTAGGAGTGGCGACTAATCCCCATAGAAGTGCAGTGGTATTAGATTGGAAGGATCCTGAAGGATGTGAAGGAACCATACAGCCATATGTATTGGATAATCTTCCTATAAATTTATGGGGACGAGATGTCCTAGATCAATTAGGTTTGACGTTAACAAATAACATCAATCCTAATGCGGCCACTACTAGAGCTAGACAAGGTTTTAGGAAAGAAAAAAGATTAGGAAAACAAGGACAAGGTATAGCAGCGCCAATTCAAATAGATCAAGGAACAGACAGACATGGGTTGGATTTTCAGAAAGGGCCACTGAGACAATCAAAATTACTTGGAAACCAGAAAGACCAGTGTGGGTTCCTCAGTGGCCCCTGACTAAAGAAAAGATACAAGTAGCCCATGATCTGGTCAAACAACAATTAGCGGAAGGACATATACAACCTTCCATATCTTCCCATAATACTCCTATTTTTGTCATCAAAATGAAATCTGGTAAATGGAGATTATTGCAAGATTTAAGAGCCATTAATAATGAGATGGTTATTATGGGACCTGCCTAATCAGGGATTCCTCAATTGTCTGCTTTGCCAAAAACCTGGCACGTTTTAGCTATAGATATTAAAGATTGTTTTTTTTTTCAATTCCAATTCATCCAGAGGATAGTCCACGTTTGGCATTTACTATCCCTGCATTAAATAATGAAGGTCCTGATCAGAGATATGAATGGAAAGTACTGCCTCAAGGGATGGCTAACAGTCCAACTATGTGTCAAATATATGTTAACAAAGTAATCCAGCCACTTAGAAATCAAAATCCTGAACTACAAATATTTCATTATATGGATGATGTATTATTGGCACATAAAGATAAAAACATATTGCTGGAATGTTATGCCATAATTACAAACTTATTAAAAAATTATAATCTAGAGATAGCAATAGATAAAGTACAAGTAAATTTTCCAATTAATTATTTAGGAGTTCTATTATCCTCAACCCTGGTCCGTCCACCAAAAATTCAAATATGAGTAGATCAACTCAAATCACTTATCGACTTTCAAAAGTTATTGGGAGACATAAATTGGAAAAGTCCTAATCGGGGCATACCAACAGGAGAGTAGGGACATTTATTTGATATTCTAAAAGGTCCATCAGATCCAAACTCACCTCGCATGTTAACTCCTAAAGCAAGAAAGGCATTAAAAATTATTGAGACATATATGAAAAATATACATTTGGATAGAATCGATATGTTTGCCTTTATTATTTATTGTACTACCAACAAAAAATATTCCTACAGGAGTATTTTGGCAAGAAGGTCCATTATTGTGGATACATTTATCTTATTTTCCTAACACTATTCTTACTAGGTATCCTGAGGCTGTAGGACAATTAATACTCAAAGGAATAAAAGCAGTGAAGGGAGTGTTTGGAATTTCTCCCAATAAAATTATTACTCCATATACTATGGATCAAATTGATGAGTTAGCTAATGAGTTAAACACTTGGGCAATAATCATGTATAAATCTAATGTTACATTTGATAATCACTTACCATCTAATGCTTTCTTGTCTTTTTGGTCTAAGCATCCTATAGTTTTTCCAAAAATGACAAGAAAAACCCCAGTCATGAATGCTCCAAATATATTCACTGATGGGTCAAATAATGGTAAAGCAGCAGTAGTTACCCCTCATCAAACTTTTACATTTTTAGTACCCATACAATCAGCTCAAAGGCTAGAGCTTAATGCAGTTTTACAAGCCTTTTTGTTGTTTAAAGATTCTGTATTTAATTTATTTTCTCATAGTCAGTATGTAGTTAATGCTATAGTATCTCTTGAAGATGCTGGTAGGATTTTCCTTTCCTCTACTGTTTTCTCTTTGTTTTCCACTATACAAAGTCTAATCTGGGAGAGAAAAGATCCATTCTTTATAGGACATATTAGGGCACATACTGGATTGCCTGGAGCCCTTAGTTTGGGCAATGATTTAGCAGATAAAACTACACGACATACATATTTTGTCTACACTAGAAGAAGCTACGAATTTTCATAAAAAATTCCATGTTAATGCTAATACTTTACAAAAGCATTTTAAAATAACTAAGGAACAAACCAGACATATAATAAACCAATGTCAAAATTGTGTGACATTTTTACCACAAGTTAATCTTGGAGTCAATCCTAGAGTACTGATACCTAACCATATTTGGCAGATGGATGCCACACACTTGCCAGAATTTGGAAAATTAAAATATTTATATGTTACAGTTGATACTTCTTCTGGATTTTTGATGGGCTCCCTTCATGCCAGAGAAAAAACTAAAGATGTTATAGCTCATTGGTTACAAAATTTTGCCACTGTGGGCGTTCCTAAACAGTTAAAAACTGATAACAGTCCTGGCTATACCTCTACCTCTTTTGTTCCAGTGCCGGTGAAGACAAAGATAAAACCAAACTACACCTTCAATGAGAGCTATCACAGTAAATTGTATAAACTGATGCATCAATGAATATAACTCAACAAGTAATGCTCAATGAAGGAGTCAACTTACTTTGGGAGGAAACGGACTTTGGGAGGAGACGGACATATTGATAGATTCCTCTGCTTTGAACTGCTTGCAGAACTTGCCTGGAATATGTAACTATCGTTTGGTGCAACAAATTGTGGTAATGCTGGCATATCTTTGCTGATGGTGTCACCAGTGATGCAATTTTTATTTCCTTGCGAGCACACCCCATGTTAATTGTGGTAGTGCTGGCATATCTTTGCTGATGGTGTCACCAGTGATGCAATTTTTCCAAAGGAGCTGTCAATTGGCTTGGTGTCGTGGCATTTCTGTATCCTCCTCCCTTCTGCTAGTGATGGTCTAAAATTTGGGGGCCAATGGCTGTATGCTGGACCGGTAGTCAGTGACAGGTATGATCTAATTGCAGTGGTATCAACCTAAGACAGGAGGCTGACGCCTAAAGGTCAGTTTTCCGATGACGGGTAAGAACCATGTGTTGAATTGGACAATCTACCAGGCATGGTCCTTAAGCCACATCAACCTCACTCCCCCACTGGCACCAAGGCCAAATTTGGGGGCCAACAGAGGTGAGGCAAAGAACCTCACCCCCCCACTGGTGCATAGACCTATCCTCAAGTATGGCTGTATGCTGGACAAGTAGTCAGTGACGGGTATGATCCAGTTGCAGTGGTATCAACCTAAGACAGGAGGCTGATGCCTAAAGGTTAGTTTTCCACTGACGGTTAAGAACCATATGTTGAATTGGACAACCTACCAGGCATGGTCCTTAAGCCACATTACTTGTTGTTTAATTAATCAGAAGGGGGAGATGCTGGGAGCCATTAGCCAAGTAGGTATGACAATTTCCTTGCCAGTGTACCCCCATGTTGCTTAGTGAAAGGTGACCTTGCTCAAGGACCAGGGCGGATCTTTGTTTAGGGTGTTCCTGGTTTAGGATAATCCGAGTTTAGGGCATTCAACGTTTAGGAAGATTATTCCTCCTGCTGGGAATAGGGCATATCCTGCTGCCTGAGTTCCTCTTGAGTTCTTAGGGTCAGACAGTATATTTGGGAGACCGAAGCCCAGTGGAGTGGTGGATTTGGGCAGAGAACGTTGATTTCCCCAGAGCGTGTTTGTAGAAGGCTGGTGTGAGATCGGGAATAAAGAATTGCTGTTTGAATCTTCAAAGCTGTGAGTGGCTCGTCATTTGTGCCCAGCCAGACTGCGGCAGTATAACATTTTGCTTATTTATTGTTTGCATTCATCAGCTGTCTGTCCACATAACAAACTGGCCAAAACAATTAACTTAAAATTTCACTGATTATGGTTCTAGAGATTCTGGTTTTGTATTGCTTAGGGGCTCTGGCAAAAGAAGCACACCATGTTAGAATTGCATGAAGAAGCCAAACTTCTTACCTTTTCAGCCAGGAAGGAAAACAAAGAGCAAGAGGCCAGAAGCCCAGAATTCCTTTATGACCTGCTCCCAATGATGGAAGGATCTCCTACTAGACCCTTTCTCTTAAAGGCCTCTTACCTCCAAACATACTAGTTTCATACTAGAGACCAAGACTTTTAGACACAGACTTTGGGGGACACTAAATCGTTACAAGGGTCAGTGTGAGTTTTTCTATCCAGTTGCAAAATTCATCTATAAAAAAATTATTCTTAGTTCACAGGCCTTACTGAAACAGACAGTAGACCATGGTTTATAGACTTTTGTTGTATTAGTTTATTTTGTTTTAACTATAACACAATTATCTGACACTGGTTAATTTATAAACAATACAGGTTTATTTGACTCATGGTTAGAAAGGCTGAGATGTCCAAGATCTAAGGGCTGCTTATGATGAGGCCACTCATGCTGCATTATTCCATGACAGAAGGCAGAGTACAATAGAAATCACTCAAGTCTTACTTCCTCTTCTTCATAAGGCCACTGATCCAACTATGGGGGCCCCATGCTCCTGACCTCATCTATCCCTAATTAACCTCCAAACACTTCACCTCCAAATACCATCTACGTATAAATTTGATCATTAAGTTTCCAATAAATGAACTTTTGATAACACTTCCAAACTGAAACTACTTGATTCACTACCTACCTGTCTAATATAACCCTGGCTTGTCCTCATATTACTCCACCAGATCTTTCTTCTGTCTAACTTCCCACCTCCTACCTACTCCCACATGTCTAGATTCAACTCTGGGAACACTGTTCATTTAGTATGTGGACATTTGAATTTTTTTTAACAGTCCAATGACCTTCATTCTTTTATACCTATCATGCCATGAATTCTTAGGCAACAGAGTCCAGCAGCTCAAGCAATTTCCATTGATATTCTCTCTCTCTCTCTCTCTCTCTCTCTCTGTCTCTCTCTCTCGTGGGTACCAGGGATTGCACTCAGGGGTGCTTAACCACTGAATCACATTGACAGTCCTATTTTGTATTTTATATGGAGTCAGGGTCTCACTGAGTTGCTTAGCACCTCTCTTTTGCTAAAGGTGGCTTTGAACTCACAATCCTCATTTCTCAGCCTCCTTAGCTGCTGGGATTACAGGCACCACTGCACCCAGCTTCATTGGTTCTCACAGAAAGTGCTCTTCTGGGTAGAACAGGCTGGGGTTTCTACTAAACCCAGCCCCTTTCTCTTTTGTGTTTTTCTTTTTCTTATCATTTTTCTTTATCCATTTCAGGAAGCTGTCTCAGCTCTTAGAGGGCTTTATGGGTTCAAGATGAACATTAATTTTTCAGGCAAGAATCTTGCCTTTAACTTTCTTGTCCACAACATTATGAACAGCAGGTTGGGTAACATTATAGACTTTTCCAGTTTTACCACAGTAACATTTGTGGGTCACTCCTTTTTGAATAATAGCCATTCCCTAATGTTTGCTATATCACCCTTCTTACAGATTTGCATATATGTGACCAAAGGAATGATTCCATACTTGCTAAAAGGTCTAGAGAACATCAATCAGGTCCCCTCTTTTTTCCATTTGTGTTCTTTATACTGAAGAATTCCTGGAAGATGGTGGTTCTGGCCAAGCAAAAAAGAAAGTATACGAATCTTTTTGATCTAAAATGTTCCTACCTGCCGCAGGGGTCTTCTGAACTCGTGAACTGAATCTTACCTGCTATCTGTGTGTGGTCTTTGAGTTAAAAGTGTTTTTGTTTGATTTTTAGAAACAGCTTTATTCATATATAATTCACCCATTTAAAGTGTGCAATTCTGTGTTTTTTTAGTATATTCACAGATACATGCATTTGATATTTCCAAGGATAAACTCCACCACCTTAACCTGTAATCACTCACTCCTTCACCCTCCCAGGCCTAAGCAAATGCAAGTCTGCCTTATGGCCCCCTGAAAGATGATTAAAGAGTAAAAATAAGAGCCATGTACAGAGGAGCACACCTGGAGTCACAGTGACTCAGGAGGCTGAGGCAGGAGAATCACAGTTCAAGGACCTTTTGGGTATCTTAGTGAGACCCTAATTAAAAAACACAGGTAGGGGGACATTTCAGGGTAGAGCACCCCTGGGTCCCACCCTCAATACTCAATATCAGGAGAAAAAAAAGAATATTTTATGATTTGGGACAATTACATGAAATTCACGTTTTATTATCCACGAAAAAAGTTTAATTGCAAAACAGCTGTTCCATTCATTTACATGATTGTGGTTTTCATGCTACAAGGCTAAGTTGAGTAGTTGTCCCAGAGATTCTATGGCCCATGAGAATAAAATGTTTACTAGGTAGCCCTTTGCAGAAATAGTATTCTGACCTCTTCTTAGGCCAAGCCCAGGGTGGGTTAGAGAGAAGAAAGAGGTAGGATTTCTCCCCTTTAGGAGAGGTTTCTCACAGGGGAGGACAAGGAGGCTCTCCTGGGCTAATGCTCTTAGCCTTCAGTATGGGGGGCTTTGGCTCTAATACTCTTTTCTGCACCTTATTTAAGCAAATTTGGTTCATTGGGTCTGAGGTTGGGACCCAGAGTCTGCCTTTCAATAAACATATAATTCAAAGGTGTGTGTGGGGGATCTCCAGGGCACACTGATAAGTGTTGTCCTCTGCAAATGCACACAGACCTGTAGCTCCTGTCATGGGATCAAGGACATTCCATTTCTGTTCTTGGAGGCAGTGACTCTACAATGTGACAAATGCCACTCAGCTGTACAGTTATGTATGTAGTTGAGGGAGAGCCCAGAAGAGGACTGCTAGAGTGTCCTCTAGGAGTATAACCATGGAGAAGATGGTTCTGAAGGGATCTGCTTGGTCTTCATGGTGAAGTTGCAAGAGGTGGGGACTAGACATGCACAACATTTTCTGTCCTCAGCAGCCAGGCTAGTGAAAGTGACTGCAGATTCTGATCGGACATTGAGCACCTGACTGGGGGCTTGTAACAGTTTTGTTCTTATTGAGGGTCCTGGATTTAAAGGGGAGGCCTATGGAACAATAATTTATCTTCTTTGTTTTCCAGGGGTGAGGGGAATGGCATTTCTGAGGGCCAGACAAGGTCAGACTGACTCATCAGAAAAAAATTCTCCTTTTCTTTCTCCTTTAAATTATATAAAATATCAAATATGCAGAAAAACAGAGTGGAAAATTATACACCGATATATTTATAGCTTAGAAAATAATAGTCAAATTTTGCCATTCCCTTAATTGTTTCTTTCAATATATCTCTCACTCTTTTAAGATAATTCATTAAGCTTAGCACAGTGATTCATCCCTGAATCCTAGTGATTGGAAAGGCTGACATGTGAGAATTGCAAGTTGGAGGCTTGCTAAACCACGACGCAAAGAAAAGACCACTGACTCCAATTGAAATCAAATTAAAGCAAGCTTGAAATTCTGACCAGTCAGGGATGTCTCTCCCGAAAAAATGTGAAAACAGAAGAGAGCCTCATAGCTCTTTAGGAGAACAGCTTTATAACAGAGAAAGTTACAAAAAGAATGGGGGGATGTCTTGAGAACTTACAGATAACACAATTTTGACAAGTATGACACAAAGGCTAGTTAATGATCTGCTGTGAGTACTTAGGAAGTGAATTAGATCTCAACATTGGAATTTATGAGGCACCATTAAAGCTTCAGAGAGGGTCATTATCTGGCCAGGGAAAGCCAGGCCTGGGTGAGTTCAAGGAATGGGCAGGCACTCCAAGCAGTAATATATAGTAAAGCCAAAATTAACTTTTTATGCCTTGAGGCAAGATGGCTCCCAATCTTAAGAGGGAATTTGGCTACGTTTATCAGGCTAGCATCAGTAACTTAGTGAGACCCTCCCTCAGGACAAAAAATAAAAAGGGCTGGGGATGTGCCTCAGTGGTTAAGTGCCTCTAACTCAAAGTGCTGGCTCCTCCCAAAACTGTATATTAAAATTGGATTTTGTGTGTGTGTGTGTGTTTGAACAGTTCCCTGAATTTTAATACAGAATTTTTTAAACACATTTTAACACATGTATAATGAGGTTATGGAACAGTTTCATTACCCAAACAACTCCTGGGTACAAGTCCTCTCTAGATACCCTGCTCCCATTGGTAACTTTTGGCAACCACTAATTTATTCTTCACCGATATTGGGTTCTCTCTTTGGGAGTGTCATGCAAGTGGAGCCACACTGTATATCACCTTGGAAGATCAGGTCCTTGCATTAGAAGTAAAAATTTTGAGCTGAATCCAAGTTGTTTGTATCAGTAGGTCATTCCTATTTACTTATTTCTTTACTGGGAATTGAATTCAGCGGCACTCAACCACTGAGCCACATATCCAGCCCTATTTGGTATTTTATTTAGAAACAGGGTCTCACTGAGTTGCTCAGCCCTCACTATTGCTGAGGTTGGCTTTCAATTCACCATCCTTCTGCCTTAGCCTCCTGACCTGGTGGGATTATAGGCCTGCACCACGGCACCCAGCTTGATTCCTTTTTATTGCTGAATGTTATTTTGTTTTAAGGAGGTGTCACAGTTTTTTGTTTGTTTGTTTGTTTTTGTTTTGTTTTGTTTTGTTTTTCATCTGCCACCTAGAGGAAATTTAGGTTGTTTACAGATTTTGGAAATAATTTCAATAGATGAAATCAATGTTTGTTTACACGTTTTTATTTGCAGGTAAGTTTTTCTTTCTCTAAAGTAGATATCCAGGCATACACATTAAAAACACATTGTATTAATACTGAAATTTATAGAAACTTGGTAAAAAAAAAAGTCTGAGGGTGTAGCTTGATGGCAGAGTACTTGCCTAATATACAAAAAGCCTTGGATTGGATTGCCAGCACAGACAAACAAATGAATAAAAACAAAAACAAAAACAAAAATAGGTCATGAATTTCAGATTAGTGATTGCACAGGAAGAGGAAAGAGGGAGTCATTATTTAAGGGATATGAGATGTTCAGAAATGATGGAGAAGTCTGTAAATAGAGAGAGATTGTAGTTATAAAACATTTGAATGCAATAAAAACCATCCATTTGTTCACTTTAAATGGTTCCTTGTAACTGGGTGTGGTGGCACACGTTTATAACCCCAGCACATCTGGAGACTGAGGCAGGAAGATTGCAAGTTTGCAGCTAGCCTAAGCAACTTAGTGAGCCCTTTAGAAATTCAGCCAGATACTGTCTGCAGATAAAAATAAAAAAGGCTGGCAATGTGACTCAGTGGTTATGAGCCTCTATGTTTAATCTCTGGTACCAAAAATAAAAATTAAAAAAAGAAAAAGAAAAAGAAGAGAAGAAAAAAGGGTTAACTGTAGGTAATATAAATTACACCTCAATAGACAAAAACCACATAATTCTAACAAGAACTTCAGATTATACTTAATGGTCATGTCTTTCAAACTTCTTTTATAAAAAAACAACCTCTTCTCATGCCCACCACTTTATTTTTTTGTCATTGACTTTTGTTAATTAATTAAAAAAAAAAGGTTGCCAGGGTTGTGGCTCAGTGGTAGAACACTTGCCTAGCATGCCTACGGCACTGGGTTCGATTCCCAGACACCACATAAAAAATAAATAAATAAACAAATAAAATAAAAGCATTGTTAAATAAATAAATAAATAAATGACAGTGGAATGCAATACAATTCTTATTACACATATTTAGCACAATTTTTCATATCTCTGGTTGTGTATAAAATATGTTGACACCAATTCATGTCTTCATACATGTACTTTGGGTAATGATATCTTTCACATTCCACAATTTCTGCTTGTCCTATAACCCACTCTTTCTCTCTCACTTCTCTTGACATTGACTTTTGAGGAGAGACTGGACCAGTTTTTCTTTAAAATTTGCGCTTTGTTTTTTTTTGCCTTATTTAACTCCCTACCTCTTCCTCTGACCTTGTCATTTAGTTAGGTTAACCATTTTGGACAAGGACATTTGGGGGCCATGTGGGGCACTCCATGCAACATCTCATCTCACCTTCTGTGGGCATCCTATGACTTTTGATGCAAAGTTGATTACTAGATTATGACAAAGGAAGCCAGATCACTTCACAGGCTTGTTTCTCTTTGCACAGGTCAGCAATTGTGGGTGGAACTCAAATCATGTGAACATACAGTTTCCCAGAAGAATTCTAAATATCTTCAACAACCCTGAAATCTTCAGCTCCCTAAAACCTTACTCAATCATTTTCTCAGCAGGTGTGGTGGCACACACCTGTAATCCTAGTGGCTCAGAGGCTAAGGCAAGTTCAACAACAGCCTCAGCAACAAAGCAAGGCCCTAAGCAACTCAGTAAGATTGTGTCTCTAAATAAAATAAAAAAAAATGGCTGAGGGTGTGGCTCAGTGGTTCAGGGCCCTGGGTTTTATGCTTGGTATCCAAAAAGTAAAAACTAAAAATTAAAATATAATAATTTGCCTAAAGCACAGAGAATTGGGAATTTGACATTCTTACTTATATTGTTTTTCTTCTGTTTAATATTCTTTTCTGTAAGCTCCATATGTTTCCATCACAGGGCAGACACAGTGTTCCTTTCTGATTGCAGGCAGGCCTGGTGAACCTTGCCCAAATCATAGTCCTCTGAAGTCTCCAGACACAGCCTGAGACCCTGATGGGCTGACAGTGGCTGGGGAAAAGGGACTCCTTAATGGGCATGATGTGAAAATCCCCCTTCCTCCCCCATCCTTCTCTTCTAGCCTTGTGAATCCAGCAAAAAGAGATAACCAGATTCCCTCTAAGAGTGGGGGAATATAAGCAAAAAGTTCTCACAATTGTTGGGAATTAACCTCTGAACTATTTAACCAAACATGGCTTATCCTGTCCTTGGATAAGCTGTATCCAGCAATGAGATGAGAAAAATTGGGAGGCTATTCTTTTAAATTACATCAAGACAGGGCTTGTTTCTGCTGCAGAGCTCAGAGGGATCTTTCTGAGAAATCACATCACCATCAGCACACTCAAAGACAGCATTGAGTGCTTTCTTTTGACTAGGAGTTCAGGAATTCACAGGGATAGATAGATGATATATAGATATACAGATATATAGATATAAATAGATAGATAATATATAGATATATAGATATATGGATATATATGTAAATAGATATAGATATATAGATATAGGTATAGGTATAGATATAGATGATATAGATATAGATATAGATAAAGCAAGAGGTATTTTAAAATAAAGTTCATGCATGGCAGGCTTTCTGACCTGAACCAGGGCTATAGCAATGATGACTATTAAAGAAGAAATGGTTTGTGTCACCATCACACAGAGTTTCTAATGGTTCTTCTACAAGGACATCACCTCTTATTTTTACAGAGACCCTGTGTGAAGACTTCCAGAGCTGTTGAGGACCTCCAAGGACATCCTGCCTGCCCCAGCCCCCACTTTGACTGCAGAATTTCTTCTTTCTTGGCAGGATGGGCCAGGAAGAATTCTAGACAGATAGGGCTGGCCAGT
Source organism: Callospermophilus lateralis (assembly GCF_048772815.1). Taxonomy (NCBI): domain Eukaryota; kingdom Metazoa; phylum Chordata; class Mammalia; order Rodentia; family Sciuridae; genus Callospermophilus; species Callospermophilus lateralis. Next base: position 72,822,278 of record NC_135312.1, read on the forward strand.
CAGCTTCCACTGGCAGATCAGAGTCGTTGCAAGGCCACCAGGTCTTGGACAGAAAAGTTGGGGTCCAGGCTTCGGATGCTGTCAGTGGACCTGCCTTCTTTCCTGTTCCTCTTCTGATCACCACAAGATAGGAGCAGGTTCTATGTCCCTTTCCAAGACACAGATAGGCCCTCTTCCAGTCCCACCCAGGCTGCATGGGAGGTGTCATTAACACTAGAAGGAGTTGTAAGTCTTTCATGAAGGCCTTCTGTGACCCCAATACTAACGTTTTCTCTTTGTGCCACAATTTTCACATTGCTCAAAGGAGCTGGATAAGATGATCTTCAAGGACCTATCAACTCTGCAAAGAATAGTGTTTGTTCCTAAGATTCCCTGGATTTTTTTCTTGACATAGATTTTTTTGCAAGAAGCAACTTTTCCTTCTTCTTCCAGAGAAATCTAAGCCACGTGTTTCTGAACTTTTCCACACCACCTTCTCTGGACTCTTCTCACTGAATTTTTGTTTTTTTTCTCAGGTCCCTGGTGGTCAGAACTGGTAAGGTCTTGCCTGCCTGCTTCCTGGGACACACTGATCTAATATTCCCATGGAACTTCTTCCATGGAGGGGGAAAGACAAAGTTACCCCCTCTCTTTGAGCATTGGCTCAGCCCTAGGCCCCAGGCTGGGCTCTTTCATTTAGGTTTGTTAATTCATTAAATCTTGAAAGTATCTCAGAGCCACAGAGGAGTCAGTTCAGATGAGGAAACTGAGTCTAAGAAACCATGGCTTGTGCAATCTCCCAGATTAAGAAAAGAGGAAGTTGGAAATCCAACTGCATCTGTTTGGCCCTAAAACTAGATTCTATCCTCTGCATCATGTAACCTCCTGGCTTCTTCCTGGAGGAAATTTTTGGCTCAAGGACAGGAGTGGCCAAATAGCAGAGAAGGCAAAGCACAGAATATTGCTTTGAAGATACAAATATATCTCAGGTAAACAGGAAAGGGAAAAAGAGACACTCAAGTCTCAGAAACTGGCAATAATGCACTTGAAGTGAAGGCTCCTGGCATGTGACATCAAACCAGTCTGCTCCCCACCCAGCTTTGTCAATCTGACTCTTTAGAGAGTCTTTATACCAAATCCTACAAGAGCCCAAATGGCAGAGTGCAATGTGCCATCATTTCCATCACAGAGGAGCTGTGGGAATTTGGATAAGTTTTTCCCATGCTCATAAACCTCATTTTATTTTCATGAGTAATGAGTGTGAGACTCTGTGCCTATCTCAACAGATTATGGTGGGCAGAAAAACAGAACAGACTTCTCTGACTCAGATCTAAATCATATTATTGTCTTTCACTCACAGCACCCACACATCTCAAGCATTACCTTTAGCAATACCTGGCAGACATTTTTGAATCTCTACCTGTCACCAACTTTGAGCAGCCCTTTAAAGCTTCATGAGTATTTCCATCCTTTCTAGTCTGTATTTCTCCCCACAGACCTCTCAGTAGGCAGGGCTGCTCCTGTCCTTGGCTGTAGTTCACAGATTTAGAAACTAAGACCCCCCATTTATGGTTTCCAGCTTGATGAAGGGTTGACTTGGAATTGGAGCCCTCGGTCAACATTTCTCCATCTTCTTGTCATTTGGAGAGAGCAGGCTAGTAAGCACATCTCTACAGCCATCTGTGATCCAGATGTGCCCAAGACCCTCCTCGGCCCTGTGTCTCTCCACACTGGCCAGGTGCCTGAGTTCAAAGTCAGCCTCAGGACTGAGCCTGGAGGTTATCCCACAGGTCAGCCCTCCTGAGACGACCCACGTCCTGAGGGCTGCTGGTCTCCTTTCCTGTTTTTTTTTTTCTTTTTTTGTGTGTGTACTGGGGATTGAACCCAGGGATGCTTCACCCCGAAGCCCCATCCCCAGCCCTATTTTGTAATTTATTTAGAGATGGTGTCTTGTTGAATTGCTCAGGGCTTCCTTAAGTTGCTGAGGCTGGCCTCCAACTTTTGATTCTTCTGCCTCAGCCCCCCAAGCTGCTGGGATAACAGAATGTGCCACCATTCCCAGCTCTGAAGATGCATGGACACCTGTAAATGTACTATGACCCCAACTTGAGGGATACTCACCCCCAGAGCACTATCCTATATAGGCATCTTCTTCCACAGCACACTCCCCAGATCCCCTTCTGTCCCACCGGCTGGGCACAGTCCCTGGGGACATGACTGCTGGGAAACTGCCTGCAGAACTGGATGATTTGAAATTTGTTCTTCATGGTCATAGGATGCTGGCATATTTCTGTGTCTTTAATGGCATTTTGAAACCGAGGTGGTTCAGAGTTCTTTACAAACAGCCAGTCATGAATTCAACTTCATTAAGGCAAATTAATCCTGGATTCCTTATAAATATTCCCAGAGGAAGTTATTATACTTTTCCCTTTGATTGGAATTTGGGCTTTAAAGATGCTTTCAGGAGTGAAATGGAAATTTCTCTCTTCTTAGAGGGGACCTACCTTGCCAGCAATTGTCATTAACCCTGTGTGTTACTCAGCGGTTCATACACCAACCTCAGAGCAGACTGTCAGGCCTCTAGCTGTGTCCCCTGTCACTCCCAGAACTGAATAGATCTGCTAATGCCACACTGAATTTGAGGTGCAGGAAGTCTGATGCAGTGGTAGAATCTCATTCAAGCAGGGCACAGTGGTGCTCATCTGTCATCCAGGTGGATCAGGAGGCTGAGGCAGAAAGATGGCAAGCAAGTTGGAGGCCAGCCTCCACACCTTAGTAAGACAGTGACTAAAAATAAAAACACCAAGAGAGCAAGGGATACAGTATAATGGTAGATCATCCCTTGGTTCCCTTCCCAGAACCGCAATCAATGAGAAAACTTGCCACTGAATTTGGTTCACTAATACTAGATTATTGTGAGAAATTTTGTGTCTATGTTCACAGGGATATTGACCTGGGTTTTTGTTTTGTTTCGTTTTTCCTTGTAGAATCTTTACCTCATGCTGTTACCAGGATCTCGCTGGCTTCATGAGAACATTAGAAAATATTTCTTCCTATTTATTTATTTATTTTTGGTAAGAGTTTGAGATGCCTTTGGTTTCATTCTTTGTTTTGGCACTGGGGTTTAATCCCAGGGGCGCTTATCCATGGAGCCCCATCCCCAGCCCTTATTTATATTTTATTGAGAGACAGGGCCTCGCTGAGGTGCTTAGGCCCTTGCTTTTGCTGAGGCTGGCCTCTAATTTGTAATCCTCTTGCCTCTGCCTCCCCAGCTGCTGGAATGAGAGTAGTGCACCATATTGCCTGGCTGGTGTTCATTCTTTAAAAATATCATAGAATTCACAATTGAGTCATGCCATTGGGTCCTGGGCTTTGCTATGCTTTCTTATAAATCCCTTGCAGCTAGCCATAACTATTTATTTTTTATTTTTTATTTTTTTGGTACTGGAGCTTAAACCCAGGGGTGCTTAACTACTGATTCACATCTCAAGCCCTTTTAATGTTTTATTTTGAGACTTGATCTCACTAAGTTACTGAGGCTGGCCTCCAACTGGAGATCCTCCTGCCTCAGCCTTTTGAGCCCTGTGATTACAAGCATGCACCACTGTGCCCAACTGAGAAAAACAAATAACTTCTATTTTGCTTTATCCACCATTGTTTTGAGTCTCTCCATTTATGCAGTAATACTATCATTCTAACTAATACAACATTAAATCATCACTTGCACAGCTGTGAGTGTTCAGCTGAGGTCAGAGACCATGATAACACAAGGCCTCCTGGGAAACCCTGAGTGACCTTCTCCTCCTGAGGAGCAGTACAGAAGGAAAGGCAGGCTTGACCCCAGGCTTGGGGATTCAAAGGTTAGATGGGACAGAGGTCAAGGCAGGAAGGGAGCAAAAGAGTTGGGAACCCAGTGACTGAGGGCCTCAGTCTTGGGCTGGAGAGAAGAGAAGTGGAAGGACTTAAGGTGAAAGTTGATGGGAGTGAGAAACTGAGAGACAGCAGAGATGAGTTGTCCAGTGAGTTGTTCTGGAAGGTAGTTCTCCATTGGATTACTTGTGTATGTTTCATTGCATTGGTCTGGCTTTTTAGTACCTATTAGTGGATAAAAACATGATTGAAACCAGGCACAGTGGCATATACCTACCATCCCGGTGACTTGGAAGGCTGAGGCATGAGTATCACAAGCTGGAGGCCAGCCTCAGCAACTTATGGAGTCCATAAGCAACTCAGTGTGACCTTGTCTGTAAATAAAATATAAGAACAGGTGTGCATGGGGCTTAGTGGTAAAGTGCCCCTGGGTTCAATCCATAGTATAAAAATAAAGAGCATGGATTCAACAGTGTGTGTGCATGCACAAGGGGGTGTTTTCTAAACCTTCTTTGAATTCATAAAAAGTCTTATCTAGAAGCTGGTTTGTTGACTGTGTATCATGTTTCAAAATTAAAATTAAAATGGTAAATATGTGTTCTCCACCTTCATAATGTAAAGCAGTAGAGGGAAAGAGGCAAACATCAACTCAATAATGATGTCAATGATCAGAATAAAATAATTTGATTTAAAAGTCAGACTAGAGAGGAAAAAGAAATCACATGAAAGTCAGCAACCCCTGCAGCTGGGCTGGATCTCAGGCATGTCTTCACCTTCATGTGAGCTCACTTATCTCTGGAAGTTTTGTTTTTCTCTGGATGGGTTTTCTTCATCGGCAAAATGGTGCAATGTCATTTGCTTCTGACAAAGTCTCACTCATTTATTAAGATTCTGATTTCGTGCCAGGCATGGTGGTGCACACCTCAGCTTTGGAGGCTGAGGCAGGAGGATCACAAGTTGGAGGCCAGCTTCAGCAACTTAGCAAGGCCCTAAGATATTTAATGAGACCCTGTCTCTAAAAAAAGTACAAAAATGGGCTGGGAATGGGGCTCAGTGATTTAAGCCCTTGGTTTCAATCCCAGGTACCAAACAAACACCCAGAAAAACACTCCTTGGCGCCACTCACCTCCTGGCCTCAGTTCCTCAGCAAGGGAGCAAAACCCCAGGCTCTGTCCTTCTGCACTCACACCCCCAGAGCCAGTTACAAGGACTGTTGCCAGGGAAGTCAACCCAGAGACACAGCTGGAAGTGTGTGGGCGGAGCTCTACCAGCAGCTGCAATGAGTGCATGCCTGAGCCAATGGAGAGTGGCGGTGTTCCAATATCCTCCAATGGGGCACCGGTGGAGGCGGGAACTTGTGAGCTGCCCTTATGCACCCCGAAATCGCCTCACACAGCCACAGGAAGGGGCTGGGGCTTGACGAGAGCGCCCTGGCCAAGCAGGCAGGCTCAGGCTCCTGGGCTAGGAGAATGCCTCAGAGGGTCTGCAGGCGGGGATGTGGGGGAGGGGGGCAGGAGCGTGGGGGCGTAGGGACCGTCCTGGCGTTTGCCCTGACTCAGTGTCACTTTGGTGCCCAGAGTTTACCCAGGGGCGCTGCCCGCGCAGCCACACTACGGCCCTTTGTGTGTTTATTCTGAGACAGGGTCTGGCTGAGCTGCTGAGGCTGGCCTCCACCTTCCAGTCCTCCTGCCTCAGCCTCTAGGTGCCCTGGGATGACAGGCCTGCACTACTGTGACCCAACCAAGCATTCTTTTTCCAGTCAGGTCTACTTTTGTTAAGTGGCAACTGTACCGAGTCCCAGCACTTACAGTATTTTATTATTATTATTATTATTATTATTATTATTATTATTATTTTCTGCAGGAAAAAAAATGGCCCTTCCATTGGCCACCCAATTTAGTAATGACAGTTGGGGGTTTGCACTTCACCGCATCTAACTTGCGGGACCCTAGAGTCATGGCCCATGGTCTCCCTGGAGGCTGAGCAGCTACAGAAACCTGCAATTTATATGAGCTTGTGACTGTGGCCTCCGAGCCGCCTATTAACAGAAAGGGCAAAAGAAAAGCCTTTGGTTTCTTGTCTATGTCTCTTTTTGGGGGGTGATGGGTGCCAGGGATTGAACTGGGGCAGCCCTCAAACCCTGAGCCTCTACCTATTTTGCATTTTATTTAGAGACAGGGTCTCTCTGAGTTGCTCAGGGCCTCACTTTGGTTGAGCTTGGTTTTGAACTGAGATCCTCCTGCCTCAGCCTCCCTAGTCCCTGGGATCACAGATGTGGGCCACTGTACCCAGCAGACTTTTCTCTCTTACCTCTATTGTTGGGTTACCTAGAGCTGTGCCTGGAGGGTGCTGGCACCCAGGGTTGGTTGGACAAGTCTGTGAGTCGTTTGGACCAGGGACTACATTTTTTTTTCTCACTGAAACACAGTAATAGTGACCATTTTGACCCTCTGTGCTGCAGGCATGTGATGTCATAGAAGAGTTAATTGAAAGCAAGCAGATGTCAGGAAGAGCTGAGCTATGGGTGGGACCCCTGGGAACTGGAAAGGTCCTTGGGTTTTCATTAATTTTTGCTGCCCAAGAGGACGAACCTCACGTCAATGCCAAATGTAATTCACATCTTAACTAGTCTTTGTTCAGTGACATGTGTCATATGTGTTTTTAAGAAAGAAATCTGATCTCAAACTCATACTTCTAGAATAAAAATCATCCTTGCCAGAAGGGGAGAAAAGTCCTCTGAGGGGTCTGGTCCTAGAACTCTTGATTCTCCTTTGCTTGGGAACTGCATCTCTTTTTCTTTTCTTTTCTTTCTTCCTTTTTTTTTTAACCAGTGATTGAACTTGGGGGCACTCAACCACTGAGTCACATCCCTTTTTTGCATTTTATTTAGAGCCAAGGACTTGCTAAATTTGCTAAGGGCCTTGCTAAGTTGCTGAGGCTAGCCTCCAACTCCTGCCTTAGTCTCCTGAGCCCTAGAATTATAGGTGTGCACCCCCGTGCCCAGCTGAAAAATCCATTTCTGTTGGTCCAGGGCCTCCTAAAAATTTGTGATGGGCAATGGCTGTGGATCAGTGGTAGAGCACTCACCTCGCACATGCGGGACACTGGGTACAATCCTTAACACTACATAAAAATAGTGAAATAAAGGTATTGTGTTCAATTACAACTAAAAAATAAATATTAAAAAAATTAGAACAAAGATATTATGTCCATGCACAATTAAAAAAATATTAAAAAATCTTCTGTGGAACATTATTAGAGGGCTAAAAACGAGTCAGCCAGTATTTTTTCGAATGGAAACGTTGTCCACCACTATTTTGGTACTTGCATGATTCACAAATAACAGAAACACACTTTTGATATTCAAGGGGCTTCTAGTGTTTTCCGGGCAGAAAAACAGGAAGTCTCCTGATGGCACAAAATGGCTCAGTTCAGTCTGAGCTTCAAACTGCTGACTGATATTATTTATTTTTTAAAAATTTTTTATTATTAGTTGTTCAAAACATTGCAAAGCTCTTGACATATCATATTTCATTCATTTGATTCAAGTGGATTACGAACTCCCATTTTTACCTCGTATACATATTGCAGATTCACATCGGTTCCACATCCACTTATTTACATACTGCCATACTAGTGTATGTTGTATTCTGCTGCCTTTCCTATCCTCTACTATCACCCCCTCCCCTCCCCTCCCGTCCCCTCCCCTCCCCTCCCATCCCATCTTCTCTCTATCTATCCCATCTACTGTAATTCATTTCTCTCTCTTGTTTTTTTCCACTTTCCCCTCACTTCCTCTTATATGTAATTTTGTATGACAATGAGGGTCTCCTTTCTTTACCATGCAATTTTCCTTCTCTCTCCCTTTCCCTCCCCCCTCTCATCCCTGTTTAATGGTGATCTTCTTCTAATGCTCTTCCTCCCTGCTCTGTTCCTAGTTGCTCTCCTAATATCAAAGATGACATTTGGCATTTGTTTTTTAGGGATTGGCTAGCTTCATTTAGTATAATCTGCTCTAGTGCCATCCATTTCCCTGCAAATGCCATGATTTTGTCATTTTTTAGTGCTGAGTAGTAATCCATTGTGTATTAATGCCATATTTTTTTAATCCATTCATCTATTGAATGGCATCTAGGTTGGTTCCACAGTCTAGGTATTGTGAATTGTGCTGCTATGAACATTGATGTAGCAGTATTCCTATAGTACACTCTTTTAAGGTCTTTAGAGAATAGTCCGAGAAGGGGAATAGCTGGGTCAAATGGTGGTTCCATTCCCAGCTTTCCAAGGAATCTCCATACTGATTTCCAAATTGGTTACACCAATTTGCAGTCCCACCAGCAATGTACAAGTGTACCCTTTTCCCCACATCCTCGCCAACACTTACTGTTGTTTGACTTCATAATGGCTTCCACTCTTACTGGAGTGAGATGGTATCTTAGGGTGGTTTTAATTTGCATTTCTCTGACTGCTAGAGATGGTGAGCATTTTTTCATGTACTTGTTGATTGATTGTATGTCCTCCTTTGTGAATTGCCTGTTCAGGTCCTTGGCCCATTTGTTGATTGGGTTATTTGTTATCTTATTGTTTAATTTTTTGAGTTCTTTGTATACTCTGGATATTAGTGCTCTATCTGAAGTGTGAGAAGTCAAAATTTGTTCCCAGGATGTAGGCTCCCTATTTACCTCTCTTATTGTTTCTCTTGCTGAGAAAAAACTTTTTAGTTTAAGTAAATCCCATTTGTTCATTCTTGTTATTAACTCTTGTGCTATGTGTGTCCTATTAAGGAATTTGGTGCCCAACCCCACAATATGTAAATAGGAGCCAACATTTTCTTCTATCAGACGCAGAGTCTCTGATTTGATATCAAACTCCTTTATCCATTTTTGAGTTAACTTTTGTGCATTGTGAGAGAAGGGGATTCAGTTTCATTTTGTTGCTTATGGATTTCCAGTTCTCCCAGCACCATTTTTTGAAGATGCTATCTTTCCTTTATTGCATGATTTTAGCCCATCTATCAAATATAAGATAGTTGTAATTTTGTGGATTTGTCTCTGTGTCCTCTATTCTGTACCATTGGTTTATCCGCCTGTTTTGGTACCAGTACCATGCTGGTTTTGTTACTATTGCTCTCTAGTATAGTTTGAAATCTTCTATAACTATACCGCCTGATTCACACTTCCTGCTTTGAGTTGCTTTTGCTATTCTGGGTCTTTCATTTTTTCATATGAACTTCATGATTTCTTTATCTATTTATTCAAGAAATGCCATTGGGATTTTGATTGGCATTGCATTAAACCTATAGAGAACTTTTGGTAATATCGCCATTTTGATGATGTTAGTTCTGCCTATCCATGAACAGGATATATTTTTCCATCTTCTAAGATCTTTTTCTATTTCTCTCTTTAGGGTTCTGTAGTTTTCATTGTATAAATCCTTCACCTCTTTTGTTAGGTTAATTCACAAGTATTTTATTTTTTTTTTTTGAGGATATTGTGAATGGGGTGTTTTTCCTCATTTCCATTTCAGAAATTTTGTCACTGATATACAGGAATGCCTTTGATTTATGCGTGTTGTTTTTATATCCTGCCACTTTACTGGATTCATTTATTAGTTCTAGTAGTTTCTTTGTAGACCCTTTGGGTCTTCTAAGTATAGAATCATGTCAACCGCAAAACCCTATATTCCAATATAATAGAAGATAGTGAAGACATCAATAAATTTTTTAAGTCATATGATTTGCCCAGACAGAGTTAGGAGGATACACACAATTTGAACAGAACAATATCAATGGATGAAATAGAAGAAGCAATCAAAAGTCTACCAACCAAGAGAAGCCCAAGACCAGATGGGTATACAGCGGAGTTTTATAAAACCTTTAAAGAAGAATTAATACCAATTCTTTTCAAGTTATTTCAGGAAATAGAAAAAGAGGGAGGTCTTCCAAATTCATTTTATGAGGCCAACATCACCCTGATTCCAAAACCAAAGACACCTCAAAGAAAGAAAACTACAGACCAATATATCTAGTGATCCTAGATGCAAAAATCCTCAATAAAATTCTGGCGAATCGCATACAAAAACACATCAAAAAAATTGTGCACCATGATCAAGTAAGATTCATCCCTGGCATGAAAGGATGGTTCAATATACAGAAATCAATAAATGTTATTCACCACATCAATAGACTTAAAGATAAGAACCATATGATCATCTCGATAGACGCAAAAAAAGCATTTGAAAAAGTACAGCATCCCTTTATGTTCAAAACACTAGAAAAACTAGGGATAACAGGAACTCACCTCAATATTGTAAAAGCTATCTATGCTAAGCCTCAGCCTAGCATCATTCTGAATGGAGAAAAATTGAAGGCATTCTCTCTAAAATCTGGAACAAGACAGGGATGCCCTCTATCACCACTTCTATTCAATATAGTTCTCAAAATACTGGCCAGAGCAATTAGACAGATGAAAGAAATTAAATGCATACAAATAGGAAAAGAAGAACTTAAATTATCACTATTTGCTGACTGATTTAAAATGCTGGAATTGGGCAGAGGGTTTGATAATTCCCTTTTAGAGTCGGGCTTACCAGGGGACAGAAGAGGACACATTGTGGAGCTTGTTGGGATCTGCAAGGAAATTCGCCAGATCCTCAGGCTTCCAGAGCTCCTGGTGTGGGAATGGCTTGTTTTCCTGAAGAGCCTCTTGGTACAGGAGAGTTGGAACCTTCACTCTTGTATGTAAAGAAGTGGGCTCTTCCCAAGGATAGTGGCCCCTGCCTGTCATCTCAGTGACTCTGGATGCTGAGACAGGAGGATCACATGTTGGAGGACAGCCTCTGCAGTTTCACCAGGCTCTAAGTGACTTAATGCCACCCTGTTCAAAAAGAAACAATTAAAAGGTCTGGGCTGCATCTTGGTATGTATTGATTGATCAGCTGGGAAGCGTGGGGCAGGCTCCTGACCTTCCAGGAGCAGAAACACAATGAGCTGTGAAATAAAAGTTTGAATTCTAATTTTGAAGTTGTACATATGTAGTTGCCAGAGTGTGTTGAGTGGTGTCTGATGGTGGATGAAGAAGTCCTGTGTCTGGGGGGAGATTTTTGAGGCTGGTATGCCATATAGTGTGCACTTACAGGAATGTTAGCTTGTCCAAGTTGTCTTCCATTTTGTGCGGGGGGGGGGGTACCAAGAATTAAAACCCAAGAATTGAACCCAGGAGCTCTCGACCACTGAGCCCCATCCTCAGTCCTTTTTGCATTTTATTTAGAGAAAGGGCCTCACTTAATTGCTTAGGGATTCACTTTTGCTGCGGCTGGCTTCCAACTCGTGATCTTCCTGCCTCAGCCTTCTGAGCCACTGGGATGACAGCTCTGCACCACAGCAACAGCATGATAGCTGTTTCCTTCAGTGCAGTTTTTCTCAGTGTTATTTCTTAATTTTTGTCTTCCAATGCTCTTAAGAAGTCTGATTTTTAGGGTTGGAACCTTTCTTTCTGGATATTTTGGAGGTACTTTTGGATAGGGTGCCCTCCCCTGATTTCCCTTTCTTGATGTCCACAGGGCTTTCTGAGTCTCACTATTTGGTTTTATTGGTTTGGACAGTCGCCAGCTCTGAACTCCTGAGCTGTGGGCTTTTCCTGTTCTCTGTGTGCTCTTTCTGGAAGTCCAGCTAGGTGAGATTAGCACTGCAGTGATTTTCAACCTGGGCTGGTTTTGGCCCCCAGGATATATTTGCCAGTATATGGAGAGTCGTCTCTTGTGGTTTTCAAAATGTGGTGGGGGACTCTAGTGGTAGAGGCCAGTGATGCTGCCAAGCAACCTGCACTCTAAGGCTGTCCCCAAAATACAGAGGAAAGACTGAGAAATCCTTTTTTTTGGGGGGGGAGGGGGCTACAAGGAATAAAACTCAAGGGTGCTTAATGCCTGAGCCCCATCTCCAGCCCTTTTTGTATTCTATTTAGAGACAGGGTCTTGCTGAGTTTTTCAGGGCCTTGCAGAGTTGCTGAGGCTGGCCTCCAACTAGCCATCTTCCCACCTCAGCCTCCCAAGCTGCTGGAATGACAGGCGTACACCCCCACACCCAGCTCTCAGTTTCTAAATCCATAAAATACAAGTTATGGGCTGGGATTGTAGCTCAGCAGTAGAGCACTCGCCTAGCACAGGCAGGACCTGGTTTGATCCTCAGAACCACATAAAGATAAAGGCATTGGGTTGTGTCCATCTACACCTAAATCAGTTATATCAGTTCAGTCACCTGTATCAGTTCAATATTTATTGCTAAGAGGATGGGTGCTTAACTTTATAATGGCTTGATTTTTGAGCATTTTTTAAGATTTAAGTTATTCCCCTAATTTAGGGCTGGAATAAAATTAAACTTGTTTTGAGGAAAAAATATTAAATATAAATATAAATAATGAAACTCTGTTAAAAAATAAACCACATAAAGGTCTGGGATGTGTCTTGGTGGGTATTGATTGATCATATGGAAGGCCTGATAATATTAAAATATTAAAAAAAAATACAACTTAGACTTTCAAGATGGTAGGCTATGGGAAGGTCAGTGAGATCTATAGAGCTCCATAGGAAAGGGTAGGTACATGTAGCTTTCTTAGATGAGATTATTTTAATAATATCATATTTTTTTGTTGAAGTTGGACACAATACCTTTGTTTTATTTATTTATTATTATGTGGTGCTGAGGATGAAACCCAGGTCCCCACACATGCTTGGCAAGTGCTCCACCACTGAGCCCCAGCCCCAGCCAATCTCTTCCATGAGTTTTTTATTGGAAAAAGCTGGACAGACATGGATACATTCTTAACCAAGTATTGATCCTATTTGAATGCAAAGGTCATGGTCACCATTTCAGTATTAGGTGGAGGGAGACAAGGATGCTGTTCAGTGGGATGTGGTCAGTTTTGACACTAGAAACTGAGAATGGGAGTTGGGGGCTCTGAAAGAACAGGGAAGAGACATTCTGGTTAAAAGGAGAAAATAAAAACCAGGCACATTGGCTCACACCTGGAAACCCAGCAACTTGGGAGGCTGAGGCAGGAGGATCTCAAGGTGGAGGCCACCCTCAGCAGCTCAGTGAGACTCTGTCTCTAAATAAAAATGCTGGGCTAGGGGCTCAATGGTGGAACAGCTGCCTGGCACATACAAGGTTCTGGGTTCCATTTCCAGAACCAGTGAAATAAAACAGGTGGGCAGAACCACCTGTGGTCTCCCCTGGACCTCATGGTGTTTGAATTGCATCCCTCTGTGTTGTGACCAAGACATTTTTCCTTTGCTATTAGAACACTTGCTTTGGGCTTGCCAACTCAGGTGCCTAAGCATTCGGGCAGTGAGGTAAGCAAAGTGACTGCCTCAAGCCCAAGGATGTGGTGCCCTTTCACTAAAAGAGGGCCACTGGGTCCAGACTTGGTTTCTTAAAAGAAGACAAATAGCTGGATTTCTACATGAAAGTTCCTAGGGTTCAAAAATTGCAAGATCCTGACACAGTGGCACATGCCTTTAATTCCAGTGATATCCAGGAGGATAGCGAGTTTGAGGCCAGCCTCAGCAAAAGCAAGGCCCTCAGTGACTCAGGGAGACCTTATCTCTAAATAAAATACCAAATAGGGCTGGGGATGGGGCTCAGGGGTTGAATGCCCCTGAGTTCAATTCCCCCCAAAAAAGCCAAGTTTAAAGGCACATCTAAGACTACATGGCTCCAACCAAACTACCCTATTGGCAGCTCGTTGGCGCAGGCGGAGGGCGCCATTGGGGGCCCTCAGTGGGCAGCGGGGACCTTTCTGTCACTGAGCTCTGAGTGGTCCTGGTGCCCTGTGGTCAGCTGGCAGAGGCAGGGCAGATGCGACTCCTAGGCCACGGAGTTCACCCCCGAGGCCAAGGGGGACATGCCTTGGATGAAATGTTGCTTGACCTGGGCGTGGCCCACTCAAGGCACCAGGGACAGGCCCTACTGGTCCAGCACATGCCCAAGGCCCGGGGAACCAGTGGTCAGGACCGTGCTTTCCTCCTGGAGGCCCTCTGGGATGCTCAGCAATGAGCACGACATAAGCTTTGGCCCCTTTGTCCCAATGTCCAGATGCCGTCACAGCTGATCTCTGGACCTTGTCTGCCCCTGGCTGCCTGCCAGCCTGCTGGGGGCTGCTCTCCACCCCGGGCTGGGAGTTCCTGGTGGGAGCTTTCACAGGGCTTCAGACAGCCTCGCAGAGGCTCCGGCCTGCACAGAGCCCGAGCCCCGAGTCCTCCAACTCCCAGCTGGCGCTGCTGTGGACCCACTGGACAGAGAGTCAGGTTTGCTCTTCATCCTGAAGGGGGCCCCCTCCTCCCCACCAGGAATGGGATTTCTGCTGGGAATCTGGTTTTGCTTTTTGTTCTTTGGAGCTTTGCCCAGGACAGGCCAGAGACTCTTGGGATTGGAGTTTCTTTCTACCTGGAGTCCTGTCCACAGCCCTTTTATAATTTATTTAGAGACAGAGGACCTCACTAAGATTCTGAGGCTGCCCTCCAAATTGCGGTCCTCCTGTCTCAGCCTCCCAAATTTCCAGGATTTTTAAAGACATGTGCCACCACACATGACTCTGCTTGACTCTTGCAGATGAGGGGAAACTTCGAGGGGATCCCTCTGAGTTCAGGAGCCCCTCATCCTTCCCAGGGGAGCTGTGCTGGGCCTGTCCATCTCAGGCTTCCAAGTTGAGTGACATCAGGAACCTGTAGGAGGCAGGAAGATGGGCTTTGGTACTGCCTTAGAAAGTCCTCTCTCCTACAGGGGCGAGAAGACATCTTGTCCATGATGGGCCAGTTGATGAAGCCAAAGAAGACAGAGACCACAGGGAGGATGTGTGGCAATGCCTGAGCCCAGAGCCGAGTTGAGGCCCTGCCTCTGACGTGCTCCCCACTGAGCGGCTCTGAGTCTTCACTCCCTTTAGAAGCCGTGGCCACACTGTGTGCTCTGGACCCTCTGAGGTCAGCATCTGCTTCCTTTGAGGTCCCAGAAAGGTGCTGACTTTGACACAAGACAGTGGGTCTCCCTTGCTCCTTTGTGAACTTTTTTTTTTCTTTTTTTTTGATGCCAGTGATTGAACTCAGGGACTCTCAACCACTGAGCCCCATCCCAGCACTTTTTTTAAAAATTTAGAGACAGGGCCTGGCTGAGTTGCTTAGGCCATTGCTAGGTTGCTGAGGCTGGCCTCCAACTTGTGATCCTCCTGCCTCAGCCTCCCTGGCTGCTGGGATGAAAGGCGTGTGCCACTGTGCCTGGCTCTTTCCTAATTTTATGTTCTACTTGGGCCCATTACCACTTTACTCCCTGAAAACGTAAGTTCAACATGAATCCACTGTTGCCTTGAGGCTTCGCAGCAGCCTAAGCTCCTCCATGAGTGACCAAGAGCAGATCTGTCTTTGAACTCGGTTTTGACAGCCCCGTGTCATTGCTCTGGGTGAGGACAGGACTCAGATCCCAGTTCTTTGGGAGCAGCTCCATCCTGATGACAGGGGATGCTGGTATGGAAGTTGAGGGCTGGGACCTGAGGTGGGTCTGCCATTCTGCAGGGGCTGGTGGTTCTGGGGGCTGAGGCTGGGCCTGCTCTGACCCTTCTTGCTCAGGTTTCCTGGGGAGAGGATTCTAACTGCACTTGAGGGAAAGTTAATGAACCTGAGCATTGTCACACAGGGCCCCCAAAAGGGCTTCTTGACTGAGTGCAGCAGAGGAGAATTTGCATATGAAAACACATCTCCCTGGGGCTCCCAAGTGGGATGTCTTGCCATCAGGCTTTGGGCTAGATAGGGCAGCTCCTGGGCACTATGCCCCACACAGCTCCACAGAAGCCTTTTTGTGGCATTTTGGGGCAATGATGCCTGTTGTCTTTTTTTTAGATGAGGGTACAGAGATTCTGTATTTTATTCAGAGACAAGGTCTCAACTGAGTTGCTCAGGGCCTTACTAAGTTTCTGAGGCTGGCCTCCAATTTGCGATCCTCCTGCCTCAGCCTCCTTGGCTGCTGGGTTATAGGCATGTGCCACCATACTGGCATGATTCTTGTTTTCAAATGATGACACCAAACCTGGAATGGGTCCAGTACTCAGTCTGGGGTCAGAGAGCCAGTAGGAGAACCAGGCTGCAGGATTGGGTCTGGAGGGAATTGAGGTTTGGAGAAGAGAGCAGGTGACATTTCCCCCACTGGCTGGGAGCCTGTCCAAGGCAAGATCAGCAAGGTGGTGAACAAGTACATCTACCAGGGTGTGGCTAAGCTGGTCCCCAGCGTGCTGTTCTTGGACAAGATGCACATGCTGGACATCGAGGGCTTCACCTCCCTGCACCGAGCTCTGGAATCTTCCATCACCCCCATCGTGATTTTTACCTTCAACTGAGGCCACTGTGTTATCAGGTAGGTGCTGCCGGCTGTCCCTGCTCTCCGGGTCTGTCCCCACCCATGATGTTACAAGTCAGGATGGAATGAAGGGAGTGCATGTTGCCACTAGGAGGAGACAGCAGGGGGACTGAAGGCTGCAGCTGCCCTGTCCCTAATGGGCAGGGTCTCCGCGGGCCTCTGAGGCTCGACACTCCTGTGGGGAGCTAAGGCCTGAGGAGGTGGGGCCACTCTGGTGACCTGAGTGTCAGCTCCCACACACTGGCTCCCAGAGGCCAGCAGAGCCCGCTTTATCTTTAATGAGGAAACTGATTGACATTCTATCTTGTCCCTTGTCATAGATGGGAACACAGGTTTGTCTGTGAATTTGTTCTTCTTAGCTCCCGTGACAGCAGTGTGCATCCTGCTATGTCACCTACATGGGATGTGACTTTCATTCCAGTGGCTGGCCCTGCTGTGGGGTGTCCCTGGTCATGCGTGCCTATGTGAACATGGGAACATGACGTCCAATCATTTCCCTGTCTCCCAGCCCCGCCCCTCCCTTCCATTTGTCTCATTCAATGAAATTCTATGCTCTTCCTCCACCTCTGCCCACAATCTCCTCATCCACTCCGTACCATGTCCCCACACCCTGGCAGCTGAAGTCCTGCCCATGTGGGGGAAGCCTCTGTGTGCTCATGCACACTGTGCTCAGCCTATTGGGGTGGAACCTTCTGGAATGGCCAGCTGTCAGGGGATGCCCCCTTCCACTCACTCAGTGGCCCTCTAACCCTGAGGTGATCAGTGATGGGGATATGCTGAAGGGACCATGAGCCAACAGAAGCCTATCAATGGCCCAGCTGGACCAGCCTGAGCAAACAGAGGGAATCGTTCTAGGTTGTCACCCAGTGCACAGTGACGTTCCAGAGTCACGCTGATGTCAGAGAAACTTGGTCAACACAGGAGGCTGGGCTCGGCCACCTGCGGGTTCCAAGTCAATGAGGTAAATGTGCAGCCACTGAGCCCAGGACACCGCCCTCCACAGGTGGACAGGAGAGGAGGGACCGTGTGGGTCTGAAGTGTCCCCCTGATTTAGCCAGGAGCTGACACTCAATGCCAACTGGACGCATCCACAGCAAACGCCTCTGCAGACACAAGGGTACAGTGGACTCCCCACACCCAGGGTCCTGCTCAGGCCATGAGCTCAGCTGAGGGACATGAGCAGAGCACCATACCAGTCCTCCCCCATACTGTTGAGGTCACCAAGAACAAGGGCCATTGAAGAAAAGGTCACAGCCCAGAGAAGCCTCTAGAGATGGGATACCAAGGACCCTGGCTGGGATTTCAGGACAGAAAAAGGGGCATCAGGTAAAACGGAATATGGTGGGTGCAGGTGGTGACTGGGTGCCAACAACAAAGGATGATGGGTGACACAAAGGAATGCACTGCCACCGTCACACTGCTCTGCAAATCTAAAACTGTCCTAAAATTCTAAGTTCCCCTCTTGTGGACCTGGGCATCGAACCCAGGGCCTAACATGGTTGTAAAAAGTTCCAAATGCCATTGCACTGGGGCTGGCCTGTCATCCCAGCAGCTCCGGAGGCTGAGGCAGGAGGATTGCAATTGGAGGCCAGCCTCAACAATTTAGCCAGACCCTAAGCAACACAGCGAGACCCTGTCTCTAAATAGAATATAAAATAGGTGTGAGGATGTGGCTCAGAGGTTGAGTGACCCGGGGTTCAATCCCTGATACCCCTCAAAAAAGATGGAAGCTAACTGGCCGCAGTCTGGCTGGGCACAAATCACGAGCCACTCACAGCCTTGTAGATTCAAACAGCAATTCTTTATTCCCGAACTCACATCGGCTGTCTACAAACACGTTCTGGGAAAATCCACGTTCTCTGCCCAAATCCACCTCTCATGGGCTTCTGTCACCCAAATACATTCTGAATCCCGTGAGAACTCAAGGGGAAATCAGGCAACAGGATACGCCCTATTCTAAATGGGGAATACCCTAAACTCGGATTATGCTAAACCGGGAACACCCTAAACACAGATCCGCCCTGGTCCTTGAGCAAGGTCACCTTACATGCAATGTCACTGCAAAATGTCCTATTTCCATGAGTCCTTCCACTAAAGAAACATGGGGGTACGCTGGCAAGGAAATTGTCATACCTACTTGGCTGATGGATCCCAGCATCTCCCCCCTCCTGATTAATTAAACAACAAGTAATTTGGCTTAAGGACCATGCCTGGTAGGTTGTCCAATTCAACATATGGTTCTTACCCGTCATTGGAAAACTGAACTTTAAGCATCAGCCTCCTGTCTTAGGTTGATACCACTGCAATTGGATCATACCCGTCACTGACTACCGGTCCAGCATATAGCCATTGGCCCCCAAATTTTAGACCATCACTAGCAGAAGGGAGGCGGATACAGAAATGCCACGACACCAAGCAAATTGACAGCTCCTTTGGAAAAATTGCATCACCATCAGCAAAGATATGCCAGCACTACCACAATTAACATGGGGTGCACTGGCAAGGAAATAAAAATTGCATCACTGGTGACACCATCAGCAAAGATATGCCAGCATTATCGCAATTCGCTGCACTAAACGATAGTTACATAGTCTAGGAAAGTTCTGCAAGCAGTTCAAAGTGGAGGAATCTATCAATATGTCCGTCTCCTCCCAAAGTCCGTTTCGTCCCAAAGTAAGTTGACTCCTTCATTGAGCATTACTTGTTGAGTTATATTCATTGATGCATCATTTTATACAGTTAAGTGTGATAGCTATCATAGAAGCTGTAGTTTGTCTTCACTGGCACTGGGATGATGATAGGAATTCTGGCAATGATGCTAAAGAGATATTATCCTGAAAAGAATTATTAAATATAATGAAAATGAAAGGTGAAAGTAAACAAACAGATCAGATAACCACCTTTAAAAACAATCCTTAACAGCTGTTTACCTGATTTAAATTAAGCCATTTAAATCACGTGAATAAAATAAATAATAATTTGGATCCATTTTTCATGAGCACTCCTCATATATGAAATATGGACATGCACACACAGATATACAACACAAAACACAAAAGTACAACACATAAGACAATAATAAAGGCCTTGTAGCTTTACCTAGGTGAAATCTCCATTGCAATGTTTAAAAACTTCACAGTCAAAAAATAAAACTGATCAAAAAACATTAACGTAGGTTTGTATGAGCTCAAAAAATAAAATAGAACCTTATGATGTGGAAAAATGCATTAATAAAATAGATACTGAAAAAAGCCCCCTGGTTAATCACTATTGCAGTTGTAAGAATAGCCAAGCTGGAGCTCTGGATATCAGCTGATATGGATTTGAGTCAAATCATCTTGTTTTTGGTTTGTAGAAATTGCTTTAGTTAGTCTTTCTGGAATCCAAATCGGCTGCTGTTCTCCCTGTGGAAACACACAAAGAGAGCCCCGACTCCAGACAATCACTGGGTCAGGACCTTTCCATTGTCCTGTTAGAATATCTTTTCAAAGTACTTTAGGCTTATGTACATTTTTTGGATACATATGCCTTTTCGCAGCACTAAGTCCTAATGAATCCAAATTTAAAAATTTAGAGTAAAAAGCGTTATTTTAAGTTTATCTTTGGGGGATATATACCCCCTTCCAATTCCCTCTTTTTGCTTTAATAAGTACGTTTTAATAGTTTGATGAGCTCTTTCAATTATGCCTTGTCACTGTGGATTGTACGGGATTCCTGTTATATGAGTAATACCAAATGATGAGCAAAATTGTTTAAAAGAGGTAGAAGTATAACCAGTACCATTATCGGTTTTTAACTGTTTAGGAACGCCCACAGTGGCAAAATTTTGTAAGCAATGAGCTATAACATCTTTAGTTTTTTCTCCGGCATGAAGGGAGCCCATCAAAAATCCGGAAGAGGTGTCAACTGTAACATGTAAATATTTTAATTTTCCAAATTCTGACAAGTGTGTGACGTCCATCTGCCAAATATGGTTAGATATCAGTCCTCTAGGATTGACTCCAAGATTAACTTGTGGTAAAAAGGTCACACAATTTTGACATTGTTTTATTATAGGTCTGGGTATTTCCTTAGTTGATTTAAAATGATTTTGTAAAGTATTAGCATTAACATGGAATTTTTTATGAAAATTCGTAGCTTCTTCTAGTGTAGAGAAAATATGTATGTCATGTATAGTTTTATCTGCTAAATCATTGCCCAAACAAAGGGTTCCAGGCAATCCTGTATGTGCTCTAATATGTCCTATAAAGAATGGATCTTTTCTCTCCTAGATTAGACTTTGTATAGTGGAAAACAAAGAGAAAACAGTAGAAGAAGGGGAAATCCTACCAGCATCTTCAAGAGATACTATAGCATTAACAACATACTGACTATCAGAAAATAAATTAAATCAAAAAGGCTTGTAAAATTGCATTAAGCTCTACCTTTTGAGCTGATTGTTTGGGTACTAAAAATGTAAAAGTTTGATCAGGGGTAACTACTGCTGATGTACCATTATTTGACCCATCAGTGAATATATTTGGAGCATTCATGGTAGGGGTTTTTCTCGTCATTTTTGGAAAAACTACAGGATGCTTAGACCAAAAAGACAACAAGAATTAGATGGTAAGTGATTATCAAATGAAACATTAGATTTACATATGATTATTGCCCAAGTATTTAACTCATTAGCTAACTCATCAATTTGATCCATAGTATATGGAGTAATAATTTTATGGGAGAAATTCCAAACACTCCCTTCACTGCTTTTATTTCTTTGAGTATTAATTGTCCTACAGCCTCATGATACCTAGTAAGAATAGTATTAGGAGAATAAGATAAATGTATCCACAATAATGGACCTACTTGC
Organism: Callospermophilus lateralis; assembly: GCF_048772815.1. Classification (NCBI taxonomy): domain Eukaryota; kingdom Metazoa; phylum Chordata; class Mammalia; order Rodentia; family Sciuridae; genus Callospermophilus; species Callospermophilus lateralis. The sequence goes on from NC_135312.1 coordinate 72,843,373, forward strand.
AAAAATACTCCTGTAGGAATATTTTTTGTTGGTAGTACAATAAATAATAAAGGCAAACTTATGTCAATTCTATCCAAATGTATATTTTCCATATATGTCTCAATAATTTTTAATGCCTTTTTTGCTTTAGGAGTTAACATGCGAGGTAAGTTTGGATCTGATGGACCTTTTAGAATATCAAATAAAGATCCCTACTCTCCTGTTGGTATGCCTAGATAAGGCCTTATCCAATTTATGTCTTCCAATAACTTTTGAAAGTCGCTAAGTGATTTGAGTTGATCTACTCATATTTGAATTTTTGGTGGATGGACCATGGTTGAGGATAATAGAACTCCTAAATAATTAATTGGAAAAATTTAATTGTACTTTATCTATTGCTATCTCTAGATTATAATTTTTTAATAAGTTTGTAAGTGTGGCATAACATTCCAGCAATATGTTTTTATCTTTATGTGCCAATGATACATCATCCATATAATGAAATATTTGTAGTTCAGGATTTTGATTTCTAAGTGGCTGGATTACTTTGTTAACATATATTTGACACATAGTTGGACTGTTAGCCATCCCTTGAGGGAGTACTTTCCATTCATATCTCTGATCAGGACCTTCATGATTTAATGCAGGGATAGTAAATGCCAAACGTGGACTATCCTCTGGATGAATTGGAATTGAAAAAAATAAACAATCTTTAATATCTATAGCTAAAACATGCCAGGTTTTTGGCAAAGCAGACAATTGAGGAATCCCTGATTGAGCAGGTCTAATAATAACCATCACATTATTAATGGCTCTTAATTCTTGCAATAATCTTCATTTACCAGATTTCTTTTTAATGACAAAAATGGGAGTATTTTGGGGAGATTTGGAAGATTGTATATGTCCTTCCGCTAATTGTTGTTTGACCAGATCATGGGCTACTTGTATCTTTTCTTTAGTCAGGGGCCACTGAGGAACCCACACTGGTCTTTCTGGTTTCCAAGTAATTTTGATTGTCTTGGTGGCCCTTTCTGAAAATCCAACCCATGTGTGCCTGTTCCTTGATCTATTTGAATTGGTGCTACTATACCTTGTCCTTGTTTTCCTAATTTTTTCTTTCCTAAAACCTTGTCTAGCTCTAGTAGTGGGCGCATTAGGATTGATGTTATTTGTTAACATCAAACCGAATTGATCTAGGACATCTCGTCCCCATAAATTTATAGGAAGATGATGCAATACATATGGCTGTATGGTTCCTTCACATTCTTCAGGATCCTTCCAATCTAATACCATTGCACGTCTATGGGGATTAGTCGCCACTCCTATGCCTTGAAGCATTTGAGTGGCTTGTTGTAATGGCCAATGTTTCGGCCATTCCTGACTAGATATGATGCTAAGGTCAGCACCTGTGTCCAGTAGCCCATTAAACTCGTGTCCTCGAATATTTAGTTTTAGCATTGGGCGAGAATCCAAATTTAAAGACAGCGCAGTCCAATCTACACCTGTGGAGCCTAATCCCCTGGAACCTCTTTCTACACTATGACTAGGAAATTTATTATGTAGGCTGGGTATTATTAACAACTGTGCTCTTCTATCTCCAGGTGAAATTACTGATATACCTCTTGGAGAACTAGCTATAAATTTTATTTCACATACATAATCGGGATCAATTACCTCAGGACTTATCATAAGTCCTTTTATTGTAGTTGAACTACATCCTAATAATAAGCCTACTGTCCCTTTGGGAATAGGTCCTTTTATTCCTGTGGGAATAATTTGAACTCCCATCTCTGGAGTTAGTACTGCTCTGGCAGAGGTGCAGATGTCCAACCCTGCGCTCCCTCGGGTTTGTCTGATGAGGGATTTAAGGGACAATGTGTCCTGGGCACTACCCTGACGGTGTTGCTGGGTTCATCCACTGCCCTGTATATTTATGGTTGTGGGCCCCGGAGCATTAGGCCCCCTTGTCCGTTTTTTGGCAATGGAGCCTGATGCCTTTCTCCACAGTATCGTGGGTAAATACCTGGTCCTTGTCTGTTTTTTGATAAGGGAGTACCCTCTATGGTGGTTTGTGAACGGCATTCATTAGCCCAATGTCTCCCTCTACGGCATTGGGGGCAAATACCCAGTATTCTATTTCTTTGATACCTACTTTTGTTAAACCCTCCTCCTATGGGGCAACTCCTTTTAAAATGTCCTGTTTGTTCACAATCATAGCATTTTTTTTTCCTGGCATGTAAATCCTGTTGTACTGCAGCTGCCAAGACTTGCCCTTGTTCATTAATATCTCTACATTATTTAATATATGTGTTTAAATCTTCATGTCTCCATGGTCTAAAAACCTCTCTGCAGCAACGATTTGCTTGGTCATAAGCCAATTGTTTTTTTAATGGCATTGCTTGTTCTGTATCCCCCAAAACTTTTGGAAGCCATTTGAATTAGCGTATCTACAAAGTCAGTGTATGGTTCATTAGCTCTCTGTATTACCTTAGATAACTGACGTTGTAAATCTCCATGTTTGTAAAGTCTTCCATGCCCTAACTGCGTCTGCAGCAATTTGTGCATATATAGCAGGATCATATTCAATTTGTTGCCACTGACCCTCATAAGGTCCTTTTCCTAACAACATTTCTAGATTTCTTTGAGGGTAACCAGCTGCTGCATTTCGCCTAGCTGTCTCCGCGCAAAATTCCTCATTGGAACCTTCCATAGCAAATATTGTCCTCCATGTAGCACAGATTTACACATGCTAGCCTAATCTGCTGGCGTCATGTCCAAGTTAGTAATGGACTCGACCATGCTTACCGTGAAGGGAGCTTGGGCACCGTAGGTTGTTACAGCCTTTTTTATCTGCTTCACTGTTTTAAAATCTAAAGCATGGTGAATTCGCTGCCCTCCTACCTGTTCAAGTACAGGGCATGCTAATCTTTGAGGTCCTGTCTCAGGATCCCAATTATCAACTACGGGCTTTAAGGGCCACTCAGCTGTCTCTATCAGTGGGGCTGTTGGTTGAATTACGCTCTCTTGTGATAAAACGGAGTTAGTAACAGCCTCCTTTTGTGGCCTTTTTCCTAACAACCCCTTTTCCTTTAAATTTTCTTCCTCTGTCTGACTAGCTTGAGAGACCTTCTCTTTTGCTTGATCTAAAATATCTTTCTCCATGTTCTAAACCTCTAACAATTTACTTAACATCTTTTCAGTTTGTTTTAATCTAGTATAAAGATAACGCAAACCAATAAGATAACACAAAACAAAACCAAAACTGAATGAAACAAAAACGAAATAAAAAATTGTTGTATAAATTTTCTCTTCCTCAGGGCCTACAAACTTCAAACCTTTAGTCAACCATTTTTTCCAGTTTGCCTGAGAAATTTCTAGGGATAGGCAGCTTGAAAGAAAAACAAAATAAATCAAAAGAAGAACACATTGTTTTTTGAAATGGTCACCCATTCTCTCGCCTTCCCTCAGGGGCGAGCAATTTCACTTACCCCCAAGCTTCAGGCGTTCGGCGTACAAGCCACCAGATGCCGCAGTCTGGCTGGACACAAATCACGAGCCACTCACAGCCTTGTAGATTCAAACAGCAATCCTTTATTCCCGAACTCACACCGGCCGTCTACAAACACATTCTGGGGAAATCCACGTTCTCTGCCCAAATCCACTTCTCATGGGCTTCTGTCTCCCAAATATATTCTGAATCCCGTGAGAACTCAAGGGGAACTCATTCAACAGGATACGCCCTATTCTAAACGGGGAACACCCTAAACTCGGATTATGCTAAACCGGGAACACCCTAAACACAGATCCGCCCCGGTCCTTGAGCAAGGTCACTTTACATGCAATGTCGTTGCAAAATGTCCTATTTCCATGAGTTCTTCCACTAAAGAAACATGGGGGTATGCTGGCAAGGAAATTGTCAAACCTACTTGGCTGATGGCTCCCAGCACCTGTCTCTAAATAGAATATAAAATTGGTTGAGGATGTGGCTCAGAGGTCCAGTGACCCGGGGTTCAATCCCTGATACCCCCCAGAAAAGATAGAAGTTAACTGGCCATGAGAGCGCATAGTGCCCTGGGCCTCACCACCTCTCTTGGTGCGTTTAATTGGCCTCACTAGATTCCTGGGTATTTGGAGATCGTGGTCTTCAGATCTGACCTTTAAGGGCAGGTTTCACCCTGGCCCCTCCTCTGACCCAGGCTCCAACATTTCCCAGGAACAGGCAAGAGGCCACAGTGACAGCAGGCCCCAGCTGTGGGTTAGGACAGAGATGCCATGGTGACTAGAGGGGTCTTCTCATTCCTGCTCCTCAGGTGTCGGGGAGGAGGCCCGCTGGCTCTGGGCAGAGTTGGTCCTGGGTGGGCACATGGGGTGGCCAAATGACTTGATGACTATATTTATCTCCCAGAGGAAATTTTGACGAGTGACCCATTGCCCAAGGCTGGCAGTGTCTCCATCCATTACGGGCAAAACACAGCCCAGGTGGGAGCAGGGGATTTGTCACATCTTATTGTGCTGACAGGCCATCTAGCGGCCAAGACAGCACCCCCATTTTTTGCACCATTTCAGCTGAAGACTGAAAAATGGTTGTGACGTTTAGGTGAAGGGGGGTTTGTCCCCAGAAGTGGTTGAGGCGGTCACAGCTGGGCCCAGGCTTTTGGGTACCTCCCAGCATGGTACTGGGTGGCCCATCAATCCCAGATTCCTGTCAGCTCTCAGGGGACTCTGTGGGAGTGGGAACCCAAAACAGGAAGGGCTTTTTCTTTGGCATCAGGGACTGAACCCAGGGTCCCTTACCCACTGAGCCCCATCCCTAGCCCTTTTTATATTTTATTTAGAGCCAGGTCTCACTGAGTTGCTCAGGGCCTCTCTAAGTTGCTGAGGCTGGCCTCCAACATTCAATCCTCCCCCCTCAGCTTCCCAAAATGCTGGGATGAAAGGTATTTGCAATCCAGCCCGGCTCCTTTCTGTTATTGTGATTCGGTTTCCCCATCTGTGAGATGGGCCTCTGTCTCCTATCACTGGAGGTGTGTGACCATATCCCATGTACCCTGGAGGTGATGTGTGATCAGCCACCCAAGCACCTGGATTGAGAGGAGCCCCCAACCCAGGCCCCTCCAGGAAGAGGACTTGGCAGTCTGTCAAAAAGGCGACCCCACTGGCTGGTTCCACCCTCTCCCAGACTCTGGGTTTACGAGAAAAATCTCCACTTGGGGAATAAGAACCCAAGGCCTGCGGAGGACCTCAGAGCTGAGAGGATCAGACCAGGCGAAATCACTGGCTCCACCCAGTGTCCCCACTGGGTGAAAGACACTGGACTGCTGCTCCAAGGCTGCACCGAGGGTAGGGAGCAGCAGCCTCTCTCAGTCCCAGGCCTTGGGAAGCAGAGGCCATTCTTCTCCCCGCCCCCCCATTGGTCAGCACCGTGCCTTGTCCCTTCCCCAGGGCAATTCACCAAACTAACACCCCCCACTTGGAGAACTGCCTGTAGACAGCAGGGTGCAGGAGGCTGCGGGTGGGGTCTCTGTCAGCTTCATCACCATGGTAGGTGATGACTAATGGGCGGCAGTGAGGCCAGGCAATCGGTGCCACTGTCACTGCGCCCAGCTGTGTTGACCCATGGCCCCGCCCCGGGAGATCAATGGGCTTTGAATGCTGGGCCAGCATGATAAGATGGACACCCGCCCATTGCCTGCTCCATCACCTGATCTAGCCATCAGCATCACTGCCACCGCGGGGAGATTGGCGCTTTCAGCATCGCGTGATTCATGGGAACACTGGCGGCTGTCGGGAGGGAGGTCGTGGGACCCTGTGTGGAACTCAGCGGATGCAGGGCGGCTATGGGACTGGGGACACGTAGGGGACCCCTAAAGCTTGGCACCCGCTTCAAGCTCATCCAAGGACCCAAGGGACTTAAGCAGGGGCGGAAGAGGGGAGGGAGCTCAGTGACAACCAGGCAGGCTTCCGGACCCCACTCCTGCCTGCACGAGACTCATCAATCATCCTTGTCCCTTGTGGACCCATTTCCCCATTGCCCCAGCCATTGAAGAACCCCAGATCCCAGCCGGGCGCCTGTCAACCAAGGCTGGAGACTGAGGATGCAGGATCGCAAATTCGAGGCCAGCCTCGAACTTAGGAGACCCTGTCTTAAAAATAGAAAAGGGCTGGGCCATGGAGCGAGTGGTGGCCAGTGCCCCTGGGTTCAGTCCTCTGCACCCAAACCCTGTAGCAGGGGTCTCCATTGCACCCGCCATCGGACACAAAGGGGTAGTTCTTGCGGATGGCCGCCTGCACTCTTCACCCTAAGCAGGAACTTGGCGCACTCAGGACGTGGTGATTACAAGCTGCCAGGGTCCCGGGGCTCCCGCACACCCCGCCCAACTATGGTGCATTCCTCCAGGCGACTGGGGAGACCCCTGAGGTGACCTGTCCCCTGGGCAGCGTCCCTGCAAACCAGTGGCCTCGCGGCTGCCCCGACCCTTCACAACCTGCAGGGCCACAGAGACTGGGGCATCCGCCGCAGCAGTGACCGCCAATGGCTGGGGGATAGCCACGCCCTTCCTAGAGGAGCTGAAATGCAAGCGGGACAAGGTAGGGACCTAGGCCTGATCTTCTGGGCCTCAGGCGACCCGCAGGGGGATGCGCTGTCCCTTCCTGGGTTCTCAGGGGCTCCGCCAACAACTCGCAGCGTCTTAAGGCCAGCAACCTCAAGGCTGCAGCACCCCCACGTGGACACACAGGCACAGCCGGTTCCGACTCTGCCCACGCCACACCTACTCCCCGCCCCCATGGCGTGGCCACAGGGGCCCAGCTCCTGCGCCATCCTCTCCACATCAGGACCACAGCAGAGCACAGCGAGGTGCTCCTGGGGGAGCCAGGCGACGCCCGCAGTAGGTGTTTGCAGGCGTAGGGGAGGCAGACGACTTGGAACATGGTTCATGTTTAAGAAAACATCGAAGGAGCCGGGTGCGGTGGGGCGGGTGGGGCGTGGCTGTCATCCCAGTGGCTCAGGCGGCTGAGGCCGGAGCGTCACCAGGTGGAGGCCAGCCTCAGTAACTCAGTGAGGCCCTGTCTCTAAAGAGCTGGGATAGGTCGGCGGGTAGGCGCCCCTGGGTTCAGTCCCTGGGACCACAACCCAGGAAGGCACGGAAGGGATTCTCAGTGGAAGTTGCCCCACGGTGCCCGCCCTTGGCCTTTGGTCCCCAACCACAAGCTCCCCAGGCCTCATCTCTGGAGACCCCCAAACCTGATCAAGGCATCTGTCTGACATTGACTTTGAGGCTTATCATGTACAAGGCTGAAGTATCGCCCTTGAGCCCCAAAACTGTCAGGCACTCCCTGTCATCCCATCATCCTCTGCGCTGTCCATGCCACGTCCAGTGTTCTGCGTTTTGGAACTGCACACGCAATACCTCCCTCCCTGAAGACTTCAGGATTCACACCAGCGTCCGGTGTTCAGCATATTCTCTTTAATTTGTATGGCCTGGACATTTAGCCAGGGATGGTCAATCACAGAGCAGTATCCCAGCCCCATTTTTTGAGACAGGAGTTTGCTAAGTTTCTAAGCCTGGCCTCAAACTTGCGATCCTCCTGCCTCAGCCTTCCAAGTTGCTGGGATTAAAGGTATGTGCCACAGGGCTGGGATTATGAAGGCTCTTGTCCAAGTCCTTGTAGGCACGATTCTTTTCAGAATTGAGTGGAGAGGGCATGCACATGTTCTGGCTTCATGGAAACTGCTACATCTTTCTTGAAACCAGTATATTTGCTTCTCATGCAGTCTTTAATGATTCTAGAATGGACAAATGGGTGATGTGGCCCCAGAAGGTTTTGGGCAAGGTGTGAGGTGGGTGCTGGCATAGTTAGGGCACCCCTGGGAGCCTCCAAGGAGACACATTGGTGGGTATGATGTGTGCTGAAGCTTGGGCCAGTGTTTGACGGCCCTAGGACGACGGCCCGAAGATGGTTACACATGCTCAGGCACCGGCCCTCATCAGGAAGCTGTGTGCTTCCCTGGGCCACCCAGCAGCAGGCTAGGATTGGAGGCTCATGGATATTATGATTCTGAGGACCAGGCCAGGTCAGAGTGCAGGTGGGGGTCAGTGGTGGAGGGAGTGGTGGGAAGGAAACCCAGGGGTTAGGAGCCAGGGGTGGCGGCTGACACCACCAGCACCCCTCATTTCCGGCCTCAAGCAGCTCCCTGGAGGCAATGTCCTGGGTAGGCAGAGCCTGTAGCTTGGCCTCCCAGCTGCCTCCTGGCCTCCTACTGTCCTGGGCCTTACTTTCTTCATCAGCCACCGGAAGTCGGCTGCAGACATGATGGGGGGTGGATGAAGGTGGGACCTGAGCCTCAGTCCACCCAACCCCCTCACACACACCCACATGCTGTCTGATCCTGAGCTCCATCTGTTCTGCTATGATGCAGGTTGGCAGTGGCCTCTGCCACAGCCCCAAGTCCCCAGGGCAGAGAGAAAAGGCACAGTGCTTAACCAGACAGGAGGTTCCTGAAATGGGGTTTCGATTTTTCCATGTATCAGGGACTGAACCTCAGGGCTGCTGGACCACGGAGGCACACTCCAGCCCTTTTTATATTTAAAGACAAGGTCTCACGAGTTACTGAGGGCCTCACTCAATTTTTGAGGCTGGCCTCAAACTCATGATCTTCCTTCCTCAGCCTCCTGAGTCATTGGGAAATGCCAGAGACTAGAAGGGAGTTCTCCTTCAAAGAATAGCCTGACAGTGCCAGGGACTTGAAAGGAGTTCTCCTTCAAAGAATAGCCTGACAGTTACAAAAAACAGCCCCCCAGGAGACATCTTGCCTGGGAGACAACCTGCAGCCATCTATCTCCCTGAGACATCCTGTGGCCATCTGTCTTCCTGAAACATCCTGCGTTATCTCACCTTGTGAAGACATCCAGCAAATGCCGATAAGAGAGCTTCCCCATTCCCAGCCGATAAATACCCCTGTGTAAACAATAAAAGTTTGCAGCTTGATCAGAACTCCTTTCTTGGTGTCACCTTTTGTGTCTCTTTTCCCTTCATTCCTCCCCATCTAGGTTCGCTGCCCACGTTGATGTGTCATGCTGGTCAAGACATTTGGTGCCCAGTCACCCGCAGTCAGACAGATAAGCCTGCCCAGGCTGAGGACAAAGACTTAGAGGAGGATCAAGAGGAGGAAGCAGGGGAAACGGATCAAGGGGATGATGCAGGGGAAGGGCAAGAGGAAGATCAAGACTTAGAGGATGAGAAGTTCACCCCTAGGGAGGAAGGGACCCAGAGTGTTTACAAAAAATTTAGCTTGCGCTTTCTTGAAAAACTTAAAAAGGATTGTGCTCACTATGGACCCACTGTGCCCTACACATTGGCTTTACTAGAGAGTCACAGCACACAATGGCTTACTCCTAATGATTGGAAATTTTTAGCTTGAGCTACCCTCAGTGCCCAAGACTTCCTGTTATGGAATGCAGATTTCAAAGACCACTGTCAGGAAACTGCTCAAAAAAATTTAACTAAGGCCTCCTCTAAATCCTGGACTTATGTTAAGCTTGTGGGCAATGCGCCCTTTGACACTAACCCTAAACAGGCGCGTTTCCCTGCTGGACTTTTGGCGAAGATTCAGATGGCTGGCTTACATGCTTGGAGACGCCTTCCTCAAAAGGGCTCGGCTACCACTTCCCTGGCAAAAATTCGACAAGGGCCTGATGAGCCTTATAGCGACTTTGTTGCCCTGCTTAACCTAGACACGGAACGCCTGCTTGGACCAAGCAAAAGCGAAAGCACCTTTGTAAAACATCTTGCCTTTGAAAATGCCAACACTGCATTTCAGGATGTTCTTCGACCACATAGGATATAGGGGAACTTTCTGACTTTATTAGACTGTCTGCCAGGGTGGGTGCAGCCCATGCCATGGGTCTGGCCATAGGTGCTGCCTTTACCAAGGCCTTTCGAAATCCTGGCTCAGGTACTTGCTTTACTTGTAAACAACCTGGCGATTTTACACGTGAGTGTCCGACAGGCAAACAAAGCCTAGGGATAGCGTCTCCTCAAACCAGGGCTAAAACCGCCCCCAAGCCACCCTTTGCCCTAGATGTGGTAAAGGTAATCACTGGGCCAGTGAGTGTAGATCTAAGACAAATACCCTTGGACAGCCTACTTCTTCCCGCTTCTCGGGAAACTCCCTGCGCAGCCAGCCCCTGACCCCGACCTCCCCCACGACAAACCCAGGGTCAATAAGTTTTGTTCCCTTCCAAACTCCCAACCTACCTCAAAATCTTTCTCCACAATTGCCTCCCTCAAAAGAGCCACCCCAGACAGCGCAGGATTGTACCTCTGTGCCACCACCGATACAGTAAACCCCAAATCCCTGAGCTCACACATCATCGTTAATGCTGTCTAAATCCCAGTTCCCAGATTTAGATACGAATACATTATATGTTTTGGAAACGACCTTCTCCTTGCTTAATAATTCCAACCCCACCCTTGCTGGTTATTGCTGGCTCTGCATGACAACAGGGGCAATCATGCCTATGGCAGTTCCTATTAATTCTATCATAGACAATGATAATACATGCCAACCTGGATTTCCTTTCAAAGTACAGCCTATAGGCACTTTTACATTATGTCTTTTAGGCATGATGCAGAATAATAACTATGATAATGATGTTGGAGTTACTTCCTTTGGAAATTGCTCAACAGTAAAAAATTATTCCTCACCCGCCCCATCTCTTTGTCCCCCCAATGGCACAGTTTTTATGTGTGGAGGAAACTCAGCCTTCCCCAGGCTTTCAGCGAATTGGACCGGTGGCTGTGTTCTTGCCTTATTATTCCCTGATATAACTATTGTCCCAGGAGATGAACCTCTACCCATTCCTAGCCTAGACACCTTAGTCAAAAGACACAGGTGGGCAATAAAGGCCTTACCACTCCTTGCCAGCCTTGTAATAACAGCTGCTGTGGGCAAAGGTACCGCTGGCTTAGGCACAGCTATACAATTTTACCCTCGCCTATCTCAACAACTTATAGATGATGTACAAACTCTATCAGGAACCATTAAAGATTTACAGGACAAAATAGACTCCCTGGCAGAAGTGGTCCTTCAAAACAGACGAGGCTTAGATTTGCTGACAGCTAACCAGGGAGGTATTTGCTTGGCCTTAGGGGAACGATTCTGCTTTTATGCCAATAAATCAGGCATAGTATGGACTAAAATTAAGCAGCTTCAAGAAGATTTAGAAAGGAGACGAAGGGAACTATTTGAAAATCCCCTCTGGACTGGGCTTAATGGATTTCTACCCTACCTTCTTCCACTATTAGGCCCTTGGTTGGGTTTACTTTTAATGGTGTCCATAGGACCCTGTATTATAAACAGGCTGGTACAATTTATTAAAGAACAGATTAATATTTTGGCCTCTACGCCCATACAGGTTCACTATCATCGTCTGGAGATGGAAGACGGTGCTGCCAACATTTAAAAGGATGTTCTACCTTTCTCACAGGCTTATTTCTTAAGTTTACATCCCCACAGATCCCCCTTTCTTAAAAGTGTCTTTTTACCTGAACTCAAAAAAGACCAAACCAAAAAGAAAATTTTATGGTATTTACTAATTACTGGCCAGTCATCCTTTTAGGACTCTTGCTTTTCTTAGATTCTGTATTTTTTTTTTTTTTTTGAGCTCATGATTTTGATCCTATAGGCAAGTTAATGTTTTCTGATCAGTTCTATTTTTGATCAACTGGAATTTTTTCAAACATTGCAATGAGATTTCACCTGAAAAAACAGCTACAAGGCTTTGTGTGTGTGTTACATTTGTGTTATGTGTTGTATGTCAGTATGTCTATATGTGTATGTGTCCATATATCATGCAGTTATATGACAATTGGCAGATATACGAGGAGTGCTCATTAAAAAAAAAAAAAACGGATATAAATATCTTTGATTCACGTGATTCAAGTGGTTCAATTTAAATTGGGTAAACAGATAGAAGTAAAGATGTCTTTAAAATTAAGCTTATAAGTTTTTCTAGGTGTTCAAAAATAAAACCTAATAAAATGTTGATGTCTATGAAATAATTGCTGAAAATCAGAAATTTACAAGTATTGTTTCAAAATGTGAACAAAAAAGAAGGTTAACAGATGGAAAAGAAAAACTAAAAGGTTCTAGATATAGATTTAATAGAGGGAAAATGTGTTTCTGGATAAAAAAGTCTATATGATTAAGTTAACAAAAGGGTTTAAATAAGTGATAAAAAAGGTCTGTGTAAATTGGTTATATGTGTAAGTTTTTGAACAAGTAATCTTAAAGAAATTAAAAATTATACAACTATGGTTAAACAACAACTGTTATTTTTCAATATTGTAATGTTATTTCTTTAAGAGCTAAACTTGGTTAATATAAAATTATCAATGTAATTATGGTGCTATTAATTCATATCTTCCAGGTATACAAGTCTGTAAGGTAGAAGCTTCAAAAGAGCATTATATCAAGCTGGTGTTCTGAAATTGTATGGTAATTTTAGGCTTAAAAGAAAAACATGTTGGAGATTTATTTATATTATTTGTATTCTATAACTGAACTTGTTATCAATAAGATATGTAAAGTTCCATGTTACTTTTACACTGAGATACAATTTAAATGTATTTTTAAGTTAATGAGATCCTAATCTGTGTGAAGGTTTTATTGTAAAACACAAAAGTACTTTGCTACTTTTCTATAAAAGGTTAAAAGTTTTCAGCCTTTAATTCATGTTTTAGATGTGATATTATGTTGTGTTAGCTAATATTCATGTAAACTTGAACAACAATTTATGTAAGCTTTGTAAAATGGTGTCTAAAAAGCAAAGATCAGCTTCAGAACTATAGTACTTAAGATTTATGAAGAGCCCCAGACTATGAAAGAAGTAGGCCAGATTTCAATACATTTAAAGTTGTGTCCAAAAGTTGGTTTTTGCCAAGATTACTAGGATCTGAAACAGGGGATTATAATGTATAACCCTGCCAAAATTCAAGGTAGCTATTATATAAACTAAATATGTTTTTACCATAGTTTATTTTAGTTTGTAGTTTGCTTATAGGTGGTCTAAGGATTGCTTGTTAATATTTTGCAGAGGTACTGATTTAAGAACACACAACCTGGGTTAATTTAAGATAAGGAGTTACCACCTACAGGATAGAGAGATAGACATTAAAGCCCAGTACTTTTAATATTAGGCTGTTAAAACTTATTTGCTGGATGTTTAAGATTAAGTTCTAAAATTAAAATTAAATTAAAAGGTCTAAGAAAACCAATATTTGGCTCTTGCCCTCAGAGTCAGTCTGAGTCAGGGAATAGGGGACTTCTCCAAAGAGCTTTGCAATTCTAGGCCACATTACCTCCGAACAGAACAGGGAGATTGATGAGACCAGTGGCGGACAGAAAGCCAATCAGTGCATTTGCTGTGAAGAGGAGTGTCATCAGAAAAGGGAGACATCCCTGATGCTTCCAAGGGAAGCCATATGGTCAAGCAAGGCCTGGACCCATCCTAGCGCAAATGGCACTAGCAGAACTGAGAAGCTGCTGTAAGCTCCCCGAGGACTCCCAGGGAAACTCAGCTGACTGTTAACAATAGATAAAAACAAAAGTCAGTTTGACTTGCTTATTCTTAAACACTTAGCAAAGATAGTCAAAGCCAAAACACTGCTATTCCTGGGTATTGAAAATTATAATAATAGTTAAATGTAACTTCCAAGAATAAGTAAACGGGAGGCTGTAAAAGAGACTTTCAGACAGGAATGCCTGATATTCATCAAAAAGGACTGCCAGAATAGTTTTTAGTTTAAGGTCTTTATTTCTAACCTACACAGGTAGGCTTAATTTTTGCTAGTATGGTTATCCGGCTCTAAGTAACAGAATTAAAGATTTATCTATTAGACACAGGCCAGTAAGGTATGGTCAAATATTTTATATAAGTAAGGGGGAGATGCCAGGGACTAGAAGGGAGTTCTCCTTCAAAGAATAGCCTGACAGTGCCAGGGACTAGACAGGAGTTCTCCTTCAAAGAATAGCCTGACAGTTACAAGAAACAGCCCCCCGGGAGACATCTTGCCTGGGAGACATCCTGCAGCCATCTATCTCCCTGAGACATCCTGCGGCCATCTGTCTTCCTGAAACATCCTGCGTTATCTCACCTTGTGAAGACATCCAGCAAATGCCGACTTATAAGAGAGCTTCCCCATTCCCAGCCCATAAATACCCCTGTGTGCACAATAAAAGTTTGCAGCTTGATCAGAACTCCTGTCTTGCTGTCACCTTTCGTGTCTCTTGTCCCTTCATTCCTCGCCATCTAGGTTCACTGCCCACATTGATGTGTCCTGCCGGTTGGGACAGGGAAACAAGCATGAGCACAAAGGGAGGCTCCCAGCAGGAGGAAGGCCAGGCTGCAGGCAAGCACATCTCTGGGGATGAGCCTGAGTGGAAACAAGACCATGACCCCGCAGTTTGTAAAAATTTGGTTTTATTTATCATTAAACCACTGTATCTCAGTTATGCCATTTTGGCGTCCACAGTGACAGTCCCCTGGTACCTGAGTCAACCCTTGCCACCACTGTGATCACCATCCACAGAATGTAAGCCCAGGCCACATGGGGACAGAAGGAATGCAAGTGCCTCTGAGGTCTGGCACTCTCCAGCCACAGCCTGGAAGCTGGGGACAGGGCCTGCATACCAGAGGCCATGGAGTCCCCAGCAGTGGCCCGGGGAAGCCCTGACCTCTAACAGGTGCAGGAGAGGGAAGATGGAGGCCCCTATGGGTTTGGTGGAGGCTGTTGGTGGGGCAACTCTGCTGGGAACGAGGTCTAGAAAAAGACCCATGTAAGAAGGTGCAGGGCCCTGGCCAGGGCCAAGACCCCCCCTGGTTCTTGTGCCAGGTCTCTGGGGACAGTGTGCCACCTCTACTGATTCTTTGCAGGGCCCATGCAGAATAAGGGAACCCTCCCAAGGGAACCTGCAGCTGCATTTGAGAGGGTCCTTGAGACCTTGGAAGAGGTCCCCAGCTCCATGGTCTACTCTCCTCTCACCACAGACATCATTGTCTTTTTGTCTCAGACACCATAGCACCTTCCTTAGAATCCCAAATCCCGGACCCTGAGCTCAGTCCCTGAGCCTGAGCCTCTTCTCTCAGACTCCAAGTGTGGTGGAGGCTGAATTTGGTGGAGGCCTAGAGAGCTGGACCCTTACTTGCATTTGGTCCCTAAGTGCAGTAAGAACATTCTAGAAACACAGGGGGAGACAGAAGACGTTCTTTCCCAGGGGCCCCAGGACAGCTGCACAGTGAAGATGCATCACGGCTGACTGGAGTCTGGACAAGCGGACTCGGTGGGGTGGTCCTCTGAGAGCCCCTAGCTCAGCCAGGTGAGGGTGGAGGTGGCGACCCCAGGCCTCCCCCAGAAAAGGATAAAGCTGCCTGGCCATGAGGTGGCCACTAGATGGTGGGGAATCAGTTCTGGTTCTGCCCCACTGTGAGGCCCATCTGGACCCTCGGCGGGAGCGCGGCCACCCACGACTGGGCAGGGAGCTGTGTCACCCTGAGCCAGGGAACCCAACGCCCCACACTGGAACAGTCTGCACCCAGAGAATGCCACCAATGGTGATGATGGGGACATGCTGGTGATGCTGTCCATGTCCCCAGACGAGGTGCGATATGACACCCAAGCACTCTAAGGCCACACACAGAGATTTTTGTGCTTCCAACCAGAGTCAAAAAGCCACCTTTGTGGGGACCAGGGATGGCATTATGGGTGCATATGTCACCGAGGGGGGGGAAGGCCAAAACCAAAGTCAGACAGACAATGGGGACAGTGCTCCCTGTCCCTGCCATGACTGCAGCTGCCAAAGCCAGAAGGAGGAGAGGAGCCCACCGAGGGTGGCTGCCCCACAGTGAAGAGGAGGGGCAGATGTCAGCCAGACAACAACATCCTCACGCGCCACAGCACTGCTGCTCCTGGCCACCACTGCCTTTTGAGGCACTGCCCAGAATCTTCCCTGGTTCTTGGGTAGGCGTGACTCTCAGAAGAGCAGGGCGCCCATGCTGCCCACTTTGCTCTGCTCCTGGACGAAGATGTTGAAGGACTGGGAGATGACGGTGACTGCCAGCAGGATCTCGATCCCACCTCCGAGGGTGCCCAGAAAGTCAGCCAGGACCGAGAGGGCCCCAATGCACAGGCCCTGAAAGCCACTGCTGTGGGGATGGACCTTCAGGTGGGCAGGTTGTCAGCCCCAGGGCACCACAGAGCCCCCAAGCTGGCCACCAGTCTTGCCCATGACTGAGACCAGAACCTCAGGGGGCACCAACACCTCCCTGGTACATTATCTGCTAACACCACTGTGCCTCCACTAATGCTATGAGACCTAGGCCCTGCTAGGAGACTGTGACTAGTCCAAACTGAAAGGCTGCCAGACGCAGTGTCCACGCCTGTCACCCCAGCAACTCAGGAGGTTGAGGCAGGAGGATCACAAGGTGGAGGCAAGCCTCAACTACTTTGCAAGGACCTAATCAGCTCAGCAAGACCCTGAGTCTAAATAAAATATAAAAAGGGCTGTGGACTGGGCTCAGGGGTCAAGTGGCCCTGGGTTTGGTCCTCAGTACAGGGAGTTGGGGGGGTGGGGAGAAGACTCAAATGGTGAAGATGTCTTCCGAAATGACCACTGCCCTTCCCAAGGACTAGAAAGCAACCTAGGATGTGCAACTGTGGCTTTTCACGTGGTTTCTTCATTCACTTGAAAAGTCACCAAGTGAGAGCCCACAGGACAACCTGGTCTACCACCTGACTGTGTAGACACAGCGCTGCTCACTGTGGCTCCTACTGAGTAGCAAAGGAAGAGCTGATAAAATGGTGGAAAGCCCCAGGGAGAACAGAGGCAGCCCTTCATCTAGGATGAGGCACAGCTGCAGTGGGTCCTCCTCCTGCCCCAGGCACCTGCCACCTGGCGCCTCTAGAAGCCTTCCTCTTTTCCACTCCAAGGTGACAGCCTCAGAGGCCACCTGGCCTTGGCCCAGCTGGTCTTTGCCCTCCTCTCTGTGAGGGCCTTGTTCACTGGCACTGGCACTGACCTCCCCACTTCCATCACCATCACCCTTCTGCGCCTCTGCTGGCCTCTCAGCCACAGTCACCGCCATTGTTTTTTGTATTTTGTATTTCACATACACCCAGAATCACCCAGGACGAACCATTGGACCTGCCCTGACATGCGTGTCATGGGTTTGACTTTTTACTGGAAGCTGCAGATCAGTGGATGTAGGGAAGATGGGTGAGAAGAGTGAAAGCCTGACGTGTGGCTCCCACCCAGCCTCCCACTGGACTTGTGTCTCTGTTTAAAGGAGAGGAGACTCACTGTGTGATCACCCAGGAACAGCTGAGAGCAGAGCCAACCAGGGTGATGCTCTAAGACATGTGCACACCGATCACACTTATTTTTTTTTTTCTCGAAGCCAATTGTTTCAATAAAATTAATGGACAGTCTTCCTGGAGCCCTGGTGGCCAAAGAAACACTATGGGCTGCCCTCCATCGGTTCATTCATGAAAACATGCAGGTTAAAAGCCATGGTCCCTCTCTTGTGAGGTTGAAATTCTGATGAGGGACAGGATGCTAATGAGTAAGCAAATCATAAGGGATGTTTGTGACAAGTACCATGAGAATGGGGAGAGAGAGAGGGCAGGGGCTCTGAGAGTGCAGAAATAGCAGATGGAGACAAACTCCATGGAAAATTTGGCATGTGAGCAGAAGCTCGCTTCTATGTGAGAAATGCATCCATCATGCAGAGCGCATGGCTGGCTCCAAAACTGGGGTGGAAGAGGCCCTCTTATACTCTGGGAAGGCTCTGGGAACCACGGGGCTGGTGCCGATGGCTGATGCAGAAGGCAGGTGGAGGGACAGAGGAAGGGCAGGTGGAGAGGCAGAGGGAGGGATGATGGATGACTGAAGAAGGGCAGGTGGAGGGTCAGGTGGAGTGGCAGAAAAGGCAAGAGGAGGGACAGGTGGAGGAGCAATTAGGGGCAGGTGGAGGGGCAAGGAAGGGCAGGTGGAGGGGCAGGTAGAGGGGCAGAGGAGGGGCAGGTAGAGGAACAGTTGTAACCCTCTGGAGCAGCACTCTGAGGACAAGGGCAGTGTTACCTTTCAAAGGAGGAGAGTGGGAGGCTTGCTGGGTTTGAGCAGAGGACACCCATGATGGGACCCATCAGGTACCAAAGGTCCACTCTGTCTGCACATATGACTCAGGGGCAGAGGTTGGCCAGAGAGTGCAGTCATGAGGCTCCTGCAGGATCTGGGTGTGCAGTTGGCCAGGTGAAAGGTGGACCCTATCCTGCTGCTGCTGTAACCAATCAGACAATCTCTCGACTGAACAGCAGGGATTTATTATCCCAGACCTGGAGGTCAGAAATCTTGAGACAGCATGAGTGGGGCTGTGCTCCCTCCCCAGAGTCCAGAGTTGGACCATTCCCTGAGTTTTCCCTGCTTCTGAGGCTGCCTAAGCTCTGCCTGGTGGACCCTTCTTTCATCTGCAAAGCAGCAGGGTCTCATCTTCAGATTCCTCTTTGTCATCTCGTACCTGCCAACCATCTCATCTGTTATCATCATCTCACCCCTTCTATGTTTCTGGTATTGCTTCTGCCCTCTTCTGAGGCCCTCTGTGAGCCCCTGGGTGACCCACAATCCTCTACTCACATCAGGAACCTTAGCCACATTCCCAAAGCCCCTTTTCTGTGGGAGATGACATGTTCCCAGGTCCCAAGTAAGGTGACAGGTTTGAGAAGATCATTGATCAGCCTCATGGGTCAGAATCTGGACAGATTTGAGAGTGAAGCCAAAGGATTTCCAGGCTTGGTGAATGTGGGGTAAGATGAAGCAATGGGCCATAGGCAGCCAGGGGGTGACAACTGAAGCAACAGAAAGAATGGAGAAAACATCTTTGCAGAGGCATCAGCAGTGGGAGAAATGGAGGGACACAGTACCATTTGGGATGCTGCTGAGGGAAACCTGGGAAGCTCTTTGAAGAGCATGGTCACTGGTGATTTTCCATGCTGTGGGGCCACTGGAGCCTGTTCAGGGAGAAGGCTATTGGAACCCAGGGGAGGAAAGTGGGACGTGGGAGAGCTGGTGATGTGTCATTGGGGTTTCACAGGAAAAAATAAAAACAGACTTTTTGATGAGCTTGCGTTCTCACTTGAGTAGCCTGGGACTAGAATCTGTGGAAATTTGGACATGAATATCAATGGCACATTTTCCACTGTGACAGATTTGTGAGAGATAAGTGAATGTGCACCAGTGTGTGTGTGTGTGTGTGTGTGTGTGTGTGTGTGTGTGTGTGCAAGTTATGACCTCAACTATACTAAGCTTAGTGTAAGAAAAATGATTTTAAAAATTATTCCCCCAAACGTATCTTCAATGCTTATCTCTGAGAGGTAAGATTTGGGATGATTTATGCTCATTTTCTAAATAATCCACAGCATGAAATATTTAAGGTGTATTTCTTTAGACAAACACATCAGATATAGATGACATTACCCAAATAGAAATGATCTTACCTGGGCAAGAAAAATGGTTCCTACTTTCCAATTGAATCCTCCCCAAAACAGAATCCATTTTCTTTTTTGAAACTAGGGGTCCATATAAGGATCAAATAATTTAATATTTATGTATTAGTTGAGGTGCGTTTTGCTATAGATAATAAAGCATGACCACAGGATCTCAAATAACAAACACTTATATTGTTTATATATTGAGATGCTTAGGAACAGATCATTTTAACATTGGTCCAGGTCTCAATAATTTCTACAGTAAGACTTTTGATTCTTCAGCCATTTGGCTCACGGACACAAGTTGGCTGCTGCAGCTCTAACCATCATAACTATTTCAAGTCAAGAAAAAGGAGAAAGAGAAAAAAGAGTGTAAGAATCAGCAAATCAAATGCCTTTTTAAGTATCATCAGAAGAGTTCTACATCTATTTCATTGGCTAGTCTTTGGCCAGTCCAACAAAAATGTGACCAAAGAGAAAGGTTAAATAATAAATGCTGTATTTTTCAATAATCACTTTGGTCCACCCTGAAAACTCAAGCACTGTGCCTGGACATGGGAGGTAATCTGTAAATGTTGGCTACTACTACTTTTGGATTTTTAATAATGAGTGACATTGAAGGAAGTACTGGGGCTATGTGTTTAGGAGTAGTTGTCTATGCCAGGTGTCACAGGGCAGCTGGCCTGTTTCTTTTCCAGCCAACCACAGCTGACAGGGCAGGTGCCGTTCTAGCCTCTCATGCCTCACTTCTCATCAGAAGAAGCCATGCCCAGCTGAGTCCAGCTGCTTGGACAGGCTGGGGACATTTGAGGTGACTTACCAGAAATAAAATGGTCACTGAAGGCTCCTCAAGGCACCTACATAACCAGGCTCAGTGGACATATGTCTCTGTGCAGACAGATGGCAAGCACCACCACCACCTGCACACCAGCCAGCATCAGTCAACAGAGTCATGTGTGTGGGCAGCACCTGGCGCCAGCCACCATCCATGGCAATCATGCCATCCCGCAGTGGCCCCAAGCCTCTACCAGAGCAGACATCCAGCATGGCCAATCAGCCTTATGCCACCTTCTCAGGAAGCCCCCGCAACACCACTGCCCCAGAGATTAATGTTGTTCAGCAGAGCTCCAAGTGGCCATGAGACCCTGCCTGATGCGACCAGCTCACAATTTCACCTCCCCCTGAGTCCCCTTGTCCCTCTTCTATGGTCACCTGGGGCTACTCATTTGATTCTAGCCATGCTCACATAACGAAAGGGTCCTGGAGGTGCCAGGTCTGAACCCCTGAGGGAGCTGTGTCTGGTTGGCCTCTTGGTTGGGGGGAGGGCACAGTGGTGGAGAAGGCTTGCTTTAGCATCTTCGGGGGACATGGCAGGCACAGGTAGGATGGGTGGAAGCTGCTAGCACATACTATACTAAAACCCAACAAGTTGTGACACTTCTGGTCCATTCATCACTGATGGCAATGAGACCCAGTGTCAATGAAGAGGCAGGTGCCAGAGGATGGGAAGAGGCGCTGAGTCACCTGGGTTGTGACCTTACCCCAGAGCATGGAAGAAGAAAGAGAAGGAGGGAGGAGCCAAGACTTGTGGGGTACCAGGAATTTCAAGAGGCTGAGGCATGGAGAGCACCTGAGTGCAAGGTCATCCACTTCAGGGCCCCAGGCCTGTGCAGCTGGGGCTGAAGGATTCCTTCTGTACTCACCACCATCCTGCCAGCCATGGGAAGCTCCTGCTCTCCTTCCCCAGGACAGAGTCAGCAACACTGAGTGCGTATCACAGGATGAGTTACACCATACCATCCGCCTCTGACCAGAATGGATGGTGACGGACCCTCCCCAGTGAACCTGTCAGAAGCTGGACAGTGGACATGTGCATGCACACACACACACACACACACACACACACACACACACACACACACAAACACACACACACCACTTTCCTCAATCTTCTCCATCCCATTAAACACAAGTCCATCTGTGAGTCACTTGTGTAGGAGTCTGGGATCACCTCTGACTCTTTTCCCCCATCTCATGTGTGATCTCTTGAAACTTGCTGCATTCTTGGTGGCCATCAGCCTACTCTGCCAGGTCGTGTATCTCTCCAGCCATTGCATGAGACTCCTGATGGCTCTTTCTGCTCTGCACCTAGTCCAGCATGCTGCAATCTGCTCCTCATCCACAGCCAGAGAAACCTGGTGACTGAAGACATCATGCCTGGCCTCATTGTTCAACGGCCAGTTCAATGAGTACTGTTCAATGCCCTCACATCCATTTCACCCACAGAGAGACCATGGTCCCCACAAAGCCTGGGAAGCGCTGCAGCTCTCCCCACCCCACATGGCCTTTCTCACCCACCAGCCATGCTCACTTCCCTACTTTCCAGCCATGCACCAGGCCCACCTCAGGACATCTGTACAGAAAGTTTCCCCTGAGATCCAGGCTCAATCTTTCACCTGTTAGGCTTCTTTCAGAAGTTACTTTGTCAGACTGGCAAATGCCATCTACCTAAAGCTATAAGCCCCTCCCCTTTTACAGCCCCAGGCTGCCTAATTCTCATTAAACACCTACATTAAAGTTCTCTAGCACTTACAGTAAGATTTCCCAGCTAGACTGTAAGCACCATATGGACAGGGACTTCTAACTCTTTCATTCAATGCCTTATTCCAGGAATGAATCTACTTAAGTATTTATGATCTCTCCAGTCACTCTACTATGCCCTGCCGGGCCTCAGAACCCAGCAAAAGAAAGATTCAAGGTCCCTTTAATGACCCAAAGCTGAATTTCTAGAAACTCAGAGAGCATGTGGAAACACTTACCTCCAGAATCAGAGAAGTTCTCTTCATCCTCCACTCCTCAAAGGTACTTGTTGCCACAGTATTTCTACATTATGGCTTATTTTGTGGACTCTGACTCCAATGATTTCAACCAAGTGTGATTAATTTCTTACTGTCTCTCTCTGCCAATCTACTTCTTCCAACTTCCCTTTCCTCTTGGCTCGTCAAATCCCCTGTATTTTGTATCCTAGATGCTCCCGCCCCACCGCATCTCCCAGGCATTGCCTATGGGTCCGTTCCTACTAATCATTAAGACATTTTTCTAATGTCCAGAAATTCTGTGAGTGTAATGAGGATTTTGCACTGGGAAGAAAATACCTGAAAATCACATTTCTGACAAAGGATTTATATCCAGAATATGTAAAGAGTGCCATGACCCATCATCCATCAAAGAAAACCTAGCTGCAAACAGCAAAATATCTGAACAGGCCTTCTTAAAAAGCCGTGAAGCTGATCATGACTGTGTGTGTTCAGCTTGTTAGTTACTGGGGTAAACCATGATGAAAACCACTTCACACCTCTGAGGGAGACTGGGATCTGACACCTGGCAACCCTTGGTGTGGGGGAGGTGGGGAGCAATGGGGGCCCTCAGGGCTGCTGGTGGAATGTCAAATTCTGCAATTACTTTGGAAAACATTTAGGCAATTCCTCAAAAAGCTAAACATAATGTTAGCATATGACCCGAAATGGCCACTTCTCACCAACTCAACAGAACTGAAAACAGATGTTCAAGTCAGCATTCTTCATCCCACCCAGAGGTAGCCTTTGGGCACACCAGCTGGTGTGGTACTGAGCCTCACAGGGTCATCCAGGTGACAGAAAATGGCTAGACCATAACATAGAAGAACATAGTGACCCTTGAAAATGTTGCACTGAAGAAAAACAGCCACACACAGAAGGCCACGTGCTTGCCACAGAAGTGCCTACAGTAAAAAAATCCATGCAGACAGACCAGAAGTTGTGGGCCTGAGGGTCAGGGAGTCCTAGGATTGACAGTTAATGAGGTAACAGAAATATTCTCAAATATGACAGTGCTCATGGTTGTGCTGTTTTGTAAAATAGCTACAACCCATCCATCATAAGTGTCCCAAACACCTATGCAACTTGGCCATGAGAGGCAGCAGGAAGCCTAGAACAGGAGCTTTTTAAGTTAGAAGAACTCAACATTTTTCTGTTTGTTTTAATTAGTTACACGTGACAGTACAATACATTTGAATCAGATGAAATATAATTTCTCATTTTCCGAGTGTACAGGTTGCAGAATCACATTGGTCATGCAGTCACGTATATACATTCAACAATAATAATGTCTATTTCATTCTACTATCCTTCCTTTCCCCCTTCCCCTCCCCTCCTCTCCCATCACTTCTTTCTGCCCAATCTAAGGTGACGTGATTCTTTTTTTCCCCCCACATCATCATACATGTATTTTGTATAATAATGAGGGTCTCCTTCCATCTTCCATGCAATTCCCCTTCTCCCTTCCTTTCCTTCCCACCTCTCTTCTCTATCTAGAGGTAATCTTCTTCTCATTTTCTTCCTCCCTCCCCCATTTTGAGTCACCCCCCCTTATATCAGAAAAGACATTTGGCATTTTTTAGGGGGGGAATCGGCTAACTTCACTTAACATTATCTGCTCTAATGCTATCCATTCCCTGCAAATGCCATGATCTTGTTATTTTTTAGTGCTGAGTAATATTCCATTGTGTATAAATGCCACATTTTCTTTATCCATTCATCTATTAAAGGGCATCTAGGTTGGCTCCACGGTCTAGCTATTGTGAATTGTGCTGCTATAAACATTGATGGAGCTGTGTCCCTGTAGTATGCTGTTTTTAGGTCTTTGGGATATAGTCTTAGAAGAGGAATAGCTGAGACAAATGGTGGTTCATTTTCCAGCTTTCCAAGGAATCTTCCTACTGCCTTCCAAATTGGCTACACCAATTTACAGTCCCACCAGCAATGTATGAGTGTACCTTTTTTCCGCATACTCGCCAGCACTTGTTGTTGTTTGACTTCATAATGACTGCCATTCTTACTGGAGTGAGATGGTATCTTAGGGGAGTTTTAATTTGCATATCTCTGATTGTTACAAATGTTAAGCATTTTTTCATGTATTTTTTTATTGATTGTATATCCTCTTCTGAGAAGTGTCTGTTCAGGTCCTTGGCCCATTTGTTTATTGGGTTATTGGGTTTTTGGTGTTTAACTTTTTGAGTTCTTTGTATACCCTAGAGATTAGAACTCTGTCTGATGAACTTGTCATTTTCTATGTCCTCACACAGGGCTGAAGTGTGGCCAAGAGGAGATTGGAGGCCATCAATGTTCTGCCATTTTTGTCCCCTTGGTGAATGTTGCCAGAGCCACCATTCACCCTCCCATGCCACAGTAAAACCCTGTCATCAAATGTTTATTCATCATAAGAAATGCAACCCAGGCCCTGATTTGGAAGGACCACTCACCATCAGTCACACATGATGACATGTTCATGCAGATGCTCTGAGAAAATGGCCACCTGGGAGTGTCTCAAGTCCTCATGCTTGTCACATGTCCATGTGGTTAGGCTCCATCATGGCCTGTCACACCCTCTTGTCCATACTATGGGTCTTCCCCACAAAGACATCAGCACTGAGCCAGGGGGTCTCCACCCTGACTGCTCACAGCCACAACCAGCAGTGTGACAACAAAGCTGACTATTGAGGCTCATTGCAGAATCAGTCTGTAGGAACAAATCCTGGGCTTGATGATTATTAATAGTGCCTCAAGTCACATGGCCGGGTTTGAGAAACATTCCTGGACCAAAACCAAAATGCACACAAAGCACTGGGCACAGAGTGGGGCCAGTTAGCAAAGGTGAGGCCAGGCTTCTGATGGCAGTTGTGCTCAGGGACACCTTCTCCAAAAACAAAAATGAGCACAGAAAGAAAGGCCACTCACAGGGTCTCTTGGGCCTTATGACTTCCAAAACTTGGGACAGACCAGGGAAGGCACTGCCCGACTCAGGATGTCAGACTCCTCTCCCTGGTGCCACCTGTGCTCTCCAGCCTCTGAAGGGTTCCCTGGTCCAAAATGCCACCTCAGTCTCCAGATGGCAAGACCCAGCCAAAGCAAGTAGTGAATCTCATTTTGGTTGAGCCATAAACAGATATCCAGGTGCAGCCTAACAACCATGGGCCTGCCCAGCGATTGAGGAGGTCATGTGCACAGCCTGAACCCTGCACATGGCTACGTTTTCCTGGGAGTGTTGTGTACAGTGGGACAGAGTGCCAGTCACTCAGTGATTCTGACAACTGTGTCCCCTCTCTTTAGAGCAGCCTCCCCCAGGCAAAAGAGCTGCTGCCATCACACAAATCATCCAAAAAACTTCAAGCAATTTCTGCTTTCACTGTCTCGTGGCCATGTCCAAATGCCCCACCACCTGCTTTATCTCAGGGAATCTCTTGACCCAAGTGGGTTTTAGCTGCTCTCTCCAAACCTCTTATTGAATCCACAGTTTTTTTTCACCAAAAAATGCCTGAACCTTGGTCTTCTCCTCTGTCCCCCAATCTCCTCTTTTTCCAGCCTTTCTTCTGGAAACCCCTGCTGTGGCCTGCACACCTAAGCACTACTTCTCCACCCTGATTGAGGGAATCCAGGTTTTCATTGTGTCACAGCAGGAATTTATGCCCAGAAAACTTATTTTAGGTGCTGAGTGAGAGGAGGGGGTATTCACCTGCCTGACTATGGTAACCTCTGCATTAGGGACAGCAAAGCATTTTACTGCACACCTTAAGTGAGCACATAAATGAAATAAAAATAAAGTCTGGATTTTATTTTTGATCTTGATATTTGCTCAGTACACCAGCACTTTTTTCATTTCTTTCCAAACATTCCTTATGTAGTCAGTCGGACCTGTTGAATTTATATCAAAAGTTAAAATTCTATGTCCTATATTTATCCTGTTGATTTCTGAAATTATAAAGCACAGTGATTCAAGATGATGCAAATTCTAGGAAGACTGTGCTGGGCAGAAAATGGTCAATAAAGTCATATTAGTGACTTCTCTTAAATGATTGCATTATATTCTAATTAGCTATTGGCTACTTATTTAGGACCAAGATTACCAATACTGTTATGTAAATTCTGTTATCAAATTTGTGTAATTGCATAAAAAATATAATGGAAAATGAGGAACCATACACATTTTTTTTCATTATGGACATTAGCACAGCAGCGCTGCTCAGAACTGCGCTATATTAGCAGCCTGTTAAGTGCAGTTGTACGTTAAAACATTCCCACTTAAACATGAAGATTGACAGTGTAAATGAAAAAGTCATTTGGGAAAATAATGGCTAAAAATGCAAAACAATGATTTTCTAAGCATGCCCTGGCATTTAATGGCTTTGTATTAGTGAAGAGATTGCTAAGACACAAGTGTGTCTGCCTAGGGAATCAGGCCAGCCCCTCCCATCTGCAATCACTGATGGAGGCTCTGTGTCCCCTGGGGAATGGTGTCATAGCCAGTTTCATCAGTTACTTCATGTGAGCTGGCTAAGCTTTGAATTTATCCCCTCATATGGTCTCCATAATGGCCCTAAGATATGGGGTTTTGTAGGTGTAGCCATCTCATATATAGGGAAAGTAGTACCCAGAGAGGTTAAGCAACATGCAGAGATCACACAGCCAATGAGGGGAAGGTTGGACTTGGAAGCAGAGCAGAGTCTGTGTTTTTACATCCCAACTATAGGACATCCCTCCAAGTCAATGTAGCACAAATTCAGACCTATTACAGTGAACTAAAACCTTTCTGAGTAAGGGACCCATGTGGCTTCTTAGCCCCTGAAATGAGATCTAAATATATTTGGTGTTCAGCAAAGATTTCTAAAATTAGAGAATGGTTGAGAGTCATGTTGTGGTAAAGCCATGAAGAGCTACCATGCCCCAGAATAGAAGAAAACTGGGAAATGGGCTCGGTAAATGTTCACAGACTCATGGCTCATGAGGTCAGACCCCACTGACCCCACAGGGCACATGACACTGGGTGGTGGCCACTCTGAGTGGGCAAATCACTTGGGACATGGATAACCATAAAATCCTATAGGTCCTGTCCATCACCGCCTACACACAGCCAGGCTGGCTTGGGCCTTAGGTGAGGGAATCTGCTCGCTGTGTTGTCAGTATTTATGTCTCCTTATTGCTTATCTTAGTGCTTAACCCTTTCTTCTAATGCATGCAAATCTGAAATCCATTTTATTTTTCTTTATTCCAAGATTTTAAGTTCTAACCTAACAATGAGTCAAAATCATAAATATGATACATATCATTAATGCCTCAAGTTCAAATTAATGATGCCATGTGTGTGTGTGTGTGTGTGTGTGTGTGTGTGTGTGTGTCTGGGGGTGAAGCAGGGCTTTGATTTCTAAAGATATAGCAAAATGAACATTCAGAATTTGGGTGATAGGATTTCATGACCCCAGTTTGAATGTGCCCTTTTCAAACTGATCTGTTCACCAAGCCCCCAGGCTGGGAAGTCCAAGGACAATGAATGCTTAGTTTTTGATGTCAGAATGCTCTGGGGGTGTGAGGCCTGGAGTCATAATATAAGGGGCCTTGGTATCTCTTGACAGATCCACTGATTGCCCTCTGGCTTTGGTTATTGATGATATCAGGCATCTGGGGGTACATGATGGGTGAGCAGTCCCTGTTTTAGAGGTGGATGGAAAAAGGTGGTTGGAGTCTCTTGCTCTGTGCTGGCCTGTCTCCTCAATCAAAAGTGCTACAGGGATGAGAAAGCCAACACTGAGTCCCTTCTCACTTTGTGGATGTAGGTTTGCATGCTCGTTCCACATCACCCCTTCCCTTCAGCTCTTCTGTCTCCTGTATGTTCAAGCGTGTATGTGTGTCAACAGTTTTGTGCAGCTGGATTCCATTTCAGTGATGAGGTCATCAGTGCTTGGGACATCATCTTAGCTTCTGTCACAACCAACTACATCTGGGAGATTTCTTCTCAAGCCCATGAGGAAGAGCAATCTACAGCAGAATGATGTGATGGCAAGTTAACTGAAACTGAGATGCAGCAATCTTTTACCACAAAATCAAGTGCTGCTGATGTTGAAGACAAAGGTCAAAGAGGAGCAGTGATTCCTTGGCTTCTGTGGGGTGCCAAGTGGCTAAAGTGCAGCACATAGATACCACTGGCCCCTCAAAACTGGGGCTTTCACTTGAGAATTTTTTAAAAGGACTAGTACCCAATATCTTGGGCTTTTTGGCTTATCTCTGTCTCCCTCCATTTCCCAGCACAATTACTCTTTCCTTACAGCACCCTACTTCTTTACCTAAATTAGAAATACTCTTCCACATTAGACATGGTCCATTCTGCTACTGGAAAAAGCCACACTGGGCCAGTTAAATGTACCTTTACAAATGGAGGGACAAATTACTAGAAAGAGCTTATGTTCTGCTTCATGCAGAAGATGCCTTGTCCTAGACCCTATGGGTCATGGGAGTGCTCATGAGTGAGTCCTCCTTCCCATATTCCTGGATGCCTCAGGTGCAAATCTCAGGTCAAAAGAGAGCTTCCCACTCCTGCTTTGATCTCTTTCTAATCAGCTCTTCATCAGGCTAAGCCTAATTAGTTTCTTCTGGCTTGCCGGGAGAGGATTCCCACCCACATTTTCAGCTATTTAAACAGTTCTGGCTCAATATTGTATCTATTGAGTGCCAAGTCTCGTGCTCAGAGTTGGTCTGAGAGCACAGCAAGGCCCGTGGAATGTCTGCCCTTGAAATAATAGGAAACTCCCAGGAGGGCATGATTGTGTGCTGGGGCACTGTCCAGTTTCCTGAGGGCATAGACATTTGGACCACAGAACCAGCTAAGAGTTCTGATTCCAAGGGAAGGAGATAGAGGGTGCACGTTTTATTTCCTTAGCACTCTAATAAGGTAGCTTTGCATCCCACACACATGATAGGCATTAAACTGAGTCCTTTTCTTCTGGATTCTGCCATGGATTTTGTAGAGGACCTTCAGGATAAACTGCTTTATCTGCAGCATCATCTCCTAGCTACAGACATGTCCTTCCCACTGCCAAGGCAAGATACCTCTCAAGACCCCTCAACTTCTGTTCCCTGCATAATGACTTGCTTTCTTGCAGTTATGGCTTCCTGCACTGGGAAACTGGCCTTTTTCACAAGGTCCTTGGCCAATACTCCTATTGGTGACTCTGTTGTAACAGGTCTCCCAAATCAAACAATCATCTGAGGGGAGCAGAGAATTTATGCTTCTCTCTCCATCTCTATTGATTTACGTCTTTCTGTGGTTGTTCTTTAAATATTGGTAAATCTAGAAGAAATTTAACCAAACAACTACACAATTACTCATACATTAGAAGTATATTTCTAACTAACATTTTTTAACCAAATTCAAAAATTCACCCAAAGCTGAAAATTACCCAACTATTTTCTATTTTATTTTTTCTCTAGCACCGTGCAGCCTATCAAACATTTCAACTTGACAGGTGAATGTTGGTTTTTCATGTTTTCTTCTTTTTGACATAGGTCTTTGAGAAATAAGCTATCCAGTTACTTAATCAGATATGATATCTGACTCAAAAATGTATTTCCCCCACTTACATAGTACCTCAACATATTAAAAATAAGAACATATTTCTACCAAAAAGAGAAGCCATTAATATTTTAGCATCCAACTCAGATTTTACATTGATTATTGATAGAAATAAAAGTAGTATGTACTGTGGGAGCACAGATACTCCTTTTCCAAACACTTTTTTTTCCCACCACAGAATATCTTTTCTTCTCCTTTAAGAAACCCAGGTTGACAGAACAGACATCTGGAAGCCCAGGCCCAGTATGCTTGGCATTGCCCTCTGTGTTCTGTGTCACCACACTACACCCCAACCCACCTCACCTCAACTTTCTCCACTCCTGTAATTTTATAGTTTTGGAGCCAGAGTGAGAAGGGGTTGCACAATAAGCAGTTAGGTTGAGTGATCTCACCTGCTTCTCTAGAGTGCCATCTGTCCCACATTACAGAACACTCAACAGCAGCAGCCACTGTGTGGGAAAACCATTAAGGGTGGGGAGGTTCCAGTGTCAAATTATTTTTAAGACCCCTGTTTGATGGACCATGACTTGGCAGGACACCTTCTCACTTGGCCGGTGCACAGGCCACACACCTAGGAGCCAGTGACACTCATTGCTTCTACCACATTTTATGGATGTTCATCTACATGCTCATGTGTAGCTAAGGTTCAAACAGGTGATTTCCCCAGTAACATTTTCCCCCATTTTGTCTACTAGTAGAACAAACACTTCTCTTTTTTTTTTTAAACCTCATTTTTTTTTATTTGTTGTTCAAAACATTACAAAGCTCATGATAAATCATCTTTCATACATTTGACTCAATTGGATTATGAACTCCCATTTTTACCCCAAATACATATTGCAGAATCACATCGGTTACACACTCTCCTTTTTACATAATGGCATATTAGTGACTGTTGTATTCTGCTATTTTTCCTATCCTCTACTATCCCCCCTCCCCTCCCCTCCCATCTTCCCTCTCTACCTCTTGTGCTGTTGTTCAATTCTCTCCCTTGTTTCCCCCCCTTTCCCCTCACAACCTCTTCTATGTATTTTGTGTAACATTGAGGGTCTCCTACCATTTCCATATGTTTTCCCTTCTCTCTCCCTCTCTCTCTCCCCAATCGTCTTTGTTTAATGTTAATCTTTTCCTCATGCTCTTCCTCCCTGTTCTGTTCTTAGTTGCTCTCTTTATATCAAAGAAGACATTTGGCATTTGTTTTTTAAGAATTGGCTAGCTTCACTTTGCATAATCTGCTCTAATGCCATCCATTTCCCTGCAAATTCTATGATTTTATCATTTTTTAGTGCTGCGTAGTACTCCATTGTGTATAGATGCCACATTTTTTTTATCCATTCATCTATTGAAGGGCATCTAGGCTGGTTCCATAGTCTAGCTATTGTGAATTGTGCCGCTATGATGATTGATGTGGCAGTATCCCTATAGTATGCTCTTTTAAGATCCTCAGGGAATAGTCCGAGGAGGGCGATAGCTGGGTCAAATGGTGGATCCATTCCCAGCTTTCCCAGGAATCTCCATACTGCTTTCCATATTGGCCTCACCAATTTGCAGTCCCACCAGCAGTGTATAAGTGTACCGTTTTCCCCACATCCTTGCCAACACTTACTGTTGTTTGACTTCATAATGGCTGCCACTCTTACTGGAGTGAGATGGTATCTTAGGGTGGTTTTAATTTGCATTTCTCTGACTGCTAGAGATGGTGAGCATTTTTTCATGTACTTGTTGATTGATTGTATGTCCTCCTTTGTGAATTGCCTGTTCAGGTCCTTGGCCCAATTGTTGATTGGGTTATTTGTTATCTTATTGTTTAATTTTTTGAGTTCTTTGTATATTCTGGATATTAGGGCTCTATCTGAAATGTGAGGGGTAAAAAATTGTTCCCAGAATGTAGGCTCTCTATTTACCTCTCTTATTGTTTCTCTTGATGAGAAAAAACTTTTTAATTTAAGTAAGTCCCATTTATTTATTTTTGTTATTTACTCTTGGGCTATGGGCATCCTATTAAGGAATTTGGAGCCCGACCACACAGTATGTAGATCGTAGCCAACTTTTTCATCTATCATACGCAGTGTCTCTGATTTGATATCTAGCTCCTTGACCCATTTTGAGTTAACTTTTGTGCATGGCGAGAGAAAGGGATTCAGTTTCATTTTGTTGCATATGGATTTCCAATTTTCCCAGCACCATTTGTTGAAGATGCTGTCCTTCCTCCATTGCACGCTTTTAGCCCCTTTATCAAATATAAGATAGTTGTAATTTTGTGGATTGGTCTCTGTGTCCTCTATTCTGTACCATTGATCCACCTGCCTGTTTTGGTACCAGTACCATGCTGTTTTTGTTACTATTGCTCTATAGTACAGTTTGAACTCTGGTATCGCTATACCTCCCGATTCACACTTCTTGCTTAGAATTGCTTTTGCTATTCTGGGTCTTGTTTTTCCATATGAATTTCATAGTTGCTTTATCTATTTCTACAAGAAATGTCATTGGGATTTTAATTGGCATTGCATTAAACCTGTAGAGAACTTTGGGTAATATCGCCATTTTGATGATGTTAGTTCTGCCTATCCATGAACAGGGTATATTTTTCCATCTTCTAAGATCTTCTTCTATTTCTCTCTTTAGGGTTCTGTAGTTTTCATTGTGTAGATCTTTCACCTCTTTTGTTAGGTTGATTCCCAAGTATTTTATTTTCTTTGAGGATATTGTGAATGGAGTGGTTTTCCTCATTTCCATTTCAGAAGTTTTGTTGCTGATATACAGGAATGCCTTTGATTTATGCATGTTGATTTTATATCCTGCCACTTTGCTGAATTAATTTATTAACTCTAGCAGTTTCTTTGTAGACCCTTTTGGGTCTGTTAAATATATTATCATGTCGTCCGCAAATAGCGATAATTTAATTTCTTTTTTTCCTATTTTTATGCCTTTAATTTCTTTTGTCTGTCTAATTGCTCTGGCTAGTATTTCAAGAACTAAATTGAATAGAAGTGGTGATAGAGGGCATCCCTGTCTTGTTCCAGATTTTAGAGGGAATGCCTTTAGTTTTTCTCCATTTAGGATGATGCTAGCCTGAGGTTTAGCATATATAGCTTTTACAATGTTGAGGTAAGTTCCTGTTATCCCTAGTTTTTCTAGTGTTTTGATCATAAAGGGATGCTGTACTTTGTCAAATGCTTTTTCCACATCAATTGAGATGATCATATGGTTCTTGTCTTTAAGTCTGTTGATGTGGTGAATAGTATTTATTGATTTCTGTAAGTTGAACCAGCCTTGCATCCCAGGGATGAATCCTACTTGATCATGGTGCACAATTTTTTTGATATGCTTTTGTATTCGGTTTGCCAGAATTTTATTGAGAATTTTTGCATCCAAGTTCATTAGAGATATTGGTCAATAGTTTTCTTTTTTAGAAGTGTCTTTGAATGGTTTTGGGATCAGGGTGATGTTGGCCTCATAGAATGAATTTGGAAGAGCTCCTTCTTTTTCTATTTCTTGAAATAGCTTGAAAAGTATTGGTATTAATTTTTCTTTGAAGGTTTTGTAAAACTCCGCTGTATACCCATCAGGTCCAGGGCTTTTTTTGGTTGGTAGTCTTTTGATGGCTTCTTCAATTTCTTCCTTTGTTATTGGTCTGTTTAAATTGTGTGTATCCTCCTGACTCAATCTGGGCAGATCGTATGACTTAAGAAATTTATCGATATCTTCACTATCTTCTATTTTATTAGAGTATAGTATTTCAAAATAATTTCTAATTATCTTTTGTATTTCTGTAGTGTCTGTTGGGATATTGCCTTTTTCATCCCGTATGTTGGTAATTTGAGTTCTCTCTCTTCTTCTCTTCGTTAGCATGGCTAAGGGCCTGTCGATCTTGTTTATTTTTTCAAAGAAACAACTTTTAGTTTTTTCAATTTTTTCAATGTTTTTTTTTGTTTCAATTTCGTTGATTTCTGCTCTAATTTGAATTATTTCTTGTCTTCTACTACATTTGCTGTTGTTTTGCTCTTCCTTTTCTAGGTTTTTTGAGGTGTAGTGTGAGCTCATTTATTTGGTTTTTTTTTTTTTTTTTTAGGAAAGAACTCCAAGAAATGAATTTCCCTCTTAGAAAAGCTTTCATTGTGTCCCATAGATTCCGGTATGTTGTGTCTTCATTGTCATTTGTCTCTAAGAATTTTTTTTATCTCCTCCTTTATGTCTTCTGTAACCCATTGGTCATTCAGTAGCATATTTTTCATTTTCCATGTGATGTAGGATTTTTCCTTCCTTCTTTTATCATTGATTTCCAGTTTCATTCCATTATGATCCAATATAGTGCATGGTATTATCTCCACTCCTTTATATTTACTAAGAGTTGCCCTATGGCATAATATATGATCTATCTTTGAGTAGGATCCATGTGCTTCTGAGAAGAATGTGTATCCACTTGATGATGGTTGATATATTCTATATATGTCAGTTAAGTCTAGGTTGTTGATTGTGCTATTGAGTTCTAAAGTTTCTTTATTCAGCTTTTGTCTAGAGGATCTGTCCAATGGTGAGAGCGGTGTGTTGAGGTCCCCCATATTTATTGTGTTGTGGTCTATTTGACTCTTGAACTTGAGGAGAGTTTGTTTTATGAACGTTGCAGCACCATTGTTTAGTGCATACAAATTGATAATTGTTATGTCTTATTGGTGGATGGTTCCTTTTAACAGTAGATACTGTCCTTCTTTATCCCTTTTGATTAACTTAGGTTTGAAGTTGATTTTATTTGATATGAGTATGGCCAATCCTGCTTGCTTCTGAGGGCCATGTGAGTGGTAATATTTTTCCCAACCTTTTACCTTCAGCCTGTGTATGTCTTTTCCTATCATATGAGTCTCCTGAAGGCAGCATATTGTTGGATTTGGGGTTTTTTTTGATCCAGGTTACCAGCCTATGTCTCTTGATTGGTGCGTTTAGGCCATTAACATTTAAGGTTACAATTGAAATATGATTTGTACTTCCAGTCATGTATATTTATTTATTTATTTTAGTTTGGCTAGTTTTTACTTTTTGGTTATTTTCCTCCCCCTTTATTGAGATACCTCCTGCTGATAGTTTTGAGTTCTATTTTTCAATTCCTCTTCTTGTAGTGTTTTGCTCAAAATGCTTTGCAGTGCTGGTTTTTTGGCTGCGAATTCTTTTAGCTTTTGTTTATCGTGAAAGATTTTAATTTCATTGTCAAATCTGAAGCTTAATTTTGCTGGATACAGTATTCTTGGTTGGAATCCATTATTTTTCAGCGTTTGAAATACATTGTTCCAGGATTTTCTCGCTTTCAAAGTCTGTGATGAAAAATCGGTCGTTAACCTAATTGGTTTACCCCTGAATGTAATCTGCCTCCTTTCTCTCATAGCTTTTAATATTTTCTCCTTGTTCTGTATGTTGGCTATCTTCATAATTATATGTCTTGGAGTTTGTCAATTACGGTTTTGAATGTTTGGGGTCCTGTAGGCTTCCAGGATTTGGCAATCCATTCCATCTTTCATCTCTGGGAAGTTTTCTAGGATTATTTCATTTAATAAGTTGTCCATTCCTTTGGTTTGATTCTCTATGCCTTCTTCTATCCCAATGACTCTCAAATTTGGTCTTTTTATGACATCCCATATCTCTTGAATAGATTGCTCATGGGATTTAAGCATCTTTTCTGTGTTGACTATATTCTTTTCAAGTTGATAAACTTTGTCTTCATTGTCTGATGTTCTGACTTCTACTTGATCTAGTCTATTTGTAATATTCTCGTTTGAGGTTTTAATCTGGTTTATAGATACCTGCATTTCTAGGATTACTGTTTGATTTTTTTTTAAATCTCTGTCTCCTGGTAAAGTTAATGCTTTGCCATTTGAATTTGTTTGTTTAACTCATTTTCAAAATATACTTTTATTGCTTGGACTTGTTGTCTTATGTCTTCTCTAATATTCCTTTCCATCTGAGTTAGGTATGCTTTGATTTCTTTCCCTATCCCTGTTTCTGATGCTTCTAAGTCTTCCTGTAGATTTAAGTTGTCCTGCATTGTTTGTCCTACTCTTTTCCCTTGTTTATTCTTGATGTTCACGCTACTTTCCAGCTCTATTTGATTGCTGTGTTTCTGCTTTCTTCTATAAATTTGTTTTGGTTTTGTATATCACTGTTGTCTCTCCTTTGTGTTGGTAGACTATGTCTGCTAAAGTGAATTCCGCTGGGAAGGAATTCCCATGGCCGAGCTCCAGTGATGTCACCTCTCTGCTATGGTGGGCCCCAGGCGCCTTGCCGGAGTGTCCGAATGGGGGGGTGGGACTTGACTGTCTCTGGTTGGTTTCAGCACCCAGACGATGTTGGCCGGGCGGTCTCCAGCCACCTAGTAGAGTGGACAGCAGGTGGGCTGTCACCAGCGGGTGGGTGATCTCTAGTCGCCCCGACGCGGGGATGGTTGCCAGAGGGCAGGTGGTCTCCAGCCGCCCAGTCGTGCAGGCAGTGGGCAGATGATTGGTCGCAGGTGGGCTTGCGGTCTCCCGCCACCTACCTGTACCGGCAGCGGGCCGGCTGTCGTTAGCCGGCGGGTGCTCTCTAGCCGCCCAGTTGCGTGGTTGGTCGCTGGCGGGCGGGCGGTCTCCAGCTGCCCAGTCACGCGGACAGCCTGCGGGCGATCTGTCACCGGCTGCGTGCAGTCTCCAGCCGCTCAGTTGCAGGGGCAGTGGGCCGGCTGTCGCTGGTGGGCGTGCGGTCTCCAGCCACCCAGCTGCAGGTGCAATGGGCCGGCTGTCGCCTGCGGGCAGGCGGTCACCAGCTGTCCAGTTGCAAGGGCAGCCGGCGGGCGGTTGATCACTGGTGGGCGTGAGATTTCCAGCTGCTCAGTCGCAGGAGCAATGGGCCGGCTGTCACTGGTGGACTTGCGGTCTCTAGCCGCCAAAACACAGGGGCAATGGGCCGGCTATTGCCAGCAGGCATGCGGGTTCCCAACTGCTCAGTCGCAGGTGAAATGGGCCTGCTGTCGCTGGTGGGTGGGCGATCTCTAGCCTCCAAAACACAGGGGCAATGGGCCAGCTTTGCTGGCTGGCCTGCGGTTTCCAGCTGCTCAGTCGCAGGGGCAATGGGCCGGCTGTCGCTGGGGGGAGAACAAACACTTCTCATTGGCTATTCAGGATTAGTGCCCTGGTCATCAGCTCTGGCCACCATACTCTACTCTGACTGGGGGACTATGACAGGCATCTTCCAAGGCTTGACCCTATTCTTCCCCTTCCCATCCCAACAACATGGCTGCCACCTGATCATTAATGATGAATACATAAGTTCTATTCTTGCTTTTTTGAAGCTGACCATGGTTTTTCTTTTCAGGATATTTTCTTTTGTTTAAGCATAGCTACTTGAGAAGTTTGGGAGATATTTTTTGGATGTTTAAATTTTATTTTCTTGATTATAGCATTCAATCATAATGGAATATATCCAGATCTGATTTTTCCACTCTATAAAGGTAGGAAAATTTATAAAATATGGAAAATAATATGTCTGTTTTTAAGAAATCAAAAGAAGGCTTTGCATTTAAGTGAAACCATAAGCAATAGATGCAGACTGTTGAGGCTAACTATAACTAAAAAGAGACTAAAATCAATAAGTGTTTATAAACCAGGATATGACAAAGATTATCTAGTTTTTAGCAGTTATAAAAAAATATATGAACAAAAAGATAGAGAATTAGAAACAGGATTAGAAAAAAATAGGTGGAAATTTTATTTTTAGATGTTTATTGGTAATACATAAAATATAAAGGTGAATTTTATATATTTATTTTAAATGGGAGGCAGAGAGATAGGCAAGGCACATAGTACTTCAAGAATCTTACTTCAGTTACAAAAGTATAATCAATTGATAGATTTTACTTATTTTTTTCTCTATCTTCCATGGCATTTCACCTGAGGTCACACTGGCAGAGTAATTCTGGCCAATCACTAAGCAAGAAGATAGACACTGAAGTTGCACTCTTTCTGAGGAAAAACCCAATCAATTTCAGAGCAAATGAGTGATACAACACCTATTCACTTACCTCTTTGGAAAAGGGTACCTTTTGTGGAACAGATAGAAGAGAAAATTGGCCATGCTTGATCAAAATGTTACTAGTAATAAATATGAATTAGCTTCATTTAGAAGTAAACTGAAATAAAATAACACCATTGTACAGTGTCTTTCAGAGCTAGCCTTGAAAAATAACAAATGAAATATATTCTTTCCCAAGATCAGAATACTTGGAAGCACTCTTCATCTTTAATTTCATGTGGAAAAAGAGGTTACCTCATGTAATAAGGTACACAAACTAATAGGAAGAAATCAAGACTTGGTAAATGGTGTAGAAGAAAGTTGTGAAGACTGTAAAATGTTTGGGGTAGAGTAATCAGGATGGATCTCTGATAGAAACAGTGCAGTATGAATATCATGGGATTTCGTGCTATCACATACCAAAGCACATACATCATGGAAGTTGTACAAGACAACCAAGTTGACAACTTGACTTGGCTCATTGTTTCTATCCAGCCTCTGATGCTCCAAAGAATGAATGAGGACTGAGTAGCATGGTGGTGTCCAATCACCACATTTTATCTATCAAATGCTTCTTCCAAATATCCAGCCATCTAGCAGGAGAGGTCTAGCTGAAGTTTTTGTTACAGTATCATTCTTTTCATGATTTTCTCATAATGAATTAACACATGAATCTCTTTTTACTAATAAATTACTTTAACAAGAATAACTGAAACTTTTTTTTATATTTTGCTTATACTGCCAATAAGTACTAAGCAAACACCACTAATAAAGTGCCAATAGATATTGCCTAAAAATGAATCAGGCCACACTTAACAAAAATAAAGATATTATCATTTGTCTAGGACCATGATATCAACTATATTATAATCTAAAAAAGAAACAAAAAGCTGCTGGCCTGGTAGAATTCTGGAACAGGTGATGGTGTTGCTATCACTTCTTAAATTTTACATGATTATATCAGGTTGTGCTACCAAGAGATAATCTACATAGATCCAGGAACCAGGGTGTCAAAGTATAAAAGTCTTTACTCCCCATCACTCCCAGTAATTCACTTGATGATTATATTTTTTATGTCATACCTCTGCATCCTCCAGTTTTAAAAATACTACTTCATTAAGGGGATACTTTTTCAACAGGATGTCTAACAATATTCCTACTAAAATTTAAACTGTACCTGAAGGCTCTGAATTATATGTACTAAGAAAACAGAAAGCAAGAGAAGGAATTATAATCCTAGCTGGGACATTTAACTCTCATTACAACATGGACATTGATTTCATGTTCAAATGGAGATAAAAAATAGATTATCCAATTTGAAAACAGATGATTCTATTTTCTACTTTAGAGTACTCACTTGCCCTACAGGAATGGCTAAAAAAAACAGTGCAGTTGTTCTTTCTTGAGAAAATTATGGTTAGGATGCTCAAATGATTTGGGGATGAGTATGAGTTTTACTCAATCAGCTAAGTCATAGATACCAAGAGAAGTGCATTCAGGGGATCTAAAATGAACAGCAGAAGAGACACTAGAGGAACATTAATTGCACATTCACTTTACGCAGCTGTCAAAACTGTAATTAATGGCACTTTTTCCCTTCTTATATGTTTTATACAGGAATAGAATATCATCAGTATCATAAACTAAGTCCAAAACTTATACCAAAAAGTTAATTTTTGTATGCGACTATAGGGAACTGTGCTTTATAGCACCATTAGGACTGAAGAATTCATTTCCCAAACAATTGTTGAATGTGACCTCCAAAAAAGTTTTCATCAGCAGAAGACAGTTTTTCTGGCTGTGACCATTCAAAGCTTCCTATTCTAAAGACTTATAAGACTTACATAAATAACACTTGATATCTCAAGTAGGGACACATCTGAGAGTGCAAAAAAGTCCCAATATTTCAATTTGAGTCAGCAGAAACCTCTGTTGAGATTAGAATGCAACCCCAGATTCTGTGTGCAAAAACCTGCTTTCTTCCCTTTATTTCTCATGTGCTGATCTGAAGCACACTTACTTATAAACTTCTAAACTGCCTATTCTTGGTCATTATCAACCTCCTGTGAAGCCCTATTTATAACTCAAATGCACCCTTCATCTACTTCCAGATTTTCTGTTTTCCAGAAGTTTTTTGAAGTCTCTTTTGTGGATATTTATCTCATTTTATGCTTCTCTTTGACTGTTACTTTAATTTATTGTGGGTAAAATAGACTTGTATATTTGAAGACACAGATCTCTAAATAAAATAGTTAGCTTAGCTCATGGGATCATAATACACAATCAAAAATGTTCGATATATTTTAATATAAATTTAGATTCAAGATTGAAATTGGAGGAAATAAAATAGGCTTTATAAGACAGTAATTCTGGACTACAAAATTATCAATGTTTTTCACAAAGGACAAGAATTTTGGAAAATCACATTGCACGAAGTAAAAGAATCACAATTTTTTATATAAGTTTTATATATAGTTTTGCTTGAAAGACACCATAAATTGATGATATAGTATGTAACAAAAAGCTTTATGACCAAGTTCTGTTTATTTTTGACAAAATATGTTTGAAACAAAAATCCAAAATCCATGAATCTTTTTAAAATACTATAATGGTACAATGAATAAAATTTCTACAAAAATTGTGTATTTTTATGACTTTATAGACCAAGATGTAGAAGCTGAGTACACTAATATTCTCTTTCAAGGCATATTTATTTTCCAATATAGTTGCATAAATATGCAAATACAATTAAATGTATTTATTATATACCTCTCAGTAATTATAAAAAAATGACCATATACCTGAAAATAATTTTTTGGCATATTTTTGTTTTCTAGACAATAAGGTTAGCTTTAATATAGTATGTGTTCTATCTTTTCAGAGACAGAGAATTTTAAAATTTTAAATAAACTTCTCCTGTAGGTTCAAAATTCACCATATAACTATGGTACAAATAAAATCAGTTTGGGTTGTGAGAAGAAAAATTTTTAGTACTTTCAAAAAAATTGTTTGAAGTGAAACACTAGATCAATATATGATCCTTTAAAAAAACTATAATGACATATTCACAGCAATAAATTTGGAATAAATAAAGTGTAGAAATATTTATTAAGTTCAGGGCTTTGACAACCATGCTTCTGATCTAAAACATATTTATTTTGCTTGTAATTACAGCACTTAGCACATCTATGCGAGGAATTTTAGGTTCATGTTTTAGTTTGTGATCTCTCATGGTTCATTTATTTAGATGTACTAATGTAATATCTGCTTATATAAGTAATTTGAAAGTATTTGCCTCTTTCTAATTATAGAATTTTTAAAGAAAATTTTAGTAATTATACGTTTTCTAAATTATTGAGCAATTATCATTCAAGCTAGAAACTTCACAGTGGCTCAAAGAAATTCTCATTCTAGAATCTAGCCTTAGAATTTTCACATAGTATATGGTCAATAAATTAATATGATTCATAAAGTTAAGATGTGTTGAATCTTATCTTGACATTCAAGATTGTCAATGTTAAAGTACAACTTTTATGACTGTATGTTCCTTTCTGATTATTTAAAATACCCATGATGTATAAATGCAACAATTTTTAACCATTCATCTGTGGAGTATTACTCAGCACTAAAAATGACAAAATAATGACATTTGCAGGGAAATGGATGGCTTTAGAGCATATTATGCCAAGTGAAGCTAGCCAATCCCTAAAAAACAAATGCCAGATGTCTTTTTTGATATAAGGAGGGCAACTAAGAACAGAGCAGGGAGTAAGAGCATGAGAAGAAGATTACCATTAAACAAAAACAAGAGGTAGGAGGGAAAGGGAGAGAGAAGAGAAATTGCATGGAAATGGAAGGAGACCCTCATTGTTATACAAAGTACATAAAAGAAGA
Organism: Callospermophilus lateralis; assembly: GCF_048772815.1. Taxonomy (NCBI): domain Eukaryota; kingdom Metazoa; phylum Chordata; class Mammalia; order Rodentia; family Sciuridae; genus Callospermophilus; species Callospermophilus lateralis. The sequence continues at coordinate 72,885,256 of NC_135312.1, forward strand.
AGTGAGGAAAAAGGGAAAAAAAAGAAGAGAGAGAAATGAGTTACAATTGATGGGGTAGAGAGAGGGGAGGGGAGCGGATGGGGGGGGAGAGGGATAGAAAAGGTATAGGAAGGGCAGCAGAATACAACAGACACTGGTATGACAGTATGTAAAAACATGGATCCACTTTTTGACACACTACCATACTAGTGTATGTTGTATTCTGCTGCCTTTCCTATCTTCTACTATCACCCCTCCTCTTCCCTGCCCTCCCATTTATTTGTTGCTTTTTTCTATTTTTGAGGAATGACCTCCAGGCAATGAATTTTCCTCTTAAAACTGCTTTCATTATGTCCCATAGATTCTGATATGTTGTGTCTGTTTTCTCATTTATCTCTAAGAATTTTTTTTTATTTCCTCCTTTATGTCTTCTGTAACCCATTGATCATTCAGTAACATATTGTTCATTTTCCATGTGATGTAGGATTTTTCCTTCCTTCTTTTATCATTGATTTCCAGTTTCATTCCATTATGATCAGATAAAATGCATGGTATTATCTCCACCCCTTTATATTTACTGAGGTTTGCCCTATGGCATAATATATGGTCTATTTTTGAGAAGATCCATGTGCTACTGAGAAAAAAGTATATCCACTTGATGATGGTTGACATATTCTATATACGTCAGTTAAGTCTAGGTTATTGATTGTGATATTGAATTCTATAGTTTCTTTATTCAACTTTTATTTGGAGGATCTGTCCAATGTTGAGAGAGGTGTGTTGAAGTCACCCATAATTATTGTGTTGTGGTCTATTTGATTCTTGAACTTGAAGAGAGTTTGTTATATGAATGTCGCAGCACCGTTATTTGGTGCATCAATATTGATAATTGTTATGTGTTGTTGGTGAATGGTTCCTTTTAACAGTATATAATGTCCTTCCTTATCCCTTTTGATTAACTTAGTCTTGAAGTCAATTTTATTTGATATGAGGATCGCCACCCCTGCTTGCTTACGAGGACCGTGTGCATGGTATGTTTTTTACCAACCTTTCACCTTCAGCATGTGTATGTCTTTTCCAATCATATGTGTCTCCTGGAGGCAGCATATTGTTGTATTTATTTTTTTAATCCATGTAACCAGCCTATGTCGCTTTATTGGTGAGTTTAAGCCATTTACCTTTAGAGTTACTATTGATATAAGGTTTGTACTTCCAGCCATGTTTGATTATTTATCTTTTTTTTTTTAATTTGGTTTGCTTCTCCATGATTTGCTTTCCCCCCACCCTCTGGCTTTACTGAGGTACTTCCCACTGTTGGTTTTGCTTATTGTTTTTCATTTCTTCCTCATGTAATGTTTTGCTCAAGATGTTTGCAATGCTGGTTTTCTGACTGCAACTTCTTTTAATTTTTGCTTATCATGAAAGATTTTTATTTTGTTGTCATACCTGAAGCTTAATTTTGCTGGATACAAAATTCTTGGTTGGTAGCCATTGTCTTTTAGTGTTTGAAATACATTGTTCCACTAAAAGACAATGGCTACCAACCATTTGTTCAAATCTTTACTCCTCACACTTAAAACAGAGCCCTAATATCCAGAATATACAAAGAACAAAAAAAATTAGACAATGAGATAATGAATAACCCAATCAACAAATGGGCCAAGGACCTGAACAGAAATTTCTCAGAGGAGGACATACAATCAATCAACAAGTATATGAAAAAATGCTCACCATCTCTAGCAGTCAGAGAAATGCAAATCAAAACCACCCTAAGATACCATCTCACTCCAGTAAGATTGGCAGCCATTAGGAAGTCAAACAGCAACAAGTGCTGGCGAGGATGTGGGGAAAAGGGTACTCTTGTACATTGCTGGTGGGAATGCAAATTTGTGCGGCTAATTTGGAAAGCAGTATGGAGATTTCTTGGAAAGCTCGGAATGGAACCACCATTTGATCCAGCTATTCCCCTACTCGGTCTATTCCCTAAAGACCTAAAAAGAGCACACTATAGGGACACTGCTACATCCATGTTCATAGCAGCACAATTCACAATAGCAAGACTGTGGAACCAACCTAGATGCCCTTCAATAGACGAATGGATAAAAAAAATGTGGCATTTATACACAATGGAGTATTACTCTGCATTAAGAAATGACAAAATCATAGAATTTGGAGGGAAATGGATGGTATTAGAGCAGATTATGCTAAGTGAAGCTAGCCAATCCCTTAAAAACAAATGCCAAATGTCTCCTTTGATATAAGGAGAGTAGCTAAGAACAGAGTAGGGACAAAGAGCATGAGAAGAAGATTAACATTAAACAGGGATGAGAGGTGGGAGGGAAAGGGAGAGAGAAGGGAAATTGCATGTAAATGGAAGGAGACCCTCAGGGGTATACGGGATTGCATACGGGAGGAAGTGAGGGGAAAGGAGGAAGGATATAAGGGGGAGAAGTGAATTGCAGTGGAGGGGGTGGAGAGAGAAGAGGGGAGGGGAGGGGGAGGGGGGATGGTGGAGGATGGGAGGGGCAGCAGAATACAGCGGACACCAGAATGGCGATATGTAAATCAATGGTTGTGCAGCTGATGTGATTCTGCAATCTGTATGTGGGGTAAAAATGGGAGCGCATATCCCACTTGAATCAAAGTGTGAAATATGATATATCAAGAACTATGTAATGTTTTGAATAACCTACAATAAAAATTAATTTAAAAAAAAAAGAAATACATTGTTCCAGAATCTTCTCACTTTCAGCATCTGTGATGAGAAATCTGTTGTTAACCTTATTGTTTTACCCCTGAATGTAATCTGCTTCGTTTCTCTTGTAGCTTTTAATATTCTCTCTTTGTTCTGTATATTGGATATCTTCATAACAATGTGTCTGGCCGTTGGTCTACTGTAATTTTGTATGCTTGGTGTCCTGTATGCATCTATAATTTGTACATCCATTTCCTTTTTTTATATCTGGAAAGTTTTCTATAATTTTTTCATTCAACAGGTTGCTCATTCCATTGGTTTGAACCTCTATATCTTCCTCTCTCTTGATGACTCTTAAGTTTCATTTTTTTATGTTATCCCATATCTTTTGGATGTTTTTCTCGTGATTTTTTTTTTAACCAGCTTTTCTGAGTTGGCTAGACTCTTTTCAAAATGATATATTTTGTATTCATTATCTGACGTTCTGGCTTCTACTTGCTCCACTCTTTTATTGATTCTCTCATTTGAGTTTTTAATTTGGTTTATAGTTTCTTTCACTTCTAGAATTATTGTTTGATTATTTTATAATGTCTATCTCCTGATAAAGATGATTATTTGCTTCTTTTATCTGTTGATGTAATTCATTTTCAATGTGTTCTTTCATTGTTTGAGTTTGTTGTCTCATATCCTCTTTAATATTCCATTCCATCTGTCTAAGGTATTCCTTGAGTTCTTTATTTGACCATTTTTCTGATGTCTCTAGGTCCTCCTGAATACTTAGGCTGTCCTTCATTGTTTGTACTCCTTTTATTCCTTGCTTTTTTATGCTGCTCATGTTACTTCTTCTTCTGTTTGACTGCTGAGTTACTGTTTACTCATATAAATTTATTTGGTTTTGTGTGTCTCCGCAGTCTCTCTTTTGTGATGGGGGACGATGACTACAGATGATGAGTTTTGCTGCAATTTAATGCAGATTCATTCGTTTCCCAAACTGTATATGGGTTCTGATGGCATATAGTGGTCTACGGTTTGGTCTTGGGACTTATATTTAGGTCGAATGATGTGATGGTATTGAGGTTAGTATCTCTTGGCAACCTTGGAAGGTTGCTCTACTGACAAGGGATATTAACAGGAGAATGGTCTGGAGTATTTGGGAGTAGCTAGGGACTTAGTAGCACTGTATAATGCCTCGGAACATTGACCTATACATATTTAGTAAATTACACATAAACAGTGTCATGATGCTCTGAAGGAAAGGTATTAGAAGGGAAGGGAAGAAGTCACTAAAGAGAATGAGAGTAAACAGGTAGAATTCAAGGAAAGGGGAATCAGGAAATTGAAAAGAAATGAAAAGACAAAAAGAAAAAAATAGAAAAGAAAAAAGAAAAATTTTTAAAGAAATCATGAAAATGAAAACAAAAAATTAAAAAAATTAATAAAAAAATTAAAAAAATGAAATTAAAAAAAACAAATACAAAAATTAAAAATACAGTCTTAGAGTCTGATTAACTTCTCTTCCAGTAGGTGGAGCTGTGCCCACCGGACCAAACTTCTCCTCTCAATATGGGGGAACCAATCACTGTGCAGCAGCTCCTCCACCCCAACTGGGTGGGTCTCCAATTCTGAGTGCCTAGGGCCCTTTGTTGTGTCTAGTCACTTCCCCTCTTTTCCTCCACCCAGGCACCACTCACCGGTGATGCTCACCACAATACTGGCTACACACCAGGTCTGGGGCTCCCAGGAGACCTATTTTCTTAAACAACTGGGCACACTCTCCCTGCTTGCCATTCCCTCAGACCCTAAGGTAGTGGAGCTTGCGGCTGAGAACCATCAGTGTATTTTGCTTGCCCTCCGGTAGCCACGACCCAGGTAGCTGGTGCAAGAGACCTCAGTTGTCAGTGCTGGTGGGGGTGGTATCCGGGGGTCCCGTGCTGCAGGTCTCGTGCCTCTCCTGATTCCCCTGGTATGACTATCGCACTCATGGGAGAGCTGGGAGGGGCCTTTGAGGTTTCCCCACTGTTGGAGAGGGAGGGCTAGGGGGTTACACACCTGCCGCTGCTGGTTTCAATGAAGTTATCTCCTCCAATGCATTCTGGTGCCTTCAGTTCTCTGCCACGGTGGTATCCCATTCAAATAGCAGCATTTTGTTCCCTTTGCCAGGTGACCAATGCAATGGGTGGGTCCTGACCGGTTCTCCCAAGCCCTGTATCAATCCTGTGGCCACTACCTATGAAGGCTTAGTTGGTATTAACCTCTGCAGGATCAGGAGGGACCGACAAGGTGTTTCAGTGGGATCGTTTAGTGTTGAGTCACAGCGGTTTGTCTGTGAGATGCAGACAAACAGGAGCCTGAATTCGGCCACTCTTGGCTTGGTGTGTGTTCTGAGAGGCGCAAACTGTTCGCCCCAGATCCACATTAGCTCAGCATTGCTTAGTGATCCTGCACAAACACCATTTATACAGTTTAAGACTCCCTATGCCCACCCAGCTGAAGAGGTCAGAGACTTGATACCTCCGTGCCCGCTGCCATGTTGGATCCTCTTCTCCATAATTTTTTTTCAATTTATGAGTTTTGATATGGATTGCATAGAATGTATGAATCACTTTAACCTATATGGTATTTTTAAGAAAATATATATTTTTTTCATTTCATGATTGTAAGATACCTTTTATTTATTTGGTTCTTTGTCAATTTTGTTTATTAATGATTTTTAATTTTCAGCATTCAGATCTTTCAATTATTCAGTTAAGTTGTATCCCTTTGTGGGTTTTTTGTAACTCTTGTAATGAGATTATTTTCTTGAATTCATATATTTCATAAAATTTGTTTTACAATATTATTTTTTGAGAGAGAGAGCAAGAGAGAATTTTTAATATTTATTTTTTAGTTTTTGGCGGACACAACATCTTTGTTTGTATGTGTTGCTGAGGATCGAACCTGGGCCACACTCATGCCAGGCGAGCACGCTACAGCTTGAGCCACATCCCCAGCCCATATTTTACAACATTATTACAGTGGTATCACATACTCAAAAATCATGAAGAGAGCAAATTTTACATACTCTTATTACAAAAATGATCAGAAAATGAGATGAAGAGTATGTTGATTAGCTTAATCTATCAATTCTAATAATGTTTCCATGTTTAGATACATCACATTATAAACCACAATAATATAACATTTTTATTTTCTATTAAAATATGTTTTAAAAAGAAAAATCTTTAGTCAACTATACACACATACAATGAGAATTAAAACATTTTGGCCTTGTGTCATGTTTCTAGCAAGTTGTTTTCACTCTCAATCTGTGTAAGTTTGCTAGGGCTGCCATAAGAAAATACCACTGACTTCATAGATGAAATGAGAGAAATTCATTGTTTCACAGTTCCAGGGGCTGGAAGTCCAAGATCCAGTTTCATAAAATTTTATTCTATCTAAGGTCTCTCTGCTTTTCTTGAAAACAGTTGCCTCATCATTTTTTCTCACATGGATATTTTTTATGTTCATATATCTCAGTCCTAATCTTTTCTTATAGGGACACTTTCCATATTGAATTAGGGCTCACAGAGAAGACCTTCAAAGGTCCTTCTTCCAAACCAAGTAATAATTTGAGGTATTGAAAGTTAGGATGTTAACATGGAAGTTCTGAGAAAACACAGTCCATCTTTAACAGTAACTCTTATTGTGGTTCAGACAAGTTCTGTTTTCCACTGTCTACATGTGGTTCCATGTTGTCCTTCTCTACATCTTCTGTTCTGCTCTATAATGTTCACTCTTGTTTTTATACTTAATTCAAATTGCCAGGGGTCTTGACCTTAATTTATATGAAATGTAGCAATATTGAGGTGGCTTAAAAATTTCTTCTTTGCACAGTGACATTTTTCTTACCTTTCATCAAGTTGCTAATTCGGCACATTAACATGAGTGTTTTCAATAGTCTGAAGTATTAAGAGTAATTTCAAGTTATTTCCCACAGAGGATACATCCAAGTCTAATATGAAAACTGAATCTTGACTATCCATCTAATTGGGTCAAAGCCATCCCATGCTAGCCCAGCTTAGCACAACTACTGAGTGATGCATAAAGTTCCAATACATTATGAAGTATGTAAGGCCACAGAGAAAAGAGAGGAATAGTTTATAATGTGAAAACCTTGCCTGAATAATAAATCACTACTTATAATTTCTATATCCAGATACTTAAATAATAATTCCTTCAAAATATTTTTATTCCTGTTAGTAAATTCACCATGGTCTTATTTGTTAATAGGGTTTAAAGGCCTTTGAGTGTTACTGTGGAAATGAATTAAATTTTATTAGCAAGGGATTATGAACCCAGAAAATTAATTATAAAAATCACTAGTGATAAACATCCTAAAGTATTGGCCATATTTTGTGACTGGTAATTCTATATTGTTGAAGAAGAATATTGACATAAAATATAAATACATTTAATTACATGACTTTATTATCATTTATTATGGTTAATTATATTATAATTTACCTTACTCAACAAATAGTTTACAATTTTATATTTTTATTAAATACTTTCTGTGACTTGGGAAACTTTAAGCTTTTTTATTATAAATTTAGTAATACAAAATTATAGTTCTTTTTTTTAAGAGAGAGTGAGAGAGAGGGAGAGAGAGAGAGAATTTCCATATTTATTTTTTAGTTTTCAGCAGACACAACATCCCTGTTTTGTATGTGGTGCTGAGGATCGAACCCAGGCTGCACGCATGCCAGACGAGCACGCTACCACTTGAGCCACATCCCCAGCCCCCAGAATTATAATTCTTGTATATTATGATGATTTATTATGCATAGTTATTTTTAACTGATTTGATTATTTGCCACATAGAATTTAATGCTTGGGTTTGTTCTTACAGTCTTTGAGTCTCTCAGACAACAAAATGAATATAGTGTTGTTGAACTTCTCTGGAAATAATGCCAACTTACTTACTATATTATTTATTTTTAAGTGTCAGTTTGCCATTGTTTCTATATGTTAGACCATGATGTAAAGAAAAACCACTGACTCCAATTGAAATCAAATTAAAGGAAGCTTATAATTTTGACTGGCCAGCTGCCTCTCCCAAAAACCACAGGAACAGAAAACTGCCCCTTAGCTCTCTAGGAGTACAACTTTATAGCACAGAAAGTTACACAAAGAAGGGTTTGACAACTTACAGATAACAACATTTTGACAAGGATAATACAAAGGCTAGTTAATATTTTAGCTGGCCCTAACATCAGAATTTATGAGGCTCATTAGAGCCTCATATAGGGTAATTATCTGGCCAGGGAAATTCAGGACTTTTGAGGTGATACTAAAATTTTGGAGAGGGTTGTTATGGGTCTGGGAAAGACAGGCATGAGTGAGTTAAAGGCATGGACAGACATTCCACGCATGTTTACAACATCAAATAAGTCTAGGATACATATAAATCTTAATATATTACAGAAAACAGAAATGAATCTTTCATACCTTGTTACAAGATGGCTTCTGATCTTAAGAAAGAATTTGGCTAGGTTTGTCATATCCCTATTGTTTGATTGTGCCTTTCAAATCTTTGCTAGGGAGCAACCAGTAATGTCAGTCATATATGTTAATACTGTTGGTGGTACATAATAGAACTCAATTCTAGCCCTACAAACCTGAGCATATAGTTAATAATGCATGGGCCAATAATTAAATGAAAACTATTCAAATTCTAGGACCTGAAAGAGAAGTTAACCATGAAAACCAGTCTTTCAAGCCTGGCCAAGTATTGTCCAATTGAATCATGTTTATCTCCTGTCTTATTTCATCTATGTGTTGTTGAATAACATTAAAATAATCAGTAATTTTAAAACATTACATCCCTGAGTGCTATTAAAACAGTCATCATTAGGCTAATGATGTCTCAGTAGCAGAAAGTCAATGGCTGCTCCATTTTGTAGTACTGAGGTTTGGACTTCTTTCATCTCTTGTAATGTAAGGTTAGCTGTTTTGCTAAAACTACAAGATAATTTAGTGATTTCTCTTTGTATTCCTACCACTAGTGCTGGAACTGGCAGAAAGAAAGCTGCTGCAATTGCAATGTCTAGTGGGTCCAGGAGGATTAAATTGTCACTGAAATCAGGAGACAGATTTTGGATAACTCAGTAGGTAGATGCCAGGAATGGCGGAAAGAAAAAAATCTATCAAATAGAGCAGATCCAAGAGAAATTGGGAGGCAAATCTTGGAAGGTTGTCTTATTCCAGAGGAAAACCTATTCTGTAGGAAGTTGTTTGCCATTGGGTAGGATGATATATTGTTCAATAGAATAATTTGGTGGGGGTCAGAGAAAGGTGCAGTCTATGCATAGACAATGTCTCTGGACAATTAGTGAAGCTGGAAAGGCTGACTCTGCATGAGACACAGGCCAGTCTTGCTGTGTAGCTCCAACCCCAGTCACCTTAACATAGTCATCATATTTTATAGAAAGGCCCATTAGATTATTAGCTAACAGGTGATGGACCAAACTTTCTTCTTGTATGCAGAAAGAACTTTTTGTTTATAGTATAAACAGCCAATATTAACCAAAAATTCTCGTTATTTATAGAATTCAGGAGGCTCATGGAAGCATCACATTTAAAGAAGCACTTGAACAGACAGTATCCACTGTGGCTCCATTTTTAAGCTTAACACAAGAATACTGTCCTGAATCTTGAGGGTGAGATGAGTATTTATAGATTCCAAAATGTATATTAATCTCTTTGACACTGGTCTGTGAGGTTTTTCCATGGTTTCTCCCTGAACACCTGACTGAAAATTTCTTGGTTATCTTTATACCATCTGCTAGTGCCAATTATTGTCCTTACAGGAGTAAGTGCAAATTGATATTAGTAGATATCCTGCAATGGCAGATCCTACCTGGGCTACAGAGGTGGTGCAAGGTTTGTTGAGGCTAGCATAGGTAAAACCCAAAAAATATATATATAATAGAAATTTTAATTTTAAAGAGTCCGTGTTCAGTCACTTTCCACCTTTGGCCACTAGATTCTCTTTCAGTGGGTTCTGCAGGTGGCTTCTTAAGCTGACAATGGTGAAACCATGCAGGAATACCAGCAACGTTATTGGCAGTGGGAGTGCAGAGAATCACGATGTAAGGTTTTTTTCACCTGGGTTCAAGATTGTTAGTTTTCAAATGAATTATCAGCACAATGTCGTCGGTTTGGCCAGGTGGAAATGAATGATCAGATGATCTTTGTCCAATGGGATAAGCAGCCTGGACCTGAGGAAAGATCTTTTACATGATTAGTTGCAACCCTTTTAGTGCCTCTGAGTTTGGAATGTCTCCCAGCAGATCTAGGTCTATTCTAGGAACCATAAGTGGTGGCCGCATATAAATTATTTTCTGATGGGTTAATTTTTCACAATAAGAAGTGCAACAGGCCCTCAACAGGGCAAAAGGCAGAAGGTCAACCCAGTTACCACCAGTCTCAAAGATTAATTTAGTCAGTGTTTCATCCAGTCTTTTATTCATCCTGACCTTTGAGGGTGGTACATATAGCATAATTTCTAGTTTATGTTAAGGGCTTCTGAAATCAATTGAGATAATTTGGCCATGGAGGCTAGGCCAGTGTCAGACCCCAAAATTAGTGTGAGGCCAAAACTAGGAACAATCTCATTTATTAGCTTTTTGACTACTATTTGTGCTGTTTCTGTCTGTGTTGGAAAAGCCTGTGCACAAACGAAGACGAACAAGTATTTATATGCATATAATCCAGGTTTAATTTCAGTAAAGTCAAATTTCCAAAATTCACCAGGTAGAGTACCTTAACTACTCTTCCTTTGTGGAAGTCGGTTCCTTTTAGCGTTTACCTGTGCACATGTTATGCAACGATTTGAGATGTCATGAAGCATCTCTCAATGTCTCAGAAGCCAGAGATAGGATAAGATTAAATCTGACATTTTTTTTGAGGAAAAATGCATGGCCTGATGAAGATCAGTTAATAATTTTCTCTCTAGTATTTTAGGAATGCAGATTTTTTTTTTTAATCTGGAAGCGTCCACCAGCCATTATAATTTTGTTTGGATGCTATCAAGGAGTATAAGTTTATTTTTTCTGTAGTGTATGAGGGGCCTCCTCCCAAATTTAAACTAGAAATTTTGGATAATTGGAGAGTTTTAGTAGAGCCTGGTGTCTTGGCTCTCCAATAAATATTTTCCTGGCTGTTTAATTGGCCACGTTGTTACTTGGGGTGTGAGGACTATTATCTTTGCAGTGTCCAGGTCAGTGGATATTAGCCAATTTATCTGGCAACCAGATTGCCTTCAGTAATTAAAGAATTTCTTGTTTATTTTTGATGATCTTACCATCTGCATTTAAAAGTCCCCTTTGTTTATATTTATGTCCATTAACCTGTGCTGTTACAAAGTCATAATGGCTGTCTGTGTAGATGCTCACCCGATTTACTTCTGCCCATCTCAATGCCTGCATCACAGCAATTATTTCTGTTTTCTTGGATGCTGAGCTCCTGGGCAAAGCCTTTGCCCAAATAACTTCTTTTTGACCTGTAACTACGGCTGCCTCTGCATACTTTATTCCATCCTGAACATAGCTGCTGCCATCTGTGCAAAGGTCTGCATCTATGATGGTGAGTGGAATGTTGGTTATGTCTCTTTTAATGCCTTGGATGACATCCAGAGTCTCTGAGAAGTCATGAATTGGCTCCTCTGGGTTGTTGTCCAGCAGCAGGGTTGCTGGATCAATCATGAGGAAATTATTGAAGGTTAATCTGTCCTTGTCTAGGAGGAAAGCTTGACATTGATTGAGGAAGGCATTAGACATCTAATGATTTGTGGCATCCCTCAATAGAGTTCTATTGCATGAGGGACAGTCACAGTTAGAGTCTGACCCAGGGTAAGCTTGTCTGTTTTCTTCACTAGGTGCGCAGCAGCCGCAATTGCTCATAAACATGGGGGCCATCCCGATGCTAGCGGATCCAGCCTTTTTGAAATGTAGGCAATTGGTCTTTTTCATGCCCCTAAATTTGGGTAAGAATCCCCTTTGCAATGTCCTTTTTCTAATGAATGTACAGATGGAAGGGCTTAGAGATATCAGGAGGGTTATTGCCAGAGCCTGTACCAGGGCCATTTTTACACTTTTAAAGGCTATTTTTTTTTCTTCACTCCAAGATAAAGGTGAGTTGCCCCCCACAGTTGCAGTACATAAAGGCTTGGCAATGTTATAAAATACAGGTATCCAAAACTGGCAGTACCCAACTGCCCCTAGAAATTCCCTAAATTGCCTTTTAGTAGTTGGGATTGAGATCTTTATTATCGCCTCTATGTGGGCTTGGGATAGCAGCCTTTCTCTTCCTTCAGTTTATATCCTAGATAAGTAACTCAAGGAGAACTGATTTTTGCTTTCTTTTAGGAGACTCAATACCCCAGTTGAGCCAATGTTCTTAGTAAGCACCGGGTAGCACTTAAACAGTCCCTATCATACCTTCTGCTAGCAAAAGATTATCCATATATTGGAGCAAGGTTATCTTAGGTGCTCACTACAGAAGATGATCAAATCTTTGTTTAGTGCTTCATCAATGATGGTTGGGGAGTTCATAAATCCTTGAGGTAGTAGAGTCCCGGTTACTGGTCCTGATACCCTCTGTTCCAGGTAATTCCATTCAAATGCAAAGATGGCTGACTCAGTTTTGACAAAGGAAAGGAGAAAAATGCATCTTTCAAATCTAATACTGTATAAACTTTATGTTTTGGTGGCAACAGACTGAGCAAGGAAAAAGGGTATGGGACAGTTGGGTGTGTACAAGTCTGTAGTCATGAGTCATGGCTTTTTGTCTCACAACAAAGGGGTGTTAAAAGCTGACTGACACCTAATTATTATTCCATCTTCAAGGAGATGTATTATATGGGTTTTGATTCTTTCTATGGCTTCATAGCTAATGGGGTATTGTCTAACCTGAAGAGTCATAATTCCAGATGTTAGTTGTATTATGATTGGTGGCACATGTTTAACTAACCCTAGAGTGTTACCCTAAGCCCAAACTGTAGGAATTTTTTTGGATTAACAGTTTTTTCTATTTTTTCTCTGAAGCTTCGATAAGATTTTGAGAGAGCAGATATTCCTCATTTAATGGACATGTCATAGTTAACGCTCCCCTGAAATAATATAGTTGCCTGAAGTTTGCTTAGAAGGTCCTGTTCCAGCAATAAAAAAGGGTATTCAAGAATAACAATGAAAGAGTGGGTCACAGTTCCTTGTCCTACATCATCAGTCTGATCTGTGATCCATCTGTAATTTTTAATTTTTTCTGTTGCCCCTTGTATTTACATTGTTTCATTAGTAAGGGGTGCTGGGGGCTTCTGCAGCACTGAATGTGAAGCCTCTGTATCCAATAGGAAATTTACAGGTTGGCTCCCAATTTTGAAGGTTACCAGTTGCTCTTGGTTACCTAGGTTGAAAAAGGAATGCCCCCCTATTCTTCTAAAGTTAGAGCTGGTTACAGCTGAGGGTCTCTGGTCTGCAGCTGGGAGTAGTCTTTTTTATTTCATTGGGAGCATTGATTTTTCCAATGTCCATATTCCCAGCAATAAGCAAACTGATTTATTTGAAGGGGAGTCTGTCTTTGCTTCTGCTGTGTCCAGTCTGCATCTATCTGGGATTGAAAATTTTGGGAGGCTGTAACACAACTATTGTGGCCTGATTTACTTTTTATTTTCTACTTAGACAATCCTGGCTGTCTCTATTTTCAAGCACCTTTTGGGCTATTTTCAATAATTCTTACCTGTTCTTTCCTGCAAAGCCATCTGTCTTTTGAATCATTTTACAGATGTCTGGGGCTGACTGAGTTACAAAAGCCAGGTTAATTGCCTTCAGGTTTATTGGGTCCTCAGGGTCTATAAAAATGTATAAAAGGTATGCCTCTAGGAGCTGTTCAAGAAATGTTGTAGATAATTTGTTTGGGCTTTGTTTTACATCTGCTACTTTAGAAAGATTGGTGGGCTTACAAGCTGCCCTACTAAAACTCTCTAATAGAGCCTGGTGGTGTTTGCTAAGTGTTCTCCTACCTTCAGCCATTCAATAGTCCCAGTCCAGTCTCTTTTAAGTAAAGCAAAGTTGATTACTTCTATTTTTTATCATGTGTAAGAGAGTTTAGTTTTGTTTATTCCAGATAGCACTTTAGCTTTTTTTGCCAGGATTTGCTCCTTTTCCTCCATAGTGAAAATGGTATGGAGAATCTGTTGGCAGTCATCCAAGCTAGGAAGATGATTTAAAAGACAGAATAAACCTGGGAAATCAGGAAACTATGATCCATGTTAAATGGAAGATTCTGTTTTTTTCCAGTTGTAAAGATCCATTGTGGAATACAAAACATAAATATAGTAACTTTCAAGAACATGGTCGAGAGAAAGGATGGGGTCAGGAGTCACCTCTTTCTTTCAGAAATAAATAGAAATGTAGCCCACCAGTTGGCCAGGGGAAAGGATTGAGTCAGGTCTTCCATAAGCATGACTCTGTCGGGTACAGGGAAAAAGAAAGAACAAAGGCTGGCTTCTTTGGGTAAGCTGGAGTGGAAGGAGTAGTGGAGTGAGGCAATTGCAGCAGTGGCTCAGGGAAGAGGGAGGGAGATGGTGGTGTAGCTGGTGGAGCAGTCTCCATTATCCCAGCACCAGTGGTAGTAAGATAAAGAGGAGCCCAAATGTAAGGGGGGAGGAGGGAATCCTTCTGAGCATCATATAAAACAGGGTTCTTGAATGAGGTCTCCCGGGAAGTTTTTCTGGTTAACAGTCAGGGCCTGCCTTCCCTGTCCTTTCCAGATCATACAAACTTTATCCATGGGAGTGGATTATTTCTTTCTTCTGCCCAGGGTAAGATATATCCTATCTGATATGGGTGGTCAGGATTGCAAAGAGTGGCATTAGTTATAGTCCATGCCACCTGGGGATCAAAGGTGCTCTCATGGGGTCAGCCAACTCCACAGGTGGGCCATTCTGCCTCACAGAAATTTCAGAAGTAATTTTTAGTGATGAGATAATGATACTCCTGCTTAACAAAAGAGGGGCAAAGTTTATCAAAGTTCCTTAAAACACAGTTCATAGGGGTGTCAGGCTTAATTGCTTTACTACACTTTTTGATGCTCAATTTCTTTAAGTTTTTACCACATAAGTCACATAACAAAAGACAGAAAAACAACATATAAAACACAGAACAAAACACAAGAAAACAGAAACCAAAACTGAGGAGCAGTGCAACCAACATCTTTCTAAAATTCCAAGGCAGGAGTGTATATGTGGCCATCAGCACATTTCTGCCTGTTCAGAGAAATTCCTTACAGAACCAAAACAGAGGACAGAACATTATTTTGTTACTTTCCTGGACAGGAGTATTTGTGTGCCTCACCAGGCCACCTCTCTGTCTTCAGAAGAAATTTTCCTTAACCAAATACCAGATGTTATAATGGCACCACTTACCTATGGAGGCATCCTTCACCAGATACTTGCTAATTGTTTTAGGGTGTCAGTTCAATGAAGTGCCCCAAGGACCAAAGGTTCACTCAGAGGTCTTGGAACATCTCAAGGTGTGCATCCCTACAGTGGCTCTCCAGCCTGAAGCACTGGATTTAAGGTCCAGCTTTAGAATTTTTAGCAGTCTGGTCTTGCAGTTTCATCTTGCTGGTGCCTCCAAAATGTTAGACAACGATGCAGACCACTGACTCCAATTAAAATCAAATTAAAGAAAGCTTATTATCTTGACCAGCCAGGCTGACTCTCCCCCCCAAAAACCCACAGGAGCCAAAGACATCAGTCCCTGCTCTCCAGGAACACAACGTTACAATATAGAAAGTTACACAAAGGAAGTTTGAGAGCTAACAGATAACAAAATTTTTATAAGAATAACACAAAGGCTACCTCATATTTTGCTTGCACCATCATCAAAATTTAAGAAGATCATTAGAGCCTCAGAGAGGATCATTATTTAGCAAGAAACAGCCAAAATTCATGAGATGCCACTAAAGTTTTGGAGAGCATTTTTATCTTGTCAGGGAAAGCCAGGCATGGGTGAGTTCAAGGCATGGGCAGGCATTCCAAGCAGTTTTACAACATCAAAGTATGGCAAGGCTATACAGAAATCCTAATATTTTTACAAAAAACATAAATAAATTCTATATAACTTGTGACAATATGGCTCTTGATCTGAAGAGAAAATTAGGCTAGGTCTATCAAAACAAAACTTAGAAAGGTTGATGGAATAGTTATCCAACAGAAAAGATTTTTCAGAAGCTTAGGTTTGTTTCTTTTGTCTGTCATCCTTAGAAACATACTACCCTATGTTTAACACATTTTCAAATTCTTTATAGTCCTCTGTTTTCTTTAGTGATGTCCCAGTTTATTCAGGTAAACCACCAAAACTTACCTTTTGTTGTGACAGCCACTTCTCTTTGTGACTGGAAATAGTATTCCCCAAAATTACATAGCTCTGTTACCATGACTGCATTCTAACTTAGTATTTCTCTAACCCCAGGTGCTACCTAACCAAGGTAAGGCACAGTTAATACAAAAATAAAACACATTCTCCCTAAGGACATTACCACAGAAACTTCATAATGCACCTGTATATTTATCTTAACAGTGTCAGGAAAAACTGCTGGGCATTACAATTGTGGGACTCAGGATGCCAGTTACCTTCACCCCCACATTTTCCTGTCTATTTCCAAGGTCAAAATACCTACAGCACCCCACTCTTTTTAAGGCTTTTTGAATGAATAATATTAGCTATCTTTTTAATGCTGCTTGGGGCAAAAAATAGCGCAGGCATAGAAACAGCAAGTGCAACGTAACAATGCCAACATCAGTAAACATCCACGTATGAATATTTTTTGACCCAGTTGAAATTGAGTAAACATGAAGTTAGTCAATCCAACAAGTCTAAACTTCTGTCATCTTGTTGAACCTTATTAATGATATCTTTAAGGTAATCTTACTCTTTTTAAGTAAAATTATTGTTATCACTTAAATTGAAAGAACACATGCTATTAAACTTGTGACATTCTTTATTATGTAATAATAACAGATAATCAATTGCATCATGATTATTAAGAATGGCTTGAAAATGTTGTTTTTGTCCTTCATTAATCATATGACTAATACTTTTCATGATTTCATAGGCCAATTTCATAGTGGTTTTATAAGCCCCTAGAGCTAGTCCAATGATACCCACTAAAGAGAATGTCAAAGTGTCAAATTCTGCCTTAGAGAGAACGTTAACTGAATCATCAGTTTTTATCAAGGGGAATAGATCTTTTATGAATTCATTGTGCAGGATTGTGACCTATTAAATACTATGAGAATTATAAGAACATAGTTAGTCCCATAAGACAGGGAGGAGACAAACATATTGATAGATTCCTCCACTTTGAACTGCTTGCAGAACTTGCCTGGACTATGTAACTATTGTTTGGTACCATTAATTGTGGTAGTGCAAACATATCTTTGCTGATGGTGTCACCAGGGATGCAATTTTTCCCAAGGAGCCATCAACTGGCTTGGTGTCGTGGCATTTCTGTATCCTCCTCACTTCTGCTAGTGATGGTCTAAAATTTGGAGGCCAATGGCTATATGCTGGACCGGTAGTCAGTGACAGGTATGATCGAATTGCAGTGGTATCAACCTAAGACAAGAGGCTGACGCCTAAAGGTCAGTTTTCCGATGACGGGTAAGAACCATATGTTGAATTGGACAACCTACCAGGCACAGTCCTTCAGCCACATTACTTGTTGTTTAATTAATAAAAAGGGGGGAGAGGCTGGGAGCCATTAGCCAAGTAGCTATGACAATTTCCTTGCCAGCATATCCCATGTTGCTTAGTTGAAGGACTCCTGGAAGGTGACCTTGCTCAAGGACCAGGGCGGATCCGGGTTTAGCGCATGCCCGGTTTAGGGAGGTTATTTCCTGCTGGGAATAGGGCGTATCCTGCTCCCTAAGTTCTCTTGAGTTCTCAATGGATTCAGACCGTATTTTGGGGGAGACAGAAGCCAGTGAAGGTGTGAATTTTGGCAGAGAACGTGGATTTCCCCAGAACGTGTTTGTAGAGTGCCAGTGACAGTTCGGGAATAAAGAATTGCTGTTTGAATCTACAAAGCTGTGAGTGGCTCATGATTTGTACCCAGCCAGACTGCGGCAGGTACTATGAGACATTTTTGCAGGTATATAACAATTTCAGCTAAGTGAGTTTAGGTATTATAATAGATTGTAGAAGTCCATGATCTTCAGTACTAAATTTTCTGTAGCTTGTGTATAAAAACAGAGAAACATTGTTTTTAAGACCAAAGCATTTACAAAGTTTTGCATGAGTTTAGTAATCAAAACAGTAAGTAATGTATCTAGAGTACATTCTAACCTCATTTGAGCCAACACCTGTTGACCTGAGGCTGTTAATGATTCATATATCCCCAAATCACTGGAATTATAGTATTTTAGGGTCCTCTTTAAGTGGTTCTTCTTCTCTTCCAAAGAGAATAATCATTGTCCTCTTGTTTGGGAGTACTCTCCTCTTTCAGGATTAAATGAAACTTAAGAATCAGCTTGTAAAGTCTCTGATGTCCATTCATAATGCTAGATCTCATGCATTTAGACAGAGTCCAAACAAGACCATTTGGCAATAAGATAGCAGTCTATGTTTTACCCCATGTAATCAGAGGCATAGGGTCTTGTCATGTTGTGTCTGGTGGAATCCTATATATTACATATTTTTTTTTTGTAATGAGAATAAAATGTCTATTCAAAGCAGATGACCAATTTTGAGTATTAACTTTGTGTTGCACATTAACTGTAAATAAAAAAAATATTTAAAGCATTATTAATATGAGAGGGTCTATAACTTTTTTATTTGTTTGTTTCTGTTTTAAAGGGCAAGTTTTAAGAATACAATTTGCTCATTCAACCAAATCTCCTCCAGGAAGATTATGAAAAATTTCATGAGTTAAAACTATATCTCATTGATTAGAAAATTGTGCAAAATGATGAGATATATAGGCAGGGGCATTTTCTATCTTTAAACAAATTGGGCCTCTGGAATCAGATGATGCTTGGTTTCTTCCCATGCTCTCTGCTAGAACTGATTTGGCAGTTTCTTTTTGGATTCAATTTTGTTAGTAAATTTTATTTATTTTATTTGTGTTTTGCAATAATGCATTAATAATCATAAATATTTTTAAGTGAATAACTCATTATACTTCTACTTTGTAAGTTGTTTTCCATATGTCTTTTAAGTTTTTTCTAGTTTGATTAATGGTTTAATTTCTGGTTAGTTGCTTTTTATTTTGGCATGCTTGGATTTTTTTCACACTTCCCTTTTTTATATATCCTATAGGTTTTTAATTTTTCACAGTGTCTCTCTAAGTTGCTTAGACTGAACTTGAACCTGGTCCTCCTTGATAAACTTCTCCCATATCAGTAGAATTTCAGCTTTGCACACTAGAATTGCCTCTCTCATTTTTTAAAAATAATTATTCACATACAAAATTTGTGCTTATTTATATTAACATTTTTGTCTCAATTTCACTCCCTGAAGTTTCTTTAAGTAGTTATTTTGTATTCTTTCAGTAATTCATAACTGTCAGTGTCCTAATGTTCAGTTCTTAATGTTTTGTTTTGTCCCTTGGATTATGCCATGCTTTTTTATCTTTATTTGTCATAATATTTTAATTGATTTGTAAATTAATTCAGCCAACAGTAGATTATTTAGTCATTTTGAAAAAAGCATCAAAACCTTTAAATAAATAAAAATAGGCAAGTAAAATTCTATATCCTTGTAATACTAGATAATTGAGAGACCATGCAAAAGTTTTTCAAATTTGAGGCAAGTTACAGAAATTGAGAAAAAGCATGACTAAAACAATTTTAAAAAGACTTGTGTTGTAGTTCAGTGACATAGAATTCTTGGGCTTAATCCTAAGCATAACACATAAAATTTTTAAAGTTCAATGACCTAAAGATTCAGAACTGCCAGTACTAAATATGTATTCATGAACAATTAAATCAACAAATTGAAGAGATACCTCTGCTTTTTTTATTTAGTGCAATCATTGTTCTCAGTATTAAAGATAGGAACTCAATGAATGTGTGCATCAATAATCACATGAGTAAAAATATTGTACTTATATACTATTATTATTTAGTTTTAAAAATATTTTGTCTCTTAAACTGTTATGAGAAATATATGCTGGACTTTGCATTAAGTGAAATATGGCAGGCAGAGAGTCAATTGCGGTAGCATTTGATTCACATTTGGAAGTCAAAAATTTAGTGAGTAAAAGTTTGCTCATCAGGTACTGTTTTTCATAGGGTTAACATTGTTTGTCAAAGTCTCTATTTTTCTTTTATTTTACTAGGCTTAAAGGGATCAAGAGTTTTGTTTTATCAAATGGTGAGTGTAGTATGTTATTTTCTTCATATATACTAATAGAATGAATACAATACCTTGTAAGCACAAAACTGATAATTATATGAAATGATGCATGTGTTAATTCTTTCAATTTAGTCATTTTATACTGTATTTATAGTATAAGACACCATGATATATTTAGTAAATACACAAAGTTGTATTTGTCCATGAAAGAAATCATCATATCACACAAATTTAAAATTATAAAAATAAATTTATTATTTTTGATTTTCATGTGTTGACTTCATCCAAGTATTATGCCCAAAAGTTATGCAAGAATTTATAGTCTTTTAAACATGTTTTTTATGGAAAATTTTGTAGACGTGTGTGTATATTTGTTAGTAAAATTATGTTCATTTTTCTTCTTAAGAGTCCATAGCCTCTTTACCTTTGTTGAATATTTGTGGTATTATCCCTTAAAATCAACTAGTTATTTTTATGTCTCTATGTCATGATAGATAAAAACCAGTTTTTGGATACTCTTTGAAAACGTTTGTATATGCTTTACATTTTCCTTGTTCTACTGAGAGTGAAGGTAGCTGGTAGATATTTCCTAAATACACAACGATATTTTGTGAAGGACAAAAGGCTGGGAATGATAAACGTAACATCCTTTCCTTCTCTCTACTGTATTACTCTACTTAATGATATACTCTTGTTGGATACTGTGGTCTCTAAAAGAGTTTGGAAAATATTCCCAAGATAATTTTTTTTGCACCTTTTTATTGAAGGGATATATTTCTGGATTAATGATGGCTTTGAATTTACTAATCTGCTTCACTCCTGATGTACTTATTTTACCTTAATTTCATGTTATGTATTCAAAATATATTTATCCCAGTCTAGTAAGTAATTTATTATTATTTTTTTTTCAGCCATGACTCCTCATCTTACCCAAGAATATTTAACAGAAAGTGGCATAAAACATATATTTCACAAAGTGATAAGTGGAAAATATACAAATTGTTATCTTGACTATTTACAACAAAAGAACACATGGAAGTCTACAAGTGAGAATAAACACCAGAAATTGTATCAGAAATCAGGCCTTGTTCACCACCAGAGAATTTATTTTGGAGGGAAGCCCTTCAAATATAAACAATGTAGCATAAATTTTAGTTAAAAAAAAAGAAAAAGAAAAAAAGAAAGAAAGGTCTTATTTACCACAGAAGAACCCACACTGGAGAGATGTCCTACCAATGGGCAGAATGTGATAACGTTTTTAAAGAAAAATCAGTCTTTATTAAGCAAATCAGAATTTACCTGAGGAGAAGCAATACAAGTGTGAGGAATATGGTAATGTTCTTAGTCAAAAATCAAACCTTATTTACTGCATAAAAACTCACAATGAAGAGAAGCCCTACAAATCTAAAGAATGTGGCAAAACTTTTAGAAAAAAAATATCTTTTATTTGCTACAACAGAACTCACATTGAAGAGATGCCCTAAAAGTGCAAAGTATGTGACAAATTTTTTAGTCAAATATCAGTCTTTATTTGCCAAAGCAGAACACACACTGGAGAGAAGCCCTACAAATTTAAAGAATGTGGCAAAGATTTGGTCAAAAAACAGTCTTTATTTGCCACAACAGAATTCACACTGGAGAGAAACCCTATTAATGTAAAGTATGTGGCAAAAATTTTAGTGAAATATTAACACTTATTTGCCACAAAAGAACTCACACTGGAGAGAAGTCCTACAAATATTAGGAATGTGGTAAAGCTTTTTGTCATAAAGCACACTTTATTCACCACAGCAGGACTCACACTGGAGAGAAAACCTACAAATGTAAAGTATGTGGCAAAGTTTTTAGTTAAATGTCAACACTTAATTGACATAGAATTATTCTCACTGGAGAGAAGTCCTAGAAATGTAAGGAATATGGCAAAGCTTTTAGTACAAAAAATAGGCCTTATTTGCCACAGCAGAAAACACACTTTTTTTTTCATTTTTAATTGAATGCTAGAAATTTTAAAATTATACTTTTAAGCTACTGATTATTTAAGGGATATGAGGTCATTGCTGCCTCAGGAAAATGTTTATGAGTTTAAAGCTCAAGCTATTTTTTCGACCAGAGAACAGAAAAGTTAAATAAAATTTTAATATAATTTTTGTGTATACACACACACACACACACACACACACATATATACATACACATACATACAGACATTTATATACATATGTGTATATATATATATATATATATATATATATATATATATATATATATATTACAGATTGATTTTACCTCATATACAGTGATAAAAGTAAATTTACTTCTCTCTTGGGTAGATCCAACTATTTGCAGGAAACTCTGTCTAAAATAACTCCATCCTGAGGAACTTAATGCAATTCACAGAAAGTAAGAAAATGAAACAAAACAAAAATTACAGGGCTATGGAGCATGCCCTTAATACAAGTTACTTGAAAAGCAAGTTGCAGAAGAACACTGAAGTGGTCAGAGGTCTCGGCAGTGAGGCTGCATTAGTCTGATATATAGTCATTGTAATAATCACTTTTTTAAAAATGTGGTACCAAGTATTGAACACTGTGGCCTTGTGCATGTGAGGTAAAGAGCCTAATTGGAGAGCTATCTTCCCAGCCCTGAGCCTTAGTTTTCTAACAACATCCAAGAATCTAGCATTCTGACTATATTTGGTTCTGGGTTGGATGCAGTTTACTGTCACTCAAACAGCAGGCCCACTATGCTAAGGTTGGAGGTGGTTCCTGAAGCCTTGTTTAATGAATCTTTTAGGTGAGATCAGTCCCATACACCCACAGCTAGTGAAGAGAAGGAAGGCTTTCACAATTTTCTGCTTCCTTTGTGTATGGAGACTGTAATTCTTTGAATCATTTTCTCAGCTTCCTTTCTTAGATCAGGATCCTAGGTTTCTGTGCTACACAGGTTCTTAAAAAAAAATCATAGGAAAAACACTCAGAACCCTTTAAGCAAGGAAATGATAAGTGTGCCTTGTCATCTTGAGACTGTGTAGGAAGACTGTTTTAAGCTGGTGGAAGTGGCAATGGTGGAATCTGAAAATGGTGACTTGAGACTCCTTCTCTCCTCTGAGACTCTCCAGAGCTTTGGAGCCAAAGAATCTCTGTGTGGAAGCTCAGATTTCTGACCCCTTTGAATACTCTAGTGAAGCTTAGATAATTATTAAGATGCTGGACATTCCATTTCATCATTATATGTTTTTTTTTTTCGCTCCTTCCTGAAGCTCTATGTTGGAATTCATGTTCCACTAGCCCAGCAAATTCCCATATGTGTCATGAAGACAGTAACAATCACAAAGAGAATCTCAACTCCATTTGTTTTGTTCATGCATGAGGGAACCTTCAACAAAAATTTCAGGGCTTGTTCCTTTTGAGGTTTTTGGTTTGTTTGTTTGTTTGTTTGTTGTTTATTTTGTTTTTGTTTTGTTTTGTTTTGTTTTGTTTTTCTGTACAGGAAATTAAACACAGGGGTGTTTATCCACTGATCCACAGCACCACCTTTTTTACATATTTTATTTAGAGATAGGTCTCATTGAGTTTGTTAGGGCTTCACTAAGTTGCTGAGGCTGGCTTTAAAATAACAAGCTTCATGCTTCCTGATTTTTTTAAATGTTGAAAAAGCAGTATCTCAAATTCAGAACAAAAATCAGAAACCCATAACATCAGTTTAGCTTTTCATATGTCTGGAAATAAAACCCTAATTTTCCAGCTCTCTATTTACATTTCAAATGTCAGGGTTACTTGTTCCCAGTGAATGAGGATAAAATAGAATAGAGTGTAAAATGACAGGGTAGTCAAGTTAATTGGCATCAGCCAAACACACCATATATAAACTCCTAAGCTGGCACACCATAATGTTTTTTTTTTTCCTCTTATCCCTTCTAATGTATGTTGGTAGTTCGTTCTCTCTCTCTCTCTCTCTCTCTCTCTCTCTCTCTCTCTCTCTCTCTCTCTCTCTCTCTCTCTCCAGAGATTTAACTCAGGGACACTTGACCACTGAGCCCCACCCCCAAGCCCTGTTCTGTATTTTATTTAGAGACAGGTTCTCACTGAGTTGTTTAGCACCTCACTTTTTTTTTAGAGAAAGTGAGAGAGGGGAGAGAGAGAGAGAGAGAGAGAGAGAGAGAGAGAGAGAATTTTTTTAATATTTATTTTTTAGTTATCGGCGGATACAACATCCTTGTTTGTATGTGGTGCTGAGGATCGAACCCGGGCCACACGCATGCCAGGTGAGCGCGCTACTGCTTGAGCCACATCCCCAGCCCTAGCACCTCACTTTTGCTGAGACTGCTTTGTAATCATGATCCTCCTTTCTCAGCATCCTGAGCCACTGGGATTACAGGCATGTGCCATTGCATCTAGTTATCTCTTCTTGCTTAAATAAATCCTACTTTGTTTACTTTTACTTTCCCTGAGTATCCATAGAGTTTAGTCTTCAAAATTTTTTTAAAAGAACCAAGAAGACATTGGCAAATTGAAGATTACATATGCAGCTCACAGTCCCGTTTCAATATTATCAATTATATATTATTCAATGTTTTAGTTCAGATGAATATATTATATGTAATTGTTTTCTCCTAAAACTGGTGTACAGATTTATAGTATTTTTTTTAGCCTTGTGAGGCTTTCACATGAGAAGAAAGCAGGGGAAAATTAGGTGACACTAAGGAGAATGATTTCCTTCTAAATAAAATACTATATTTAATGTGTCTAAATTAAGGATTTTTAAACAAAAAAAAAAATTGATATTAGTGGGGTGATATTTCAGTAAGTTGAATGGTTGCCTTGCATGCACAAGGCCCTGGGTTAAACCCTCAGTATAACACACACACACACACACACACACACACACACACACACACAACACAAATGTAATAGAGTCTTAAATTAGTGGTTTTATTATTTATTTATTTACTTATTTATATTTTTTAATACATGGAACACCATTTTATTAAAATGACTTGTAGAAACATTACAAACTTTTCAGTGTGGCAGAAAAATAAAAGTTGGACTGGACTTGAATATAAAATCCAGGGAAGTTTAATTTCAACAGCTAAAGTACACAATAAATTAGAAGGTCAAAGGCCATGTCAATAATTTGATACTTTTTGCATATGTATGTGTGATGGGGATTAAACCCAGGGCCTTGTACATGCAAGGCAAGCAGCCTTGCAACTGAGTTATATCCTCAGCCAATAACCTGGTAATTTTAAAATACCAATTTTAAGTAAATTTTAAACTTTTCCAATATTTTTTGGATTCAATTAATAACCACAAAATAAGAAAAGCATAGAATCAGGTTTTATATCCAACTCTGGCATCAGGTATCACAATGTGTATTTTGTGACCCACCCTTTGAAGAATTTCTGTGTTGTGTTCTCATTCCAATCTACCATTTTTACCTGGTGATGAATTTTAGAACACTCTGACACAAAGTGTCCACAGATAGTACAGTCTTTTCAAGTATTTAGAAAATACCAGTATCTGATCCTTGCCCTCTAAAAAAGTGTTTTAACTGTAAGTGTATACCTCAAAGGGGAGTAGTTTTGTGTTCTGTAGCTTGAAGCAATCTTCTCATATAACTTTCATGTAGAAGGCATTTCATTTGTTTTCTTTCATTAGATACTGTGAATAAATCTACAATGAAAGTGGAAGTGCAGTAACATCTTTGATAAAACAATTTAAATTCTGTTAAATATATACCCAGGGTTATTATTACTGGATTGTGTGACATTGTTTTTATAACTTAGAATTATTATTTATTTTTATTTATTTAGGTAGTGGAGATTAATCCATAGGCACTTTAGCACTCAGCTACATCCCCTGCCATTTTTTTGTTTGTTTTTTTGAAACAGGGTCTCACTGAGTTTTTTAGAATCTTGCCAAGATGCTGAGGCTGGTCTTCACTTGAGAGCCTGTAGTTTCATCCTCCTAAGTCACTAGGACTACAGGCAGGTACAACCTTACCCTGCTACACAAAATAATTATTAGTGGATTATATGGCATTTTTTATTTTAAAAACTTTTAAAAAAATACATTAATTTATATTTAAAAATTACATTGTTTATATTGTCCCCAATATTTTTACATATTTATGTACTCTGGAGTCCCTATTATCTGTCAGATATTTGTTTGGTTTGGTTTGGTTTGGTATTGTTAACTCAACCTGGGGTGCTTACCACTGAGCTATGCCCACAGTCATTTTTATGTTTTATTTCCAGACAGGATCTTCCTAAGAGGGAAGAGTGAATTTTCTGGATTTTCCCCTTAGTGCTGAGAGGCACAAAGCTTCCAAAGGTGGGGTGTTTGTGGAGTGTGGTATTTTTGAAGTCCAACATTTTTTATTTGGGACTATGGAGCTCACAGTTATTTAATGAATATTTCTACAAGTAAAAGATCTTAGAAGCCCAGAGTTTTTCTTGTGGAGATGAACATTTATTCAGGTGCCAATAACCTGTTATGTAACCTGTGACTTAAAGGTTCTGCAGTGGTTTTAAATATCTCAATGGGCATTTCCTTAACCTTTGCAGAAGCCCAGTGCCCCCTGGTTGATCTCCACCAGCATGATATCATGTTACATCACAGTGGCCTGTGCCTGCTTCCTAAAGGAAGGAGTAGGCATTCTGATGCGCCCATTTAATCCAACACCAACCCTGGCCCCAGTGCATTCAGCACTCAGATTATCAGAGTTTCTGATTTGCCACCCTGGAGACCTAAACTTAATGAACTTAAATTGCTTACCAACAGGTTTGATTCCTTGAATCTTAGGATGACACAAAGCACCCAACTTAGATCTTCTTGCTGAAATATGCACAATTACAGGAGAATCATTTTTTATTCTAGTTTAAAAAGATTTTATACCTTCTACCTAAGTCAAAGATAATACTTAATTATGGCTCCTGAAATGAGTTCTGGGAAATATGTTATTGATGGTGAAATGGCAAACTCTGATCTGAAAGGTGGGCCTTTCTTGTGAAATGGGGCTCACAGAGTGTATTGACTTCTGTGCTAAGAGACGCTGAAAGGCTCTGTGGAGCAAATATGGGGGAACAGTAAGTCCAGAAACCCCTGCTGCAGGTGAATTGCCAGCATGTGCAACACTCATGTGAGAGGCCAAAGGCTGGGGAGCTCATCTTCACCTGGCTGTGGAGGCTCTGCCTTCTTGGTCTGTGGCTTCATGCTCTCTAGGAGGCCCTATTGTCATCTGCCTGCCAGGCTCTCCCTGTGCTGCCCCTCACCTAGGTGAATACGTGTGATGCCTGCCCTGGCTGTGACCTCTCCAACCATGGAAACTGAAGCTCCTCTCCCTTCATAGATGGGAACACCACCTCAGGACAGAAGTAAAGTTGTCTCCAAGAGAAGATGGGGCTGTTGGTCATGCTGGGAAACTCGTGAACTTTTCTTTGATTGTACATTTTTGTCAGATTAAGAATAAATTATCTTTGGTTGCACCAACACTACCCATAATCAGTTCATCTCACCATGGGCCCCTCCTTCCCATCACTTCCCTCATCATCCATGTGCACTGTGTCTTTCACACCAGCGACATTTATGTACAAGATCAGGGCCTACTCAAGGACAAAAGGAGCCTAACCAGACCTTGTTTTCAAGAGAAAGGCCAGTGCAATTGACAGGCACTGTGAAGTACATGAAATATTGACATTTTCTAAATAAATGTTGTCAGTCCATGCAAAAACACTCTGGCAAAATTGCACTAGCCACATATAATTATGTCATTTATAAAAATGTTACTTCACAGCCACCACAGACGCACACTGGGGCAATTAGACACAAGTTGCTCACTGCACAGGAATCCTCGTCCCACTATGTGGTGCTCCACGTGGTGCCTGCTTTCTTCACACCATCAGGAGGTCTCCACTGGAAGACATGGTGAAAAGAGGGGGCCCATATAAGATGGTCCCTCACACCCTGTCTCACTCCCACTTCATGCTAAGGCCACTAAATTGGACATGCCCTGGCTGTGACAAGCATCCCCCCCCCCCGGCTCCAGTCAGAGAGAACTGATTGTATTCTGACTCTGACACTGATAGGTATGAAAGACTTCTTTTAGGCAAATCCAGTTTCTGCATCCCAAAGGTGTGGAAAGTGATATGCCTGTCCCGCTGGGTTATTGGAAGGATATATGAGATACTAGACAGACAACACATACCACCTAGCCACCTTTGCAGTGTGTTTTTCAGCTAGTATTATTATTCTTTTTTAATATTTATTTATTTTGTTTAGTTATAATTGGACACAATAACTTTATTGTTTCTTCTCAAACCAAGTGACAAAATAAAGATTTGAAAATGCTCAGTAATGGCAGCACTGGTGTCTCCTCTATGCTTTTCTGCACATTCACAGATCTTTCAAAGTTGTTTAAAAAATCCTACATTTGTTTTCTCTGGATCAACCACAGTTTTCCCTTTGAGTTTCTTGGTTTGTGATTTTCCAGTCAGATTTAACAACTGCAGAGAAGAGCCCCAACTCATGGTTTTCCTACTGTGCTTGTAAATGCACTCACAATGGCCAATTTTGGGGTAACTCTAGCTGCAGAACAGAGGGAGAGGCACAAAGCCAGCCCTGCAAGCCCAGTGTGAAACACATCCAGAATCCCACTGTCCTTGTCTTTGGCAAGATTTTTAAAACCAGTTTGTCATCTGGTGATGATACCAAGGGGTCAACTCAGAAGATAGAGTTGACCAAAACAGCAACTCCCCTTCATCCCACATATGGTAGTCTAGACTATTGCAGTCCCACAAAACACAGGCATATTTTTTTTTAGTCCAAGCCTGACACAGAAACAAACACAGGCGGCACCCCATGATGAATACACTAAGATTCAGGTGCAGGAACAGGGTCCATGTTGCAACACTTTCCCTCTTTTAACTGACATCAAGTTTGGGGATATAAAATGAAAAAGAAGAACCCTTTCAGGAAGGGGATGCACAAGTAATAAGATGTGAAAATGGGACTCTGTCTAGGTTTGAGTGCTCTTGGATATTCAGGGCAAACTGGCTACATTCAAGTGCCTCATGCCTTCAGCTGGACCACTCAGGCAGGGTGTTTGGATCCAGTGACATTTGATTAGAGAAGGAGATGGGAGCTGAAGAAGGCGGTGGTGTGCACGAGAGTCAGTAGTGGGGAGGGCGGGTGCCAACGAAGCAGGATACATGCAAGGACAGAAAGGTCACATTGAAGACCACCAATCTTTGCAATTAATTTAGCGGAATACTTGTCATTTTTTTTATATATATATATGAAAAAAGAAGGCTGGCGGGAAGGCCCTCACAATGGCCCAAGTGCAGACAATGATCTTTTTTTTTTTTTTTCCAGAAAAGAAAAGAAGGAACCAGTTTCAGGGGAGCTAATGCAAAGGACAGGAGAGTCACTAGATATGTGTCTGAGTCAGCCTAACCACAGCAACCATGCCCTTCACTCTCACATGAGGACATGCAGGGGACAACGAACCCCCACTGGAGCCCAAGAAGCCATGCTGGACCAGAACCTGGCACAGCAGGCTCTTCATACCAACCACCCCTGCCATGAAATGGGCACAGGAGAGATAGAGGAAAAAACAGAAATGAACATGGCTTAAAGTGACAATGTGGCTCACCTTGGGAGGGTTATGGGCACTTTTTTAAAGTGAGTGAACTGAAATCTTTGCTGTGTTTTGTTTGTCCTGGGCTAGAATGCAATTCCCAGGAGGTCATCCTGGTGCTGGAAGGAAAAGGCCAGCAGACTGTTCTAGTCAGCTTCTTCACTTTTGTGACTCCAGAACCTGACAAGAACAATTAGAGAAAAAAAAATGTGCTTGGGGGCTCACAGTTCAGAGGTCTCAGACATTAGATTCCATTCCTCTGGGCTGAGGTCAGACCAAAATCATGGCCGAGGGAAACAGCTTGGGACATGGCACAAGGAAGCAGAGATATAAACCACAAAGGCATGTCCTCAAGAACCTGCCTCCTCCAGCCCCACCCTATCTGCCTCCAGTGACCACCCAGTTAATCCCTATCAGGGGATTAATTCACTGATCAGGTTCATGACTCAATCCTGTCACTGCTAAACTTTCCTGTATTATGGTGTAAATCGAGGACAGACCTGTACAACCCTGGGAATAGTCAGCTGACCATCAGAGTCTATGGAAGAGAGGGTCCAGGGATGACTCCGGGGGTGTGCCCATCCAGGGCTGTACAAGCCATGGCTGTTAAAGCTTGAGGGTCCCCTCACGTCTAAACCACAGCACTCTGGTCTGTCTTCTTTACTGCAAGGCTATGAGACAAAAATCATAAACAGTTGACTCTCCTTATCTATAGGTTCTATGTGCATCTGTATGATCTCCACCAAAGATCAAAAATATTCTGAAAAAAAAAAACAAACAAACTTGTGTTCAGACACTTTTTTTACCATTCTCCCCTAAGCAATACAGCATAGCACCCATTTATCCAGCATCTTCACTGCCTTAGGGGTGAGAAGCAAGCTAGTTATCAGTTAAGTTCAGGAGAACATGTAGGTTGTGTAAATGCAGTTAAGTAAGGGGCTTGATCAGCCATGTGTGGGCACATCCCCAGGGGTCCTCCCTGGACCTTATCCTCCATAGACACTGAAGGTCAGCTGAGTATCTCCAGGGTCCTGCCCAGACCCCTTTCTCCACAGACACTAAGGGATGGCTTTCTATGTTTTCTTCATCGAGTTCAGAGAAATCCCTGCTAGGGAGGTGGTGTGGCTCCTTCTATGCTTCTCTCTCAGTCTCCAGATCCTTGTTGGCAGCAGAGAACAATCAATCAGAATGTGCTGGAAGAATGGAAAGTGAAGCCTCCATCTGGGTCTGCAGGTTTTCACTGGGTTCCTCTACTCTTCCTTATTAAATGGAAAAGACCTTCAGCTCCTGGTAACAGCTGACCCAATCACACTGGCTTCCATACCATCCTGTGAAGAAAAGCTATTAATTACACATTGGTACTTTTCATGCTTTGAGGTAAATTGAGATGAAGGAATGTTTACCTTACACAAGAAATGCCAGTGTTAATAATCAACTGGGGTGGGGAAAAAGGGGGATAAAACTCCTTTAGTTTGTGCAAGAATGATGGGTGATGGGAGCCTTGTTATGCAAAAAATTCTCACCAGGGAAAGAGGGAAAGAATTAACACAAAAGCTACCAAATGAGGTGGACATTCCCAAGTGACTTATTTTCTATGTACCTTTCAAGTTTTTTTCTCTAATATCACCCTCTTTCCCTCACAACAATTACTTTTTATTCATTGAACAGAATATCTGCCCTAAAATTAAGGCCCAATATTATATGTGGCCTTGACATCTGGGGAAATTGAAGAACACTCAAATTACTTAATCCTATGTCTCCCTTTCAATCTGTCCTTGCAGAGACAGTCTCCTGGCCAGGCACCTCCCCACCAAACACCAGCAACTGTTACCCTTGAGCCGCCACTGCAGAAAGATTCCAGCAAACCCGCTGCATCTTCTGGTGGGAACAGGGTCACCTTGCCATCTTCACACTAGGAAGCTGCCTCCCAGGGCCCGTGCTGGAGGGTCTGCATCCTCTCCTGTGAATCACCCCCATAATGAGTCACCTGAAGCTGGGAACAGTGTGTGTGGCCTATCAACATCCTGTGTATCTCTCTGGCCTGAGGACAGGTGATCACAAGCTGCTGTGGGCTCTTTTGTGTGGTATCCAGTGCTGAGTTCTCCTCATAACCTCTCCCCCCAATAGGTAAATGAGAGGATATTAAAGCAAGGCTGGGGGACTTTAAGAATGTCCTGTTTCTTGTTTGAGGTGGTCACCAGACCCTAGGTAGACCAAGGAGATACCCTATCTTGTAGATATTAAAACTGTTTAAGTCCCACATCACCTAACAAGTCCTTTGTGCTGACTGTTGAGGAGATTAAATTCACAGGTCCTAGCTTCCCAGAAAATAGGGCTGCTCAGAGGCCCTGTGTGTCCCCAACTATTTTTAGACTGAAGAGTTCCTGAAACTCTGAGATGTGAAACAACACACACTTACCTTGGGGTTCTTGGCTCAGGAATCCAGGGACAGCTGAGCTCTCTGCTCCAAGATCTCTCAGGAAGCTGCAGTGCCAGTCCCAGCCACTACCCTCGCTGCCCACCCACATACCTCAAGCACAGGAGGTGCTGCACATCCCACAGAGTCCAGAACCTCTCACCCTGAGGAAGGGAGTTACGAATGACAAATGTGCCATCAGCCGAGGCCTTAGCTCTGTGTCTTATCTATTCTGGTTTTATGCCTGCTCCTCATTCTCACCTCTACAGACTCATGTTCATGAACTATCTGCCAAGACCCTGTAGATGAAAAATATATTTATTAAGCTGTTATTTTCTTTTCCAAAGACTTTCTTCACCATAAATAAGGTTTCTAGCTGACATCCTGAGCATCTGACTGAATTTGAATTTCAGATAAAGTGGGAATGTTTCTATAAGTTCACTCCAGATGTAGGAGCAAGCTGGACTAGTACATGTCATTATCTACCTGAGTTCCAAATTTAACTGGGGTCCAGCATTTCTATTTGACAAATCTAAAGGCCCTACCATAGCATTCCCTCCCCTCTTTCTTCTGTGAAATTCATGTACATTGTGTGCAGAGCTGTCCCTATCTCACTTTGTTCCCATCACCTTGGGGAGTCTCAACTGACAATGAGTGTGAAGCAGGGCAATATGTTACATGATTCACTTTTGCATTGATCACAGCTTCTCATGTCACAAATAAAAACCCTCAAACGATAAAGTCAGTGCACAGTTCAAATGCCAAGGCAAAACCACTCGCGTCGTTTTGAAAGCCAGGTTTGAAGAATAGAATTTATGGGGAGGTAAGACATTTTTTAAAACCCTAATAATCATATGTAGGATTTGTTATTTCCATTATTAAGAAATTAGATCCTGATAGAGAAAGACAAAAAAGACCCCTTTTGTGGAAATTTATAACCGGAATCACTTTATGAGGACGCACATGCAATACTCACAGTAGGTTGTTGTGGAAGACAAGGAGACCTCTGGGAACAGTCAGGCTCTTATTAGTCTTAAAAAGCTTTCTATAACAGCAAAATTCCCATTTATCGAGAGAAATAACTAGATGTACTAAGCAAAATTATTTTCTCTATGGCCATTTTATTAGCAATTGAAATTAAGTACTTTGTGTCATTAAAGTTGTGGATTACAGGACCATTCCCATCATAATATTAAAAACATAAAATGTGGGCATGTGGGCTTTTTTTAACTAAAATAAGCAGAATTAGAAAGCTTACCCACCAGATTCTTCCTCAAAACATGAAAGAAAAAGAAGTGCTATATGTGTTCAAGCGAATCTCCCACATGAGAACATCTGCATCTGCCAACTACTCAGGAGACCCAAGGTGGCTGAAGATTTGGAGAGATTTGCATGATTCTACCACGTGTCAGGTTGATGCTCAAAGAATTTCAAGACAAGAGATGTAAGAAGGTCAAGGAAAAAGAAGCCCAGAGAGAAGCAGCTATGACTTTCTCCAGAATCTGTGGCCCCTGACCTAGCCACACAGCAGAACTCAGGGAAGGACCTGACTTGGGATGTCTCTGGAAGCGGGCTGCTGAAACATTCAGAACATGGGGGGGGAGTAGCATTCTTCAGAAGATCCAACAATGAAAACACCATGTGAACCCCACCATTTCGCACATCCCCAAGAATGGGCTCCTGATTAGAAAAAGACGTATTCAATGCTTGTGCAATTCTACAAGAATGCATTCTACTGTCTATGACTAGAAAAAATGGAGGAGAAGAAAAAGAACAGGAGAGGAGAAAGATGGAGGAGGGGCTGGGTAAAAGATAAAGAAATAAAGGAGGAAGAGGTGGGAGGATGAGGAAAAGGGAGGAGAAGAAGAAGGACATCCAGTGTGGAGAGATGGAGATTCTGTGGAAGAAACGAACCAATTTATGCAATGGAATGACTAACAGCTCTTTTTTCAAAACCTTCTAGAAGCCAGAACAGACTTTTGGGCCTGAGGATTCACGCTCATGTATGTTGGCTAAAACAAAGCCAGGAGCTGTTTAAGCCTCAGAACCAATTTTTACTCCTATGGACACACTGACAAATGCAAATTGCTTGATTATTTGCCAGCTTGGTAGCAGATGCACATCACAGAGCCAGGTGAGCAGAGAATTTTTCCCTGGCTTAGCTTCTGTTCCACACTCTGACCAGCCTGGCTGGACCTGCATGATGCCTGAAAGGCTGGCGCTGGCCCCTCCAGTAATCACCACTCCTCACCTGTACCACTCAGTACTATTGGGGCCACTGGGTGAAAATAAGGGTCACATTTTAATTTTCATTAATTTGGATTTAAAAGTCCCATGTGGCTTTGACTAGTCAGGCACACAAGTAGTCACAGGTTACGCAGTTTTTCAGGTAGAGGTTTGCTCCTGGCTTCCCCAGGAAGCTACCTGAAACCTGAGGCACTGTCCCAACAGAAGGCCCTCCGTGAGTATGGAGAGTGAAAACCATAAAGGGGAGATCTGTAACAATGGAAAAGAGCTTTCAAAAGACTTGCTCATGGAAGGCCAATTAGAAAGGCAGCCATGGATGTGCCAGTACTTTTAAAGTAAAATCACCAGTGACCACTGAAACCACACACACACACACACACACACACACACACACACACACAGACACACACACACACGGTGTTCTACTCAAGTGAGGCAGATTTATAGAAAGTTCTTGTTAAACGTGACTTAGATTTTGATGCTTAAATATGAGAGTTCTATGTGAGCCAGAGGAACTAGGTTTCAATAAACCTGCATCAAACCTTTACTATTACCTAGCTTTCTTCTCTGTCCCTGATCTGTGCCTGCCCTCAGAGGCAGCACAGGGAAGCTTACACCACAGTTTGCCTTGAAAAAAAAATCCACCATTTCCACCCACCCATCACCCTTCCTCTGAGGCCAAAGGAAGATGCATTTGGAGCCTACTCTCCCTAAAATTGTACAGAAGCTCTCTTGAGCTTCGTAGCCATGGGACCTATTTGGAAACTGAGATTACTAGATTTATTTCTAAGAATGAATCATTACTTTACAGCATGAAATCTTTAATTTTTTTTTAAAAAAAGCAATCAGCCTAGAATTAAATGTCAACATTTAAAGTCCATGAAAGAATTCTGAACCCAAGACCCATGGACAGTGATGGAGCAGAACAAGACCTACCACTATGATTAACACCACACCATCACCACGGAGCTTCCTACAACATCTCCTGCTCCTAAAAGTCATGGAGTGAGAGGGAATGAGGTCTCCTCCAAGCACATTTCAACATCTACATTAAAAGTGGACATTTCAGCCAGAGGTCCATGGGGTGAGACTGCACTTCACCACCCCCAACAGTGAAGAGGCTGACCAATACCCTAGGTACAGGGGCCAGCGGGGATGTCTCTGGCCCCTGCATTCTGGAGGCTGAGAGGGTCTCACAGGTCACCCAAGCTCTGCAGCCTGGCAGTTACACTCTGTTCTC
This sequence comes from Callospermophilus lateralis, assembly GCF_048772815.1. Lineage (NCBI taxonomy): Eukaryota > Metazoa > Chordata > Mammalia > Rodentia > Sciuridae > Callospermophilus > Callospermophilus lateralis. The sequence goes on from NC_135312.1 coordinate 72,920,868, forward strand.
AATCTCATTACCTAATTCCTTCATCTTTTCTTAGCCAACTTGTGATCTCCTCCATCTTTTTGTCTTTATGAATAATCACTGTAAAAGGAGAAAAAATTTTACTTTCCAGTAAAATACAAAAAGTGAATTTTAAGAAAATGAAGTTTAGATTATTAACAGTAGGAAGAAGTCCAAGTGGAGTGGATGCTCCATGATACTCTGCACAATCCAAAAGGATTAAAATACAGGAGGTGGAGATAAGTCCAGGGGCTCCCACAAATCAAAGGTGAGGAACCCATGCTCAGAGCTTCAGCTGTTCTGTCCCTTCTCTATTCCCCCTCCTTCCTCTCCTCTCTTATTATCAAAGAGCACAAATTTGTAAGTAAGGCAAGTAAGAACTACTTTATGAAAATAGTTTCATCTCAAATTTGTAAATGGGAAGGCTATAATATTTTTAGGATGAATTGATTTAGTCTTTGAGTTGAAAATTATATCCCCAATCCTGCCTTGTTGCAGAGGAAACATATTTTCTATGCAGTGACTGTCAACTAATATGATCATCATTGTAATAAAGATCAAATGCAAAGAGAATTTAGGCATAGAGTAATAATTTGAATTTTCAATGTAAAAAAAAAATCCTTGTATTTACTGGTCAGGCTAAATAGGAGGCTTCTTATATTTTTGTCCTACTGGGTTAACTTTGTAGAAAAAAAATGTCAGTAATGACTATTGAAAACTGAGTCTATTAACTATAGTGTCATGAATCTAAAACCTGGAATGGTCATCAATATCTGTGGCTCAGAAATCCATTGGCTCAAACATGTCACCTTAAGAGGAAAACAAATTTACAAATACTTTGGCACCTTTTCCTGCTCCCGAGGGTGTGCACAGGCCTTGAGGTTGTATTTGTTTTGCTGTGTTTATTTGAAATATTGAATGGCCAAAAGCAGAAAATGGAAAAGAACCAGACAGTTCCTTGCTTTCTTCACCCTTCTAATTCCACAAGATATTTAGCTTTCCCTTTAACTAAAATAAAATGGAAGGAGGTGGACTTTTGTCTTTACAATTCATATTTCTTTGACTGAAGTCATGAGAGGCATCAAACTCCAGAGAATAACTGAAGGAGTGAAGCAAAACTCTTAATTTAATCTATTAGGACTAAAATTTAGATTTTATCCATGATTGTGATAATATCTATATAAAATGGAATTTTTCAAAGGAACATTTGAAATTTAGTGAATCTTTATATGTTAGTTTCAGAGGTTTCTCAGGAGCAGGGATTTCAACTCCTTCCTAAGAGAACACTAATGAAGCCCAAATCCATTCAGTACTCAGGAGATCCATGGAGGACAGAAACTTCTGGATGCAGTCTTGCAGTAGACCAAAAATGGTGACTCACCAGCCACCCAGCTGCAAAATCAAGAAACATCAAAGGCCCAGGAAAGCTCTGCACTCAGTTCTTCCCAGAGTGAAAATGGTAAAATTATGGCACATTATCACAGAAGCCTAAGGAGACTCAACTCCTTCTGTAACATAAAGGCACACAGTGGGAAAAGTGAATTTCAAATAAATCATGATATTCAGTCACTATTAGCACATGATGACAAATGCCTTTGACTATTGTTCTCTGGTTTTATAAGATGCAAATAGCAATCTGTGTGTGAAATATATGAGAACATGGCAACTATTTTAGAATTCTAAAGTCACCTCAATTTTTTAAACAAAATTTGGTACTGATATTTTTGCCATTTTTTCTTTACAATATACAGATTTCTCATTTTGAAAATATAGAATTCCCTACTTAAAATAAAGCAGTAGCTCCTCCCCCTCACACTGTCTCCTTGTTGCTCAGTTTATCTTCATGCAACAACTACCATGTTCCTGGTTTAAATACTTCTGTTTACGGAAGTATTAACTGTGGTCTACACCCTTGTAAAACTCACAGGATAGCTACAGAGACACCAGCCAGTGACACAGAAGATTAGGGAATTCCATTCTCTATTCTAGTAACTTAACAATCAAGAATTACTTCACCTTCTAATGTTGTGGAGAATATGATGCATTGTGCATTTGACAGGGTATCAACATTGCAATTGGCATCAATTTTTTCTCAGCAGTACAAGGTAACAGTGGTGCATTGTTCATTGGGAGAATTTTAGCTTCCATGGAAGATGGGGATAGATGACTGAATGAGTAAACCTTGATCCTTAAGAACAAAAAGGTTTTGGCATCTTTTTCCTTTTCAGGGATGAATAATATTTTACAGTACACCTGACAATATGCTTATCCATCCACCCATCCACAGGAGTTTAAGATGTATTCTGTCCCTTCCTATTTTGAAGGGTTTTGCAGCTAACTCATGAGTACATATGTCTCTTCCAGATGCTGATTTCATTTCTTTTAAATATACACAGAAGAGGGCTCGCTGGGCCATATGGTTGTTCTATTTTTATTCTTCCAAGGAGCATCCACACTACTCTCCATGGTATCTACAGATATTTGAACATTTGCAAATCCGCTGTGAGTAATGCTTCATGAGAGTTGAGGAAAGGAAAGGCGTTGAGTCAGCCACACACTTCCAAATATAGGAGTTTTTAGGGGAATGGCCATGTGTCCTTGGAGCCAACAGAAAATAAGATCAGTAGCCTTGGAGTGTGGCACTGCCATGCACAAATCTTATGGAAGGTGAAGTTCAGAGCAGAAGTACACAGCAAATGTGCTTTGGGAGACATCAGGCTGGAGGTTTTGTGCTGGGTCTGCCTGTCCACCTCAAGGTCTGTAAGAGAGGCTTCACCAAGTTCTGTTGTCCCCAAAGCTATCAGTCTAAAGCCCTGAAATGATTTTCTGGCACCATCTGAAAAACCTGTCATCAGCTGGACACAGTACCTCCTCCTCCCACTTGCTGCTTCCCAGGCTGACATTGACAGCCTCCCCCATGTCCACGAGTCCTGCAGTGGACCTGCTGGCCAACTTGAAGATGTGTGCAGATCAGTGCCTAAGAGAGACTGAGTCCAGAAGACCCATGCCTCTTCACTTTCACCCAGGATGACTTAGAACACATCCAGGGCTAGATGACTCCCTGAGGAAAGTCCATTTCCTCTAGCTACAAACTCAGAGGGATGTGAGCCTGGAGCTGCTTCCATGAGGGAAGAGCCTATCTGACCATGGGACACACACAGCAGAAGGAAAAAATGTAAGTTAAGATGAACTGTACCCTGATGAACCCCTGGATGCAACTGGATCTACAGTGCAATCTTCCCCTGAATACTTCATCTACACAAAATATTACTCCTTATTGTTTGTTTAGACGTGTTTTAAATGTATTTTCTGTGATTTGCAAATGGAAAAAAAATGAAACATTTCATAAACTCAGGACAATCTTTATTTTATTTATTTATTTATTTATTTATTTATTTATTTATTTATTTATTTATTTTGGTTTTCTACTATGGAGACTATAATCTCTGTCCCAGAAGTAGAAAGGGAGGAAGAAGAAGGGAGAGTGAGTATTTGGTGGAAGGTTCTAGCTGAGCTGTCAGCCTGAGAATGGAAGGGCAAACATCAATGATCTTACCATAGTCACAAAGAATGGCCACCTGCACTCTGAATGAAATCACTCATGAATTAAATAAATAAATAAATACATAAATACATATAAATCTGAAACATTTGAGCCTCCTTTTCTTTTGAAACGGCCAATATTCAGAAATGGGAAGGAGATGTGGGAAGGAGACTAACAAAGTGATTTCTAAATATGAGCATATGCTGCTTCCTATTAAATTTTGAAACAAACAATAAATAAACAGAGAGAAGCAGGGAGGGGTGGGGCTGGAGGATGGAGAAAAGGGGAGGTTCAGGGGCCTGAGTTGGAGCAAATTATCTTTCTTGCTTGTGGGATTACTGAAAAAGGAAGCCCACTATTGTGTTTAATTCTGATGTACTAATAAAGAAAAAAAATAAAATATTAAAAAAGCAAAATTTAAACTTCAAAGCAAAACCCAAAGCAGTGCCTTCCTTGATTTCTACCTGCATTTCTCACTGGGATTTGCAAACCTTCAAGTTCTATAGCCACTGTGTTGGGTGCTAGGGGATTCCTCAGAAGCCCCCCCCCCCAAAGTGGCAGAAGTGTGCAGGCAAAGGAATCCCGAGAACCTTTTTATGGATTTCCCTGGAATCTGCTGAGCTAATCACTTGGCCAGGCAGAGGTCCTGCATGCCAAAAGGCAGGAGGGAAGACAAAGGACAAGGCCACAGTGTTTAGCACCTGCAGACCTCAGTATGACCTTGCAACTCCTTGCCTTTGTCACCAGGCTCTCAAAAGATTCTCAGTCACCCTTTGGCACCACTCAGTGGGGCTAGCTGAGGGAAGATTTTATGATAGCTTCAGGTAATTATTTCAGAATTCTGGAAGCTTTGATGTTCCCATAGGTAATTTTCTTGAAGGTAATTTTTGGGGTCAAGCCCCTGGGTGGCCATACCAACACCTTTGGCCAGCCTGGGCACCTGCAAATGGTCATGCTGGCAGCCTCTGCTCCCTGTGGCTGCTGGAAAAAAGCTGGACACCTGGGTGACTTAAAGACTCATCCTTTGTGTCCTGGAGGCAGGAAGACTAAGACAGGTAACTAGGCCATTCTCTTGGAACACCTCCAGGTGTCATCCTGTTCCCTCCCAGCTCCAATGGTGCCAGCAGACCTTGAAACCTTTCCCTCTAAGTTGCCTGGCTCCAGCCTCCTCCTCTATCCTCAGAGAGCCCTGTGTGTCCTTCTTCACCCTGCCAGCCCCTCCAAAGGACATGGTCACCCTGCATCAGGGGACTCCCTGCTGTATTGTGACTCACCTTGTCTAACTCTGCAACAACCTGATTCCAAATCAGCTGAAATCCTGTCCTCAGGGTCAGCATGTCAATGAATCTTTGGGCAAAGACACAACCATTGCAGAGCTCTACCCCAGGCCCCAGAATGCACATCCCTTTCAGGTCAATACCTGGGCTCATGAACCTGAGTGTTGATTCACTCCATCTCTGGGAACCTCATGGGAGCCAGCACTGGGTGTAACATGGGTGAAACTCATTCTTTTTTTAACCTGTGGACCTGGCCCGCATGCTACCTAATGAGCTACAGGCCCTGTCATGGCAGCCTGAGTTCTGGGTGCCTTCTGGTTCTGCAGGCCTCACAGCCCTCACACTCACCTGCAGTACCCATTCAAAGGAGCAAGGGAAGGGCCACCTCAAATAAGGGGACACACATCAATTCTGCCCTCACCTCAGATTAAAAAAGCAGTCCTTATTCACAGTGGGCAGCTGTGAAGGGGCCAAGCAGGTTCCCCAGAAAGAGAAGGGAACAGATAATGGCTGAGCATTAGCAGACTCAACTGCAGGGTCAAGAAAGAGACCAATCAGCACTGACCTCTGGCCCTGACCTCCAGCAAAGGACTCTGGATCCCCGGGAAAGGACAGGGCCTTAAAATGAAAGGAACCTGGTCCCTAAAAAGCTGTCTTCTGCCCAGTATGTCTCAGCAGGGGGGCTGACCCTGGTCTTCAAGCATGTGCCTCCTGCCCAGCCTCTCCCAGCAGGCTGACTTCCCCTGGTTGAAGTGGAAACCACACTCCAATCAATTTTAATGGAACATGGCCATTGAGACCTGAACGTCATCCTTGGTTCAAGTCTGAGGGTTTTTCTCTAGACCCAGGCACCTGGCCCCTAGAAGCAACATTTTCTATGCAAAATTCTTCTCCTGACTGCAAAAAGTAAATAAAAAAATAAAAATTAAAACCCTAGAATCAGTAAAAGGCTCATCATCCCCACCTTATGTCATTAAAGTATCTAAAGTTCCTGGTGTCTCATTTTAGCCACAACATTATCTAGTATCTTAAAGACTGTTGGTACTAATTTATGAGAATTCTCAGGAAAATGGGTCCCCAAGGCAAGAGAAGAAACTACTGGCCACCAGCTCTAACCAAAATTCTTATGAACCCTCAGTCAAGATTTGCATCAAATCCATTTTATCACCTTCCCTATAAACTATTAAAATGTTTTCATTTTTAAACACTGTCTTATTAAAGAAAACCTTTTCTTCCTTCTTTATGGGCCATTTGATTTATTGTGTAGTAAGCCAACAGAGAAAAACCGATCTGACATTGATTCTAATATGTGATTGAATGTGCATATGTGTGAGTTTAGAGAGAGTTTCTCTATCCCTATAGCCAGAGTGCTTCTCTCCCATTGGCATCAGGAAAGGTTGTCAAAACAACTTTATAATAGATCCTTCCTGTGTATAATTTTCTAACTTAATTCTCATTTTGGTCCGGAGTTTCTCCTACCACTTTCTCCAATGGTAGTAACTAAAATAAGTATAATGAAATATTGAAATATTGGCCACAAAATATGTTTTTAAAGAAAAAGTGGCCATACTGCTAATGGAGTTAATATTGTCATTTATAATTTATAAGAATGGGTCCCAGCTAACCCAGGAAGCCACTACATCTGATTTTCTTAAACTCTCTGCTCACTGACCCTTACTATTAAGGGAGGTGGTAGTTCGGGTTTTTGTGCACAGCTGGTGAGGTACTGCATAAGTGAACTGCGTACCATGGTGTCCTGCCATCCTGAAATCCCACCTTCCAACTGAAGAGATTCAGTCTCTCTGGGTCTGACCAGTACTCAGAGGAAGTGCCTTGGCCTGTGAAATGCAGACTAACCCCTAGAAGTGGGCCTGTTTTTTCTGGCCACCTAACAGTGGTTCCATGCAGTCCCAGAACTCAGGCTCCACTACCATATCATCCTGCCATCCCCTGAGCCTACAAGCCAAGACCTGGATCCTTCTCATCTGACTGAGAGAAGAGGACAGGCAGGCCCAAAGAAGAGGCTGAGGGACAAACTGAGAAACAGGCTGGTAGTGGGCACATCCCAGATGTCACCACAAATCCAGTCCATGGATGGTGACTATCATCATCCAGCCAAAGGTGAAGTGTGGTAGTCAAAATGCCAGTCCTCACCACAGTGACAAAAACTGTCCTTGAGCACCCTTGAGCCTGGAGAAGACAGTGCAACAATAGCATTTGGCTCTCCATCTGGCCTGTGGTGTGATGGGGTGTGTGAATTAGATTGGAAGACACTCTAAGGAGCCCACCATTATTGTCATTCTGTCATTATCTTGCAAACCTGTGTGTGAGCACCTGTCTAATTAAGAGCCAAAAATGGGGTGAAATTTATCTTCCTGATAGAAAACCAGGTAAAAAATTGCTCAGTGTTATTTTTTGGAGATACGCTGATAAAAACCCCTATAATGTGAAAAGTTCTGAACACACAAAGGAGCTTTCTGTTTCTCACAGCTCCTGACCATCACTGTGGGGTCAGGCTGAAAGCAACCTTGTGTGGGGATGGAGAAAAGAGACGCATTTGACTTTGAGGCCTCGGGGACTCTGAAGGGAAAATAACATCCATCCCTTCCTTCAGCTCTCAAAGGAAAAGAATGCAATACCGAAGTTATGAATGTCCAGAGCTATTGGCAGAAACAGATTTGAAAAAAAAAATTCATTCATCAGCTTTGATATGCTGTCTTCATTGCAGCAGATGGTGGCTATTACATAAAGATGCTGGGCATGGCAGCAAAGCAGTAACCCTGTGCTTTTAATCAGTTTGGCTGGTTAAGCTTTCATGGATGAAAAATCTTTTAATAATGTCTGCTGAGAAGTTTTCTCCTCCCAGAGCAATACAGGTATAAAAATCATTGTACATTTATGATCCAAAGGCTACTACAAAAAGATAATTACCTTGGCTTTCTAAAGTTGAATAAAAGTGATAGATCATGCCCCAAACAGTCAATGGTACAGTGTTGTTCAGTGACCAGCAGAAGTCCCCATGTCCACCTAGGTGCCAGGACCCACATATGCATATTGCTTCCTGCCAGCTCATGCAGGGGTAGGTTTTTTTTGTGACACTCAGCAATGTCTCAAAAAAACACAGCCAGGGGATGGGACAGAAGGAAGCCAGGGTGGAGGAGGTGAGAGGGTTTCTCTGATTCCAGTGGAAACCAGAGGTGTCACACCTCCAGGTAAATGAGAACTAAATTCCCCAAGGCACAAACAGTGCTGCTCACCCTGGGGACTTCCCAAAGCATGGGGATCCTAGTGGAGAAAGAAGGTGCCTTCCAGGTGACCACCTGTCAATATTGCCTCTTTTCTGCATGTAAATGCTCCAAGCAGGTACTGCTTTGTGCTCTCCCAAGATCTGAACCTGTGCTGAGAATCTGCCAGAATTATTCAAGCCCTCTCTGCCAATGGACCATTCATCATGCACTCAGTGTACTTCCAGCTGCACTCGCCTTCCTCCCACAGTCCTTTCTCAGCCTCCCCAGTCTGGGTTGTCCCTCTCTCCTGTGCTCAGCATCATGATCCCATTCTCTCTCACTGGGAGGTATCCAACTCTGAATCAAAAATCTATTTAAAGTGTCCCTTAACGATGGGGTAATTGTGTTCCCAGGCCTAGGGCCATCAGCATGAACTGCTCCCCACCCCAGGAGCCACCCACTGCATCTGGAGTGCATACAACCAGCATAGCCAGGGACCCATTCAATAGCAAATTGGAGCCTATAAGGGGGTGGTTGTAGGTCCCCAATTGGAGAATAACCTGATGTCATGGCAGAGACACAGGACAGTCTTCTGTCCCCCACACTCTTTCACAGGCAGGGACAGTGAGGCAGCACAAGAAATGCCATGCCATTGTGGAGGACGGCATGAGAGTGGCAGAAAAGTAATTAGCATCACGTGACTAATGTGCAAGTGCAGGGGCAGTGACTAAAAGTTGTCAATTGACTCTGATTTTTCTGAACTTTGAGATAGGACCTGTGATCTTGGGAGGCCCTGGGCATTAGTTCGTGCATCTGAATTTTGGACAGCTCCTGTCCCCACACTAATGACAATTTTTTACTTCAAGACTAGAAGCAATATTTTATGCCTGGTGTCATCTTCATGAAACCATGAAAACACCACCATGGCATGGCTTTCCAGGACAAGGCCTGCTCTAGGCAAGGTCATCCGGTGAAAAGATGGATGTTCCAGAAAATTGCCATCAATCTACCATACAGAGGTGGCCCTGCAGTGGTCTGACCATGTCCACTAGAGGTAGGGATGAGAGGCACAAAGAAAGATGCCTCCAGCCCTGCATCTGCAGAGAGCCTAGCTTCTCACACCCAACACAGCTCACTCCTTACAGCCCAGGAGACAAGCCTGTCGCTTTGATAAACACCCAACTCAGTTTAAGCTGACTTAGTGTAATTCTGTTACTTTAAACCAAAGACCCCTAACTCATATAAATTTTCCATGGTCCTAAAACCAGATTCATTCAGTCAATGAAGCTGAGTCCAGAGCTGAAATGGTCCTGATCCTGTCACAGGCTGGAGCTTGGGTGTTGCCTGTCCCCCAGGGTCTCTATGTTGAAGGCTCAGCTCTCAGGATGTCCCTGGGGAGCTTCAACACAGAGGCATGTCCTAGTGAGGGCTCTTCAGGTGATGGAAGCCCAGGCTTTTCCATAATTAAAACAGAATGAAGCCCATACAAAGAAAGTGCCCTGTATCAAGAAAACCCTTTTATAAAGAAAATCCACTATACAGAATCATATGCTTAGCTCCTAGCTGCAGTCAGTGTCTTCTTCCTTAAGTAAATGCTTCCTGACACTTATGAGTTGACTGACTCTCTAAGTGTTCTTTCAGAAGCTCTGGCAAGTTCCCAAAGGTTCATTCAGGGGTTGCCCATGTGCAGAAGTGTCTTTTAGCTGAAATAACAAAAACATGAAACTTCTTAGAAGGCAGAGGGAACAGAGGCTTGTTGGTCCTGGGACCATAATTCTACTGTCACACACACAGCCACATGGAGGTTTTGGAGGGTAATAAGCAGAAAGAAGGGAGAAGTCGAAGTTCAACCCACAGCAGTGACTTGTCATCACTGCATCCCAAGCACAAAACCAGGTGGTGTAGGCAGGTTCCCAACACGCTTGAGTGCCTTGTCACTAATCCATGCTCTGTGGACTAAAATAATGACAGACACCACCTTTTTAATTAACATGAGAATTTAAAAGTGATTGTGTTTGAAAAGCCATTAGAAAGGTGCCCATGCCCTTCTGTTACTTTAAACCAAAGACCCCAAAACGAAAAGACCCCATTTGCCTGATTTCTGCGATTTCCCTACAGGCTCTGGGCCTGCCCCACGGCAGGTGGCCAATGCCAGATCTCTCCTCATGTGAGGCCTGGTGGCCCTTCACATTAGTCATCCCTGCCTGTCTCAGCCTCTCCTGCTGCTTCCCCAGGGCAGGGCCTGCATCTTTCTCAGTCACCAGGTGGCTAAGCAGCAGCATGGCATCAGCTCCTGGAGAAGTTCAACTCATATGTGTGGGGTAAAGGAAGAGCAGCACAGGCGAGTCGAGTGGAGCATTTGCAAGACTGAAACTCAAAGAAGTCCACGGAAAATGGAAAGAACTGCACATCTTCTCCCTCAGCACAAATTTCCTAAGACCAAATTTGGCCTTCTTCTGTTCAATTTCCTAGAGCACCAACAATCATTTTTGGTTCGTTTTGCTCCCCTCCACCTTTTTTTTTTACCTTATTACTAACTTATGAAAAAAAATCTGCCTACTGGGTAAATGCACAAAACAGAAATTGGCAGATGTCTCTCATTAGATTGAAGATGGCTTCAATCTTTCACACAACTTTAATTTTATTTTCCTGTTTAATTCTCATCAATATATTCTATGAAATAAAGGCTTCAGGTAAATAATGTCATCTTATGAGTTTCCACTTGAGAAACTCCACAGAGTGTGGGTGGAGGACACCCTGGGGTGGTTTTCAGCTTGTTCTGGTGACTGGGAAAACAAGTGCTCTCTGGGCATGGCTGGGACTCACAGAGGCACTTGCCTATTTTCCTTGACTCTATATGTCCTCATGTCCACTCCTTCCTCATAAACAATACTCCCTTTATACTGTCACTTGGTTGTTCTTTATCTCTTTATCTGCTATAATTCCTACTGAGCCTAAGTTCTGCAATCATGCTGCAAGGCCATGGGCCAGTCCTGCTGCAGGTGGCCAAGGCCAGATCTCTCTTAATAGCTGTGGAGAGAGACATCACAAGATTTGCAGGCTCAGCAAACAGCCTCAAAATGTGCCCCAGGCAACCACCTCTGCTCCTCTAATGAGGTTTCAGAAGGGTTTAAGAAGCCTGGGTCATGCAAGTCAGGAGACAGTGCTGGGCAGACAAAGAGCTGCTGAGTTCAACACCCAGGGTGCATGACAGTGAGATGTCTCAAAGGGCACACTTTATTTGGCTCCATTCCATAATATATTTATTCACTGAAGTAGCTTGGAGAGGTGGGGTCTTATTGGACTACCAGGGATGGGGACGTGGAGAGGAGCTGAGTCTAGGGGAGTTATGTGAAAGAACATTGAACAGGTCAGACACCTTGGTGTGGCTGCCAGAGCCAGATCCATGGAGGACAATCAATGGGACTGTGAAGCTAAGTAAGCACTGCCACATGCACACCCATCTGGTGACACAGATGTTAAATGTCTGATTGGTGTTCTGCATGGTCATTCCAGATGCCAGCTCTGAGAAGCTGAGCCAACTGTCCATAGGACCCATGTTTCTTTGCAACTTCCACAGAATTGAGGACTATTTTAAATCAAGTGTTTAGGAAAAACTATGGATAGTGTAGCTGGCATTGAGGCCTGAAGAACACTGGCTTCAGTAACAAATTCCCAAGGCATCTCTGGAATGCTTCCTGTTCCTCAGTCAGAAAAACTCCCACCTCAGTCCATCAAGAGCAACCCATGTCTGCAATCTCTGTAGCCAAGCCAGGAAGCTGGAGTACCTTTCCCTCTCCCTTTCTATTTCCTCTCCTTCTTTCCTTAGTTTGCCTGCCTCCATGGCATGCAGGAGTCATGAACTACACACATTTAACTCCACCAATGGGCTCGCTCTATTTCCCAGGGTTGCTCTCCATCCTGAGCTCACGCTGTTTTCCTTGCATCATTAGATACTCATGTGGAGCTGATTTGCTATTATGCCTGCAGAACCCCCAGCCCCTTCATCAGGGTAAAAACAGCCCTGCATAAAGCCTTTCCACACACCTGAGCAAAGAGCAAATATCTAAGGTTTGCATTGGGCTCTGGTGTGATCCTGGAACGTGACCCAACCACATGTTCTTGGCGGTTTGTATTCAAGACATATTTGTCTTCAGGGTGTTTCTCTCTCTAACTCTGTTCATGATTAATCTTTTAAAATGAGAACCTTTAAGAGCCCAACCCCATGCTGTTAAAATTTATATATGTGAGCTACAGATTTCTCAGTCTCATTCAGACACCAGTCTCTGCAGCAAAGTCAGTAAACGGAACAGGAAAACCATCCTAGAAAACATGGGGATCCTGACATGGTGCTCAACTTCTCCATAGGCACTTGGAGAAGAGCTGGGCACACACAGCTCTTCACATTCATCCTCTATCCCAGAATAAAAATCTTAATCAATAGGGCATTTGCTCCGGGAAAAAAATCAAATACTGTAACAAAATATGTGAGGCAGCTACTTTATACAAGAAAGAGAGTTTAATTTATCTTGATGTTTGAAGGCTAGAAGTCCCACCAGCATGGCCCAGGTACTTCCAAGGGCCCTGTGGCTACATTTCATCATGGCAAGAGCTTGCTTGCATACCTGTGTCTTTGGTCTACCCTGTACTTATACAGCCACTAGAATCCAATCATGGGGACTGCACCCTGATGACCTATTTAATTCAGTCATGTTTCAAAGGTCCTACCTCTGAACACCACAGCCAGATCCAGTCTCTACCTTTACATACCACTGGTATAAGATTTTTGGGGTTAAACTTTATAATTTGGGGGCAACACATGTATTGAAGCCATAGCAATCACGGTCCTTGCCCTAGAATGAGGGTTCAGCAAAATGCTGCTGCTTAATATCTGAAGAAATCCAGAATCAGCCACTGAAAACAGATTCAAAGTCTGCCACAAATTGTGCAGCACATCGCCTGGTAATAAAAGACAGAATTTTAGTTGAAAGGCCAGATGTTTTCAGTTTCATTTAACTGGGGTGTAAATACCATTGCATGGTGCAGGGAGGAGTTTCCCTGATTAGATCTCTTGGAGACTTTCTGGTAATTCAAGGGGAATCTTAGCTCACAAAAACCTTCAGCCCCTTCCCTGCACACACCAACACCCCTCATGATAGATGGGTTGCATCAGGACTTCCCTGATGTGATGTTCCCTGGTGGCCTTTATCTTCTACTGATGGCAAATGATGATAGTTTCCATTCATAGTGTTTAACTGGTTCCCCTTTTAAACCTCAATGAAGCTGCATATTTTAAAGAAAAACATTCAATATTCAACAAATGATGTGGCCACAGAAAGGTGTTGCACCAAAGACTGAAAACTTGGAAACTCAAGGGGAGTGTTAAGAGAGAAGGTGTGGAACTTTTCAAAGGCTCCAGGACAGCCCAGATCCTTGAAGTGAAGCCTGAGAATGGCGACAGCAGAGTAAAGCAATATCCCAGAGATTTAAGCATGGGCCATTCTGTTTCCAAAGTAACACCCTCAGCTTATTTCATATTTGGGAAACCAGGCCCAATTCCCTCTGCAGCCTGCCTTCACCTCCAGACAATCCCCATGCCTTTCCAGGCATGTGCACTGACTTGTGGAGAGTGAGCGATGTGACAACACCAAATCTGCCCATTGTTCAATGGCATGTCAGCATCTCACATTAATCACTGCCACCATCCCTGCTGGTTCTGAAAGCTAGCTGAAGTATGCAAGGTTATGATTCAAGGCACATTAATTTTTGCCTTGAAATATAGAATTATAATGATAGACAAAGCCATACGCTAATACATTTATGTCCATGACATGTGATTCACCTTGAGATGTTTGTTAAGGAAAAGCAGTAAGTTGAGTAAAAGACAAATGCTAATTTGTAAAAAGTCAGTGTGATACACTGTGTATTTAGAAAGCCATGGGCCCTGGATGATTGACACTGGGGCCCAGTTCTGGTGTACAGCAAACCTTGATGCATGGCCATATATGCACATACAAAGCTCCAGGCCATGAAGACTTGTGTGAGTGGCACTCTGTGTTCCTCCACTATGGAGGAAAACCTCCTTGAGTGTTTGGAGGCCACAGAGATCTGAATGTTTATGCCCTCAAAATTAAGATTCTGAAATCTTCATTCCTCAGATGGTGGTATCAGGAGGAACACTGGGAGAGGTGACCTAGAACAAGAGGGTTGAGTTCTCACAAATGGGAGTTGTGCCCTTATGAAAGAGGCCCCAGAGCACTTTTGAAGACTCCCATTGAATGAAGATACATGGTGAGGGCACCATCCATGAGCTGTCCGTGGCTCTCATCTGACATCAAATCTTTCATGGCCTTGGCCTTGGACTTCCAGCTTTCAAAACTCTGAGAAACACATTTCTGTTTCTTCTGAACCACCCAGTGCATGCTGTCCTGTTATGGTAGTCTAAAGGACTGAGACAGAGGCCCCAGATACAACAATGGGTAGCTGGGGAGAAATTGACTCATGAAGTAAAACAGAAGCTGAGCCTAGGACCAGCAAGATCACAGGACAGGCAGTAGCACAAGTCCACCTCTCTGCTGGGCATGCTTTTGACACTCTCCAACTCAGACCCAATCAAGGCTCAGCCATAGAAGGAGGATAGAGTCTTCCAGAAGAGTTGGCATGTCTTGAGAGAGCAGCATATGACAGGTGCCCACTGACAAGAAAACCTCCAGTTTTTTTTTTTTCTGGTGACTATTTCCTTTCTGTCCACCTCCTTAGGCCTGAAAGTTGGGGACCTTGATTCGATGGTTGTTAAGCAGACTGAGGTGTTGAACACCTCCATTCAGAGCATCACTGCCAGACTCACACAAAAGCCATCTAAGCATAGTACAAATATCAAGCCTCAGCCGTGAACTCACCGACTGTCTCTCTCTGTCAGGCTGAGTCACTGTTCCTCCTGAAGGGCTAGCAGCAGCCTTTCCACTGATCCACTGATTCTATTTGTGATGTTAACTTGGACACTTTTTCTTGGGTCATCAAATATTTTCATAATTAAACTATCCTCTTGTCCCGTCTCAACTGTAATGACTTTCAAAATCAGGTCAAGAGAACTGCTCAGGTTTGTGAGATTCTGTGTTGACAGGAGATTGTGGGAAAAGAATGCCCAACATTGTGTGTGCAGAGAGATGTTTAGCAGGCAGCCTGTTATGACCACACTGTGTTGGGACCTTCTGAACATTGGCCCCTAGTCACCACAAGCTGAGATGGCAACACCAGGAACCTCCATAATGGCACCCCTTAAGTCAGGAGATGCCGGATGTGCCCCTCACACTCCACCCACATGCCGACCCCTCAGTCTTTACCCTCTAGAGCAAACCTGCCAGGGGAACAAGGATCCCCACCCAGTGGCCAGAGGCAGAACAGGCTTTTCTTCACCCCCATTTCCAGGCTTTCCAGCAGCAACTCTGCAAAGATTCACATAGACTCATAATGAAGACCTGACTGCACTTCCATGATGACCACAGAGGCCTTCAGACTGCACATTTGCATGCCCTCTAACCATATCTAGATGATCTATGAGAAGCAGTTGGTGTCCCCTCTGCTGGGGGAAAGCCAAGCCCACAGACCTGCTGCCACAAGGAACTTGTCCCCAGCCCCTCCTCTACCCACAGGGCCCTACCATTCTCTGCCTTGCTCCAGCCATGTGGACCTGCTTGCTGGGCCTTATCTATTATTTGGGAGAGTCCATCCTTGAGGCCTACAAAATCTGAGATCCAGTTGCCCTACATGGCTTTGAAAAAATAGCTGAAGTCCCCACGGCTCAGTCCCCTCATCTATGTGATGGGGATACTGGCAAATGCAGCTGGCCACTGTCCCAGTAGCAGCTCTTCCCTTCTTCCCAATGACAACACTTGAACTCTGCTCAAGCTGTTGGAACAGACCCATCCCAGTCTTCCTTGCAGTTAAGAATAGACATTTTCTGCAGTCCCCATGGAAGAGAAGTGGACAGAAGCCACTGGGCATGGTGTCCAAGCATGGTCACAGAAACAGAGAAGTCATCTGGCATCTCCTCTTCACCTTTGCCCACCCTCTCATTCCTTCTCTTCTCTTAAGTAGAGCAAGGCAATAAGAATCACAGGCCAATCACAATGCAACAGAAATAGGCATTGCCTGGCTGCACCATACTGAAATTTGTATTTCTAAATTTTATGTTATCTAAGAAAACAAATTTCTAACTAACCAAAACACACAAACACACACTCACAAACTTGAGTTTATTCTTCCAGCCTTCAAATGTGCATGGAGCTTCAGATGATGCTGGAAGCTCCAGTAAACACTATGTGATCATGAGGGGAACAGACTGAGAACTAACCAATAGGTTCTAGAAGAAGACAGAAAGAGGCTGGTTTTGCCTACATGGAAGAACTCCTGAGACAGCCCTAAAACTGTCCAGCTCTAGGACTCTTGGTGTACTGATACTAACTATTCTCATTTCAAGTCTTACAGTCAAACATTCTGTTACTTGGCACTAGTACAAGATAGCATTTGGGGATCCCCAAAATTGAGATTTTAATATGAAATTTCAAGACCTGTGATAACTGAAAAATATTCAGTGGCATCAGGCATGTCCTTCTTCAAAGCCCTAAGCTTAGAAAGCACAAAGAAGTGTTCATGGCTGAAGTGTGAGTGCCTGGGAGCCACAGCCCTGCCTTTTCAACACAACTTCCAGATGCCATTTCCTGCCCAGGGCTTCACTGAGAGCACTATGTTCCGCATGAGACACAGACTCACATAAAAGGATCCAGGTCTCTGAGACCATTCTCACAGTTTGGAACTCTGGCCTGGATGTGTAGGGTGGGCAGCTTCAATAAAGAAAGCCTGCCAGATACAGCCAATGTGGTGGGCATGTGGAATTTAATTAAAGGGCATGAAAATGAGCTGACCCCTTACATCCCCATGGCTGCTGCCACTGCTCTTGGCCACCATCTGTAAAAACTCATGGGGAAAATCTGTAGGTCGACCCTGCCCCTAGGGGCCTGGTCAGCTGACCAGTGGACCAGAAGACCCGAGCCTCACAGCCAGCTGTAAATGCAAGAAACAGTTTTTCAGGTCAGAAAAATATGTCCTTCTGCAGATCCAGGATGATGTTGGACACAGGGTGACATGTGCGCAGGGCTTTCCTCTCCCTATCCCAAGGCTGGAACCTACTGAGGAAACCATCTTGGTTTCCCTCCCTGGTGACAGTAGCGATGGCATTAAAGTACCTCCCTATGATGGACTGAGGGCATGTAATCCACGAGGTTAAACAGACCAGGTTTTAGCTGCTCTCATATTATAGCAGTGAGTCCAGTGAGTCATTATGGACGTGAAGAGCTGAGGGTGACCTGGCCATTCTTTACGCGATTAGCTGACAACTACCCCAGTGTTCCAGCTACAGTGTCCCTTCCAATAATGCGAGATCAAAATAACATTCTTGCTGCTTCCTCCTCCCACCACTGGCCCTGCTGCCACCCAGCATCCTGCAGGAGTAGCCACATGATCATGGTCAAGCAGCTCAAGTATAGAATAAATAGCAAGTGCTCTTCTTTCAAGTGGAAGTGTAGTTAATTCAGAACTTGTTCCCAAACTTTCCAAGACACCTCATGAGAACGTGCTCTGGGGCCCTTCTTCCTCCAGCATGTAGTTTCCTGCTAAAGGGACTGTCTAAAGTGGCTGCTGGGGGAGGGCTGTGCAGGCTGTACCCTGCTCTGGCCTTAGAGTCTGCAGGAAACTCCACTCCCACTTCAGCCCCAGGGCCTCTTCTCTTCCCCCCATTGCTGGGTTGAAGCTGAGGGTGCTTGTGCCTTTTACAAGCACTTTCAGACTGTGAGGCCCTAGTGTCACATGTGGAGGCTCTGGGCTTTTAAAATTTACATACTTGAGCCCCCCCCCCCCGAGTCCTCAGGCCAGATAAAGCACCTCAGAAAGGCACAGAAGGAGCAGCTGAATCCTGGTCCTCACTCCACAACCTCGAGCCTTGTGCTCCTGCACCCAGGGCAGAAGGGGACCATTTTCTCCTGACTTCTAGAGGGTGCAGGAGTGCACTTCGGGTGCAGAGAAAATGCTGCTACACAGTGGTCACCTGCTCAGCTCCCCATCTGGGAAAAAAAGGCAAGGGCAGCTACCCAGCTGCTGCCCAGGGTCCTGCAAAAAGTGACAGCAGGGAGGGAGGCAGTGGTCTCAGAGACACCTGTGCCTGAGGCACTGGACCCTCCTACCTACCCCTATGGCCACCAAAGTGGACTGGCAGGGCCACAGAGAAGACAGCCCAGCTAAGCAGGGTTGCAACTTCATTGGTGCTGGGCACTGAAGCAGATAAGACCAGGACAAAACCCCACCTCAACTCTGTAACTGTGCCTCAGTCAGGGCAGAGAACCTCGTCTTCTCCATTTCCACAGGCATGTGACATGCAGAACATGCAACTTGCAGTGTGAATGGAAAAATAGGTGACTTTTCTCTCCTGTCTCTCTGGCCTTCAATAATTGGGCATCTCCTTTCTGTGTGTCCAGCAGATCTTATGGCATTTGCATGCACTGTTAAGTAATGCACTTCCCCACAGTCACCTGCTTAACTCTTTGTCAGTGACATTCCACTGTCAAGCACCTCAGCCACCTGAGATAAAATTCCCCACAACTACTGCCCTGCCTTGTGATGAGTTGAGGCTTCCTGGCAGACTGAGTGTTTGAAATCATCTTCTGCTCAGCTTTGTGCACAGGGCAGGAGACCCTACTGCTGGAACACTGTTTTGAGGGCAGGAATGGGAGCATCCTTAAGGGGGAAACCCAGAGGCCTGTCCACTATGCTCTGCTCTGTTGTTGGATCTGGGGTGGTGTTTGGCTTAGAGAATTTAAAAAGACAACATCAATGGGAAATAAGTATTGGAGAAGTGATGATGCAGGTATTTAAACAAAACATAGTGCATTTTTTTCTTTGGGAGGGTGCTGGGAATTGAACCCAGGGCCTTTTCATGCAAGGCCAGCATCTTTCCAACTGAGCTAATCCTCAGACCAGGGTGAATTCTTTACAACTTAGGGAAAGGTAAAATATTCTCTATTCAGTTCAACATCCACAGGCAGTAAGGCAAAAAGACTGACAAAACCAACTACACAAAATTTAAGGATAATTAAAATTTTCTCTGAAACAAAAATAATCAGAAATGCAAACTGAAAGAAGAAACAATTTTCACCAGAGAAGAGGGTTCTTCTCAGCCCATTAATAATTTCTAAAAGAAGAAAAGAAAAACACAAAGGCCCCTGAGGGAAAATGGGCAAGAATTATGCAGAAGAACCTTACTAATAAATAAATGAACTCTACACATACAAGATGCTTCCTCATGGCAGCACAGCAGCTGAAACTACACTCAGGGGCTTCCCATGCTGATCAGGTTTGTCAGATCCAAAGCCTGACAGGGTTTCCCTGTGGGGAAACAGGGGCTACCTGTGTCCCTGATGGGAGTGAATGGCCCAAGGAGGAGGAGCTGAGAAAGGGGATTCTTGAGATGCATTTGGGAAAACTGCAGCACTGACAGCTTGTTGAGAGTACAGGTACATCTGAGCAGTTAAATGATCTTTGACAATATGTAGAATATTTCCAAGGCCTACTTATGTATTTGCAAACAAATGCATACAATGTCTGTACTTTTCTTCACAGAATTGAGCAGGAGGTGAGCAGAGGGCAGAAAGAGTTGAAAGGAAACTGGCTGTGAAGTCACAGTTGCAGAACTCAGGCTGTGTGAGATGGACTTCACTGGGCCAGTCTCTCTGCTTCTTGTGAGTCTGACATGACCCTAAAGAATAAAGGGGAAATGGAGAATTGCAAAAGATATTCAGCTCATGAGTCATGATTCACCTCTGGTTTGGACTAACTGCTCCTTTCAGAGGTTATAAAACAAAAGTGCAGAGAGGTCCTTGACCTGCCCAATTCCACACAACAAGCAGCAGTAGCACTCATGAGGGGCGGGGGGGGGGGGTCATTCTACTTCTTGTACCCTGTGCAGATGGAATGTCATAATTAAGAAACTCAAAGAAAAACTAAGCACATCTTCAGGGTCATGGATGGCCCTGGGACCCCTGAATAAAATGCTCCTTATTATTATTCTGGCTATTTACTGACAGACACTGCAGTCAGAGCAAAACACTGGGATTGCTACTGTGATCATCATTTAATGCCTCATTATGGGAGAGTGTTCTCAAATAGTGCAGAGGTGAATACCAGTCTACACTGTGTCAGGCCACATGGGCTGAAATCCTGGTAGGCAGATGTGCTCCTCACACCAAGCCCAAATTTTTTAAGAGCAACTGGAAGAAAACAAACTGTCCCCAGGTGCAAACACTGATAAAGACCTTTGTATCCCAGACACGTTGGCCATGCAATCTTCTGCTAGGCCCAGCTCAGCAGCTGTTATGTGGTGAATGAGCTGTCAATTAATCAACTGTTCCTGCCATCACCATGGGTTTACTGGGCTCACCACATGCTATGGGTCCCCAGTAGTTCTGGGTTTCTGTCTGCCAGTTAGAGCGCTGCCCTCTGCTTGCCCATCTGCAGTGCCAGCTACACCTGGTTGGCAGACAGCCTCTCAGCTCACTCAGTGGCATGGGGAAAGGGTGGCAGGAGGCGATGTCTCCCTAGATCACTACAGAGCTCCCTGGGCTCTGTCAGGACTGCCCTGAGCAGACAAGTGAAGCTGCCTTCAGGGGCCAATGCCCCTCAGTCTTGGAAACCAGAGGAGAACAATGCAGTGACAGCAGCAGAAGGCAATGGTGTGGCCAATAGTGAATAGGTCTCTGAAGTTGCAGCCTCTCTTTAGGTCGCTCTTCTTCTTTCTTTCATTCCCTCTATCAGTCTCTCTCTATCCAACCACAAGCACCAAAACAAACCACAGTCACTGGATGGAGAAGTTTGGGAGAATTTAGTAAAGGGGCTGCTTCTCCTCATTATCCCATCCTGCTTGCTCACAGCTCCCACACCCTCAGATTGGTGTGTCCAGAGACAAGGCAGCCCTGCCTCTCAAAGTCCCCAGGAGTGTCTTGCAGCTTGACACCCTGTGGCTCCATGGTGGCCTCTGAACAGCATCAAGATCTCTGCATGGTTTGGTGTTGCCCTGAGTGACAGTGTCTATCCATAGAAAAAGCTGGAGGGTTGCCCTTTCTCTTGTCTCTCAGGGGCACCCAAGTGCCTGCCACTGTGCACTGAGGCAGGGGGGCTGGGTGCCATCTTGGGTCTGAGTGCCCATGCAGCATGGGCTTCATCCTGGAGCCACTGTTCCCATCTTTCAAAGGATGCTTCCAGGACACCTCACCTATAACTTGGGAGCATGAAACAGAACCCCACTGGTGAGGGACAGTGCCAAAGTCATGGTCAATGGTTAGTTGTGCCCACCTTTGTAACACCTTCCACCTGTGCAAGGCTCATAAACCTGCCTAAAGCAATACCTTCAGACACATTTGACTCTCTGCTGGAGCTGCATGGCCTTAAATGTGGCAGTTCCTTTTGGCAGGGGCATGAGTGTTCAAGAGTTGCTGAGCATGATGCTCATGCCAAGACATGGGGAAGAGGACCAGTGGGTCAGAACACAGAATTTAGACAGCTTTGGGTGGCCTGCAGTGATGACTGGGAAAGCACTCCTCAGAAGCAACCCTCCCTTCTCTGCCATCTCATAGTGGGGATGTGAGCATAAAGGGAGGGCGTGTCAACCAGAGGAAGCAGACTACAGGCACAGACTGGGCTTCAGAAACTTCCCTTCAAGGGAAAGGGCACTCCTGCATACTGCTCTTCAGGTTGGCCTACACACTAACCCATGATTTATGAATGAACTTAGTAAAAACCAGTGAGGCTTGGCTGCACACACAGAGCTGCCTTTAACAGCTGCTGCATTCCAGAGTGGTTCCTTAGAACAAGAACAACTAGGAATGCCCTGAGCCACAATGGATCACCAGTGCTAAAAAGACCAGTGGCTTCCCAGGAACACTGCTGGTTACAGTGGCTGGGCTGAAGCTTCTGCCTAGAGCAGCCCTCTGTCCCTCCAGCAGCTAAGCCTCAGCTTCCTCTTCTGCAAGAGAGGAAGGTCTTAAACTCATACAGGGTACTGCCCGACACAAGGCCCCAATGACACTTGCCTGGGATGGGGAAAGGATTTCTCATGTAGATAGGCCCCCAAGGTAGGAATTGTGTAGTAGATTTGTTTGTTGGTTGGAGGTTTTTCTAATCCATTTTTGTAGCCCCTTGCTAGAGGAGGGGCAGTTTCTCTTTTTCAGACTCCAGTTATGCCAACACCCCTAGACACTTCTGTTCTGGTCTATCAAGGAACTTCCAGGGCCACAGACTCTGCCACTCTTGACAGTCCTTATCTATGCTCAAGAGCCCATGAGGATGTTCAAACTACCAATCCACAGGGAGCCCTTCAAATCCAGCCTGCCACTCCACTGTGCATACACAGGCTGCTCATAGCACCCCAATTTCAATGACCCAGCCATATGGTGAAGCCCCATATTGCTCTTCTGGCCCCCTTCTCTCCCTTTGGGTTCTACGTCTCAGAGTTATTTCCATCTTCCTGGATGTCCCTGTGGTGTTTTATGTGCTACCATCAAAGAACCCTGGAATTTTGCAAACTAGCTGCCAGCATTCCAGCAGGCCTTCAACACCCCTGTTTAGCAGGTGTGCTCCTTATTCTTATCCCCACTTTTTCCTGTTCCTTGAGTGATGTCAGATAGCCGCATTGTTGTTCCCAACTCAGACACCCCTGACTTCAAGGACTCACACCATTGCTTGTAGCTGCGTCTCTGCACTCAGCCCTCCAAGAAAGTGTGTTCATTATTGTGCCTCCTAAAGGGACTGTGACAAGCACATCCAGGCCATCTCAGATTCCCATAAGTCACTCATGGCTGTCTCAGGTGTTAGGAAATTCCCTTGTATGTGCACATCCTGATCCTATCCCACCCAGCAAAAGCAGAGGCAGAGGACAAGGGCTGCCATTCTCAAGGAAAAGCAAAGTTTGTGCTCAAGCCCCACCTTCCAAATCAGTAAACATGGGGCATGGTCTAAAATAAGACTACCCACCCAAAGCTAGAGCCTCACAGATGGGTTGAGGATATGGGCATTCATCACGTGCCTGAGGACTTCCACCCACGTGTCCTCTATTGTCCTGAGGATGGTAGTCCCAAAACCTGTGAGTTCCTTATGAAGTATGTACTATACCTTTTTTAAAAAAATATTGTGTAGTTACAATGGACCTTATTTTATTTATTTATATGTACTGCTGAGAATCAAACTCAGTGCTTCACACATGCTAGGCATGCACACTGAGACCCAACCCAGCCCCTGTATTACACCTTTTACAATTTAATAGCATTTGCTGATTTAAGTGTGAACATTTAAGACTCAGAACTCTTTTAGAAACTCCAAGTGGCTTTGTTTGTTTGCAGAACAGTTTTTTTCTAAATTGAAAATGGTCCTTTCTTTAAATCAAAGGAGCTCCAGTATTACCAAGGCTTTTTTAGTGGATCTGCAAAAAGGGTTGCGATTTCCTGAAATTTGAAATGTTGAAATGAGTTCTGTGTAGATTTCCACATTTTTGAAAAAAAAATTCCTGACTTAGATTATTTGAGATATATGGATGAAGAGGACAAGGAAAATAATGGAAAGGGGGCCAGAAAGGCCACAAAATGGAGAAGGCGACTTTGCAGATGTGGAACCGTGGCCTCAGAATGGTGCTATGTCCCCAGGTGCACTCTGCATCTGCAGGAGCCTAGGGGCACTGTGGTGTGTTTCCTCTTGCTTGCTCTAGAGGGCAGGGTACCCTGGAGACCCACCAAGAGTGGCCAGCAGGGGGCCCTCTAAAAAGAAGTGGCAGGAGCTGAATACTGAGGGCAACTGATTTGCTTTGGGGAAGTTGTGAGGAGTGTTGCAAATAGTCCAGTGATCTTTGCAAAGTCATTTCTCAGGATTTCTCAAGGTCATTTCTCAGCATCTCCAAAATGGAATCTCAGCTCTGTGCTTGACTTTATGGCTTTGGAAATGAGAAGCTACCTCTTGAACTTCAGTTCCCTTGACCCCTAAAATGGAGATAATGAGCATGCAAAGTGATAAGTTTGGTGCAAGGATGAAATAAGTCTTAGCACTTGCAGATAGCCTACAGAACACCTGGTAGATATATGTGCAAGCACCCACAGACTATTCTGTTATGCCGATGCTGCTCATGAAGAAAAAGGTGCACTTTTAATTGAACTAAATAATGGCTTTGCAGTGCTAATCAGCCTGAACTTTATTCTGCTATTTGGTTTCAATTAGATCTGGCTGTTGACCATATTATCAAGGCCTAGAATTAGACTCTACCTCTGAGCTAGGAAGAGCGGATCCCAGTTGCTTCAACAACACACCTGTTGGTAAAAGAACACCTATCATCAAAGATTTGCCAAAATCAGCCTCAAGGATCCCATGAGCTAAAGCTACAGGTAGTGAAGAAAATCTCATTTTCCTGAAGTCCTCACTAAATACAGCATGTCATCACAGGCTGATGAGTATTTACCCAACAGAACAAAACAATGTGCTGATTCACAATCCAGCCACGAGTTTAATGCCATTTAAACAGGGCATCAATATTTAAATAAAATTAATATTTAAAATGTTAATTTCATTATTTTCTAGCATCTTATAATTGTAACTCCAACATATTACTCAGCATATATTTGCATGTGTAAAGAATCCATCACTGTTATTCTTCATGGAACAAATGGCTCTTGGTTTGACTTCTGAACTGAGATGACATCTAGCTACTGGGAAAGATATAACATGGTTTCTGCACTGAAGCCTCCCAATGAAGGAGAAAAATTGGAAGGGCAGCCAGGCAGAAGGAATGCTACATTCCACACCTGGGAGGCATGCTCTGCCTCAGAGGGGTTCAGTGACGCTTGCCCTTTCTGATGCCAAGCCAGCCAAAAGACTGAAAGACACTTCAGAATTCCTAAAAGTCCCCCATCATGGGGGGGGGTGTCTGAAGGTCACTATCCAGCTGCAAAGTGCTCAGACTTCAATGTCTATATTATTTCTCTAGGGTATTGTTTTCCAGAGAATCTTGATATACACTTTTATCAATAAGTACTCACACACACACATCCATAAAATAATTACTTCAGTAGCTGTCAGTCCTACCTGCCGGACACTCCAGTTTACACCCTCACCATAAATACCATAGGATTGTAACTCTAGAGCTCCTCAGCTTGATAAATCGGATAATTGACCCTGAGCAGAAGTGGCAGGTGCTATAAGGAAGGGAGGCCCATAGTGGGCAGGCATACTCAGAATGACCAGTGTCACCTGCAGACCTTCCAGCATGGTCCAAGCCACTGTAGCTGCCATGGCTGACCAGGAGCCCCTGCCTTGTGTTTGTGGCCTCCTCAGTCATGACTGCCCCCTCTTCAACAGCTTGTTATGCCCCTCAGGGTGTTTTCCATTCCTCCTCTCTCTCTCTTCTCTCTCTCTCTCTCGAGAACCTTCCTTTCCCCACTTACCCCATGGACTACATGCTCACTCCTTCTGGATCCTACTTGGACATTAGCTTCTTGATATTCTGGAGGTTTTCCCCTCCCAACCCTGTCTCCACAAGGCACTCTCTGTACCCCCACATTTTGCCAATTGCCCTTTACCCCTCCTGACCTACTCTATATTTACTTTTGTCTCTCTCCCCCTTCAAAATTATAAGCTCCATTTACATTCTATCCCTAATGCCTAGAACAGAGATGTTCAATAAATGTTTGTTCAGACAAATCCTGAATCAACATCTACCACAGGAACTCAGCACACACCACCCAATGACACAGATCTTTCTTCCACCCAAACCTGTTTCTGGAGAGCTGGGATGTGAGACCATGTTTCCAACAGAAACCATGGTGCTTAATTGGAAATCTCATCATGCCTCCCAAAGAATCCTTTCTCTGTACACTCTCCTTCAACAGATGAAATAGGTCACATGTCCAAGTCTGAGGGCAACAGAATCAAGGCTGGACTCTGCCCAATGGGAGAGAGCAAATAGTCTAATCCATCTCAGCTGCTGAAAATCATCATCATCACATGGTCATCATCATCATCATCATGCCATCTTTCTCATCACTATTATGTCACTATAATTGCTGTCATCAGCATCATTTCACTGTCATCATTATCATCACCATCACTGTCATAATCATTGCCATTTCCATCATCATTATCACCATCACCACCATAATCACCACCACCATCACCACCATTATTATCACCACCATTGTTACCATTGGCATCATCACCACCACCACCATCATTATCATCACCATTATTGCCATCATCACCATTGTCATCATTGACATTATCAGAACCTCTGAGGAGAGACAACAATACATAAGGTCAACCCCTTCCATCAAGCTCTATAAGCAAAGGTTGCACAAGAAATTTTCATGACTAAGAATCTAGTGATGATGTGGTTTTGTAAATTCAGGATAGATGGGTGTGAGGCTCCTGTGTGACCACATGAGGGCCTTGTGAGCACATCATGATAAAGCTTGAGAATGACCTCCTGAGCCTACTGAGGCAAATATCTTTCTCACACATAAACCAATCAGGCTGAGGCAGATAAATGCACATTATAGGTAAAAAACAAATATGAGATTGTGAAGAGCAGAGCAGTAACAAATTTAGTGTCAGGCAGTAAACTTCACTCTCTTGTTCACTCCAGTTTGAAGAAAAACACAACATAAATTTCAAGACTGCATATTTTTAAGAATGTTTGTAACCTGATATTCTGAAATAATGACTGTTGTCTGTATTTCAAAACTTGCTGGGTAATTCATGTGAATTTCCATTTTTTTCATGGTGAAAGAAATCCATCAGTTTGTTAAAGCTAACAAGGGCCATCTATTTTACTTATTATGTGCAGTTTCTTAAGTAGTTTTTTGCTCTGGTCTTTTTGGTGTCTCACATTTTCACATGGGATAAGTTATTGCCCACAGGTATCTGGCTTTGAGAAGATGCCCAGTAGTGAGTTAAGGGGTTGTCAAGAGAAGGAATAATGGGACATCACATGTCTTTGGAAAAAACACAAAATTAGAATCACTGTACAAAACGGAGGTGCTCCTCAAAGGTGCTGCCTGGATCCCCCAAATGGATCATGGTTTGGGGAGAGATCACTTTGACTTTTAAGTTGCTGTCCTTCATTTCTCCTTGACCTTTGGAAGGCAGAGGCCCTTGCCAAGTTAGCATAGTTAGCATGATGTGCATCCTCTCCCTGGCTGTAAGGAATTTGCCTTTTCCCCCCAATCTGCAGAAAGAGAAATCACGTGAAATAATTTGTGAGACTGTCAAAAGTCACTCCACCGTTTGATACACTCTGCAATAAGTAAGCTTTCATAAAACCAACAGGGGATATTGGTGGCAGGATGACATGGTCCAAGGAGAATGGCCTGTATGATGTTCATGGGCTCAAATCCCAGCTGTCTTGGCACATGGTCTCTGCTTTTTGTTTTAGTGTCCATACCTCAATCTCCTCAAACTCAAAATGAGAAAAGGATCCAACAGCCAGGATGATGTGGTTGATACTGGCAGGGAAGTTTTTCCATGACAATTTATCTTTTGTGTTCAAAGCTGTAAATGTCTACCTAGGGGTGGCAGTGAGACATGCCTCCTCCTGTGAAGTTGAGGGCAGTTTCACCACATGGAGTTGGTCCAACACTCTGCAACATCGAAGCCCTGGGTCTCAAGCATGTGGTGAGTCAGAATGGCAATGTTGGTGGGTGGATTTAAACTTACTGCTTAATGACCTAAGCACTGGATAGCAAAGCACTAGCTCAGCCTCCCGCCCCACTGCCTGGTCCCACCTTGTTCTCCTCTCAGCAGTAGCTGTGAATTCTGACTTGCTCTCTCCAGAAACAGTTCCTCCTACATGCAGCACCATTTAAGGACCAAATCCAAAATGACAGTTAAGCTTCTTATCTGATCTACTTATCCATAATCCATCGATCCTCAAAGACACCTCCCTCACCTTTTCCAGAAGGATTTAGGCAAGAGTGCTAGGCTTGTGATCTTCCTTACAGGTCTTTGCCTACAGAGTTCCCAAACATAGCCTTCCTCCAATCCAGGTGAACTGTCTGTAAGGCTGCATTCTCCTGAAATACCAACAGCCTTGCTTCCTCTGACTCTGGGCATACAGTGACAACCTCACAAGTACCCAAGATCCCATGCCAGAAGGGCCGCCCAAGTGTTTTTCTGTGCTGTGCTCACCATCTTGAAATCCTCAACAATTTCATCCTTGAACCTGTTAATTTATGGTGTTTAATTCAAATAACTACATCACCACCTTTCCAATTCTCATTTATGTTGTCTTTTTAAATTTTCTGAGCTCCAACACCTCTCCAAACCAGGAATGGAAGGAAGCTTCCATTTCTGCCCTTGGAACAGCCCCAAAAAAAGGAGTAGGAAGGGTGACTTTGATCTTGGGTGATTATGGAATGCAGCTGTGGAATGTCACTGATGAGGAGATGAGGAGGGTGCACATATAAGGAAGATGTCCAGTTATTAAAGGCCAGAGAGACAATAGAGACAAATCCACCTGTGTTCTGCATGTCACATGCCTGTGGAAACAGAGAAGATGAGGTTCTCAGCCATGGCTGAGACACTGTTGAAGAGTTGAGGCCAGGATTTTGTCCTGAGTTGCACCTGCCCCACTTCCCAGCAATTGTGATGCTGCAGTAGTGCAGGAGCTGCCTTCTATGTGGCTCTGCCAACCACTGTGATGACTATAGAGATAGGTGCTTCAGGTGAGGGTGTCTCTGAGAGCACTAACTCCCTTCCTGCTGTAACTCTTTGTAGGACACTGGGAAGCAGCTGGGTAGCTGACCTTGCTTTTGTTTCCCAGATGGGGATCCCAGCAGGTGAAAACTATGCAGCACAATTAGCCTGGTTGACCAGCAGTCGGGGTACTGCTGGTCCTTCTTGGACTCAGGAGGACATGGCCTCCCCTTTGCCCTTGGTGCAGGATAACAAGAATGGAAGCTGTGGGCTAAAGATACAGAAAATTCATCTGCTTCTTCTGTGCCATTCATGAAGTGCTTTACCTGGCCTGAGGGCATGGGGGTTGCAAGTATGTATATTTAAGAATCACAGAGACTTCTCTTAGTGACACCTCATAGTCTGAAAGATCTTATAATAACCACTAGCACGTTGGGCTTCATGACAGCAACAAGGGAAGAGGAGAAGCTCTGGGGCTGGAGCAGAAGTTGAGGTTACAGCAGAATTTGAAGTTGGGGCTGGGAATAGCATGCACAGTCCTCCCCCAGCAGCACCATCCCTGTGAGATCAGGCTAAATGTATCTTTGTGTGTGGAGAGGGATAAAGAATTCATTTCCAAGACCACAGGAACTCTGAAGGTAAAAGAACATCAATCCCCTTTTCAGCTTCCAAAGGAGGAAAAGGCAATAGAAGAGGTCATGAACATCTAGAGCCATTGGCAGAAACAAATTTGAAAAATTTTTGATTCATCAGCTTTAATCTGCAATCTACATTGCAGTGGATGGTGGTTATTAGATACAGACACCAGACACAGTGACGTAATGGTGGCCATAGTGCTCTAAAGTGGTTTCTTTGGCTGGTTTAGCTTTCATGGATTAAAAGCCTTTTAAAAATGCCTGCTGAGAAGTTTTTCTCTCCTAGAGCAATGCAGGAACAAAATCATTGTACAGCCATGATCCGAAGGCTGCCACAAAAAGATAATGGCCTCAGCTTTCTAAAGTTGAATGTGAGTGATAGATCACACCCCAGACAGCTGATGGTACATTGTTGTTCATTGATCAGAAGAAGTCCTCATGTACACCTTGATGCCAGGATCCACAGATACATACTGGTGCACACCAGCTCACAAAGGGGTAGGTTTACCTTTCTGACACACAGCAGTGTCTTCAAGGATCACAGCCAGGGAACTGGACAGAAAGCAACCAGGGCAGAGAAAGTGAGAGGGTTTTCCTGGTCCTAGTGGAAAGCAGAGGTGTCATGCTTCCATGTAAAATGAGACCAAAGCCCCCGTGGCACACACAGTGCTTCTTGACCCTGGGATTTCCCAGAGCATGCAGACCCTAGTGGAGAAAGAAGTTGCCTTCCAGGTTGCCACCTGTTTATCTCACCTTTTTCCTGGATCCAGGGACTGCTTCATGCTGTCCCAGAACCTGAACCTGTGCTGAGAACCTTCCAGAAATTGTCTAGCCAGCTCTGCAGATGGGCACCTCACCATGGACATAGCCTACCACCAGCTGTGCTTACCTCCCTCCTATGGTCTTTTCTCAGCCTCCCCAGCTGGGTTCGTCCCTCTCTTCTGCACTCAGCAGGACATTCCCTGTCTCAGTTGTAGGTATTTAACTCTGAATCAAAGGTCTGTTGGAAGTGAACCTAAAAGGTGGTGCAGGTGTGTGCCCAGGCCTGGGGTCTATAATCATCAGTTTTTTCTCTTCCGCACCCCAGAATCCATTTGCTACCATTTAAGTGCACACAACCATCAAAGCCAGGAACCTGGCCTGACACATGCACACATGCAAAGGCCAGGACTATTCTGGCTCATAACTCACACATGTGCAGAGGACAGGACTCACCTGGCCTGGCACTCACACATTTATTGAGGCCAAAGCTCATATGGCCCGACAGTCGTGCACATGCATACACATGCAGGCGACATACTAAAACTGGGTGCAGAGGCTTTCACCCTGCATTTGACTTTGTTTGATATGCACATCAGAAACAATACAAACCACTGGGACATGTAGTGAGAAGCTTCACCTGAAAGAGCCCCCAACAGCTCTTCCTTAAGGTGGCCATATTCAGAACAAACTCAAGGATCTCCTTCTCTATAAAATGGAGCCTATTTTAAGAGAAGGTGCTCATGGGTCCCCCATGGGAGAAGAGCCTGACATCATAGTAGAGAAATGGGGCAGTCTTTTGTCCACCACACCCTTTCACAGGTGGGGACAGTGTGATGACATAAGAAATGCCATGCCAAAGTGGTGGCATGCCACATGGCAGAAAAGAAAAGTGCATCATGGGACTAATGTGAAGAGGCAGGGCCAGTGACTAAGAGGTGTCATTTAACTCAGATTTTGCTGAGCTTTCGGAGAGGAGCCATGGTCCTGGGAAGCCTCAGCACTACTCGGGGCATTTGAATTTTCAACAGCTCCTGTCCCCACACTGATGACAGCTTTTTACTTCAGGACTGGAAGCAACATTTTATGTGTGGTATCATCTTCATGCAACCAGGAAAATGACACCATAGCACAGATTTCCAGTGCAAAGCCTAATCTGGGCCACAGTATTAGGGACAAAGGTGAATGTTCCAGGAAATCACCATCCATCTGCCATGGAGAGGTGGACCTGTGGTTGTCTGGCCCTGACCACTGGAAGGAGGGATAAGAGGCACAGAGAAGGACACTTTCTGGCCCCACATCTTCTCAGGGCCTGGCTTATCACACCCAGCACAGCTCACTTCTGAAGCCCAAGAGACAAGCCTGCTCTCTTTGATAGCCATGCAGCTCAGTTGAAGATGTAGGATCACTTCTATTACTTTAAACAAAGACCCCTACCTCACATAAATTCCCTGTGGTACTAAAACCAGATTCATCCACTAACAAAGCTGAGACTCAGGTGAAACAGTCCTGATCCTATCATGGGCAGAAGCTTGGGTGTTGCCTGTTCCCCAAGGTCCCTGTGTTGAAGGTTCAGCTCTCAAGATGTACCTGTGAAGCTATGACACAGAGGCATATCCTCAGAATGGCTCCACCCATTACAGAGCCCCAGGTTTGCCCTTAACTAAAACAGAACACAGCCTATACAAAGAATGTGCCCTGTATACAGAAAACACCTTAATAAAGAAAGAAAAACTATATAACACCCCACTAGGCAGAATCATATGTCCAGCTCTAGGCACAGCCCAGGACCTTCATCCTTCTTTAGTTAATGCTACTTTATACTTACAAGTTGACCGGCTCTCTAAGTGCCCCATTAAGCATCATTGGCAAGTTCCAAAGAGGCAGCCCATGTGCAGAAATGTCTTTTGACTGAAAAAACCAAGACATGAGGCTTCTGGGAAGGCAGAGAAGACAGAGACTTGCTAGTCTCAGGACAGTAATTTCCCTTTTACACACAGGGCCACAGGGAGGATATGGAGGGTAATAATCATAGATAAGGTAGGGGTCACTGTTCAACCCACAGCAGCTACTTGTCATCACTGCATCCCTAGCACCCAGCACAAAACCAGGTGGTGTAGGCAGGTTCCCATCATGCTTGAGTGCTTCCTCACTAATTCATGTTCTGTGGACAAAGAT
This sequence comes from Callospermophilus lateralis, assembly GCF_048772815.1. Classification (NCBI taxonomy): domain Eukaryota; kingdom Metazoa; phylum Chordata; class Mammalia; order Rodentia; family Sciuridae; genus Callospermophilus; species Callospermophilus lateralis. Next base: position 72,953,254 of record NC_135312.1, read on the forward strand.
AATGAAAGTCACCATCTCATAGAATTACCAAGGAAATTTAAAAAGTGTTTGTGTTTGAAAGCCCTTAGAAAGGTTCCTGTGACTGGTGAGGACTGGTGACCTTTCACATTAGTAATTCACACCTGTCTCAGCCTTTCGGGCTTCCTCCCCAGGCCACAGTCTGCATATGCATGAATGACGTTGGGGACTCCAACCTTAAGATCTATTTAATGCACCCAAGTGTGCTCAGCACCAGCTTGGCACCAGTTCATGGAGAAGCTCAGTTAATACATGTCAGATGAATAAAGGGCAGCCTGGCAAGTGGTGCACTTAGAAGATTGAAATGAAAAGATATCCACAGGAAATAAAAATAATTGCAGAATTTTTTTCCTCAGCACAACTTTTCAAAAACTAAATTTTGCCTTGTTCTGTCAATTTTCCTAGAGTACTGGCAACCATTTCTTGTTTGTTTTGCTTTTTTTAATTATTACCTTCTTAGTAATTTGTAAAAAATGCCTACTCGGTGAATTCACACTAACATAACAGGAATAGAGAGATGTCTCTCATTATTACAAGATGGTTTCAATCTTTCACACAACTTTAATTTTATTTTTCTGTTAAATGATCATCAATATATCCTATGAATTAAATACTTCAGGCAAATAATGTCATTACATAAATTTCCACTTGAGATACTCCACAGGGTGTGGACAAAGGACACCCTAGGCTGCTTTTCAGCCTGTATTATTTGCAGGGGAAACAAGTGATCTCTGGGCATGCCTAGGAAACACAGGGCACAAGCCTATTTATCTTGACTATATGTATCCTCATGTCCACTCCTCCCTCATGCACAGAAGTCACTTTAGACTGCCACATGGTCACTCTTCATGTCTTTATCTGCTAAAATTTCCATTTAGCCCAAGTGCTGCAATCATGGCTGCAGGCCATGGGCTCATCCTGCCTGCAGAGGGGCAATGCTAGTACTCTCTTAAGTGATGTGCAGAGAGACATCATGTGATCTGGAGGCTCAGGAAACATTCTCAAAATGCACCTCTATGAAACCACCTGCACTTCATCTAATAAGTGAAGGATTCAAGAAGCTAGGGAACGTGTGAGTCAAGGTATACTCTCGGGCAGACAATGTAGCTGCTGATTCACACAATGAGCTAAACATCGAGAGTCATCTCAAATAGCACATTTTACATGGCCCCATTATGTAACATATGTACCCACTGAAATAGCTTGGAGGGGTACCAGATCATAGTACCAGGGATCTGGGCCTGTGGAGAGGACCTGAGGCTCTAAGGGGTGACATGAAGGAACATTGTGAAGGTCAAACAATGGGATTGTGAAGCTATATATGCAGTCACCGCGTGCACATTCAACTGGTGACAGGGAATGAGCTGCTGGAATGACACCATTTTTGACCACATGGTTGTATCCTGCATGGTCATTCCAGATGCCAGCTCTTGGAGACTGAGCTGAATATGCACAGGAACTCTGTGTTTCTTTGCAACTTGCAAGGAATTGATGATTTTTTCAAATCAAGTGTTTAGGAAAAATTATTGATGGTGTGGCTGGCATTAAGGCCTGAAAGGCACAAACTTCAGTTACAGGTTCCTGTGGCATCTCTGGAAAGCTCCCTCTGCCATAAGCCAGAAATACACCTGCCTCAGTCCATCAAAAGCCACACAAGTCTACAACCTCTGAAGCTTAACAGGAAAAAGGAGCACCTTTCTCTCTCTCTCTCTCTCTCCCTATTCCTCTACCTCCCTCCTCCTCTCCCTCCTTCCTCCTCTCCCAAGTGTGCCTGCCTCCAAGATGTGCAAGAGCTATGTACTACACATATTTAACTCCATAAGTTGAGTCACTTTCCATCCTGAGTTTGCACTTTTTCCCTGGCAACACTCAATACTCATGTGGGCCTGATTTGCAGTTATGCCTGGCAAAACCCCCAGCACCTCCAGAAGGGTAAAATAAGCCATGCACAGATCTTTCCCACATGCCTGAACACAAAACCAACATCACAGGTTGGCATCAGGCTCTGTTGTGAACCTGATACATGACCTGGCCACTGGTTCTGAGAAGATTTTATTCAGGACATATTTGTCTTCAATGTGTTTCTCTCTCTAATTCTGTACATAATGGATCTTTCAAAATGAAAAACTTTAAAAGCTTAACTTCATGAGGTTAAAATCCCTACAGAGTTGTGAGAGGCAGCTTACTCAGTCTCATTCAAACACAAGTCTCTGTGGCAAAGTCAGTAAACTGAACAGGAAAAACATCCTAGGAAACTTTAGAAATCCTGGCATGGTGCTCACTTCCTCCATGAGCACTTGGAGAAGAGCTGGGCACATGCAGTGCTTCACTCTCCTCCTCTAACCTAAATAAAACCCTGTACCAAAAGGGCATTTGCTCCAAGTTGTTGCAGCAGATTTATACAAAACAAAAGGGAGTTTTATTTAGCTTGTTGTTTGGAGGCAGGAAGTCCCACCAGCATGGCTCAAGTGCTCCCAAGGGCCCTGTGGCTGCATCTCAGGATCTGTGGCCTCTCCCCCTACTTATATAGCAACTAGGATCCAATCATGGGGACTCCACCCTTATGTTCTATTTAATGCAGTAATTTTTCAAAGGCCCCACCTCTAGACACAAGAGCTAGATCTTGTTTCTTCCTTTCCATACCACTGATATAAGATTTAGGGGGTTAAAATGTATTATTTTGGACAACACATCATATTCAGGCAATAGCAACTTGTTTGCTGGGTCACTTTGCCAATCAGCAGTGGAAAGTGACACCCAAAAAAAAAAAAAAGAAAAGATCTAACAGGAGACCACCCCTTCCCCTGCACATAACAAGTTCATAATCACCTGATCCTGGTACCACCTTGGGGTGGCATCATTGACACAAGAGGACTCTGGCAGTTGGTTTGTAGTGGTGTCAGAGCTCAAAGAATTTAAAAAGACAACATGAATGGGAAATGAGAATTGGATAGGTGGTGATTCAGGTATTTGAACAAAACTCAGTGAAATCTTTAAAACTTAGGAAAAGGTAAAATATTCTCCATTCAACTCAATATCTACATGCAATAATGCAAAAATCCTGACAAAACAACTACATAAAATTTGAGGATAATTAAAATTTCCTCAGAAACTAAGAGACTAAGAAATGCAAACTGAGAAAGACACAACTTTCATCAGAGAAGATGGTTTATCTCAGCAAAAATAATTTCTAAAAGAAGAAAAGAAAGAAACCAAGGCCCACGTGGAAAAATGGGCAAGAATCTTAACAAAAAGTAAGTGGCTGCTTGATGTTACCTCAAAGCAGCACTTCAGCTGAAACTCCACTCAAGGTGCTTCCCTTGCTGATAAGGTGTGTTAGATCCAAAGCCTAGCAGAGTGCTCCAGGAGCCAGGCTGTGGGGAAACAGGGGTTTCCTGGTGTCCCCAATGGGAGTAAGTGGACCAAGGAGGAGCTGAGGGGGGGGGGCTCTTACAATGCATTCGGAGAAACTGCATGTTGTGAGTACAGGTACATATTAGCAGTTAATTGCTTTTTGACAATATTTAGAATATTTCCGTGGCCTACTTAAGTATTTACAAACAAAGCCATAAAACGTTTGTAATTTGCTTGACAAAATTGAGCAGAAGGTGGTCAGAGAGCAGAAAGAGTTGAAAGAAAACTGGCTTTGGGTTCATGGTTGCAGAATCTGGGCTGTGCAACATGGGCTTCACTGGACTAGTCTTTTTGCTTCTTTTGGGTTTGAAATAGCCCTAAAGAAGAAAGGGGAAAGGGAGAATTCCAAAAGAAATTAGCGCCTGAATCATGGTTCACCACTGGTTTGTACTAACTGTTCCTTTCATTGGTTATAAAACAAAAGCTCAGAAAGTTCCCTGACCTGCCCAACATCACACAGCAAGCAGCTGCAGTGTTCACAAGGCGGGTGGCGGGGTCATTCTGCTTTCTACTTTCTGTGGAAGTGGAAGATTGTCATTAGAAAACCTGAAGGAAGCACTCAGCACATCTTTACACTCATAGCTGGTCTTGGGACCCTAAATAAAATGCTCATTATTTTTATTCTGGATATTTACTGACAGACACTGCAGTCAGAACCAAACACTTGGTTTTCTACTGTTATCATCATTAAATTCCCCCTTTGAGGACAGTGTTCCTGCAGAGTGCAGAGGTGAATGACAGTCTACACAGCATTGGGCCACGTGAGCTGAAATCAGCAAAAGCAGATTGGGGGTTTATTTTTCTCACACCAAGCCCACAGTTTTTAAGAGCAGCTGGAGAGAAAAAAAAATGTCCCCAGATGCAAACACTGATGAAGACCTTGGTCTCCTAGATGTGCTGGCTGAGCAATGTTCAGCTGAACCCAGCTAAATAGCTGATGTGTGGTGAGGGAGCTGTCACTTAATCAACTGTCCCTGCCATAGCCATGGGCTTTCTGGGTTCACTCCATGCTATAGGTCCCAAGAGCCCTGGGTTTCTGTCTCCTGATTAGAGCACTGCTCTTTGCTTGCCCATCTGCAGTGCCAGCTGCCCCTGGCTTGCAGACTCAGCCTCTTGGCTCACTCAGGGGTGTGGGGAAATGGAGACAGGAGATGATGTCTTTCAAAGGTGCTACAGAGCTTCCTGGGTCCTGTGGGGACTGCCCTGAGCAGATAAGTAGAGAAGTCTGTGGCAGTAATTCTGGAGGTAGTTTTTTTGTTTTGTTTTGTTTTGTTCTGTTTTTAATTTGGGGACTGTTGACCTTGCTGTGAGAAAAGAGGCAACAACTGAGCAAGAACTGCCACCAGCACTGTTACTGGGAATTAGAAGACATGAGTTTCTCTTCAGAACTTCAGTGCAAACTGATAACACTCCATCCAAAGTGGACTACATCCTGTGCCTCCTGATTGCTGAGTGTTCACCTGTACCTTATGACCACCATCCTTCTGCTAGACCATCAGCCTACAGAATTGGTAGCTGGATTTTCGCTCATGGTGATTCCTGCCACCTTACTACTGAAGAAGGCATCATTCCAGTGGACACTGTGACCCAAGAGGCATTTATCCATCATGATGTAGCCTTTACCTCCACTCCTTTCCTGTTGTACCCAGAGTCAGCACAGCCCTTTATAGTGTAATCAAGAGTCCTGAAGCTAAATGGCTGAAGCTATTTTATCACAAAGGCCCAGTTTTTTTTTTCCATGAACGTATTTTTCATTTCATCAGTTAAAGCCTTCAGTGAGACACAAAAAGTGGAACCAGGGGATTTGTAATTTTCAACTATGTCTGAAGAAAGGAAACATCTCTTTGAGAACAGCATTAGACCATACTCCCCCACCCCTGATCTCAGATGATTGAAGTTCATGAACTAACTATCTTGATGAAATCCCTTCAAGGTCATTGGACCCTAATCTTTTTCTACATCAAATCTGTGGTAGCCAACTGAATGAGAAAGTAGATAGTTTGACCTATTGGGATCAAAAGAAGGCACAGTAAATTTCTTATAGCATCTTCTTTGGGATTATTCAGGAACCAGAACTCTTCACAAAACATAAGAAATTCTACCCAGGAATCCCTTTACCTAATGGCATCTCACAAGACTACAATGAGACTTAAGAAAAGGCATCTTGATACATCAAGATAGCACCTATATGCATTTTGTGAAAAGCTTATTCTTTGATCATTGGTTTTCCAGAGACTTGTGGCCATGAAGTCCTTTGAATGAAAATATGAAAGCCCAGAGTAAAAGTGAAGCTGCTCTAAAGAAAGTAGTGAAGCATAATTGGTGGTCTTCAACCTGCCGTAACCATCATCCTTTACCAACATGGTGACATCAAAAGAGACTTCCTTGCAACATGTAGAATTCTTCAGAGCAATGTTTGAAAACTACTTCACCAGATGACATGTTTGAGCTGAGTGGCATTCTAAACTTTTGTGTACTTTCTCTCAATATGGTCCATATTCTGTTGATGCTGAACATTCTTATGAATATTTACTGCAGACTTATTAATGTTCAAGAAATGACAAAGTTCAAGAAATGCCTTTGACGCCCAGCATGGTCATTTGGGCTGAAAATAGTGTCAGATGAACCTTTATTAATAGCCCTCCATCCCAGATGCACTTAAAATCACTCCTGGAATTGAATAGAACTAGAGAGCAACTAATATGCATCCTACACTGACAAACCCCACTTACCAACCTTCATAAACATCAGATGTACTACTGGTACTGAAGTACATGAATGATATCTTAGACCTTCCTTGGATACATGAAAAACCGACAGGTTGATACTGAAACTGATTCCTCATTGAGACCACCTTAAACCAACTCGTGCATTTTACCTTTTATCATTAACCATGGTACTCTACTTTATATGCAAGGGATAATTTACCATGAAAGCAGAATCCAAATACTGGCAGCATTTCCAAAAAGGGCTCAGTACCTGGTTATCATTCATCTTTTCAAACTACAAATCACTATATGACTCAATCAGTGGTAGTTAACACTACTCCTTGGTTTATATTCAGTTAACTGTTGTTTCCAGAACAAGTAAGAATTTTAAAAAGTTATTTTTTAAAATCTTAATTTTCTCTATCATTGGCATATCTGCTTGTTCTACAAAATTAATATGAAAACTAGTCTCAAACAACATGTAACAGCTGATCTTCAAGAAAACCTTTGGACATCCCTTCTCATGTCATTTTAAGTGTAGCCATTTGGAAAATTTATCTTCTAGCTAGTGAGAAATGTTCTTGTAATATGAATCTTTTCTGCTTGGTACCACCAACTGTATATGCTAGCGATAGTTAAACATAGGCCCTTTGATCACACCATGGTAGCCAAATTGCTGAGCAAATCAAGTAATATATATATATATATATATATATATATATATATATATATATATATATATATATATATAGTCTACTTTTTTGTCAGACTGATATGGAAAAAAAAATACAAGTATTGCAGCAAAGGATTTTAATACTTACAACTTTTGTACTTGTGGATATCTTAAATTACATCGGTCTCAATACTGCTTTTTAATACCAATTAAGAGGGTTGGATTTATTCCTTTCTATGAGATACTTTAGGCATTAGGACACCTTATTTCTCTAAGAAAGAGTCAATTCTTGAATTCCCAAATCATATTAAATGAAGAGACTTTAATTTGTGTCCTGAGAAAAATCTCATTCTATACTGCACAATTTAAGGGCAGGCCCTTTAACACATGTACAGATTCAATGCTGGGCATGTTTTCTTTATGTCCTTGTTTCTTACCCTTTAGACTAATCATGATTATGTAATTTATTCTATGAATCATCAAACAAGACTTAGTCCTATTACTGTAGACTGCTTACCCTCAGCACATTAAAATATGGATGAATATACTGCTTATATATACAATTTTTATATCTTCAAGCTCACTTTTTCTGCTTTCTTCAGATTTTCAAGTTGTCAGTTTTTTCTCTCCCTGTGTTTTTCCTGTACCTTATGAAAAAATACATTTATCTACACTGCCAGTCATTCCCTCTGATCCTGTCTTACTCAGTCAAAAATGAAGGGTTCAATATGAGGGTGAGCACCTGCTCAAGATTCAAATGTATTCTATGCTTAAGAATTGGTATTTATGAAAGCAAAAAGCTCAAAACTTAAACCCAGGAGTTTGCCTACTATCTCCACATCTCAATTCTTATCTAAATCTTTCAAGAGTGCTATTTAACCAGTCTGAGGCTTGACTTGATTTAAGGTGACTTTCAGAGATGAGCTGTTACAGAAGATGAAGACTTGATTACGAAAGAAAGTAGGGCCAACTTTGATATACCTGGCTCTACTGACCCTGCTGCTTCCAGATGTAGTGTAAACTGATAAACAGACCCTCAGGTCTGGATTAAACATGACCGTTGAGCTGGATGTTCTTGGGCAAATGAACAGAAAAATGAGAGCTGCTGTACCCAGACTAGCCCTTTAAGATCAGAAAATAGTATTCAGAGTAAACCCTGTAGAATAATTCTGGAGTACCCAGGGCAAAAACTAATTTATAGAACATTTATTAATCAATCTGCCACATTATATGCTGTCTTTTGGTATGGCTGGTCCTGTTTAACTTGCCCTGCTTGTCAATTTACATGTCTTAGCTCTTATGTGCCTTTTTAAACATGTTTCTGCAATCAGGACTGGGAAGACAATTTCCAATTTCAGCATATCTTGTTCTCAATTCCATCAAGGATTTCTGAATGGAAGCAGTCCATACTTCACCCCAAAAGTACTTAATGTTCACAATAGGAAAGGATCATACTGTACACTCCTAGTGGTGAGTAAGCTACACTTGACCATTTTTGGCACCTGGAATCTCTTCTGCCAGATCTGGAAGGGAAAGTGCAGCAGGTGGAAAACAAATCTATTTCTCTCTTCTCCAGTAACAGAAATGAGTCTTGTTCACCAGTACTCATAGGAATGAACCATTTTAATTTGACAAAAGACTTAAAGAAACACAGAAAAAGTTTTCTTTTGAACTTAATAATTTACTACTGAATCATATAGAGATGCAGAACTCTTTACCAGTAGGAACCTAGTGGTCCTGCTTCATGTCACCAAGACAGTAGGACTATCAGACTCAGCTGAGTTTGCTTGTATTGAAACTCTGGTGTCATACAAAGCACCCTATTAGACATAATAACTATTCCATTCAAATAGATTATATGCTTCCTGAGGACAGGAAAACCATCCCTCATTGTTATTTTAAAACAATTTTGTTACCAGTGAAGAAACAAATTCAAATTTATAAGCAGAGATCAAGTTCTTTCAATATCTGATTGTATCCTGAACATCATTTGTTTTTTTTTAAAGAGAGAGAGAGTGTGTGTGTGTGTGTGTGTGTGTGTGTATGTGTGTGTGTGTGTGTGTGTGAGAGAGAGAGAGAGAGAGAGGGAGAGAGAGAGAGAGATTTTTTTAATATTTATTTTTTAGTTATCAGCAGGCACAACATCTTTGTATGTGGTGCTGAGAATCGAACCCAGGCTGCACGCATGCCAGGCGAGCACACTACTGCTTGAGCCACATCCCCAGTCCACATCATTTGTTTTTGTTTGCCCAGCATCCATTCCATCTCATTGTAACAATTTCATGACATTTCTTGGAACCTTATCTTCCTATTTGCAGTCCATGTGATTTGGATAGTGTGACCCAGCCTTGGGATTCAGGAGTATACATATAATTCAGAACTCACCAATCAACAAAATCCATGTCCTTGATCATAGCTATTGGTTCAGGAATGGTTGTGTGGTTCAAGTTGGCCTATTGTTAACCCTAGGAATTTTACTGAATTGTTAAGAAATTTTCTTTATGGAGGTGCTTTAGCTTTGGTAGAATGAAAAACTCAAAGCAATAAGGTCTATCACGTCATTGCATGAGCCACTCAGAGAATGAAGACAGTTCAGAGGAAAATAGAGCCAGAGATGGAGAAACTTGAGTCCTAATGACAGCGTTTGTGCTCCTGGATCCAACTATGCCTGAAGCTAGTATATCTCCTGGACTTTGAAGTTATGTGAACCAATAAATACCCCTTTTTTTCTTAAAACAATGATAACACAATTAATTTTGTGAGTACAGCATTATCCTGATACTAGTGTTACACAATTGTATTAAAACAAGATAAAATTACATGTTAATTTCCCTTATTAAAATTTATGTGAATTTCTCAAAGAATAACAACAGAAAGTTATATAATAGTACATTGAAAGATTATACAAATGCTCAAATCAACATATATACCACATTTAAATAAAAACGTGATCAAGAAACGATCTAAATAAATGTAGAGAAAAAATTACAAAATTTGGCATATTTTCATGGACAAAAAAATCTTATAATAAACTTAGTAAGTAGGACTTGAACTCAGTATAATCAAATCAATATATATTAAAAGTCCACAGCTAATGTTATCATAAACAATGAAAATATAAAGCTTTTCTTCTAATATCAGGAACAAGACAATGAGGCCCACCTTTATCACCTTTATTCCATGAAATATGGGTAGTATTATTAAGAGAAATAGTGGAATAAAAGGAATAAAAACATCTGCATTGTAAAGAAGTGATAATATCTCTGTTTTCATGGGACATAGTCTTTCATGTAGATTCATCCTAAACAGTCTGTGAATAATTTCATCAAAATAAATAAATCCAGTAAATTTATACGATATAAAATCAACAAATGAAATTCAGTTACATTTCATATGCTAACAATAAACTCTAAAAGCAAAAAAATAAATCTCATTTACAATATCAATAAAAACAGTAATGTATTTCAGAATAAACTTAATCAAAAGGTGAAAGTTGTACACTAAAAACTATAAAAGAAATCAAAGCATGCACAAATAAATAGACATCCTGTGATTATGTGTTAAGAATTGATATTGTTAAAGTATTTCTAACACCCAAAGTAATTTTTAAGTTCATAGTATCTTCCACACAATGCCAATGATCTTTGCTACAGAAATAGCAAATAAGTATTTATTTATGTATTAATTCCTATGAAACCACAAAAGTCACAAAGAGCCAAATTAATTTTGGCAATGAATAATGTTGAAGGAGTCATCAAAGCTCTTGATTTCAAAATATACTATATAGTTTATTAAAATGTTATTTTCATTGCATAATGACAGACATATAGAACATTGAAACAGAAAACTTACAAATAAAACACACATATATGCCAAGTAAACTTCAGTAAAGTGTTCAAAAAGACAAAAAGGAGAAAGGAAAGGACATGTTTGTAATAAATGCTAATAAGAAAATTGAATATGCACTAGTAAAATAATAAAATTAAAATTTTATCTTACATCACACAAAAAAATCACAACAATAGACATTAAAGACTTAAACATAATACCTGCACTGTAAGACACCAAAAATTAATACTGAAGAAATTAGGGGCTTTTTTTTCAGTAACTTTTGTTGGATATGATTTTTTGTTATAAAACCAAAACCACAGACAACAAAAACTAAAAAATAGAAGTGAAACTAATAAGCTTTTACATAACAGAGGAAACGATCAAAATAGTGAAAATGCAATTACAAAATTAAAAAAAAAACTTCAAACCACATACCCAATAAAGGATTTATATCTAAAATTTATTTTAAATCTTCTACAATAAGAATAACATGAGCCAAGCACTCTTTTCTCTAACACATGTTTTCGGCCCAGCATGCCAGCTTAGAATTCCTGATACCATGCTTTCCTGTCTAATGGCTTCAACATTGCTTTAGTTCATGCCCAGGGCTCAATTCACATATGGCTCATGGGTGGCTTCCCACACTTAGGTAATTTTTGAACATCCAAGAATGATTGAATGCTTTATAAACTTGTATTTAAATATTATTATTTATATTCTACAAGTGTTCAAGTAAAAGGAAATTTTGAACATCTCTCACTTACTTTTTTTTTAATCCCAGAAAATTTAATATGGTAGTGAGCTTCTTATAGCTACAAAAAGATGTTATAAGGTGTAGTATTATAGATTCTATTATTTAAAATAGAAACATTCACTGGGCATTTCAGAAGAATTTTAAAAACATGTTTATGGTGATTGGGAAGTTCTATATTAGGCTGTCTACAAGTATAAGAACAATGGAGGTTGAGAGTGTGGCTTAAACCAAATCCCCAAGTCTAAGAATCAGAAAAATTAATGGTGCAAATATAGATCTGAGGATGAGAACCCAGGGTGTGCTCCACTAGAAGAAGTACTAGGAGTTACAATGTCCAAAGGCAAGGGAAGAAGGGGAGCCCAAGTCCAGAAGAAAGTGTGATTTCACCATTTTTATGCTTCTTTGTCCTATGCTTAGCTGATGGTATGGTGCTCATTTATGTAGCTCACATTCAAATTCAAAATTGTGATACAACTAGTTAGCATAAGAAATATACATCATGACTTTCAAGAGTAAATTATGTTAGTAATAATAGATAATTAAAAATATTATGACTATTTAAACATAAACTTAAAATTTATAATTTTCACATAAACTTGTTTGTGTTTAACAATATGCTATTGATGAGATCTTATAACTGTCATATTCCCTAAATATTACAATTATTACAATTATTATTACAATGAGAAGTATAAGTAAGTATTAAAACAGCAATAGTTAAGTATATACTCAAGATAATTCTCACTATATGGAGTATGATAGGGTGAGGAGATTTTCAACTCATCCCTATGACAAACTTGTACCATTTGGTTAGTTAAAATAATTTCTGATTTTATCAGTATTTAGCCTAACTTTATTCTCATCTAGAAAAATCAGGAGTTGGAAGATACCAGAAGTTGTATATGCTTTTGTATTTCAATTTTAAGTGTGCAAAAAAACTTCTTGAATATTTTTCTCTGGTCATTTCTATAAATAATGCACTTTTATTTTTTTCTTATCCAATTAGTAGGATGTAAGAGAAATTGATTTCTGTAGCATCAATTTACATTAAAAGCAGGGCAGCTTTCAGTAATAGAGATAATGAGTCACTATACTCACCAGCTGATGATTCAAATCATGAGAAGTATCATAGAGTGGGATATTTAGTAGTGATGGCTTAAAATATTACTTTTCTAGATTCACACTGAATATATTGACACTGTAGTAAAAGAATAAAAATTTTAATAAAAAAATAAATATACAATACTATCTTATAGATTTAAATAAATAATTGATGAGATTCATTTAGAGGAAAAACATATTACTTATGTCATACTATTTTATTAAAAATACCTAAAGTCACAAGACAAAGTTATTATATATATTTTATATACTTAACCCGAAATATCCCATATTGAGCACTCTTTTTATCTAATTGGGCTCCAGAGCTAGATCACATATTACAGTATTCAAGAGTAATTATAAAACAAAGATGTAATGAAATGATGAAAACATCATGAATATAAGCATGGTTCCTAAGATAATTTAAGTGAATTTATATTGTTTCATAGATTACTTTAAAAAAAGTTCATTCTTGATCTATTTATAAATATATCTTGTAGAAGTAATTACTCTAATTAATAGCATTTATAGCATTCATTTACTCATCCTAAAATCTCTTGTTTTCTTGCATCTAAAGAAAATTTTTTTTATGTAATACCTCATGAGAGAAACAAACTCCTATCTCTCACCCTGCACAAAACTCAACTGTAACTTAATAAAGCACCTAGGAATTAGACAAGAACCCTACAATTACTAGAAGAAGAAGTAGACCAAACATACCAACATGTCAGCTTAGAAACCAACTTCCTCAACAAGACTCCAAAAGCACAAGAATTAAAATTAAGAATCAATGAATGGGATGGCATCAAACTGAAAAGCATCTTCTTAACAAAGAAAACAATAATGTTAACATAGAACCTATGGAGTGGGAGAAAATCTTCACCACTGGTACCTAAGATAAAGCATTAAATAACAACAACAAAATAACCTAACATCCCAAAATTAAATAAACCAATCAATAAATGGGCAAAGGAACTGAACAGATACTTCACAGAAATTGAAATATGAACAGTAAAAAACAAACAAAAACCCTCCTGCAAATTAAAAGTACTCTAAGATTCCATCTCACTCTAGTCAGAATGACAACAATGAAGAATACATATAACAATTAATATTGGCAACGATGTGGGGAGAAAGGCACTCTCATACATTGTCACTGGTAATGCAAATTGATGCAACCACTATGGAAATCAGAATGAAGATTCAGTGACACAACCACATCAATGTTTATAGCAGTCAACTCAAATAGCAAAGCTATAGAAACAACCTAGGTGTCCTTCAATGGAAGAATGGATAAAGAACATGTGGTATGTATACACAGTGGAATATTACTCAGCCATAAAGATAAATGAAATTATGGCATTTCCAAACAAATGGATGAAACTCGAGAATATCATGCTAAGGAAAATAAGTCAATCCCCCAAATCCAAAAGTTGAATGTTTTCTCTAATTTGTGGGCCCTAACCCCAAACAGGGATTTTGAGGTGAAGAATAATAGAAATCCATTGGATTAGACAAAGGGAAGGTACCTAGAAGGGAAATTGAAAATATTGTAGAATGAATCAGACATAAGATTCTTAGACTTGTATTTGAATACACGACCAGGGTAACTTTGTATTATGCACAACAAGAAGAGTGAGATCCTAATGGAATAAGATATACTCTATGTATGTGTAATTTGCCAAAATTTATTCAACTGTAATGTATAACTAAAAGAACAAATAAAAATGGAATAGAAAAGCAAAAAATATATTTTTTCTCTATATTCCTTTTTTAAAAAAAATGTATGCCCCAAACTTGCTGCAAATTACACTTACACTAGGAAAACTTAACATTGCCTTTTGAGTACAGATCCTCTGTGTCACTGGAAGATGGAATGACTATTTGGATACCCAAGCTTCATAGCCACTGATAAATATCTCTATCCTTCCATGCTCATTAGGTTTTATTTTTTAAAACAATTTTTGTAGTTGTTGATTGAAACTTTTTATATATTATTTTTATTTTTATGTGGTGCTGAGAATCAATCCCAGTGCCTCATACATGCTAGGAAAGCACTCTGCCACTGAGCCACAATCTCAGAAACCACCATTAGGTTTTAGATATGGAATACATTCAAAAATGTTCCACACAATTCTCATGTGTTGAAAAGCATCAAGGTTTAGCCTGGTCTTTAGAAAACAATTGAATTCTGAGGGATATATTCTCATCATAGAATTAAGCAATTTGATGGATTAATAATTTTTAAAAAAACTATGTGGTAACTGTAGGCAAGTGGGGCATTTCTAGAGAAAATATGTCACTGAGGCCATGATTGAGAGTACTATACCATCCCTTGCCTCTCTCCCTCTGTTTCCTGGCTGCCATGATATGAACAGCTTTTTTTTTTTGACCATTCCTTTCCACCATGATGTTTCTTCTCTGGAATAAGTCAACCAGGGGCTAAATCCTAAATCTTAGAGTCAAATAAATCTTTTCTAAGTTGCTCTTATCATGTACTTTGATCATGGTCATACAAAGTTGAATAGCAATGCCTTTTTCAAAAGTTTGATTATTGAGTTCAACCAGTGCTGTCTTTGGGGGAGGAGCTGCTGCCTTTGGCCTGGTGTGTGAGGAAGGGCCTTGGCCCAGCCTGCTGTGGTGGGGTTTGCTGAGCATGGAGCTCCTCTCCTCTGTCTCCTCAGCACCAGCTTTGCCTGCTTCCATCCACAGAGGTCTGGGCTTGGGGAAGAACTGCCAGAGCCATGGAGCATGAGGTGGTTCATATTGCTAAGAAGATGGACAAGATGGCGCACAAGAAGAATGTGGCTGGAGCATTGTATGTGCTGAAAGAGCTTAAGAATATTCCCATGACCCTGGAATTATTACAGTCCACTGGTATTGAAATGTCAGTTAATGCTATTCTCAAGTAGAAAACAGATGAAGTTACATCTTTAGCAAAATCTCCCATCAAAGCCTGGAAAAAGTTGTTAGATTGACCATCCACTGATAAAGACACTGAAAAAAAAAGAACTTGGAATTACCTCACAGAATAGCCCTGAAGCAAGAGAACTATTTCTAGTGGCAATGTAAGCAGCAGCAAGGATGAGACAAATGCTTACATTTCATCTTTTCCTCAGGCACCAAGTACTTCTGATTCTGTGCCATTAAAATGTAGGAAGGTGCTTGTTGCAGCTCTCCAAACAGGAGATGACTACATTTTTATTGGATCTGATGAGGAAGAACTAGGATCTCAGATTGAGGAAGACATATATCAAAAAATAAGGAATATGGACATGAAATACAATAGCAGAGTATGAAGTATGATATCAAATCTTAAAGATGCAAAGATATCCAAATTTAAGGAAAAATGTACTCTGTGGAAATATTCCTCCTGATTTATTTGCTAGGATGACAGCAGAGGAAATGGCTAGTAATGAGCTCAAAGATATGCAGAAATACTTGACCAAAGAAGCCATCAGAGAGCATGTGATGGCCAAGACCGGTGACACTCAGAATGACTTGTTCACATGTGGTAAATCTAAAAAGAAGAATTGCCTTTACACACAGTAATGATGTGTGTAAGTAAAATGAACCAATGACAACATTTGTTGTTTGTAATGAATGTGGACATCAGTGGAAGTTATGTTGAGTTTGACGAATTGGATCTGGACCATTAAGAAATGGCTTTTGTAATTAGCTTTAAACTAGGCCAAATAACTAGTTTTCTTAAAAGTCAGATTTTTTAAATTAGCATACATCCTGTGGGGTTAATGGAAAGAAAATGTTAGCATCTTAATGTAGAATAGTTATTATAAACAGTTCATGATTTGATCTTCTTTGAAAATCTATATTGACCAAGGATTAAATATAAGGATTGTAGGAATCACTAAAGCTGTGGTCTTTCTGTATGGAGGGTGATAAGTGATATTTTTGTTCTGAGCCTTATTTGCAGACTTGTTCTGTCATATGATGAATGAGATTGTTGAACTAACTGAAAACATGAGTTAAACTGAATCATTTTAAACTATGTATCTTAAGATTATGTTATATTTTGAGTTGATGTGTTTACCCTTTGTTATGTTCAGAATAAGAAAAAAATGGTTTTCACCTTGGTTACTTAGTAAAAATTGATTTAGCACATCTTAAAAGGCCACTATTGCAAAGAGTACAGTTTATCATGCTGAAGATTCATTCTGTCAGTTACCATAGAAGACTTTCATACATGTTTTGCACTCTCCTTTGCTCTTCCTATTTCTTACTGCAAATAATTTTGATGTCCATGTTAAGGATTGGACCATGGGCATTAACCCTCCTTTATTTGTTAGTTTATAGTTGAACATTTTGTTATATTATTTCAGAAATAAAGTGCATTTTTGAAAAAATAAGGTTAAGGATAATAAGGTTACAATAGTCCCACTTTTAAATTAACTGATCCATTTTAAAATTTGTAACTCAATAAGGGTTTTTTTTTGTTGCTGTTTAAAAAAGGTTGATTATTTATAGATTCTTTAAAGGAAAAAAATATGTTGTTTATTTTGTAAAAATCAAATCTGGAATATTTTATATTTTAAATCAATGATCTCAATATTTCATTTGTTAAGGCATTTCAGTAACAAAGTATTATTCTAAGAGTAACTATTTTGCATATTAAAATTCTTAAATGATATGAACTAATATATTTTCTTGTCTTTTAAATATTAAATATTAAGTTCTTAAAATTTATACCTAATTTATTTAAAAATCAGTATGTAATATTAAACTGTATAACACAAAGTTCAATTCTTTTACATCTATACATTATTGTATATACTCATATGACATAAAATTTTCCTTGAAAACAAATATAACAGTCATAATTTTATATGAATTTCCATGGACATTATATCAATAACTTTCTGCCTTTAAATACTATAGTTTATAGATATAAGAATTGCATTTCTCATTTGGATCATCTATGTTTTTCTATCAACTAACACAGGACTGGCACGGAACAATGCCTCAGATAATATATTAGTTATATATATTTGAATAGCTCAAATTTATCAACACAGATTTCTAGAGAGCAAATTTTTTGGTGTTTTTGCAAGGCCTACCTAGGGCAAATAAAAATAAATTTCTGATTAAAAAAATGTGTATTAAATGATGTCAAAGTTCTGTTTAATTAATTAAACAGGGTCAATTTTTCTTCATGATATCTTCCATTATTTTAAACTATTTCTTTTTTTGCATTTTATTGATATTTAAAGAGAATCATTATGCTAAATTCTCAAATCACTTCTATATAACATGGCATCCACTTTTGTTTTACTTTTCTTTCTGTTGACACATATATGTTTTCAATAGATAGGAACTAAATAAGCACACTGTGATTAAATATGTGATACTGCCTTATCAGGGAACAAAACAGACAAAAAGATACACGTTATTTTTTGAAAATGAAAGTTAGTATGGATGAGGTAAGTAATTTTTAAAACACACAAGAAAAATTATACTTAAACATTTTTTTAATTTAAAGTGTTAAAATGTGATAAATGCAATATAAAAGGAGAGCAGATTAGAAAACGGTAGAGGATTGTTTTCTTTAAATCCATGAGAAAGCAAAATAATTAAATTGTGAAAAATCTGAGTATAGTCAATATGACAGGTCAGAAATTGCCAAACAGAAGCTGGTACAAAAGTATATACCATGCCTCTCTACTCATGAGTGAGTTTCTGTTAACTATTTTTTTTTCACTTGTTGAAAATTTTACTTCTAATTAATATATTAACCTTACATTTTAATGAAGGTAAAAGTGATATTTCAATACATGAAAATAGTATGCACTGATTAAATCCATTCTTCCTATATTTGGTCTCTCCTTCCCACTATGTAGTCTCCGGTACTCATTACATTCAGGACAATAAAAACAGAAAAAACCTTCACATATATGTTCAAATATATACAACTGATATACTTAAATGTATACATCTAATATATTTTCTGAGACCTTGCTCTGTGCCAGCGCTGTGTTATTTAATAGGAAATAGAAAGGTGAACAAATAAGAAATGCAATTCTTATATTTATAATTTATAGTTTTTAAGGGCAAAAAAGTGATATTAGTGTTTGTGAAATGCCATTACTGCAGGTTAGCTTCTAATGGCCTTTGTTCCTCATCAGGAAGGAAGAGCTGAAAGAGAGTGGCAACCAGCACACAGCTCTGCAGCACTCTCAACCTCTTGTCCCTCAGAAAGACTGTGAAATGCTTTTAACATTGACAAACAGGTTATTTCACTTTCCAGCCATAAATGAGAAAAACAATTCCTCTTTGGGAAACTACTACTACAATACCTTAGAGCTGGTTTTTATAGACTATGACTTTCAAGAAAATTTTTTAAATTAAGGACAGATTTTACACAGCTAATGAGCCACTCCACCTGCAGACTCTCTAGTCCTCGTGATTGCTTGACCACCAGGTGAAAATAACTGAAACAAATATGGCAATATCTAAAAGTCTAGTGTGAAGGTTATTTACAGGTCTTTTACCAGGATTCAATTTTCAGTTTTAACATCTTTCTCAATGACACAACCTTTCTGTGGCCTAAAGTCAATGACATTTTTCCCCACATCCCCAGTTCTATTTTGCATTATTTAGATACAGGGATTCACTGAGTTGCTAAGTGCCCCACTTTTCCTGAGGCTGGTTTTTAACTCTTGATTTTCCTGCCTCAGCCCCCTAAGCCACTGGGATTCCAGGCATGCACCACCACACTTGGTCAAGTCAATCACTTTTATTATGAGGAAAACTAGAAGGTGCAAAAGAAGAGATTACCTTTATTTGTATTTACTGTACATCATTTGAATGTTCTATTTATAATATGCAGAATGTATTAGGTCGTAGATAAGCCATACTAAAATGATGTAGACATACCCTAAAATCCAAAACTACCATGGTAGTAAAAATAGTTTCTATGTAATTACAATTTCTACTTCTTCTGACTCTGTTGCAAACCTATTTTTTTAATGTACTTTGGTGTTTATCATCATTTAGCTTTTTTTTTTTAAAAAAAACTAGTTCTTTCACACATAAATTACATCAAAAATTACCCGTTTTGCTTCATTTTGAGCATATATATATATATATATATATTTGAGCTTCATTTTGTGTGTATATATATATATATATATATATACACACACACACACACTCACACACACACACTCACACACACACACACACACACTCACACACACACACACACAATACAAGAAAACACACACAAAATCCTTGCTTCTCACCAGATAGGTATTCTATGTACTCATGGTTTATATAAAGTCCTGTACAATAGTAGCTTATTTTTTTCTCATGTGAACTTATGCTGTTTGTTTGCATTTCACTGGATCTTTTGTTTTCACATATGCAGGAATTCTATCTGGGAACACTATGTGGCATACTTTTTAATGCAATGTCCTCACACCCATGTTCTGACACCTCTCTCCTCTATATTTTAACAACAGCTTTATTAACATTTGATTATGTTATAGTTACTGCTCTGTCCTGAGGTTTCATAAACTGACTTCCAGACCACTCACTAATAATCAAATCAAGCCTTTTTTGAAGCACAGTAATGGCGGCTGAACAGAATATAAAGCTGTTCCCCACATCAGCCCTGAACAATTGCAAGGGCGCTTCTTATAAGCCTGATAACCACAAAAGGGATGTTTGGGGGTCTAGCCAATGAAAGCAAGCCAGGTTACAAAAGTGGGACAGTGCAGTAAAGCAGCGGGAAGCCTAACCAATCACTGTTAGCCCATTCTCCCCAGTTACAGAAACAAAGCCCTGTTAACCTAGTAACAGAAACAATGCCCCAATAGGTAGTTCATATTCTTAAAGGTTTCTATAGCAAAAGGAAAAGAACATATTGCCCCAGTCATGACCCTTCTATTTGGCATGATTGTTTTGCAGAATGGAGCCACACAACAAAATGGAGTCACATTTGCTTTTACTATCACAATTGATATGCAAAATAACTTCACATGGTCAGTTAAAATGATTTGGTGAGTTCAAACATATGCATATAAGAGTAACCAGTGAAACAGCATCACAATTGGGGTAAAGAATATCCCTCACCCCTTGAAAGTTTCTTTGTGCCCTCTTGTGCTGATCATTTTACCTGTACCACCCCCTGGTGCAAAGAAAACTTACTATGACATTAACTATTTAACAAACCTTTGGTGATGCTTTGTACTCTTGAAAACAATTCATTTGTCTTTTCCTCAACTCCTGACAATTACCATTCTATCCTTCACATCTTATGAATTTAACTATTGTAAAAATATAGTGTAAGGGGAGTCAATTGGTAGTTATCATTTTGCATCTGGCTTCTTTCATTTAGCAAAATATCTTCCAAGTTCATTTGTATTATTGTAAATGACAGGAGACCTCAGCAATCTTGTGCAGCCAAGCAATTGAATAACCACTACCAGGTCCCTGATTGGCACTGGCAGGTTTCCAATTTTGGCCAGAGTTATTTAGTGCTGAGCACCGCATTGGCCAGAACTCCAGTCCTCCCATGAGTTGAAGCCAGGAGGGCTTTGAGAACTCTCTTGGCTCCAAACAGCAAAAGTTGTGCATCAACACCAACCCCAAGTGCTACTGCAGGGTAGGGGGGGATGACACAACATTCCGGCACTGCCTCCCACACTCTGGCCCAGACAAGGAACCGCCACCCTGCACCTCCTCCTGCAGAACAAGCGATCCTCCCCATTCTCCAGGGGACCCTGCTTCCTGCTCGCCCTCCCTGCCCACCATGTTGCCCCACCCCAATATTGTTGGGCACAGTCCCGCCCTCAAATCATAAGTGCACTCACGATGCACGCACACACATGCACGCACTCTCGCACACATGTTCTTCTTTGCAGTGGGTTTCCTGCTGCTTAGAAGTTTCAGGCAGATGGTGGAGAAGCACGTGTCTTCAAGTAGGTGAGGACCTACCTTCAGAAGGCTGCCTGGCCTGCTCTGCTCCTGGAAAAGAAGCTTTGTCGCCTTCTGGGATGATGTCCCTTCTGTCCTTTCCACTTTGTGGTTCCTGGTGAGGATATGGGGCCTCCCACAAATGGCAGCCTGGCACTCACCACTGTACTCCTGTTGGACATTGGGGATCCCAGTGGAGCCTCAGGTAGGGAGGGCACCAGTGTGTCCAGCAGTTTGTGGGGTGCATCACTGGCTGGGGCAGCATCCTGGCACCAGAGCTGGGTAAGTAATGCATGGGGAGGAGGCACAATGTGTCTCTCCCTGTAAGGTGGTTCATGGATGGGCGGAAACTGCTGAGTCCTGTTCAGGATGGGACACTTGCTGGAGAGTTCTGAACCAGGAGCAGGGTGGGGTAGGAGGTGAGTGAGGTAGGAGCTCCACGGGGTAGCAGCTGGGTAGGATAGTGCAGGGGAGGGGATGCTGTCTGCCTGTTCCTGGAAGGCAGTGACTGAAGGGGTGAGCATGCTGAAGCTTGTGGTGGAAGGGTCCTGGATGGAGATCTTAGGGGACTTGAGCTGGGTGGGGTAGTGCCTGGGGAGGAGGCACACTGTGCCTGTTGCTGCTAGGCATTACCTTGTAACATTCCTGGGCAAAGGCCCACCATCAACACACAAGGCGCATGCATGAGGCACACAAGCTTGCGTGGGTGGGTAAACTGCAAACTGCTTCTGTGCCCTGAGTTTTCAGGCATCCAGCAGTGGCCGGTAGACAGTGGAGAAGCATGCTGCTCAAGTTCCTGTGATCCTTGCTGCTGAATGCGGGAGCAGAGTCTAGGTAGGGAGACCTCCAGTGTCCTCAGCAATGTGAGGCATATGGCCCTGGATGGAGAGGTGTTGGGGGACCAGATTGGATGGAAAGGTGCTAGGTGTGGTAGTGTGTGAGGAGGGGGCACACTGTGCCAGTTGCTGTAAAGTGGTGCCTGGAGAGGATGCTCATGCTGAGGCCTTTGTGGGCACTGCCCTGGCTGAAGAGGCTTCAGGGGAACGGAGCTGGGTGAAGTAGTTGGTGGAGAGGGGGCACACTGTGTACCTGTGAGGAGATGCCTGGAGGGGGTGCTCTTGCTGAGCCCTGTGGGTGCAACACCCTCACTAGAGAGGTGTCAGGGCACCAGGGGCAGAATGGGGTAGTACATGGAGAGAGTACTCACTGTGCCTGTCGCTGCAAGGACATGCCTAGAGTGGGTGCTTGTGCTGAGGCCTGTGGGGGTACAGTCCTAGCTGGAGAGGCATTTGGAGACCAGAGCTGAATGGGGTGGAGCTTGATGGGGTAGGAGCATGTGGGGAGAGGTGTACTGTGCCTATTCTTGCTAGGGGGTGCCTGGAGGGGGCGGTTGTCCTGAGGCTTGTAGGGGCATAAGCCTGGCTAGAGAGGTCTTAGGGGACGAGAGCTGGATAGTACATCAGCAGGGGTGCACTGTTTCTATAGCTGTGAGGTAGGGCCTGGGAACATCCCTGCACACAGCCCCGCCCTCGACACACATGTGCATGAAGTTTGCACACATTCACTGATACATGCAGGGACTTATCCCAAACTGTGTCTGCACAGTAGATTTCTGGGAAGCCTAAAAGTGTCCTGCAGATTGTTCCACAATCTAGGGCATTCAAACCACAGACATCCTTTCTACTGATGGCTGCTTGGGCCTCTCCGGTCTTGACTCCAGACTATGTCACCCTCTGGGAAGTTGTCCTTGCCGTCCTTTCTCCTTCATGGTTTCTGGTTAGAATGTTGGTCCTTCCACAGGGCAGCATGGCCCTCACCATCACCTCCTGTAGTTCATTGTGGACTTGTGAGGACAGTCTCAGGTAGGAAGGACTCTAGTGTCCCCAGTGGTGTGTGGCATACGACCCTGGGTGGAGAGGTTTTAGGGGACTGGAGCTGCGTGGTAAAGGAGTTTGGTGGGGTAATTTATGGTGATGGGGCACACTGTGCCTGTCTCTGTGAGGCAGTTACTTGAGGGGGCACTTATGCTGAGGCCTGTGAGGGGGGTGCAGCCCTGGCTGGAAAGGCATTGGGGACTAGAGCTGGATGGGTGAGGAACTGGTTGGGGTAGTATGTCTGGAGGGGGCATACTGTGCCTTCCCCTCTGAAGTGGTTCCTTGAGAGGGGACTATTTCTCAGGCCTGTGGGGGTTGGAAGCTTGTGGGAGAGGTATCCTGGGACCAGAGGCTATGTGGGGTAGTGTGTGGGGAGGGGACACTCAGTGCCTATGGCTGCAACGTGATGACTGGATCAGACACACGTGGTGAGGCCTCTGGAGGCCAACCCTGGCTGGAGAGGTGTACAGGGACTGGCAGCTAGGTGGGGTAGAGGGTACCTGATGTGAGGAAGTGCCTGGAGGGGGCACTAGTGCTAAGTCCTGTTGGGGTGGAGAAGTGGGGCATAGGAGTTGGTGTGCTGCTCCTGGGTGCTCTTGGCAGGAGCTTACTGGTTGTGACAGGGGTTGCAGGGCAGTGGGGCAGAGGAATTTTTGTTCTGTTCCTGGGTGCTCCTGGAGGCAGCTGAGTTTGTGTGGTGGAGGTTGTAGTGCTGTTACCTGACTTCAGTAGTGGGACCTTGTTGGGGGAGTGTGAAGAGAAGCTTTGGGTGGGGGCTGGTCTGAATGGGTGAATGTTGAAGAGATAGAGCAGAACACCTGGTTGAAAGGGGAATACACATGTGTCATTTTTAAACTCTGAGTATGCATGTATTATTTTAAAAGCTGTGTTCTGAACTTTATCTGCCAGGGTTCTCCCCCAATAAGAGTAAATTGCAAGTTTTCAGTGTAAGTCTGTTCTCTACATTCTGTACATCCATTTCATGTGTTTTTCTTGTACCTCATATTTTATTGCAATCAGCTGATTTGTAATGATTCATTGTTTACACATCAATGACTTTCATATTTTAAACCAATCATTTTTATGGAAACCATTTTTGTAAGTTCTCATTTACTTTGCTATTTAGTTCACTGTTTCCTAGTAAGTACAATTACTCATCCATTGGCACTTCCCTTTTTGCTGTGCAAAGTGTATATTTATTCTGAAATACTTTGAGGTGTATTTTGTCCAATGTGTCTTACTCATGCCTCATAGAAATTTAATTATCAGTTGTTTTTGTCTTAAAATGGGAGATAAACTATAGTTAAAATGGTCAGGATTTTAAGGCAATTTTTTCTGGTGACATTTTGCTCTGTTGAGACATTCATTTTGTAAGTACATGTCTTTATAGTAGCAGACATATTTCATGTCAATTTTTTTGTTCATACAACCAGTTTTAGTAAAAAAAAAGGTTTTCTATTTTTTCACTTCATGAGTCGATATGTTTGAGCCTCTGTTCATGTTCTATAGGTGGAAATTTATTATGATCACCATTCTGATAAAAGAAGCTTGTATCAAACTTAGGTTTAATTTTTATTTTTACCACAAGGTCATATGTCATAACTAGGTTTTACTTAGGGGTTTTTACAAGTTAGCATCAAAGTAGGCCATTAAGAATATTAACATTAACCAGCACCATTATAATTAATTCTTTTTTACTTTTGGAATTTCATGGTGGAATTGAGAACTATTTGAGGAGTATCATTTCTTAGAAGTATTTTTAAGTGTAGCAGCTTAATAAATATGCCTAAATGCAACCAAGCTTATATATTTTAATTGAAATATTAAACCCTGAATTCCTGGTCTGGTGTTGTGGCTTAGTGGTAGAGTGCTTACCTGGCATGTGTGGGACACTGGGTTCAATCCTCAGCACCACATGAAGATAAAGTAAGTGTATTCAGTTCACCTATACCTAAATATATACATGTGTGTGTGTGTGTGTGTGTGTGTGTGTGTGTTGTATGCTCTGAAATCCTGTCATTTTTGATTTTCAATTATGTAGAATACCTTTCTCAGTGTTGATTATATTTGTATAAGTTCATTTCATAGTTTTTGCCTTTTAGAATACCTCAAAATGCAAATGAGGGCTTTCATTAAGAAACTAAATGTGTAAATTTTGGTTTCCCACAGCAGTTCTGTGACGCATACTAGGGCCTCCAAGCCCCGGCTAGTCGTTTTTATTTGGAATGATGGTGGTATAAATGGAGAAAAGAGATGCATACTTTATTGTTTTATTTGTTTATATGAGTTAAAATTGACAATAGAATATATTTTGACATATCATACATAAATGGAGTATAAATTCTCATTATTTTGGTTGCACATGATGTAGATTCACACTGTTCATGTAATAATATATGCGTATAAGGTAATAATGTCTAATTCATTCCACTGTTCTTCCTACTCTCTTACCCTCCTACACTCCCTTTACTCCGCTTTGCCTTATCCAAATCACTTGTATTCTTCCCTAGAGGGCATCCTCCTATCTCAGTCTCCAAACTCATGGACATTATAGGTGAGCACTACAGTGCCTGGCTTTTCTTCTCATTTATTCTGACCTCCCAGGTAATATTTCTTCTCTCAAAGATTTATTTTGTTTAACACCTCGTCAGTACATAATGGTATGTACAATGTAATTACTTGATTCCTGGGTAATATCTACCTCAACTTTTATCATTTCTTTATTGTAAATCTAGTTGAAAAATCCTCCCTTCTAGCTAGTTTTAGTTATTCAATGATATATTCACCCACCTCTGGCATAGAACACCAGAACTTATTCATCCTAACTGTAATGGTGTTCTGGTTGACCGATTTCTCTCTATTCTCCCACCCTCCACACTCTTCCCAGCTTCTGGAAACAACTATTCTCTCAACTTCAATGAGGTTAACTGTTGTAGAATTCACATATAAGTGGAATCAGGTAATATTTGTTTTTCTGTGCCTTGATTATTCTATTTAACTTAATGTCCTCCATGTTCATCTTTGTTGTTGCGTATGACAGGACTTCTTTTAATTTTGTGGTCACATAATATTTCTTTGTATATATCACATTTTCTTCATCCATTTGTCAGTTTATGGGCACATCTGTTTTTCTCATTTCCTGGCTATTATTTAAAGTGCTGCACAGTAGGGTAGGGCAGGTGTTTCTTTGCCATGTCCATTTCATTCCTTTTTTGAATACACCCAATAGTGGAATTTAAAGATTATGTGGTAGTTCTATTTTTAGTTTTTGGATGACTCTCCATATTTTTTATAATAACTGAACTAACTACATTCCAACCATCACAGTCTTCAAAAATTGTTTTTGTGTCTTGCCTACCACATATATCCCAATATTTTCCTAATATTATGGCTTTTCAAGTATGAAAATATCTACCTAGCCAAACCATTACCTCAGTGTCCTCAATACTGTTATGTAAATAAGAAGATTTTACAACTGTTTCTCAAACACACAATGACAGTTTTTTTCTGGAACTTCACTAGATTTTTATGCAACAATATCTTTGACTTTCTCAATAATTTACATAGTCATTCCAGTATATTTAACTTTAAATGTTTACTGTGTTACTATTAAATTGATTTGTCATTTTTACTTTATCATATTTGTTAATAGCATCTCAAATTTACCTTTATATCCCAAGGAGATTGAATCTAGGGCCTTGTGCATGTGAGGAAAGCACCCTACCAACTGAGCTATATCCCCAGGCATAGACTATATTATAAAAATGGAGAATTTCATAGATATCATTGAATTTATATATTGAGATGCAAGAATAAATTAAATGGCCACGTGAGTCTTGAATAAAGAATAATTTGAGATTATTCAAAAATAATATCAATAATGATTATATAAATTAAGATATTACTAATAATTAAAATGTCTATTTTTCTAGCACTTAAGACAAATAATCGACCTAGTCAGCAAGAAAATGAGCACATGCATTATTATCTAGGCAGTATATATATCCATGTAA
The DNA here is from genome assembly GCF_048772815.1 of Callospermophilus lateralis. Taxonomy (NCBI): domain Eukaryota; kingdom Metazoa; phylum Chordata; class Mammalia; order Rodentia; family Sciuridae; genus Callospermophilus; species Callospermophilus lateralis. Next base: position 72,980,574 of record NC_135312.1, read on the forward strand.
TTTCTAAAAATATTTGGCTTTTATTTGGTGCTAAAGTTAAGAAAAGTCACACATTACTATTGCTGCATTTTTTAAATAAAATTCTTTTTGTTATTCTTTTCTTTTTTGCTGGCATTTTAAGGATTTCTAGTAAACTTAATGTATTAATTTATTGAGCCATTGTACTTAACTTGCATCATTGACTCCTCAAGATTTATATTTAATATGTAAATAATATTTTGACATCCATAATCTATTTTTATTTCATCAACAGGTTTTTCTTAAGTTATGTATTTATGAACCACATAAACAAAAATATTCTACATAGGTGACACCAAAATGAAGAAAAGTAAAAAAAAAATTCTATTAAACATATAATAATCTTTCTTCACCATTGACATCAAATTTTTAAATTATCATATCTTGGCATTTTTCCTTTATTTCTTAACACAAATTATATTATTCAATACATTTTATACAAAAACCTTTTAATTCTTATTAATTATGTTTTACAGCTAATGCAGAATTTTCTGAATATTTCTTTGTGTGTGTGTGTGTTTGTGTGCAGAAACGTGAATGACTCTGTGTGTGTGTGTGTGTGTGGAGAGAGAGAGAGAGGAGAAAGAAGGACAGAAAGACTATTTTTATATTAGGTAAATATATTTGTATTTGTATGGGAACTCTGGTATAGTTTTGCTATAAAATTTGAACTTAAAAATGAAGTATCATATTAAATAGTTTATAAACAGAAAAATGAAATTTCTGATAATAAACAGAAAAATGAAAATTGAAAAAGTATTAATTGCTGATACATTCTTTATTTTGTAATTGATCTTTTAATATCAGATATTGATCAGATAATATCAGTACACAGTGAGACTAATTATGTGGGAAAATCATCAATTTTAAATGTATTTGAGAAGTCCAAAATAACAGTTATGTTTCAGTTTTTGTTTTTTCTTTTATTCGTTTTATCTTAGTTTTTTTTCACTCTTTGTAAAGTATAAACTATTACCACCTCCTTTTCTCATATACTATAGCTACCTAAATAAATTGTTTAGAAAATTTATAATGTATTCTTCAGTATGTTACATGACCTTTAAAGTTTGAGACAAGTGTTTTCAACTCTTTGTATGTTATTTACATTGTTGTGATTTTTTTTTCATTTTATTAGAATACATGTAATGGGAGGTAATATCTCTATATTTCAATATTGAAATTTTTAAAGGTCTTAATCACAGTACTTGTTGTAATACAGAGTTATATACATACCAGGGAGTAACATTAATTTGAAAAGATAGGACATAATGACAATTAAACAGGAGGATTGCAAGTTCAAGGGCAGCCTCAGTAACTCTGTGACACCCTTTCTCAAAAATGGTTTCATCTGCTTCACTGAAATAAAATGTTAGACATCTAGCTCAGTGGTAGTGCACCCCTGGGTTCAATCTCCAGTGTTTGAAAATAAATGAATAAAAAATATATGAAACAAACAAGAATAAATTAGTTGATAACAATTTCATGAAATGAGTGTGTATTTTATAAGATAACAGATTAAAGGTTGTTTATTAGGTAGAACAAACAAAAGATAAGGTTATTTTGTCCTAATCATAATATTAATGATTTATGGGATTTATTTTGATAATTTTGTATTACTGAAAAATTGGTATATTACTTTACTTATTTATATTTCTTTGTGTTAATAACTAGTTGTCAATTAGTTATGTCTAGTGTATAGTGGGCATGGTTTGGCCACCATTCTTTGATGATATGAAACATTTAATCATAAATATGGCTGATTAATCCTAATTTGGAGGCTTACTGAGGCTGGGGAGTGGTGGCAAATAATGAAGTATAAAAATAATAATGAGAACTTTGGAAAATGTTTATTTTTCTCTCTTTCTCTGACTGATATAAGAGTCTATATGTTTATCCATTTATTTATTAACATGTTTGATTGGAGATTGAAAAGGCAATTTGATATTATTTATTTTTATATGACAAGGGAGGAAACAGTCATCTTATCCTCTACAAAGGGCTCCAAGATGTGTGTTCTGTTATGACAAGTAATCAATATTTGAACCATTTGCTATTTGGGAACTGAGGCAATTTACTTATTTTTTTTTCTGTTCCTATTTCTCTATCTAAAAGGTAGCAATCAATATAGCAGCTTGTTTATAGTATTTTCCATTAGTTTTAAATAAATGATGTGGAGACAAGCTGCCATGAAGACAGTGCCCAACAAAAATAGCAGCGACTCTTGCCACTCTCATCCTTCTTGTGGTCCTTTGTCATCATATCACAACAGTACTAAAGTATCAGAAAGATTTAATCCCTGACAGTATCATTAATTCTCTGTAATCTAAATTGTGATAGCTAATCTTTCTGGGTTTGGTTTGTCGTAAATCAGTTGGTGAAGAATGGTTCCTTTTCCATACACATGTTGAAAAATTTTATGCATTGTTCATACACTGTTGGGTGACATTCTTGGAACAAATTCAAATGCAGCTATTTGAAATGTTATTACTAAGATCCCCCCAAATTTTCTTCATGACACTTATCTTCTGTAGCTTTTCCTATTATTTTCACTTACATCAGAAATTTCTTTCTAAAAATATTCACTCTTGTCATATTATTTCAGATGTACCTTTAGGATGAAAATACGAACAAAATAGAAACTAACATAAGTATAATGAATTCTTTTTGTTAGTTGATAAGCTAAACATATTATAGAAGTTCTCTAATTTAGTCCTTCCAGTGATTCTTCAATATAGGTGATTGTTTTCCCAATGTTAACTGCCGAAGAGACTGGCAAGAATTAAGATGAATCATATTCTAGCGCCATCATCTTCTCTTTGTTATTGAAACTTAATAAAGGATCTGTCAGTGATTTTCTTCTCCTTGCAACTTAGAACTTAACATGCTTTTATGCACTGAAAAAAATACTAAAAATAAAAAAAAATCATGTTGCACATCTTTGTTAAGTGAATAGTATGCTAAAAATTCTCAGTATCAGCAGTCAGATATAAGGTAAAAATAAAATTTATTTTTAATATCTGCATCAGTATTTCTGAGAATAATTTGACAAAGTGATCTAAGTTATTTGAAAAAAGCTACAACACTTCAATGAAATAAATAGCACTGTTATTGTTTATGAGAAAAAAATAAACACTCAGGATATTTTGAATTAAAAACTAAGTTATAAAGTTAAGCTTTAAAGGATAATACTTAAATAGTGTAAATTTAACAAAAGCATTTGTATAGCATGCATAAGTATGCATCAGGTATAACTAATCATAATAGAGATACCTGGAAAATAAAAGTGAGTAGTTCTACAAAATATTTAACTGTATCATGATACTATAATAAAGCATTATAGTGTGGACACAGGGTAGCAGGTCTATTATATGAGAATAAAAATTGATAAATAGAAAATTTCTAATTCTTTGAAAATGAAACTGATAAATTAATTATAAAACTTGAAAATTTTATACTATTAACTTAATTTTTAGAAATCTTGCCAGAAGTTACAGAAAAAAACTTGTGACATCTTATGAATGAGTACATGCATTGTAAGTTAAACAGTAGAACACATTAAGTTTTTAAAGCCATGACATTAAGCACCTTGCAACAGAAGTACAAGCTGTAGGTAAATTATTCTACATGACATTATCACATGTATCTTTAGTAGAACTGCATAAGCATCTCAATAAAGTTCAGAATGAAAGCACATTTAATTAAGGATGACAGTAATTTTTATGTAGTTTTTCATCTGCCATTATTAAAAATGTAATTAATATATAATTTTCCTAAAATAAACATAACATTAGAATTTCAACTATTTTGCAGAAATATTATTCCTGTCTCACCACACTGAAAACTTTAATAAAATTTGTATAATCCTTAAAACATTTTTATAAATATTATGCTAATTGAATATTAATAAGAGATCAGTCTAGTTTATATTTTTTTCCTAAAAATGGCATTTTAAAGCATAATTGCATATTTATACCTACTTCCATTTTATTTTCATATGCGCATCTATAATAAAAAGTGAATTTTGTGAAAAGTAATACAAAATACTTTTTGGTTAGCTACAATGTATAATATGAAATTTTCAAAGATCACTGTGAAGTATATACACATTAAATACATTTAATCATATATGTAAATATTTATACACACACACACACACGTATGCAAAATAAAGCAATGTTTTGATGTTTTAGAACAGAAGTATCTAGGGAGTGCTTTCAGATTTTCTTACACTAAATTCTAAACTGGCAAGCTAAAATGGTGTATTTCTCTCAATACAGCATAAACCAATAGAAATAAAGAAAGCTATGATTTCTAAATTAATTTAACAACTACCTGTTGTGTTAAAAAATTGAAATGTTGGGGCTGGGATTGTGGCTCAGTGGTAGAGTGCTTGCCTAGCATGGGCAGGACCCGGGTTTGATCCTCAGCACCACATAAAAATAAAGGCATTTTGTTGTGTTCATCTACACCTAAAAAAATAAATATTTTTTTTAAAAAAATAGCATGGTACCAAAATTAGAATTTAAATTCATATCTGTATATATTTTAAAATATTGACCTCTTTTCATTTTTGCACATGAGTCCAAAATAACAATGAAAATACCTAAATTCACACCCTACAAGACCAAATTTTCACAATAACTAATTACATATTTATTCTTTCCAGATTCCATGGTAACTCCTGGCAATAAATAAAAGTGTTTCTAGTAGTAGTAGTAATAGTAGGTAAATATTGTTATTTTAAACACCAAAATTATTTTTTCAATTTGTAATCTCTTTATGGTTTATTTATTATTTCTGCCCACGTGTGGTTAAGAGATATGTGACAGAGCAGCCCAGAATGGGGCTATGTAAGTTTCGTGGAAGTTACATAACAAAATACCTCAAACTGTGTAGCTAACAATAGATATTTATTCTCTCAAAATTCTAGCAGTCAGAATCTGAAATCAAGATGTGAGCAAGGCTGTGCTCCTACTGAGACTCTGGATAAAAATCCATCCTTTCGTCTTCCTAGCTTTGGTGATAACCATTAATCCTCTTAAATTTTTGTCAGCTTGCAGCTGCCTCACTTCAATATTCTCCTGTTCCCAAAGGTCCCTCCCTTTCCATTATCTTATATACAAATCTTTCAAACATATTGGTTAATGGGCAACATTAATTCCCTCATGTTTACTGCGAGTGATAAAAACATAATGGATTTTACCATCTTAGCCATTTTTTATAGACTGGCAGAGTAATTTTATTCAAATTATAATTTAAAATAAACAACTTACAAGAGTGACAGGCTTATTGCGTATTTTTATTTTACAGTCCCAAACTCTATTAAGTATCCCATTTTGTAATGTCATTTGAACATTCTTAAGTTAGATATGTAAATAGTTGTTTGGTATTAAAATATGCTGGCTTTTTAAATCTATAATTTTCAGTTAGGAATAAATTTTCTTCTTAGCCATTTTAAGTGTGTAATAGAGTAATATTAACAATTCACATTGTTGGAACAACCTAGGTACCCTTCAACAGATGAATCAATGAAGAAAGTATTATAAATATATATATATATATATATATATATATATATATATATATATATATATATATATATATATATACACACACACACACACACACACACAATGATATATTTTTTTTAATTAATTTTTATTGTAGGTTGTTCAAAACATTACATAGTTCTTGATATATCATATTTCACACTTTGATTCAAGTGGGATATGCACTCCCATTTTTACCCCATATACAGATTGCAGAATCACTTCAGTTGCACAACCATTGATTTACATATTGCCATTTTGGTGTCTGTTGTATTCTGCTGCCTTTCCTATCCTCTACTATCCCCCCTCCCCCCTCCCCTCCCCTCTTCTCTCTCTACCCCCTCTACTGTAATTCATTTCTCCCCCTTATATTTTTCCTCCTTTTCCCTCACTTCCTCTTGTATGTAATTTTGTATACCCCTGAGGGTCTCCTTCCATTTACATGCAATTTCCCTTCTCTCTCCCTTTCCCTCCCACCTCTCATCCCTGTTTAATGTTAATCTTCTTCTCATGCTCTTTGTCCCTACTCTGTTCTTAGCTATTCTCCTTATATCAAAGAAGACATTTGGCAATTGTTTTTAAGGGATTGGCTGGCTTCACTTAGCATAATCTGCTCTAATGCCATCCATTTCTCTCCAAATTCTATGATTTTGTCATTTCTTAATGCAGAGTAATACTCCATTGTGTATAAATGCCACATTTTTTTATCCATTCGTCTATTGAAGGGCATCTAGGTTGGTTCCACAGTCTTGCTATTGTGAATTGTGCTGCTATGAACATGGATGTAGCAGTGTCCCTATAGTGTGCTCTTTTTAGGTCTTTAGGGAATAGACCGAGTAGGGGAATAGCTGGATCAAATGGTGGTTCCATTCCGAGCTTTCCAAGAAATCTCCATACTGCTTTCCAAATTGGCCGCACCAATTTGCAGTCCCACCAGCAATGTACAAGAGTACCCTTTTCCCCACATCCTCGCCAGCACTTGTTGCTGTTTGACTTCCTAATGGCTGCCAATCTTACTGGAGTGAGATGGTATCTTAGGGTGGTTTTGATTTGCATTTCTCTGACTGCTAGAGATGGTGAGCATTTTTTCATATACTTGTTGATTGATTGTATGTCCTCCTCTGAGAAATTTCTGTTCAGGTCCTTGGCCCATTTGTTGATTGGGTTATTCGTTATCTCATTGTCTAATTTTTTTAGTTCTTTGTATATTCTGGATATTAGGGCTCTGTCTGAAGTGTGAGGAGTAAAGATTTGTTCCCAGGACATAGGCTCCATATTTACCTCTCTTATTGTTTCTTTTGCTGAGAAAAAACTTTTTAGTTTGAGTAAGTCCCATTTGTTGATTCTAGTTATTAACTGTTGTGCTATGGGTGTCCTATTGAGGAATTTGGAGTCCGACCCCACAGTATGTAGATCATAGCCAACTTTTTCTTCTATCAGACGCCATGTCTCTGATTTGATATCAAGTTCCTTGATCCACTTTGAGTTAACTTTTGTGCATGGCGAGAGAAAGGGATTCAGTTTCATTTTGTTGCAAATGGATTTCCAGTTTTCCCAGCACCATTTGTTGAAGATGCTATCCTTCTTCCATTGCATGCTTTTAGCCCCTTTATCGAATATAAGATAGTTGTAGTTTTGTGGATTGGTTTCTGTGTCCTCTATTCTGTACCATTGGTCCACCCGCCTGTTTTGGTACCAGTACCATGCTGTTTTTGTTACTATTGCTCTGTAGTATAGTTTGAAGTCTGGTATAGCTATACCGCCTGATTCACACTTCCTGCTTAGCATTGTTTTTGCTATTCTGGGTCTTTTATTTTTCCATATGAATTTCATGATTGCTTTCTCTATTTCTACAAGAAATGCCGTTGGGATTTTGATTGGCATTGCATTAAACCTATAGAGAACTTTTGGTAATATCGCCATTTTGATGATGTTACTTCTACCTATCCATGAACAGGGTATATTTTTCCATCTTCTAAGATCTTCTTCTATTTCTCTCTTTAGGGTTCTGTAGTTTTCATTGTATAAGTCTTTCACCTCTTTTGTTAGGTTGATTCCCAAGTATTTTATTTTTTTTGAGGATATTGTGAATGGGGTGGTTGTCCTCATTTGCATTTCAGAGGATTTGTCGCTGATATACAGGAATGCCTTTGATTTATGCGTGTTGATTTTATAGCCTGCCACTTTGCTGAATTCATTTATTAGCTCTAATAGTTTCTTTGTAGACCCTTTTGGGTCTGCTAGGTATAGAATCATGTCATCTGCAAATAGTGATAATTTGAGTTCTTCTTTTCCTATTTTTATGCCTTTAATTTCTTTCGTCTGTCTAATTGCTCTGGCCAGTGATTCGAGAACTATGTTGAACAGAAGTGGTGAGAGAGGGCATCCCTGTCTTGTTCCAGATTTTAGAGGGAATGCCTTCAGTTTTTCTCCATTCAGAATGATGCTAGCCTGAGGCTTAGCATAGATTGCTTTTACAATATTGAGGTATGTTCCTGTTATCCCTATTTTTTCTAGAGTTTTGAACATAAAGGGATGCTGTACTTTGTCGAATGCTTTTTCCGCATCTATCGAGATGATCATATGGTTCTTATTTTTAAGCCTATTGATGTGGTGAATAACATTTATTGATTTCCGTATATTGAACCAGCCTTGCATCCCAGGGATAAATCCTACCTGATCATGGTGCACAATTTTTTTGATATGTTTTTGTATCCCGTTCGCCAGAAGTTTATTGAGGATTTTTGCATCTAGGTTCATTAGAGATATTGGTCTGTAGTTTTCTTTCTTTGAAGTGTCTTTGTCTGGTTTAGGAATCAGGGTGATGTTGGCCTCAGAGAATGAATTTGGAAGTTCTCCCTCTTTTTCTATTTCCTGAAATAGCTTGAAAAGTATTGGTATTAGTTCCTCTTTAAAGGTTTTGTAAAACTCTGCTGTATACCCATCCGGTCCTGGGCTTTTCTTAGTTGGTAGTCTTTTGATGGTATCTTCTATTTCCTCAATTGATATTGGTCTGTTTAGGTTGTCAATATCCTCCTGACTCAATCTGGGCAAATCATATGACTTAAGAAATTTATCGATGCCTTCACTATCTTCTATTTTATTGGAGTATAAGGATTCAAAATAGTTTCTGATAATCTTCTGTATTTCTGAAGTGTCTGTTGTGATATTGCCTTTTTCATCCCGTATGCTGGTAATTTGAGTTCTCTCTCTTCTTCTCTTCGTTAGTGTGGCTAAGGGTCTGTCGATTTTATTTATTTTTTCAAGAACCAACTTTTAGTTTTGTCAATTTTTTCAATTGTTTCTTTCGTTTCGATTTCATTAATTTCAGCTCTGATTTTAATTATTTCTTGTCTTCTACTTCTTTTGCTGTTGTTTTGCTCTTCTTTTTCTAGGATTTTGAGTTGAAGTATTAGATCATTTATTTGTTGGTTTTTTCTTTTTATAAGGAATGAACTCCAAGCAATAAATTTTCCTCTTAGAACTGCTTTCAATGTGTCCCATAGATTCCGATATGTTGTGTCTGTGTTTTCATTTATCTCTAAGAATTTTTTAATTTCCTCCTTGATGTCTTCTATAACCCATTGATCATTCAGTAACCTATTGTTCATTCTCCAAGTGATGCATGATTTTTCCTTACTTCTTTTATCGTTAATTTTCAATTTCATTCCATTATGGTCAGATAAGATGCATGGTATTATCTCTACTCCTTTATATTGTCTAAGAGTTGCCCTGTTACATAATATATGATCTATTTTTGAGAAGAATCCATGTGCTGCTGAGAAAAAAGTGTAACTGCTTGATGTTGGGTGGTATATTCTATATATGTCAGTTAAGTCTAGGCTATTAATTGTGTTATTGAGCTCTATAGTTTCCTTATTCAACTTTTGTTTGGAAGATCTGTCCAGTGGTGAGAGAGGTGTGTTGAAGTCTCCCATGATTATTGTATGGTGGTCTATTAGACTCTTGAACTTGAGAAGAGTTTGTTTGATGAACATAGCTGCACCATTGTTTGGGGCATATATATTTATGATTGTTATGTCTTGTTGGCGTATGGTTCCCTTGAGAAGTATGTAGTGACCCTCTTCATCCCTTTTGATTAACTTTGGCTTGAAATCTATTTTATTTGATATGAGTATGGACACTTCTGCTTGTTTCCGAAGTCCATATGAGTGATATGATTTTTCCCAACCTTTCACCTTCAGTCTATGTATATCTTTTCCTATCAAATGCGTCTCCTGAAGGCAGCATATTTTTGGGTCTTGTTTTGTGATCCATTCTACTAGCCTGTGTCTCTTAATTAGTGAGTTTAAGCCATTAACATTTAGGGTTATTATTGAGATATGGGTTGTTCTTCCAGCCATATTTGTTTATTTATGTTACTAAACATGGTTTGTTTTCCTCTTTGATTATCCCCCCCCCTTTACTGTACTACCTCCCGCTGTTGGTTTTCATTGATATTTTCCATTTCCTCTTCCTGTAATATTTTGCCGAGGATGTTTTGAAGAGATGGTTTTCTAGCTGCAAATTCTTTTAACTTTTGTTTTTCATGGAAGGTTTTAATTTCATCTTCCATCCTGAAGCTTAATTTCACGGGATACACCATTCTTGGTTGGAACCCATTTTCTTTCAGTGTTTGAAATATGTTATTCCAGGATCTTCTAGCTTTCAGAGTCTGTGTTGAAAGATCAGATGTTATCCTGATTGGTTTACCCCTAAATGTAATCTGCTTCCTTTCTCTTGTAGCTTTTAAAATTCTCTCCTTATTCTGTATGCTGGGCATCTTCATTATAATGTGTCTAGGTGTGGATCTCTTATGATTTTGCACATTCGGCGTCCTGTAGGCTTCTAGGATTTGGGATTCTGTCTCATTGTTCAAGTCTGGGAAGTATTCTCGTATTATTTCGTTGAATAGATTGCTCATTCCTTTGGTTTGGACCTCAGTACCTTCCTGTATCCCAATGAGTCTTAAGTTTGGTCTCTTTATGTTATCCCATATTTCTTGAATGTTCTGCTCATGGTTTCTTAACAGCTTTGCTGAGCTGTCTATGTTCTTCTCCAGTTGAAATACTTTGTCTTCATTGTCTGATGTTCTATCTTCTAAGTGTTCTACTCTGCTGGTAGTATTCTCAATTGAGTTTTTAAGTTGGTTTATTGTTTCCTGCATTTCCAGGATTTCTGTTTGTTTGTTTTTTATAACCTCTATCTCCCTGTATAATTGATCTTTAGCTTCTTGGATTTGTTTATGTAATTGATTGTCAAAGTGGTCGAAGTGGTCTTTTATTGTCTGATTTTGCTGTCTAATGTCTTCCTTGAGACTCCAGATCATCTGAAGCATGTATATCCTGAATTCTTTATCTGACATTCCATCTGCTGCAGATATTACCTCTTCTAAAGTTGAGTTGACCTGCATTGCTTGTGGTCCTTTCTTTCCTTGTCTTTTCATATTGATCGCGTTTCTTTCTGCTTGGTGAAACTGTTGTGTTATTGATTTTTCCCCCAATATATTTATATTGCTCTTGTGTAGCTGCAAAGTCTCCCTCGCAGGCTTTGGCGGTGGTTCTGCCCCTCCTCCAATTGAGGCAATGTGCCTACCACGCCGGGAGGCCGCTGTGCCTGTACTTTCGATGGGCCTGTTCTTTCGGTGGTCACAGGTCCGCCTACCTTGCAGGCGTGAGCAGCGGCTTTGCCCCTCCGCTGGCCACTAGGCCTGTTCTGTCTGTCGGTTGCAGGTCTGTCTACCTAAAAGGCGCTGGTGGCGGCTCTGCCCCTCCCCCAACCGGGGCGATGTATCTGGCGGGCCACTGGGCCTGTTTTGTCAGTGGTCACGGTTCCGCCTACCTTGCACGTGTGTGGAGCAGCTGTGTCCCTCCGAGAGTTGCTGGGCCTGACCTGCCGGTGGGTGGCAAGTGCACCTACCTTGCAGGCGCGGGGGTGACTCTGCCGCTCCACGGGTCACTGGGCCTGATCTGCTGGTGAGTCGCAGGTCTGCCTAACTTGCAGGCGCCCGGCGGCTCTGCCCCTCCCCCAACCGGGGCGGGGCGATATGTCTGGCCGGCCGCTGGGCCTGTTCTGTTGGTGGTCACGGTTCAGCCTACCTAGCAGGCACGTGGGGCAGCTGTGCCCCTCCACAGGTTTTTGGGCCTGACCTGCCGGTGGATCGCAGGTCTGCCTACCTTGTAGGCTCGGGGGGTGGCTCTGCCGCTCTGTGGATTGCTGTGCCTGTTCTGCTGGTGGGTCGCGGGTCCTCCTATCTTGCAGGCGCCTGGCGGCTCTGCCCCTTCCCCAACCGGAGCAATGTGTCTGGCGGTCCACTGGGCCTGTTTTGTCTGTGGTCACGGTTCCACCTACCTTGCACGTGCGTGGAGCAGCTGTGTCCCTCCGAGAGTTGCTGGGCCTAACCTGCCGGTGGGTGGCAAGTGCGCCTACCTTGCAGGCCCGGGGGTGGCTCTGCCGCTCCGTGGGTTGCTGGTCCTGATATGCTGGTGAGACGCAGGTTTGCCTACCTTGCAGGCGCCTGGTGGCTCTGCCCCTCCCCCAACCGGGGTGGGGCGATGTGTCTGGCCGGCCTCTGGGCCTGTTCTGTCGGTGGTCAGGGTTCTGCCTACCTAGCAGGCTCGTGGGGCAGCTGTGCCCCTCCGCAGTTTGTTGGGCCTGACCTGCCGGTGGGTGGCAAGTGCGCCTATCTTGCAGGCCCAGGGGTGGCTCTGCCGCTCCGCGGTTGCTGGGCCTGATCTCCACAATGATATATTACTCAGCCTCAAGGAGAATGAACATATGGCATTTGCTTGTTAATTGATGGGACTGAAGCTGTCATGCTAAGTGATATTACTCAGTCTCAAAAAAATCAAAGGCCAAATGTTCCCTCTGAGACATGGATGCTAACCCATAACAAGGTAGGGGGAAGTATAGAAGTTCACTGAATTGGACAAAAGGGAATGAAGGGAGGGGTGGAAATAACAAAGCCAGTAAAATGAATTGCACATGATTTTTTAATGTGCATATGAACACATAACCAGTATACCTGCACAAGAATGGGATAGAAATTGGAATGGTTTGCACTCCATATATGCATAATACATTAAAATACATCCTAGGGTCATGTGTATTTAAAAAAACAAATTTAATAAAGGAGAAATAATTTTATATGGGTTTTAAATTCAAATTAACATATTTTATGCTGTCAGTGATGAGAAATATAATAATGTTTTCTGATAAATAAAAAGAATCACTATTTACATATTTTTTTCCCAAAATGTTTATATGGTCATTTGATTTTTTGTTATAGCATTCTTTTGTTTCCACTTAAAAGGCTTCCTGTAGCAATTCCCAAAAAGGATGTCTAGTGGTTATTTACTCACTCAGTTTTTTTTTTGTTTTTTTTTTTTTTTTTTGGCCAAGAAAGTTGTTATTTTTTCTTAATTTTCAAAGGAAATTATTGCTGGTGCTCTCTTCTCAGTTGTCAAATTGTTTTTAGTTTGTGTGTGTGCATCCTTTTTCTTTGAAAAATTAATACATCATACCTGACCTAACATTTTCTTCCAAAAAATCTGCTGATGTTTTTCTGAAAGCTCTCTCTTAGGAGATAAATCACTCTGCACTTCTTGTGTTCAAAACTCTTTATTTTTATTTTATTTATTTATTTATTTTCTAGTTGCTGATAGACTATTTATTTATTGATTTATGATGCTGAGAATTGAACAGACTTTTATTTATTTATTCATATGAGGTGCTGGGAATCAAACCCACTGCCTCACACTTGCCAGGCAAGTGTGTTAGAGCTGAGCCACAGCTCCAACCTATCAAAAATCTTTATTTTTAAATTTTGATAGTTACAATTTGTGTCACTTTGGGTTCTTTGTGGATTCATCTTAATTATTTTTCTTTGAGCTTTTTGTATTTGGGTATCATTTTTCTTTCTCACAATTGAAAAAAAAATGTTTTTTATTTTTTCAAATGAATTCTACTCCCCCCTCTCTTTCTCTTCTTTAGAGATACATGCAAAACACATACTTGTCCTAGTGATGCTGTCTCTTAAGTCCCTTAGAGTTTCTTCACATTTAAAATTTTATATTTTTAATTTTCTTTTTTATTTCAATCAATAATTTTAAAAGCCTGTATTTGAGTTCAATGAGTCACTCTTGTGCTTGATCAAGTCTGTTAACCAGCACTTCTAGTGAATATTTTATTTCAATTATTGTTTTATTTAGCTTTTTATACTGTCCTGTTGGCATTTTTACATTTTACATGAATTTTTTCTGATTTTGTGTCATTTTTAATATTTATTTTTTAGTTGTAATTGGACACAGTATCTTTATTTTATTTTATTTATTTATATGCAGTGTTGAGGATTGAATCCAGGGCTTCCTGTGTCCTAGGTGAGTGCTCTACCAATGAGCCACAATCCCAACCCTTTTGAGTAGTTTTCTGCTGTTCTCTCATAACACATGTAGGTACTTTTACAAGGCCTATTTTTCATTTCATGAAATTATTCATAGACCTTCAAAGTCTTAGGATTGGTCTTTGTAGAGTTATCTCATTTATTTGATTTATTTGTGTTTCTGTATTTCTTCATGTGTTTTGTTATTTCTGTTATAATTTTTGTTTTGTCTTTGAATTTGAAAAAAACAGCTACCTCTTCCAGACTTTGTGAATCAGTTTTGTATGGGGGACAAGTTTCACAAATTAGTCAGAAATTTTGGAAGCCCCTTGGATCTTTTATGGTAGTGGTTCTTTTCTGGACTTGAAAAATGATTTCTGAATTACACAGGTTTGCTTGTTTCTTTAGGAAAGTCTTGTACTCTCTTCCTCCCCTGGTGTCTCATTGCTGTACTGTAGAGTCTGATGCTTAGACAATCCTTTGAGCTATCTCTGTTTCTCCGCCCAACTCAGGTATTGAAAGTAAGAAATTTTCTCATATGAGCCTTGAGACAAGTGAGACGAATCATTTCCTCAGACACCTGTCTCTCCCTAAACAACACCTAGAATATTGGAAGCATATCCACACTTCCTCCTAAGAAAGTAGTCATGAATTATGTTTGTCTTGCTGGGTTGGGCATGGGATTGATAGCAGGTGAATGGGAATGTTTTTTTACCTCTTTAAATAAAACTGTGTATTCCTGGAATACCCCAGTTTTATAACTGGTTACTGCTATGTTCTTATGTGATCATTGGACCATAATCATTGTATGTCAATATTTGTGAGGAAGTGAGGTCTGGGGCTTTGTATTCTGAAAAATTTCAGATTCCACTCAAGGAAAACATTTTATTTTAATAAAAAGAGAATTTAGGCTATTCATATTATAATGTGACTTTCATTCAAGTATGATTTCTTAAATGTGAGCTACATTGTAGCATATTATTCATTTTACAGGAAAGCTTAAATACACTTCAGCCGATTTTATCTTATGACCCATTGAGTAACTATAAATAATATCATTTATGATATTTGTGGTATTGTTCAAATATCCTAAAACTTTTGGGTTTTTAAGTTGCAATATTTTTTAAAAATATGTATTATTTAAATTATTTTTCAATGGTGAATAGCTGAATGTATCTAATTAAAGTCATGCAATCTCCAAATTTATAATTCAATTTTCCAAAAAAGTTTGGTCAAATAGTATTATTTTTCTGAGCCCTGAAATAAGGGAATCTGATGAGCAGACTTAAGATTTTTATATTTTAAGGTGTTAGATTATAAACCAAATCTGAAATCAAAAGAATTTTCCATTTAATTTTTAATGTTTTGTAATTTTTCTCTTATTGTTTCATTGAAAATATTTTGCATTCCTTTGTTTCTCAGAGCCCCTATACATCTAGATTTTAATTTTTAATACTATCCCATATTTCATGAAATTCTGCTTCTATTCTCTTAACATCTTTTCTCCATGATCAAATTTCTATGCCAAGATTACGTATATTGCCTTTGTTATTTCAATATCTACTTTTCAAATGATCTAATCTGTTGGTAATGCTTTCCAATAAATTTTTAATTTGTTTTATTGACTATTCAATTTCAAGAGTTTCCAAATTATTCTTCTTAAAAATCTATATCTCTTTCTTGACATGAACTTTCACTTCTAATATTTTCTCTCTGATTCTAATCCTTACTTCATTTTCTACCTCTTATGTCTACTTATCTTTGAACTTATAAATTTATTCCTTGACATTTCCTGCACTGCATATCAGTAGAGTCTACTGTTGAATAATTATGTTTTGTTTTGGATGTTTTCTTCTCTTGTTTTTTTTTTATAATGTTAATGTATCAATCCATTTATTCAAAAGGATATGAAGCAGTGGGATTTCTACTCTACCAGCTTTTAGTGATCCTGTAGGTTTCTAGTGCCTCAGAGATTAAGGGAAGTCAAATAACTGCAAAAACCTATGCATAAACATATAGGATTAAATTAAGTACTTAGTTCCTATTATGACATCTACAATGTTGATTGACACAATTAACAGAAATGGTAGGGTCAGCAATCTCTATCAGTAAAGATAGTAGTTAATCATGAATTATGTCCATCATGAACTCAAACAATTGCTATTATCTATGACTTCCAGTGTTTTAACTGCTTCTATTGCATTAGTGGTGGGGTCTGACATTATACAAACTAACCAGTGGTAAAAGAAGTTAAAAATAGAGGTAGTTAAGAGTAAAGAAGAATATATCAGGGAGATAAATATTTGCAATTTCAAAATGGGGCTTATCCATAGACAACAGAGTGTGCATTATTTATGAGGGAGAAGAGAAGAAATAAAAGTAAAAGAAAAATTACAGGAAGAGTGAAAGAGAGAACAATGAGTCTGGCTTTTGTTGGTTTATCATCTATTTATTTATAGATTTTTAAATTACTGCAATATAGACATTCACAACATTGAAATTCACTATGCTTTATTCATTGATGTACAGAGAGAGTTTAGTTTGTTTCATTCTACTGTTCATCCCTCTGTTCGTCCTCCATGCCTTCCCTGTAACCCCTTCCACAGATATCTCTGCTATTTTTGTTCGATGCCCTCTTTTTTATTATGTGTTCAAGTATTCACATATTAGGGGAAATATTTGACCCTTGGCTTTCTGAGTATGGCTTATTTCACTTTGAATTGAGTTCTCATTTTATCAATTTTCCACCTAGTACCATCATTTAATTTTTCTTAATGACTAAGTAAAACTTCATTGTGTACATACACCATGTATTCTTTATCCATTAGTCTGTTGATGGGTTTGATGGCTGGTTCTGTAATTAGGTTATTATGAATTGTGTTGCTATAAGCACTGACGTTCCTGTGTTTCTATATGTTGATTTCAGATACTTGGATTTAAACCAAGAAATGAGAGAACTGAGTCAGATGGTAGTTCTATTCCAAGATTTGAAAGGGCTATTTATACTGTTTTCAAGAATGGCTATACTAATTTGCAGTCCTACCAACACTGCATTACTGTACATTTCCCCATGAATTATTATTATTTTTATTTTTTTTAAAGTATTTTCAGGTGTATGTTCAGTAATGTGTATTTTGGCATCTTATACATAAATCGAGTATAACTTTCCATTTTTGTGCTATATATACTGTGGAGTTTCACAGGATATGTAATTCATATAAGTATATAGGAAAGTTATGTCTCTTTCGTTCTATTATTTTTTCTATTCCCATCCCCTCCTTTTCCTTCATTCTTCTTTGTCTAATCCAATAAACTTTATTCTTCCTTTCTCTCCAAATGTTCTGTCTGATATGTGGATCCCTGCATAATATTCTTGATAATTGATATTTTGAGTGGAGTGAGATAAAATCTCCATGTAGTTCTTTTTGAATGTAATAGTTTTATTGAAGTATAAGGAAAAAGCAAGGACATTATAACAGACTTTCTCTTCCTTGTAGTTTTGATTGTCATTTCCCTGATTCCTAAAGTGTTGTGTGTATATATATTTATATACACACACAAACACACACACACACACACACACACATGCCACTTATATTTTTTTAAGCAATGTCTTTTTTAGATTTTGTGCCCTTTTCATTTAGTAATTGTGGGTTTTTTTTAGTATTCTGTATATTAATTTCCTGAGGATCAGGTGAAAAATATTTTCTCCCATTGGTAAGCTCTTTAGTCACATTCTTGTTTCCTTTGTTGTGCAGAAGTTTTGAAATTTTATTTCATCTCATTTATTGACTGTTAGTTTTATTTCTTGTGCTTTAGAAGTCTTGTTAAGTTGATGATTTTGTCAATATGTTGGAGTGTTGGGCCACATTTTCTTTAAGCCACTGTAGAGTTTCTGGTTTAATTCCTAGGTCTTTGATCCACTTGGAGCTGGCTTTTATGCAGGGTGATAGGGATCAAGTTTTATGTTTTTCACATATGAATATCCAGTATTCATAGCACCACTTGTTAAAGTGTCTCTTTTTCTTCAACATATATTTTTGGCCCCTTTGTCGCATATTAGGTCACTTTATCTATGTGGGTTTTTCTGTGTTTTCTATTCCATTCATCTTCAGGTCTGTTTTGGTGCCAATATAATGCTTTTTTTTTTTTTTTTGTAAAGCTCTGTGGTATAATTGGATATCTGGTACTGTGAAGCTCTCAGCATCACTCTTCTGCTTCAGGATATATTTGGATGTTCTACGTCACTTCTGTTTTAAAGTGAATTTTAGAAATGTGTTTTGTCTGTGTGTTATGAAGAATGTCTATGTTGTGAAGGATGTCATTGATATTTTGACTTGGATTGTACTGAGTCTGTTCACTGGTTAAGGTAGTATGATCATCTAGATAATATTAATTTTGCTTTTTCAAGAATATTTGAAATATGTCCACTACTTAAGGTTGTCTTTCATTTGTTTTTTATCACCATTTTATAATTTTTATTGTTCAGGTTTTTCACCTCCTAGGTTAGCTATTTTCCCAAGTATTTTCTTTAGGGTTTTTTGAATGAGACATTTTTCTCAATTGTTTTTGAAGAGGGTTTGCTATTGCATTATAGGAATGGAATTTATTTATGTATTATTTTCTTGTATCATCTCTTTTAGTAGATTTTTTATCATCATTATAAATTTTCTGATGAAGCATTTTAAATCATCTAAGTAAAATGTTCATGTCATCAGTAAACAGAGGCAAAAGGACTATTTGTTTCCTATGTGTAGGAAATTAGTTTTTTCTCTTGCCCGTTTGCTCTGGCTGGGGATTCAAGGAGTGGTGAAAGTTTACTTCCTTGTTTTGTTTTTGTTTTTAGAAAAAGTGTTTCAATTTTTCTTTAAATATAGTTTGATGTTGGTATTTGGTTTCTCCTTCTATCACTAGTCCCTCTGGTATTTTAAACCTAAATAGGTGCTGAGTGTTGTGAATAAACTTTTAGGAATAAGCATTATATCATGGTATGTTTGTACTTAAATTTGCTAATACAGTAAATGTTGTATATGTGTGCGTGTGTGTGTGCATGTGCGTGCGTGTGCGCATATGTATATATGTACATATATATGTACTTAATTTTTTTTTTGGTATTGGAAATTGAACCAAGGCATGATTTTCCATTTAGGTTCATATGCCACTATCCACTTTTTAATTTTTTCATATTTTTATTAATGCATTATAGTTTTACAGAACGATGGATTTATTGTTATATATTCACATATGAATCTAATATAAGAATAAGCAAATTATACCCCAGTGTTTCCTTTTCCTTTTCCTTCCCTCCCCCAGGTCCTTTTACTCCTTTTTTATTTTTTCTTTTTAGATATATGAGACAGTAGAGTACATTTGGAGATATTATACATGAATGGAATATACCTTATTCTAATTAGGGTACCATTCATGTAGTTGTACATAGTGTGGAATTTCACTGGTCGTGTATTGATATATAAATATAGGAAAGTTATGTCCAGTTCATTCTCATGTCTTTCCTATTCTCATGCTGCTCCATTACCTTCATTCCTCTTTGTCTACTCCAATGAACTTCTGTTATTTCCTCCCTGTCCCTTATTGTGTATTAGCCTCCACATATAAAGAAAATATTTGGCCTCTGGTTTTTGGGACTGAATCATGTCACTTAGCTTGATAGTCCCTAGTTCCATCAATGTACTTCCAAATGCCTTAATTTTATTTTTTAAGGCTGAGTAATGTTTTATTGTGAAAATATAACCATATATTCTTTTGGATATTTGATTTTAAGACAGACTAGGATGAAGGGTCAGAAACTTGGAAGAGAAAAGCTATTGGTATGATTCTGCAATTCCCAGGTGTCTTTATGGACAATAAAATTGGCATTTTCATCCCAGGCCATCTGTGCAAGACTACAACAGTACATCTCAAGTAGGGTACATGATAGTCACTTGGAGAGCTCACTCAGACTTTTGGGCCTCCACTCAGAGTGTCTGACTCAGGAGCCAGGAGTGGCCCTTCTGTATTTCTTACAAGCCCTCAGGGTTTGCTAAAGTTTCTGGTCTAAACACTTCCAACTGAAGGCCCTGGTCTATAAATTTTAGGGACAATGAATGTGACATAAGGTGCTTCTTGGGTCCAGTCTTCATCTTCTTTCCCTACCTCTTTTCCCAGTGCCCTACAGAAAAACCTATTGTAGCTCCTACTTAGATCACACCTGCATATATCCATGATAAAATGGGGCACTTGGGATCTTTCAGTAATATATTATACTATATAATATATTAATTGCAAATAATTCAGAGGTAAGTATGGCCAAAAATGCTGAAGAAACTATAAAAATGGGTACATTATAATTAATGGATACTAAAATTATGTATATTTTATGAGATAGTTAAAATAGGTGTGTGCTTAATCAAGCAGAAAATCACTCAATAAAAGAGAGAAAAATACCAAAAAGGAATATTTCTGAGTATTCCCTGAGTATTAAAACATAAGAAAGTGACATGATATTATTCTCTTTCTTTCTTTCTTTCTTTCTTTCTTTCTTTCTTTCTTTCTCTACTTATTTATTTCTTACTTACATGTAAATAGCGGAATGCATTATATTTATAATTATCTATTCACAGAACAATTTTTTATAACTCTGTATATAAAGTATGTTCATGCCAAATTATGCCATTATACATGAGCTCTCTTTTTTTTGCATTACAATTTTTAATACAATTTTTAATATACACATCTCTTTATATAAGATATGTTGACACCAAATTCACATCTTCATACATGTATTTTGTATAATGATGTCTGTCTCCTTCCACCATCCATGTTATTCCCTTTCTTGGCAGCTGGAATAATAACTTTAATAATAATATTTGAGAATACAGAGGTTTCTTAGACTGGAAAGGAAAAGAAGGCAAGGTGAGGCTTCCTTCTGACAGCCCAGGGAAGTGAAAGCAAAGCAGCATGGGGCAAGGGGAGCTTAGCTTCCCCTCTACAGTCAAGTTTTTAAAAGGCAAAACAGCATGGAAGGCAAAGACTTGGCTTCCTCTTTGTAGCAAAGCTAAGGGCAAGGACAGGAACAGTGAGACAAATTTAGCTTCCCAATGACAGCCATCTTTATATATATATATATATATATATATATATATATATATATATATATATATTGAGGACAGTTGTGCTACCTGACCTCAAGCTTGGCTCACTCTTGCACTCATGGTTAGCTGCTTCTTGACTAGGTACCTAATTGAACCTTGGGTGAGCTCTACTAAACATCTGCCTCCACAGCTGAGAATATATGGTCAATTCTTCTTCAAAAATTTTATCACCCTCTATCTGGCCCACTGTTGTTTGGGAGAGAGAGCTACCACAAGAGAAGATCAGAAGGAAAATGGAGAAAACTAACAAGAACAAAAGATAGTGAGCAAAAGGAGGGTAACAGAAATATAGAATAAAAGGGGTATTTGATGTGAGATGTTGAGATTTAAGCAGAAATGTAGAAAGAACAGGAGAAAGAATGTAGAAAGAGCAAGGAGTCTCCTCTTTGGCTATAAGCTCTTATATCCATATTTTTCACAGATGTTGCAACATTGCCATCTAGAGGAGTTGATTCTTTATGCATATATTAAATCCAGCTGTACCATGTCAGAGATGCCAATGTTTGGCTTAACTTAAGGCATGAAAACCAGTTCTATTGTTTATCAATATTATATATTCCAGGCCTTGAAGCCTTTCTTGAAAGTACCAGACCTCATGATTATACATTATGTGGATGACATTATTTTAGCCCACCCCTCTGCACAAGACCTAGACTCCATCTTCCAACAAGTCCAATTAACATTTTTAAAAAATTGATTTAAATAGGGCTACAGGAAATGTTCAAAAATTAGCCCATTTTCACTTTTTGTGAATCATTTATTAACTCTTGCAAAGATCTTAGTACATGCTCCTAATATTTAAATAAAATCTCCCATTACTTTTAATGAGTTACAAAGATTTTAGGAAACAGAAAATGGCTTACATCATTTCAACAGGTTGTTTGAAGGGCTCTACCTCCCCTTTTCTAATTTTTGGAGAATGATCCATACTCCTTGTCTTTAAGAAGATTAATTCCTGAAGCTTACAGAGCCTTATAAGAGATTAATAATCAGCTTGCTGATTTGCATCTTAGCCAATGGAATTCTAACAAAGACATTATTACTATAGTTTAGACCCCTCACCTATTCCCACTGGTCTTTTTTTCCAGGAATAAAGTAGCCATTAAGAATCAGTGCATCTTTCTGCTGCTTTTTCTTCCAAAATTACCCCCAAATTAGTATGTTTGGTCTAATGGTATTACAACTACACACTCAGACTCTTTAATTATTTGGGTAAAACCTGATAAATTTGTCTTGACATTAATTAAACAGGAAGTAAACCTCCATTTTAAAAATAATATCCTGTTTCAGGATTCAATTATGACTTATCTATTGGTTAATCATTTACCTCATTGCAAATCTATCCAAGATTTAATTGATAAAACAGTTTACTTTTTAAAGATAATTTGTGATGAACAAATTCCTGGACCTGAACTTATCTTTACTGATGCCAGTTATTCTGATGGCCTATTAATTCTTATTTATAATATTACCAGGGATGAATACAAAACTTGAACTTACAAGGAGCTACCTGCCTCACGCCAATTATTAGAGTTACAGGCAACTACTTGGGCCACTGAAGCTAAGTCACAAGCTATACGTATCTTTACTGATAGTGTTTATTGTGCCCAACTTATAGCCAGGTTTCCCTGTTCCTTTATTAAAGGAAAAGCAAAATCAGCTTTGGATATACACTTTTATTCTTCTCAAAGAGTGCTCCAAAAATTTACTAACTCACTGTTCATCACTCATATCACAGCTCATATGTTGAACCCAGAATACAATGCAAAGACCACTGACTCTAATTTTAAACCAAATTAAAGCAAATTTATATTGTGTTCACAAGAGCGCTGATCAGTGACTGCCTTACCCAAGAGTAGGGCCACAGTACAGTGCCTGGTCTAAGAGCAGGGAAGTTTTTATATCATAAAAAGTTACAATGGAAAATGTCTTGGCAGCTTACAGATGACAGTGTCATGGGAAGCATAATACAAAAGAAGACAGTAAGTTAATGATCTACATGTGTTAACTTCTAAGGTAGGGAGTAAACTCAGATTCCACCATCAGAATTAATGAGGAGCAGCTGAGATTTTCAGGATGGGTTGTTTTCTGGTCAGGGAGAGCCAGGCATAAGTAACTTCAAAGCTTGGGCAGGAGTTCTAAGCAAGTTTAAAACACCAAAGTGTAATCAGGCCAAATAGAAATATTAGTATTTTACATTAAAACAGAAATGAACCTATCATGACCTTGTGACAGATGGCTCCCAATCTTAAGATGGAATTAGGCTGGATTCATCACATACTCTTTTACCTGGATTTCTCTCAAAGGTTAATATTTTAACAGATCAAGCCATGTGAAATGCATATGGCACTGATTTGGAATCTGGAAGAGTTACATGATCAATTCCATCATTTAGTCCACTCCCTCAAACAGTTGTTTTCTACACTCAGTATCCTACAAACTGAACAGATAGTGAAAACTTGAAAAGTTATGCTTCTTTTTTTGTGTGTGTGGGGGGCTTACAACCTCAAGGAGTCATTTCATAGGGTTTAAAGGCATTGTCTTCATGGCAGATTGTTGTCACACGCATACCTTGTTTGGTATATTAAACTATTTATATGTCACTATTGACACATTTTCTGGACTACTTACAGCTACTCCTATGGCTGGGGAAAAAACTAACCATGCCATTCAACATATGCTCAAATGCATTGTAAAAAAATGTTTTCCACATAATGTCATAACACACAATGGTTTAGCTTATACTTTCAAAATGTTTGCTGTATTCTGTGCACAATGGAACATTAAATATTTTCCTGGAATTCCTTATAACCCCCAAGGTCAAGCCATTGTTGAGACAGCCCATCAAAATTTATGGCTCAAATCACAAAAATTAGAGATGGAATCCCTTTGCTAACTGGTGCAATTTCTCATATGTTAACCAATATGGCTTTATTTACCTTATATTCTTTGAAATTTAATGATGTTAACCATAACCCAATGCAGAAATAATAGCCATTAACAAGCCCCTCAAGTTCGCATAAGTGGTCTGAAAATATCCTCAAAAACTACAATGGTAACCATCAGCCCCTTTATTAGCCTTAGTGAAAGCTTTTTTGTGTGTTTTTCCAGAATATGTAGACCAATCTGGATCCCAGCAAGACTTGGGCAACACTTGATGGCTGATTCCCTGGATGCAGCAACTGACTCTCAAGATGATAAAGCATCATCAATGACAATGAACCACAACATCCAAAAACCTGTGGTGATGTCAAAGGGTTAGTCAAACAATCTGAACAGATGGGAGAAACTCACATCAAAATGTCTCCCAACCTTCTATATTCTTAATTTGTTCTTTAACTACTTTAATTATTAATAGTACACAGACTATTTCTTTGTGGACCTTCATGGCTCATGCTCCTTTCCTTATAGGTATAGAAAGGGATGCACTACTTCCTCAAATGTTTAATAATAATTCTCAACTGTTTGAAGATATTGCTCATCCAATAGGTTTCTCCAAAGTATTCTGGAACTTCTCCATTCTCTTGCCAGTCAGAGCTCTTTTTGTTGTTGTTGTTGTTTGTTTGTTTAAATTGATTTAAAATAAAAGATGCCATCAGAATGCATTTCAATTATTATAAAACATATATACCACAATTTTTTATATCTCTGTTCTTACATATAGTATGGTGAAAACCAATTTGTGTCTTCTTACATGTATTTTGGACAATGATGTCTATCATATTCCACTATCCTTGATTATTCCCTGTCCCCTCCCCTTCCTTCTCACTTATCTGCCCTATTTAGAATTAATCTTTTTCTCCCATGCTCCCCCTCCCTACCCCACTATGAGTCAGCCTCTTTATATCAGAGAAGACATTCACCATTTGTTTTTTGGGGATTGGCTAACTTCACTTAGCATGATCTTCTCCAAGGCCATCCATTTACCTGCCAATGCCATGATTTTATTGATTTTTATTGCTGAGTAAAATTTCATTGTGTATATATGCCACGTATTTTTATCCATTCATCCACTGATGGGCATATTGCTTGGCTCCACAGTTTAGCTATTTTGAATTGTGCTGCTATAAACATCGATGTGGCTTTGTCCCTGTAGTATGCTGTTTTTAAGTCCTTTGGGTGTAGACAGAGGAGAGGGAGAGGTGAATCAAATGGTGGTTTCATTCCCAACTTCCCAAGGAATCTCCATACTATTTGCCATATTGGCTACACCAATTTGCAGTCCTATCAGAAATGGATGAGTGTACCTTTCCCCCCAACATCCTCATCAACACTTATTGTTGTTTGTCTTCATAATAGTTGCAATCTGACTAAAGTGAAATGATATCTTACAGTAGCTTTGACTTGAATTTCTTGACTTGCTAGAGATGATGAGCATTTTTTTATATATTTGTTGATTGATTGTATATCCTTTTCTTATGTGTACCTGTTCCAGTCCTTAGCCCATGTGTTGATTGGGTTATTTGATTTTTGGTGCTCAGCATTTTGATTTCTTTATATACCCTAGAGATTAATGCTCTATCTGATGTGTGAGGGGTAAAAAGGTGCAGGCTTTCTGTTCACTTTACAGATTGTTTCTTTTGATGAGAATAAACTTTTTAGTTTGATTCCATCCCAGTTATTGATTCTTGGTTTAAATTCTTGGGCTATAAGAAATTTGTGGCCTAATCCCACATTAAGAAGATCAGAACCTAATTTTTTTTTTAGACACAGAGTTACTGGTTTAATTCCTAGGTCCTTCTTCCATTTTGAGTTAAGTTTGGTGCATGGTGAGAGATAGCTCTTTATTTTTATTTACTTTTTGCTAATAGCAACATAACACAACAAATAAGCACTGCATTTGAGATTAAAAATAATCAATAAAAAATTACATGCTGCCATCTTGGTTCTCCTGCAACAAAATAACCTTCAAGAAGAACAAATCAACACTGGCCTGGTGGTCCCAGGCTCACAGCAGTCCAATTCCACCCTACCCTAGTGGGGCATACACCCACCAGAGCCTAGCCTCTGGTGCAGGACAACCCCTTCTGACCAGCAGAGTACTGTGGGAGCCAAATTTCAGCCCAGACCACACACAGCCACCTGATTGCCAAGAGACGTCAAGCCCAGTGGCTCAGATTCACCTGTCATGTTTCTCATGATAAAAACACCAAGGGTAATTTCAGGGCAACTGGGCTATATGAAATAACTACACAAGGAACAGAGATACCTTTTTGGGGGGTCCTGTGATGCCTCCTCTGACCTTAAGTGTCCACAGAGAGAGACTGAGTGTATACTGAACCTTTTTGTTGAGGAGAAGGCATTCAAATGAGGCAAGGGATATGGTTTTAGGGATTGAGCATATCTTTCTGAAGTCTGCTGTCAGCAGGTTGGCTGATTTCTAAGAAGGACATACCCAAAGCCAGAGCAAGAAAAATGGACACACAAAGGGCATTTCCATGGAACATTCTATCCCAAAAAGAGCAAAGGGGTAATATCACAAAAGAACAGGTGAGCATAGCTCAATCCATGGGGTGACATGCCTATATTTGAAGATGCATCCTCAACCTCCAGGACTGGGGAAATGTCCAGGTCACTTCATAATGTAGTGATGGTGAGAGCCTCTGTGCTTAAGGGAGGAGAATGTGAAACATTCAGACTGGCTTCCCACATTTTCCCACACCACCTTATGCAGGACCCAGATTCAGTATGCAGAAGCATTCATTGAGGGACACCAGTAGAGTCTGGAAGCCCAACATTGAGTCAAGGTACAGACAATCTTCACAGGTACTACAAGAATATAGGGAAAAAATGTAAAATCTCAGATCCTCGCTGCAATAAAGAAAGACACAAATACAAATTGAAAAAATAATGGAGGAAAGTGCCCCAAGCAAACAAGGACACTATAATAACAGAACCCTTGGACAGTGAAGTTGATGAAATGTCAGAGAAGGAGTTCAAAATGTTATAATTAAAATGATCTGTGAATTTATAAATAACCTAAAGGAGCAAACACAAGCAGAAACTGATCACTTCAACAATAAGATAAGAGAGAAAATACAGGTAGCACAAGATTACTTTAAAAGAGAGATAGAGACTCTGAAAAAAACAGTCAGAAATCCTTGAAATGAAGGATACAATAAATCAAATAAAAGTTTCAACAGAGAGAATAACCAATAGACTTTATCATTTGGAAGAAAGAATGTCAGATAATGAAGACAAAGTATACAATCTAGAGAATAAATTTGATCACACAGTGAAGATAGTTAGACATCATGAATAGAACATCCAAGAATAATGGGCCGGCATCAAAAGACCAAAGTTAAGAGTTATTGGGATAGAGGAAGGCACAGAGTTTTAAACCAAAGGAATGCACAATCTCTTCAATGAGATAATATCAGATAATTTTTCAAGCATGAAGAATGAATTGGAAAACCAAATACGAGAGGCTACCAGGACACCAAATGTACAAAATTACCACAGATCTACACCAAGGAACATTATAATGAAAATTCCCAGCATACCGAATAAAAATATAATTTTTAAAGTCACAAAAGAGAGAAATCAGATCACATATATGGGGAGATCTATTCATATCTCAGCAGATTTTTCAACCCAAGCCCTCAAAACCAGGATACTGTGGATCAACATATACCAACATCTGAAAGAAAATGAATGCCAATGAAGAATCTTATATCCAGCAAACTGAGCTTTAGATTTGATGATGAAATAAAAACCTTCCATGATAAACAAAAGTTAAAAAGGATTTACAGTTAGAAAGTCTGAACTATGGAACACCCTCACCAAAATATTTCAAGAAAAGGAAATGAAAAACAATCATGAAAATCAGCAGAGGGAGGTATTACACCAAAGGAAAATCTAATCAGAGGAGAAACCAAGTCAAATTAAATTTCAAAAATAAACAAAAATGGCTGGGAGCATAAATCATGTCTCAATAGTAATCCTGAATGTTAATGACTTAAACTCACCAATCAAAAGACATAGACTAGCAGATTGGATAAAGAAAAAGAAAAAAGACCAACAATCTGCTGCCTCCAAGAGACTCATCTCATAGAAAAAGATATCCACAGATTGAAGGTGAAGAGTGGGGGGAAATCATACCGCTCACATGGACTGTGGAAGCAAGCATAATTTTCCATCTTCATATCAAATAAACTAGACTTTAAACTAAAGTCAATCAAAAAAATAAAGAAAGACACTACCTTCTACTCAAGGAAACCATACACCACCAAGACTTAACAATTATAAATATATATACCCAATACTATGAAGCATCTACATTCATCCAACAAACTCTTCTCAAGTTCAATACTCAAATAGACCACAACACAATAATTTTGGGTGACTTTGACACACCTCTTTCTTTACTAGACAGACATTCCAAACAGAAGCTGAGCAAAGAAACTATATAACTCAATAATATAATAAATAACTTAGACTTAAATGACACATATAGAATAATTTATTCTTCAATGAGAGAATATACTTTCTTCTCAGCAGCACATGGATCCTTCTCTAAAATAGACCATATACTTTGCCACAAAGCAACACTTAGCAAATATAAAAAAGTACAGATACTACCCTGCATTATATCAAATCATAATGGAATGAAATTAGAAATCAATGATAAAATTTAAAAATCCATTCCAACACCTGGAGACTAAATAATATTTTAAAGAATGGACAATGGGTTGCCAAAGTCATCAAGGAGAAAATTTTTTTAAAAATTAGAGGTATATAAATTTCTGAAGTACTATGAAAGCAATTCTAAGAGGGAAGTTCATTGCATGGAGTTTATTCCTTAAAAAATGTCAACAATTAAATGACTTAACGTTATATCTCAAAGCCCTAGAAAAACAAGAGCAAATCAAGACCAAAAGCAGCAGAAGTCAGAAAATAATTAAAATCAAAGCTGATATAAATGAAATTGAAACAAAAGAAATAATTGAAAAAATTGACAAAACAAAAAGTTGGTTCTTTGAAAAAATAAATAAAATTGCAGACCCCTAGTCATGCTAACATGCTAATGAAGAGAAGAAGAGAGAACACCCAAATCAGTAACATATGTGATGAAAATAGAAATATCATAACAGACACTACAGAAATACAGAAGATAATTAAAAACTATTTTGAAAACTTGTACTCCAACAAAATAGAAAATATTGAAGGCATCAAAAAATTTCTAGAGTCATATAATTTGTCCATACTTAATCAGAATGATATAAGCAATTTAAAAAGATCAGGTTTGAGTGAAAAAATAGCAGATGCCATCAAAAGTCTACCAACAAATTAAAGCCCAGGACTGAATGGATACACAGTCTTCTTTAAAAGACCTTTAAAGAAGAACTAGTACCAATACTCTTCAATTTATTTCAGGAAATAGAAAAAAGGCAGAACTTTCAAACTCATTAGATGAGGCCAATATCATCCTTATTTCAAAACTAGGCCAAGACACATTAAAAAAAGAAAAAAAAAACCTTCTGACCAATATCTCTAATGAACATAGATTCAAAAATTCTCAGTAAAATTCTGGCAAATCAAATAAAAAACATATCAGAAGATTGTGCACCATGATCAAGTGGGATTTATCCCAGATATGCAGAGTTGGTTCAACATATACAAATCAATAAATGTAATTCATTACATCAATAGGCTTAAAGATAAAAATCATATAAACATCTCAATAGATGCAGAAAGGGCATTTGACAAAATACAATACCCCTTTACATTCAAAACACTAGAACAACTAGGGATAACAGAAATATATCTCAAAATCATAAAGACTATCTATGCTAAGCCCCAGGCCAATATCATTCTAAATGGAAAAAAAAAACATTGAAGGCAATACCTCTAAAACCTGGAACAAGACAGGGGTACCCTTTTTCACCACTTCTATTTAACATAGTTCTTAAAACACTGGCCAGAGCAATCAGATATATGAAAGAAATTGAAGAAATACACAAAAGAAAAAAAGAAATCCAATTGGCACTATTTGCTGATGATATGATTGTATACTTAGAAGACACTTAAAGTTCCACCAAAAAATTTTTAGAACTAGCAAATAAATTCAGCAAAGTAGCATGACATAAAATCAATACCCATATATTAAATCCTCAGAAATCTGAAACAAGAAAAAACACCCTATTTACAATAGGCTCATAAAACATAAAATACTGGGGAATAAACTTAAAAGAAGGTGAGAGATCTATGTAATGAAAATTATAGAACTCTGATCTATGCAATGAAAATTACAGAAGAAAGTCAGAGAAGACCTTAGAAAATTGAAAGTTCTATCTTGCTGTTGGATGGACAGAATAAACATTATCAAAATGACCATACTTCCAAAAGCAATATACATATTTAATGCAATTACAGTCAAAATTCCAATGGTATTCCTCATAGAAATATTAAAAAGCAATCATTAAATTCATCTGGAAAAATAAGAGACTCAGGATAAATCAATCAATTCTTAGCAGAAAAATGAAGCAGGTGGCATCACTATACCAGACCTTCAACTATACTACAGAGCAATAGTAACAAAAGCACCATGGCACCAAAACAGACTGGTAGACCAATGGTACAGACAAGAGGACACAGATTCTAACCCACAAAATTACAATTATCTTATATTAGACAAAGGTGACAAAAACATTTATTGGAGAAAAGATAGCCTTTTTAACAAATGATGCCCGGAAAACTGAAAATCCATATGCAAAAAAATAAAATTAAACCCTTCTCACCATGCACAAAACTCAACTCAAAATGGATCAAGAACTTAGGAATAAAACCAGAGATTCTGAATTCATAAAACAAAAAAGTAGGCCCTAATCTTCAAATGTGGGATTAGGTCTCAACTTTCTTAATAAGATGCCTGTCACAAGAATTAAAATCAAGAACCAATAAATGGGATGAACACAAATTTAAAAATTTCTTCTCAACAAAAGAAACAATCTGTGAGGTGAATAGAGAGTCCACATCTTGGGAGTAATTCTTTACCCTTCTCATATCAGATATAGCACTCTCTTCTAGGGTAAATATAGAACTCAAAAAGCTAAACACCAAAAAATCAATAACACAATCAATCAATGGGTGAAGGATATGGAGAGACACTTATCAGAAGATTATGTAAAATCAATCAATACTTACATAAAAAAAGTGCAACATCACTAACAATTAGAGAAATGCAAGTCAAAACCATTCTAAGATTTTTTCTCACTTCAGTGAAAATGGCAGCTATTATAAAGACAAACAGCAATAAGTTTTGGCCTGAATGTGGGGGAAAATTTACACTCATATGCTGCTGGTGGGACTTAAAATTGGTGTAGCCAATCTAGAAGTCATTATGGAAAGCAGTATGGAGATTTCTTGAAAAATTGGGAAGGGATCCACTATTTGACCCAGCTATATTCACCTCGATATATTCCCAAAGAACTTAAACAAAACATACTACAGGGACACAGCCACATCAATGTTTATAGCAGCACAATTCACAATAGCTAAATTTGTGTAACCAATCTAGATGCCCTTCAAAAGATGAATGGATAAAAAATGGCATATATACACAATGGAATTTTACTCAACAATAAAAGAATAAAACCAGCATTTTCAGGTAAATGGATGGAGTGAAAGAAGATAATGCTAAGTGAAGTTAGCCAATCCAAAATCACCGAATGCTGAAGGTTTTCTTTGATATAGGAGGCTTATTCATAGTGGGGTAGGAGAGGGGTCAAGAGAGGAATAGTTGGACTCTAGATAGGGCAGAGTGGTTGGAGGATAATGGAGGGGGCATGGGACTATAAATGATGGTGGAATGTGATGATCATTAATATCCAAAGCACATGTATGAAGACAAAAATTGGTGTGAATAGTCTTTGTATACAACCAGAGATATGAAAAATTGTGCCATATATGTGTAGTAAGAATTATAGTGGTTTCTGCTGTAATATATAAATAAAAAAATCAAAACTCTACATCAAACTTAAAAACTGTATTTGTGATGTGTATTTTATGCACGTTTATTGGACTCAATTTTCCTGAAATGATTCTCTATAAAATTATACTATTTTCTCAAATTATATTTATGTGCTTTGGGACAATCAATTCTAACAAAATCTTTTTAATCTGACTCCCCAAATTGTAAAAACTAATCCTAATGAAATTAAGATGCCAATGGTTTTCACTTTCTTTTAAGGGTGGGCTACACACTAAATTTGACCAATGACAAAAGTTAATTTCATGGTTTAATCCCTACAATCTGTTAACATATGGCATATTAGGTATACTTCTATTGTTAACCTTGTCTGTTATCAAACGTCTTATTAACTGTATGCCTGAAGCTGAACAAAAAATTGTCTTAATAACTCAGGTTGTTCAAGACTTAGAATTGGCAACTGTTTCAGGCCCTGATCTTGGACCTAAATGGTGTCTTGCTCATTGTGCAGCAGGTAAATCCTAACATAGAATTCTATGTTTTGAAACAAAATGCTGTCACAATATTGGCAAGTCCAATTTTGTTGCCTCTTTGACAAGGAGTATTTCCTCTGTAGGTGCAAGTTCAGCCTACATGTCAATTTCTAGACTGTTGGTGTCTGGATTCCCATAAGATGATATATTATATTTTGCCGCAGTCTCTGGCTGGGCACAAATCACGAGTCACCACACAGCTTGTAGATTCAAACAGCAATTCTTTATTCCCGAACTCACACCGGCCGTCTACAAACACGTTCTGGGGGAATCCACGTTCTCTGCCCAAATCCACACTCTGCCCAAATCCCCTACTCCTGGGCTTCTCTCTCCCAAAATATACTGTCTGACCCTAAGAACTCAAGAGGAACTCAGCAGCAGGATATGCCCTATTCTAAAGGGGGAACACCCTAATCTCCTATTATGCTAAACCGCCCTATTCTAAAGGGGAACACGGATCCGCCCTGGTCCTTGAGCAAGGTGACCTTTCAGAAGTCCTTCCACTAGACAGCATGGGAGTAGCTGGGAAGGAAATTGACATACCTACTTGGCTGATGGCTCCCAGCATCTCCCCCCTTCTGATTAATTAAACAACAAGTAATGTGGCTTAAGGACCATGCCTGGTAGGTTTTCCAGTTCAACTTATGGTTCTTACCCGTCATTGGAAAACTGACCTTTAGGTGTCAGCCTCCTGTCTTAGGTTGATACCACTGCAACTGGATCATACCCATCACTGACTACCAGTCCAGCATACAGCCATACTTGTGGATAGGTCTATGCACCATTGGGGGGGTGAGGTTCTTTGCCTCATCTCTGTTGGCCCCAAAATTTGGCCTTGGTGCCAGTGGGGGAGTGAGGTTAATGTGGATTAAGGACCGTGCCTGGTAGGTTGTCCAATTCAACATATGGTTCTTACCCGTCATCGGAAAACTGACCTTTAGGCAACTGACCTTTAGGCGTCAGCCTCCTGTCTTAGGTTGATACCACTGCAATTGGATCATACCCGTCACTGACTACCAGTCCAGCATATAGCCATTGGCCCCCAAATTTAGACCATCACTAGCAGAAGGGAGGAGGATACAGAAATGCCACGACACCAAGCCAATTGACAGTTCCTTTGGAAAAATTGCATCATTGGTGACACCATCAGCAAAGATCACTGGTGATACCATCAGCAAAGATATGCCAGCATTACCACAATTCGCTGTACCAAACGATAGTTACATAGTCTAGGCAAGTTCTGTAAGCAGTTCAAAGTGGAGGAATCTATCAATCTGTCCGTCTCCTCCCAAAGTCCGTTTCCTCCCAAAGTAAGTTGACTCCTTGATTGAGCATACTTGTTGAGTTATATTCATTGGGATGAAGATAGGAATTCTGGCAATGATGCTAAAAAGACATTATCCTGAAAAGAATTATTAAATATAATGAAAAGGAAAGGTGAAAGTAAACAAACAGATCTGTTAACCTCCTTAAAAAACAATCCTTAACAGCTGTTTACCTGATTTAAATTAGTAAACAAGCAGATCTGTTAACCACCTTTAAAAACAATCCTTACCAGCTGTTTACCTAATTTAAATTAAGCCAATTAAATCACGTGAATAAAAAAAATAATAATTTGGATCCATTTTTCCTGAGCGCTCCTCATATATGAAATATGGACATACGCACACACAGACATACAACACAAAACACAAATGTGCAAACAAATGTACAACACATAAGATAATAATAAAGGCCTTGTAGCTTTACCTAGGTGGAATCTCCATTGCAATGTTTAAAAAACTCCACAGTCAAAAAATAAAACTGATCAAAAAAAAAAAAAAAAAAAAACATTAACCTAGGTTTGTATGAGCTCAAAAAATAAAAATAGAACCTTATGATGTGGAAAAATGCAATAATAAAATAGATATTGAAAAAAGCATCCTGGTTAATCACTGTTGCAGATGTAAGAATGGCCAAGCTGGAGTTCTGGATATCAACTGTTATGGATTTGAGTCAAATCATCTTCTTTTCGATCTGTAGAAATCATTTTGATTACTCTTTCTGGAATCCAAATCGGCTGCTGTTCTCCCTGTGGAAACACGCAAACAGAGCCCCGACTCCAGACAATAACTGGGTCAGGACCTTTCCATTGTCCTGTTAGAATATCTTTCCAAAGAACTTTAGGCTTATGCACATTTTTTGGATACATATGCCTTTCCGTAGCACTAAGTCCTGATGAATCCAAATTTAAAAAGTTTAGAGTAAAAAGCGTTATTTTAAGTTTATCTTTGGGGGATATATACCCCTTTCCAATTCCCTCTTTTTGCTTTAATAAGTACGTTTTAATAGTTTGATGAGCTCTTTCAACTATGCCTTGTCCCTGTGGATTGTATGGAATTCCTGTTATATGAGTAATACCAAATGATGAGCAAAATTGTTTAAAAGAGGTAGAGGTATAGCCAGGACCTTTATCGGTTTTTAACTGTTTAGGAACACCCACAGTGGCAAAATTTTGTAAGCAATGAGCTATAACATCTTTAGTTTTTTCTCCAGCATGAAGGG
Source organism: Callospermophilus lateralis (assembly GCF_048772815.1). Lineage (NCBI taxonomy): Eukaryota > Metazoa > Chordata > Mammalia > Rodentia > Sciuridae > Callospermophilus > Callospermophilus lateralis. The sequence continues at coordinate 73,015,679 of NC_135312.1, forward strand.
AGCCCATGAAAAATCCAGAAGAAGTATCAACTGTAACATGTAAATATTTTAATTTTCCAAATTCTGGCAAGTGTGTGACGTCCATCTGCCAAATATGGTTAGATATCAGTCCTCTAGGATTGACTCCAAGATTAACTTGTGGTAAAAAGGTCACACAATTTTGACATTGTTTTATTATATGTCTGGCTTGTTCCTTAGTTATTTTAAAACGCTTTTGTAAAGTATTAGCATTAACATGGAATTTTTTATGAAAATTCGTAGCTTCTTCTAGTGTAGAGAAAATATGTATGTCATGTGTAGTTTTATCTGCTAAATCATTGCCCAAACTAAGGGCTCCAGGCAATCCTGTATGTGCCCTAATATGTCCTATAAAGAATGGATCTTTTCTGTCCCAGATTAGACTTTGTATAGTGGTCACCTCTGGTCTATCATGACTGTTATATGTAAATTGGCATATATCCACTATAAAAGCTATTTTTACTATAAAATAAAGCAGATGTTGTTCTCTGAAAGCATCTTTGAAGGTGTTTCTCCATGCCCTCAAGCTTCCACAGTCAATGCTGGACAATGGCAGGTCTCTCAGCGACTTTTTTAAAATTTTTTGTATTTTTTATGTTTGTTTTTACTGCGTCAGACTTTCTGTATAGGTCTCCATTTTCAAAGACTGCCTAATCTTTAGGGAGACTACCAAGAGTTTAGCAAGATAGCTTCAAGTAGAAGTAGCTCTTTCTATTTTGGTGACAGAACACGAAGCAAGTTTCATCCTACCTATGTATTAGTATGTGATTTTGAAAATAATGTTTAACTCTCTTTGTTATGTGTGGCCTCGTCCAACAAGGAGGTCCACAAAACAGGCTCGAGGAGAGTGTGGCTTCAGAGTCACTAATCAAGACCTCCAAAGACCAAACAGAAAACAGGTCTGATTTTATTGCACAGTTACCATGTATTTATACTAAGGCAGTAGCTAAGCAGATTACAGGAAGCCACCAATGCAATGTATGCTAACTTTCCTTGCAGCAACCAATCAATAAGTGGGCCATAGAGCAAGCACAGAACTGCAACTTATGGCCCCCAGGGCTGTGCCTCTCACAAAGCCAAGCCTAGCACGAGGGGAGTGGCCTGTCGCTCACACACCTAGCACGAGGGGAGTAGCCTGCCACTCAGACACTGTTAATATATGCCACGTATGCAGTAATCCATGGACTTTTTCCCACATCTACCCACTCTGACTCTGCTGCAAAGATTTCAGCCAGCATTGCTGTTTTTTGTTAGGTGGTCTTCACATGGTTACATAACCATCTCACAACAAAAGAAAATATTATAACTATTATGAACAGTAGGGTCAGGGTAATAGCTTTATAAGGATTAGTTAATTCAGCTTTCAGGTTTTTTCCAATCTTCAGACAATTCATGTTAGAAAAAAAAAGGTTTTCAAGATAGACACCTTTGTTTCATTGATTTTGACAATTGCCTTGGTAAGGTTATGCATTGTCATAAAATAGTTAGCTTCTCAAGCACCCTTAATATACTAAGAAAAATTGGAGAAGTGTAAGGTTACATTTTCAGATACAGCATGTTGGGTGACACAAATACTCTTAAATTTAGGGTCACAAGTGAGCCTTTGCAACATAAACAGAATATCTAGTTTTTCCTGGTAGAGGTCTAGTTCTTGTTGAATGACTAAGATAGCGGCTTGGGACAGTATATTTAGTCATTTTGAATGGCATAGGCTTCTGCCATGGTAGTAGACAAATTGTTTACAGTCTGAGAAGTCTATATGCTCTGAGTGAGTGAAGCAGCAGCAGTGGTTGTAGAGACAATGGTGGCTGCCAGGGCAATAATCCCAGTGATGATAAGGCTAATTGCATACCATGTCCAGTGAATTATCTCATTCAGAAGACTCTTCATCTCCATGGCCCATGGACTCCTCCACTCTCCAGAAGGTTCACTGGAAGCCAGAATGATGGGGACACTATGAGAATAAATATACATTTAGCTTTCATAGCATATGTTAGACAGTTTGTTAGCCAGCAGGATATATTGACTGCATAAGAAATCTCTTTCTAAGTGATATTTATGCCATTAGTATTATTGATTATTAGCATGGCAAAGAGTGGTGTAACACAAGCTTGTGTATACTGGGTATAAGCATAATTTGCCACAAAGACAAATCCATGTATATATTGTATATAGTATATTAAGGGTGCTTGGGACGCTAACTATTTTATGACTATGCGTAACCTTACCAAGGCAATTTTAAAATCCATAGTCAGGGTATGGACTCAATATAGACTCATTTATCCAGCCAGCTGCTGCCCATTTGATGGGTCAAGCAGCTAGTAATATTGGTGTGATATCCATCATGCCATACTGATTTCCTGCATACCCATTGGTAATGGCTTCTTCTGTATAGCAGTTACTGAAGAAGCCCCTGTGGTTTTGGGGCACAATAGTTACATTTCACGGGGCTGCACCTTCCCAGGAACATAGATGTTGTTCTACCCCAGAGAAGGTATGGCAGTAACACATTGATTCCATGGGATGTTATCATTATCAGATGGGGACGTTCGAAAAAGCATTTTTGGGTACGTTGGTAGCAAGGGTTTTTTGCATTTCCCATGGGGCAGTCTCTGGTAATAGGTAGAATTAACTATAACTCTAAGGTCAGTGAGAGATAACCCAGCATATGACTTAATTATACTTATCAACAGGAGTTTCATTTGCAAGAGCAAAACAGAGAGGACGGCCTGGATTGTTGTAGGAACAGATTAAGCAAGGCCCTCAAGCGTTCAGGAAGCAGGTTTATTTGGCTGCAGCCAGGTTCAGAGGGCACAGCTTTTCTGTAATCAATCAATTTTCTGAACCCTGAGTTCAGGTAGTTAGTTTCAAAGTTTAATACCCAGCATGAAAAGGTTGAGGCTTAAAAAAAAAAGAAAAAAAGAAAAGTTTGAGGCTTAGAAGTTCGCAGTCTACAGAAGTTCACATAGAAGCAGCTTATTCTCAGTGTTTTGGGCAATTAATCCTTCAAGGACAACACCTGAAAAGTGGATAGATTCTGTTTCTCCCCTTTCTTTTCTCCCCCTGCCAGCTGTTACTATTGAGTCCAATTTGTAATTTCTCTTATCTTAAGATTTTAGACATCTCTATGAAGCCCAGCTCAAGGCCAGAGGATTTGTTTGCACATTTCTACAAACTAGTATATTGATATGTTTGTCAAAAACTAGTAAGGGGGTGTCCAGCACTTGAAGTGCTGGTATTTTCTTGGTCAGTGGCCAAGTAAACAAGGTGACACAAAGATAGAAAGTTTATCTACATTGGACTCTTTTGCTGGCAGTCCTAAAAACAGCCAATGTAAAGATTTCTGGAGAAGAACAGTTAAGGATTTTCAGTGGAGAAAGGGGGTGCAACTTCATAATCAAGGTCATAAACTTTTGCTTGTGGGGATGCACCAACTTGTCGGCAATGTGCCTTCATTGTTTGTCATTTATATTTAAAAGGAATATAAAAATGCCCCTGGGTGCTTGTTAGGGGCTATTGCCACCTTTGAATAAAGATGACCAATATTCCTAGTGCCTTGCATCTTCTTTCAACTGATGGATTCCTAAATTTTGCTTTTTGGGTCTGAACCCTGCCCTCAGTCTGACACTGCAGAAAGGCACAGTGCTGTCTATGCATGAGGCACCTTGGAACATGCAGAGATTAGACTTAGCTCTTGTACTCAGGGAACTTCTAAGTCCTTAAAAGAAAAGTCTGTAAAAAGGTATCCTTCTGTTAAATGTTGCACATACAGTAATCTTGGAATTGGAGTGCTTAAACCTAGTAGACACTAAGCCTTCTGCTTACCAACTGATCAACAAAGGATGGCAAGTTCAATCTGTGATGTTGGGAAGAAGGGTGTACCTGGGCTTTGCTCATCCTTTACTCACATTCATTTCTTCTTAGTGTTATTTGTGTGGCACCACTTTACCTTTCTTTACGTGTATAGCCTCTTGTCAAGTCTGTCTTTGAGTTTCATTATTTCCTCTCTTTCTCTAGAGTCAAGAGGTTGTTCTGGTCTTACCTGTAGCATCTGTCCTAATTGCAGGTTGCTTCACCTGGATCAGCTCATGTCTCCTCTTGTCTATAGATTACATCAAGTTGGAAGTCATGGACCCATGAGATCCCAACCACAGCTCATTTTCTGTAGATTCCCCACATCCTCTACTGCTCAAGCTTCCAGAAATGCCAAGTAGGAGTTACCCAAAACTGAAGAGTGGAAGCAATGTAAGCATCCATTGATGGAGGAATGGATAAATATGTTGTCCATCCATACAATGGAATATAATTCATCCCACATTATGTTAAGTGTAGTCACACAATCACACAAGGACACTTACTATGCAATTCTGCTTAAATAATGTATATAGAGACATCAAACCCACAGAAACAGAAACCAAGAGACTGTATGGTGGGCAATGGGGTGGCAATCTTTCATGGGTGCAGAGTCTGTGTTATGAAGATGAAGTCTAGCAAGAGATGGTGGTGATAGTGAATGTACTGAGCACTTCTGAATTCTATGTGCAATAAAAAATAGTTAATGTGGGCTGGAATTACGGCTTAGTAACGCTGCCAATGTTCATAGCAGCTTAATTTACAATGGCTAAGCTGTGGAAACATCGTAGATGCCCTTCAATAGATGAATTGATAATGAAACTGTGGTATATATACAGAATGGAATATTACTCAGACTTAAAAGAGAATAAAATGGCATTTGTAGGTAAATGGATGGAGCTGGAGAATATTATGCTAAGTGAAGTAAGCCAATTACAAAGAACAACAACAACACCAAAGGCTGAGTGTTCTCTCTGATAACTGAATGCTGACCCATAATGGGGGGGTGTGGGGAAAATGGAGGAACATTGATGGGGGAAAGAGGAGGGAGGGATGAAAGGGAGAATGCAGAGAGTAAAGATGGTGAAATGAGATGGACATCATTAACCTAGTTATATATATGAATGCACATAGAGTGTGTTGTTACATTGGATTCAACTAGAGAAATGAAAAGTTTTGCTGAAATTCTATTGAAGGAACCAATATAATGTCTCCTTTCTAGCCCAGGACTATAGGCTTCTGGGGCTATTTCTAGCCACAATTGACAGCTGATTTAAAGGAATTCCTGACTGCATTCATCACAACCCCACTGTCAAGATGGTCTTGAAAAAAACATGCAGGTGATTCCTATCACTACAGCCTCTCAGAACAAAGGTGTCTCTTTGCAGAATGCAGAGTGGCTTCTCGCACTTTTACAGAATTAGCCTTTAAAGCCTTCTTGGTCATCTGGGCCTTGGTCAATGGGCTGTGTGAGAGAAAGCTGATTTTCATACCAGTGGGCAAAGGAGGTGAGAAAAGTGAGTGGCTGGAACCTAGATAGCCTTCATCCTCCATCAAAGAGTAAGTACTACCTCAGGGAGGGAGCTCCTGGGAACAAGGGAGAAATGCCTTTTTGGAAACAATTGCTAACACTCAACCTCATAAGTAATAGCCCAAATGTGGTCTACTGGGTATCCCAAAGGGGACTGCTTTATGTAGGTTCAAGGTCAAGACAGCCTGCTAGGAAGGCTGAATCTCCTGCCTGGAGAAACTCCTTCCCAATTTCAGGTACTACAATCAAAGCCCTCAGTGAACTGGAGGCCATACTGGTGGAAGGGAGTGAAATCCTCCAAATCCAGGGCATTGAGGTGCTTCAGAAAACAACCAATGAATGTGGACTGAGGTGAGGGACAGGATCAGGTCTCAAAGATTCAAATTTGGAGGCCATTCAAACTCTCTGCATCTTAGATACTGGAGGTACTAACAGAAAGTTGAGTAGAATAGCCAAAGAAGAAGGGAATCACCCAAGAATTCAAGTTTTTTTCCCCTTCCGACTTTTCTCCCCTCTAGGAAATGGCCAACAAAGTGTTCAGTTGCCAGGCAGAAACTTAGAAACACTTGTGATTGCAGGCAGAGAGCTGCTTACAGCTAACTTCACTTGAAGTTGTTTCTTTGTTTCAGAAACTGCTCTTTAGAAAAGCCCTTAAACCAGTCAAAGATTCACAGCTGCTCTTCTAAGTGTAAACTTTGCTCACTATAACTCATTATAATGCTAAATTCTCTGCCCTAAATGAAGTGCATCTGCCATTAATTTGGTTTGTTTTGGTTTGGTACTGGAAATAGAAGCCAGGGATGCTTTATCACTTAGCTACATTTTATGGTAGAGAAATCTCAGAAGAAAAGAAAAAGAACATGATGCCATCTATATCACTGTAAGCCCTCCAGAAATCAATCTTGAACGTTATTGCCACTTTGTAGTATAGAAATAGAATGTCCAATCAGGAATGTGTATTACCTCATATGATAACAAAAACTAGTATGTAAAAGGAAACTAACTAGAATATTTAAGAGATCACTTTCTACACTAAATGTTCAGTTTTCAGATAAGAATCCACTGAGGCTAGATGCACACACACACTACTTCCTGTTGAATACCCTGGTGTCTCCTGTCTGTGTGAGAATCCCACGCAACATTTTATTTTGTTTTGTTTGAGGCAGGATCTTACTTATCTTATCCTTCTCTTTGCGATATATTTATAATGAACAGCTTGCTTAGAAGTGTTTATATCCTATGAGAAGTGCAAAGAACATCTGAAAAAGGATTTCAATGACTCTTAAATAAATATTTGTCTATAAAAACTGACATGAAAACCAACTCAGCTTCTTTTTAGAAACATTACATATCATATACTATTTAAAAATAACTTATCAAAACTGACTTATGCCCATATTCACAACTCTTCTCAAATTATTTTTCAAATACCTAACACAAGAGTTTTTCTTTGGAAATACTTCAGATGACTCTATAGAAAATGTCAAAAGGGCTGAAGATGTAGCTCAGTGGTAGAGAGCTTGCCCAGTATGCACAAGGCCCTGAAGTTTAACCCCCAACACTGAAAGAAAAGGAAAGGGAGAAAGAAGAAAGGAAGAAAGCAAAAAGAGAGGAGATGGGAGGGGAGGAAAAGGAATGAGTCATTAAAACAAAGGGGCAAGTGGTACAAGTATAAATATATGGTTTTCTAGCTCTTTAAAAAGTTTAGAGAGCTGTAGAATTTTAGTTACATCAAACTTGGTCATATTATGACTATATAGAATGGCACATAATGAGTTCTGCCTTAGCCTGGCCTAAACCAACTCAATGGGTGGGTGACCTGGAGAAGACTTCTCTCTTGCTTGATTGGGACAGTCTTGAACCTTCACTGGTTCAGAATTTATAGCATAGTGAAGGGACCAATACTTCCCTGACAGGCAGTGTAAGTGTGCTAGGCCCCTGAGATCCCATGACCAGGTCTGCCCATGCTCATGCCCACAGCCCCTCCCCACCACTCACTGGTTCAAAATGCTCTGCTACATTTCCTGGTGCAGGTTTTTTCCTGACTAAAGGCCTGAGTGTTCACAGCCTGTTTTGGCATGGCTGGGCATGGTATGGTTGTGGAGGGAATAGCCAAAGTAGCCTTAGCATGATGGAGGGGCATCAGCTTTCTCTCAGCCATACTTGGGGGTGGTCCTGGAAGAAGTAAGTAGGGTTGTGATCTATCTTGACTGAAGACATAGAAATACACCCTAGTCCTTATGGCTGTCCTTGGGAGTTGGTGATATGTACAGCTATTGGATTTTTTGTTGTTCTCTTGTTTTTGTGAAGAAGTTATCAGTTTGTGAGAAGCAGGCATTACATGAGAAGAGAAAAAACTCACTCTAAAACTTTTTGGACTAATTCAAGAAAAATGTCAACTACTTGAAAATGTTAGCCATGTTCAAAAAGAGTATGAAGGCTTAGAGTGACCTTCAAAGGTTGTCATTTTGGTGAAGGAGTCAGTAAAAGCAGAAAACTTGGAGGCAATAGATGAAATCCTGGGGAATTCCATATATAAACTTGAGGATGAAATACTCTTTCTAGAAAAAGAACTAAAAAAAAGACAAAACTAAACTTTCTCAACAGGATGAATAGATGTTGAATATATCAAAAAGGATTAAGTCCCTAAGATGAATCAAAATTCCTTAAATCAAAAATACCTGAAGCTAAAACAACCTTGAGAATATTTTAAATGATTGAAGAAAAAATTACAGTAGCCATAAAAGAGGCTTTGAATGACTTCATGGAAGTCATAAACAGTTTTTACAAAAAGTTGAAATATGGAAAGAAAAAGTGAATGGCCTTACTAAACAGAAAATTACATTTGAATACTCTAAAGAACATGCAGAATAAGTTCTAAGAGACAAAAAATTACATTAAATCTCTGACTAAACACTTGCTTCAAATAAAAGATTGGGTCCTGTGCTTGAAAAAGTCCTAACAGATGATGGTTACTTGGAATTGTAATGGGAGAGTGAATCAGAAATTGGTGCTCACTTAGAAGATCAGCCAAAAGGGTCTTGAAAGAAACTGGTTTATGATGCTAAGTTAAAGGCTTCTTTTAAAATCTTAGAAGGAGAAAGAAATCAAATTTTTACTTTATTATCTGAAGGAATTGAAACAAAGGAAGACCTGATAGAACATATTAAATCTTAAGACAGAACAAGCATCTTTGCAAGCAGAAAATATACAGTTTGAAAGTGAGAATCAGAATCTTCAGCAGAAACTTAAAGTCATGATGGAATTATATCAAGAAAATGTAATGAAACTCCAAAGAAAATTAATAGGAGTGTAAAATTACAAGGTAGAGCAATAAGAGAAACTTTGAAAAGAGGAAGCCATACAACTGATCAGCCATACAACTAAACTGCTGAAGACCAATAGAAAGCGAGACAAAGATCTTGAAGAAGAATTGGAGAGAACCATTTGTTTTTATCAGGGGCACATTATTTACTATGATAAAAAAGCTCATGGTAATGAGTTGGCAGCTTGGAGTACTGAAACATACCTCAATCATTTAAAGAAAAAAAGAATGCTCACAATAGACAAAAATTAACTGAAATAGAGTTAAAATTTAAGCTTGTAGATAAGGTCCTTCTGTGCTTGATGTTTCAAATACTGTCTCTGGCAAATAGAATTCTCCAAATGATCCCTCACCATTGGGTCAACCTTCATGTGAAATAAGACCTTCTCATTTGGAAAAGAAGGGTACACTCATACTCTCACCTTTGGTGCTAGTAGGAGGAGAAAGAGGCTCAAGGGGCCCGGAGAATCCTCCAGACAATCCAATAGCAAATAAAGAAGAGAATCAAACTGTGATAGGTCGACTTATCCTCAGAGAGCACCTTCTGACACTGGGCCCCTTGAACATCCATGGGAACAGGCTCATATGATAATGATCCCTTCACCAGGCCAACTATATTCTGATCCACATCTTCCTCTACAAAGACAAGATGGATGTTATTCTAAATATGATAGACCATCTGGATCAGCAGAACTCAGAAGTTCCACTCTGCTGCCTTTGGATAAAATAGATGAGCGTACATATTCAGAAATGGAATCTATAGAAATAATACCAAAGTTGATCATGGTGATTTATCTCTCCCTGCTGAAAACCAAGCAACTGGCTCTGGATTTTCTTTCTCATCTTACCATCCAATCAGAGGTCCATTGTTTTCTGTGGATCCAAGGAGTCAGTTCATGAGAAGAGGAGATTTTCTTCCTTCACCTCCTCCAGAAAACACTAATGGAGCATCTCAAAAATATATACAGTACATACTTATGTGTACTTTACCTAAATAATTGGGCTGTTATTATAAAAATCAAAATTTCTACAACTAAGAAGAATCCTCTTTTTGATATTTCAGCTGTCATAATTAAAGAAATAGTCTTTTTTAAAGGATTAATGTGGAGAAATAGAGTACAAAGGAATGAAACTAATAGGTATATGATTGTTTTATTTATAAACTTTTTTTTAATTGTTGATACATCTTTACTTTATTCACTTATATATATGTAGTACAGAGAATCAAACCCAGTTTCTCACACATGCTAGGCAGGAGTTCTGCCACTGAGCCACAACCCCAGCTCATGATTAGGTTTTAATAACCACTAACAATAATCTAAAAGAAAATGAGAATATCTCCATTATTAAAAAATACAAGCCAAAAATATATAACCAAAAACAATTAGACCTCAATTATTTTCTAATGTTTTATTCATTTCATGGATTCTTTGATTCTATAGTGGTTTTACCAAAAACCTGAAGTATTTTCTAGCACTTGGCCAGCATCTACTCTTCTACAATAGAGGAAATGGGTATGGTACAATTTTGTTGAAATGAATTAAATTTATACACTCGGGGAAATCAATATTCCTCAAATATGCTATTGAACTGAGAGTATTCATATTGAGTAAAAGGATTGCATTTTTTAAAAATGAGGCCTGGGTTTGTAACTCAGTGATAGCACACTCACTAGAACATGTGAGATATGGTTTCAAGCCTCAGCACCACATATAAAATAATAAAGGTATTATGTCTATCTACAACTAAAAAATATTTTTAAAAATGGTTAACATGGCAAATTTCATGTCATGTATATTTAACCACAATCAAACATTTAAAATGGAAAATAAACAACTCAGGGGTGCCAGTGAGGAAGCTATGGGTCTAAAAAAAGCAGACAGGTGGGTCCTCAGTGAGGATGGCAGGTGGCCTAATTTCAATAGGTGTTTTAGATGGTGCCACATCCCAGGATGTGATGGTGATGGCTTGCTGTTCATAAATCCTTGCCTGAAATTTTGGTTGAATGAGTCATTATAGCATTAGCTATATTAATATTGGGTCAGAGGACAACATACACCTTTTTTTTAACATACAACTTTATGAAGGTCAAAAATATGACAAACATAGCCTCCTATTGTTAGAGTTTTAAAGTGATAGATTCCTGGAAATAAGAAATGACAATTTCCTTTGAAAAAAGTAAACCTCTATTCAAAATATGAATATATTTTATGTACTCATAGGAAAATTCTGTGACATAATTTAAATGATGCACTTTTTCCTGAGTCCCCTTTCTTTCATTAGCCCACGCCTCTAAGGAGAACATCTTCTGAGATTGCAGGGTGTGCTCCCTGAGAGTAGTGCACTCAGCCCTGAGCAACCTTGAAAGTGGCTCTCTGGTGAGGTCCAGAAGAAGGAAGGAATAGAGAAGTCTGGGCAGGGTAATGGCATAGCATGACAAGAAATATTCCAGAAGATGCAGCCTTCTGTCTGTAGAACCTAGTAGAGAAACAGGTATTGAAAGGAATTGTGGCATCAAGGAATTTGGGAGAGGACCCATGCAAAGCATGCTGTGAAACCTCTCTTTTCCTAGAAAGTTTTCAGTAATCATGTTTCTAACTGTGCCTGGAGATGTGTGTGGCTGTCTGCATAGGGGAAAAAGTGCCAAGTGACCCTTCCTTCATCAAGGATAAAATGCCTTAAGCAACTTAGTGAGACCATGTATTTTTGTGACTGGCTTCTTTGAGTTAGCATAATATTTTCAAGGTTCATTCATGTCATAGCATGTCATCAGTACTCCATTTCTTTCTATTTCAGAACAACATTCTATTATATGGATATGCCTTATTTATTAAACTATTTTGTTAGTTGACTTATTCACTTGTACTTTTTGGCTATTTGAGTAATGTTGCTGTGAACACTCATATAACTTTGTTTCTCTTGGATGTACACCTAGGAGTGGTATTGCTGGGTCATTTAGTAAGTCTGTGTCTAACATGGAAGGAGTTGTCAGATTGTGCAAGAAAGCAGGCACATCTTTTACATTTCTTCACGAGGTCACAGTGTATCCTTGTCCCTGAGAACATATGCTATTGTTCATGTCATTGATTGTAGCCATCCTTCTACCCATAAAGTGGTCTCTTGTTATGACTTTGATTTGCAATTCCTTATTGATATATGATGACTGCTTTTCAAACGGAATGATCTTTAGAGAAGTGCATATTCAAGTCTTTGGATACTTTTTATTGGATTTTCTTTGTTGATTAGTTGTAACAGTTCTTTCTATATTTAAGGTAACAATCATTTCTGAGTTATAATCTATGATTTGCAAATATTTTCTTCCATTATGTGAGTTGTCAATTAAATATCTTAGTGCATTCTTTGATGCTCAAAAGCTATAATTTTCAATAAAGTTTAATTTACATATTACTTCTTTTGTTGCTTAGCTGGTGCCTTAAATTACTAACCACTTCTAAATGTAAGGCCAAAATAATGTATTCCTATTTTTTAGGAGTCTGTAATTTTTATTTTTTATTGAGTTCTGTGATATATTTTAAGTGCGTGTTTGTGTATGTGTATATGCAGTGATGTAGGGAGTCTGACTCATTTCTGTTCCCACATGCCCATTCATTCTTGGTGATGCCTCAGCACATCATAATATCGACCATAAACATAGGGTTTTCTGCAAAATTTCATACATGATTTGCTCATCAGGATAAGGAGCCATGAAAGCCCCTCAGTAACAGGTTTGCTCTCTCCATCCTTCCCGGATCACTGTACAGTGCCCACCTGAATCTATAGGTTCAGCCTGTTCTTCCAGAGGCTGAGCTGTCTCTGGGCCTCATGCCCTGAGGACTCCACTTTCAGTGAGCCTTCATGCCCATTCCTCTGTGTCTACATGAATAAATGGTGCTGGGAGAACTGGATTGCATATGTAGAAGAATGAAACTAGACCTCTGTCTCTCACCCTGCACAAAAGTCAAGTCTAAATGAACCAAAAACTTGGGAATTAGAATAGAAACATTGCAACTTCTAGAAGAAAACAGAGGGTTATCACTCCATCATGAAGATGCAGGCACCAACTTCCTCTATTTCCATTGGTTGCATTGGTACCACTCCTTTGGGATAGGAGAGGCACATTCCATTTTCACCCAATGGAGGAGGAAGTCCAGCTTCTCATTGAAAGCTCATCACTGATAGACTTGGGTGGAATTTAAGCTGTCCAGTGCACTTCTACTAGAAACACCCTCAACTGAGGGGCAGAGGTGCCTTATTATAGCTCCACTAGTCCCCAGTGGTGCTGTTCAGTGGATGGTGTTGTCATTTCTGAGCAGGGATATATTGCTCCCACCACACTAGCTGTGTCTGGCAGCAACTCACTGGAAAGGGAAAAGTGCCTTGTTACCTCTAGACAGGGGGAAAGTCCAGACACTCAGATGGTCACCATTGACACTGTGATTTCAGTGTGTTGTTACCACTAAATAGAATAAAAGCCGTAGTTTCCCTCCTAGTCTTCTCTGACTTACCCATGGACAACACAATTGGGCTACTTTACCACCAAATCATGAGAGCAGAAGTCTAGGCTCCCTGCTCAGATTTATCTGGTAGGGGCATAGTTTTCTCTATAGTGACCAGAGTTGAAAAGTTTTGTCTTTTTAAGCCTCTTCTTCCTGTTCTTTGGTGGGATGGAGTGGGCTATGGGGAGTTATCTTTCTTTATGTTTGTTAGTAATAGACTCTCCGGCACCCAATTCAACATACAGAAGGCAAAGAGAAAACCCAGGAACTCACCTCATGCTATTCATTGGTCTTCCAATCCTTAGCTTGTCTCCTTTATCGTATGTTTTCTTCTCTTTGTATTTTTCTACTTTCACTTTTCTAACTTTCCAGGGTGTTTTAGTAAGAGCAATAAGGAAGTACATCTACTCTATCACTCTCAAGTGGAAGTTATCTATCTCCTTTTAATGTACTCACTCTTTATAGTTATAAGTGACTAAAATAATTTTAATTATAACTCAAACCTCTAATTCATAAATTAGAGAAAGGGAGAAGTTGTAAATAATAGACCTCAGCAAAAACAAAGGAAGAAAAAAGGAAGGAAAAGAAGGAAGAAAATGATTGCAAATGGAATTATAAAGGGGTCTTCCCATCTGGGGATGGAGTTTGGGAGTCTTCATTCAAAGGAACAATAGAACTACTGGTTAAAATGCTTTCTTCTGCCTTTGCAAACATGGTCCACAAGCCCTCAGTGGTTATGCTTGAAGGGCATAATATTTAACCATCAGGATATGAGCATTCTCATTCCTTCTTGCAGCTTTAACAATGGGCCACACATTACAGACACAGGCATAGCCCAAGGTTTTGTCTGGGCACAGGAGGTGTGTGAATATCTATCAGTAACTCTGGAAGTCACATTGAGCTTCACCTGTAGTGTGGGCCATCTGGAGTCTTCTGTAACCATGCCCCAAGCCACTGTAGGGCTTAATTTACCCCATTACATCAACTTATAAAATCCATGGCTAGCAAGGAAAGTAGACATCCTGAGCTGATGTAGTAGAAATACTTGGGATGAACAAAGAGATTTAGGGAGCCAGCCCCAACTCTGTGAGACTCTCCCTCATTTCTCACTTCATGCCCCTAGCCACATCAATGGGACAGTTTTTTTGCAACAGATTAGATCTCAAATCCTCCTGTCTGTTATGTTTAGTCCATGCTCAGAGCACTGGATTAGTGGGAGTTCTGGGTAGTTGGCAGAAATAGTGGAATTACAGAGATCCCTGGTGACTCATCCAAGCTGTAACATTTAGCAATCCCAAGAATTTATATAGCACGGCTCCACAATTTTGTATGCTCTGAGGATTTTCCAGAAAATGTCACAGCAGCTAGAGAAAGGATACATGTTTGGCAATTGAAGGGGCTGGGTATTTGGGGTTCATAAGCTTCTCTTTTTTCTCCCAGAGTTGCTTAGCATAGTGCGCTTCTCAGGACCAGGAACACTTGGCTCTACTAGGATATATAAACAAGGGGGTCCAGCAATCTAAGGGCACCCATTATTTACCATTGTAGCCCAACAAACAACAACAGTGTGCACCAGAGCAGGAGAACCTATATGCTCGAAGACACAGCAATTAACAAAAGGAATCCCATTCCTAAGGGACAGGAATCAACCAGCTCAAAAGTCCATGACCAGCAGAGTATCCTGGACCACCTGCTGCAAGCTACATAACAGCAGAAGATAGTGTACAATTTAGGTGGAGAGAAGAACACAGAGAAAGAGAGAAGGCCAAGGAGAGAGATGGAGAGCTAGGGAGAATGGGAACTGAACAAATTACTACAATATTTTATGTGATGATTAATTGGTAGAATGAGTTATTATGCAATCAGGACAGCTCTATGGCCATAATTTAATTACTTTACCATGTGTCCTGATGGATAGAACAAACTTTTCTCTGTCTATTGCTAGCAAAATTAGTGCTATCTTTGATTAGTCTGGATCTTGGTTTCTCATTCTATGAAGAATTAGATGTATAACATGTGCTCATGAATTGTGAGTAAAGCCATTTTCATTGGATTGTGGTTATCTTGGGTCAGATTACACAAGGTGTCCTTTAGAGAATTCCAGGGTGACTTTACCTCGCCCAGATCTCTGGGGTATGTTTGAGATCTTTGCTCTGTGAAAGGAAGGAAGCACTGTTGAGCTTTCTGCTCTGAACCAGGAACCAAAACCCAATTTCAAAGTCCCAGTCCCATGGAAAGTACTGTCAACCCTGCTCTGCTGCCCCACATCCACCCTCTCAGAGTCCTACTAACCACCAGCACATGCCACCTCTACACTTCACCTTAGAGCTGCCCACTTACATTGCTCTGTCTGTGTGGCTGGCTGGGCATGTTGGGGACCAAATGCTAGGGGAGTGATGAAAGGTAGTCACAGTCCATGGCTTTCAGACTCGGGGACTGTGGGCTCAGCTTCCTCATGTCTGATTTACAGTGGCTCTAAGCCCCAGGTCCTAGATGGCCAGTGGTTTGTCTGCCTCCCTTTCTCATTTTGTTCCATGAGTCTGCTGTGTGATGGGTCTGTCCTTCACCCAGATTAACATGTGCACCCCAGTCCTTTCCCTTCTTCTATGGAGCCCCACTAAGACAACATTATTCTGAGAAAACTGGAGTTCTAGATTCAGCATGGCCAGGAGGTGATGATTGCTGAGCATGACATGAAGAAAGACAAGAGAGAGGGGACACTGGAGGAAGGGAGTCAGAGAAATCACAAATTTGTGCTCTATAAAGAAAAGTTGAATTATTGAGTTCATAAATGTTTACAGTCAAAGTCAGGACTTGGTTTTATTTATCCTTAGCCCAACTCTCCCATATTTTCAGAGAACTCAGACTAAGCTCAGTCTCCTACATCCCAGCAGTCTACTTGATACATATTCTTGGGTGTTGACCATGTAGTAGGCTTTTTTCAAATGCTGGGTGTATGTTGGAGGTATGACAGTCTTTCCCTGTGGGTCTTGTGTCAGTGTGAGGAGTAGGACAATGACTTTGTAAAGTTATAAAAGAGAATCATTGGCTGGAATTCTGTGGAATTCTGGAGCTTGAATCTAGGTCCTTAGATCAGGTCACTAGGACAAACCATTATCTCACTGCATTGGTGAGTCCACCAAACCTTCAAGACAAGCTTCCCTACATTATTATACATTTCAGAGTGAGACATCTGGGCCACCCACCACTGTTTTTGGCATCTCTACTCATGCAGTGAATGACTTTGTGCAGATGATGTGTTTGTGTGCCCTTCCTTGTTTCCTCTCCTGACTCGTTTGCCCAGAGCCATCATTTGTTCTCACTCCTGAGTTGTCAGTGATGCACTTTTCATTTATTTGCATCTCCTGACCATCAGTTTTGTGAAACCCACTACATCCCACATAGAAGAAACATCCTTGGGTAGAAAAGTGATGTTCTGCAACTATCACCATACATTGGTGTGCCCAGCCACTCACCCACACCAACGTGGGGCTCACAGTCTGCACCCATTGTTTTCTATAATTTCCATGTCCATCTTGTGAATAGATTGTCCCTATTAGATAAAGAGCAAGAGCTTATGGATCTTAATAAATTACCAGTGGTAACAAACCAGCAAGAGGCAGCACTGAGAGGGGCATCAGCAGCCATCCAATACCCAAGCCTGTGCTTTTCTCTGCTTTCCTAGAACATGCTCTCTTCACAATCTTTTCTTTCTTACCATTGTGTTTCTTATGAAAGCTCACATTGCAAAGTCAGTTTCAACTTAAAAATAAATTTAAAATGGAGCTATCAACCGCACAGTAACATGCATAATAGCTTAAATACTAAGAATCCAGAACTTCAAACTGACCCAGAAATTGCCAAGTGAATAAGGAAGTAGATAAACAACAACATAACATAGGATCCAGAGTCCTGGCTGTGGGTTCAGATGGATCTGGGCTTGAACATAGCTCTAGCCCTCATTGGTTGTGTAACCAAGAGCTTCTTACTTAACATCTCCAAGCCCCAGTTTTCCCAGAGGAGGAGGGGAGCATAGAGGCTTTGATGTTGTGAGGCAAAGGAGTATTCTGATGTGATGTGAGTCACAGAGTGAGTGGTGGGTGGCAAAGGATTAATAAGACAGATCTACTCACAGTATTGTTGTGCCAGGATCAGGAAATCCAGAGAGTAAAACTAAACTCCACCTCCAGCCAAAGATCTCCCTTCAACAGATCCTGAAAGGGCTAAGAATAGATGCAGAGCAACCAGTGGCCCCAGAGTTTCCAGAGGTGAAGGAAAAAGTGGAAACACTCAGAGAAGGTGATAATGGAGCACCAAAAAAACCACAGGTGGCAGCAGAGAATTCAGGGGGCCTTGGGCCCTTGTTCTTAGGGGCCAGTGGGTAAGCACTGAGCTGCAGTCACCAGTGTGCACTGGCCAGAGAGGGTCCTGATGGTGGCACTGGAGCACAAGGGGACTCTATTTCCTTCCTCCAGGGGTGAATCCAAACACAGAGCCTGTCCGCAACCCTATTCCATGATCACAGTAGCCCTGAAATGCGCTCCAGCAGGACAAAGTCTGATTAGACTCATGAGGTTCTGAGTCTTGGGGTGACAATGATAGACTCTCCCTCTCATGCTTGTGAAGTTTCCAGAAATAAAGACTGTACCACACTTAGCCCAGCTCTGGCCCAGGTGATCGCTCCATCAGGCTAGCTATCACAGCTAGTTCTGCTCTAAATACTAGAAAAAGCACATTCCGTGCTATGCGAATTTGCAAAATAGGGCACTAATTAAATCAAAGCCACACATAAAAAGTAAATATTTTGCAGGCATTAGATGATGTTTATGAAGAATTTGGACTAATATTTTAAATATTTATGTTTACAGTTGGGTGAAAAAAACAGAATAAAAAATAGTACATAAAATATGTTCAAGAGAAAATAAAAGAATGTGCAGAAAAAAAAGAGAAAAAATAGTCTCACATATTCATAAGCTTCACTTTTAATTGGATATTTTCCTTTATTTTGCTGCATGTTGTTTTCTGCACTTTGGGTAAAGTTCCTATGATTAGTATCATTTTATATTGATGTAGGAAATTTATATTTTGAAAAGGAAAAAAAGAGTGTAGTTTCTAGCCATATCTACATGATGAAGAATGCAGGTCACATTGGGGAGACATTGTGGCCTTTGAGAATTTTCTCCAAGAATGTGAGGACCTCATTAGTGCAAAGGGGCCATATGCACAACCCTAGCCTCAGGCTGAAGAATAAGCATTCCAGGTGGAAGCCCAATGTCCTCCCAAGGTCACTCTGAAAAACCAGGGACATGATATCTACATAAATGTACCTTGATAACACCATTGTACAAATAACAGGACTTTAGGTAGAAGCCATTGCAAAAATCATTTGCAAGAAGAATTTTTAAACAGAAAAAGAAAGTGAGTATTATGCATCTACTAACAAATACATATAAAGAATTACCCCTCATTCTCTTTGGCACTGAAGAGGCCCAACTGACATCTTGGATCCAATCAGCAAGATTAATGGAGAAAGATCAGAGGACAGAGCCACAGTCCTCAATTTAGAGAAGCAAACTAGGAGTGTCTCTTGCCCCTTAGCAGAAACAGAGGCCACCAGTTCACAGACCACAGTAGTAATTTCAAATTGAGTTACAAACAAGGAGAGCCCTATAAACCTGTAGGAAATAGCTTTCTTCAGTGAGTGGAGAAGCA
The DNA here is from genome assembly GCF_048772815.1 of Callospermophilus lateralis. Lineage (NCBI taxonomy): Eukaryota > Metazoa > Chordata > Mammalia > Rodentia > Sciuridae > Callospermophilus > Callospermophilus lateralis. Next base: position 73,034,613 of record NC_135312.1, read on the forward strand.
AGTTGATCACACATACATAAAAGCCCAGACCACTTGGATTTGTGACTATTTATTGCTGGAGTTTACACTTCTGAGCAAAGAATGAGATCATGTTCACCAAGAGTAGATGTATTGGCAGTGCTATCTCAGATAAACAAGGGCCATTGCCGGGATAGAGGAAAAACACATGGGTGGTGAAAACATTAGGATGGGGAATGATTTAATTGACCTGGTCTACCCTGCTTACCCCCACATGCTTTCACTTTTGAAAAGCAATTTACCTGCCTGCTGAAGTCCACAGGCTATGTCCCATTCCTCAGCAAACTTTCTGTTTTCTGCAGAATAAATGTAAGCTCTGAAATGCTAACGTGGAGAATACTATTTACCCTGAAAAGCAGCAACTTTTGTGACCCTTATATCACTCAGATCCTGGAACTCGGGAAGATAAGGATAATTTCCTGTTATAGCAGGAGACTTGAAAATCTGATGTCATCCTGCTGTCAGTGAAAAGTCTAGAGCTAACCCTGAGTAAGACCTTCTGCAAATGTCCCTGTCCCCCAGTACAGCTGGAGGGCAGGAGAAGCATGGTGTCCCTCTCCTCTTGAAAGGGACCCATTGTTCCTCTTGAGAGTGTCCCTTTTTCCTTTTCCTGTTCCATCTAATGAACTCTTGCATTTTACTCTGACAAACGTATCTGCAATCTTTCTGACTTGATCATGAGAATCAGGGTTTGAAGGGGGGCCATCATGCTGCCTCTGTCTCCCAGAAGGCCCTGTAATCCCTGGAGCTGGAACACAAGCTCTGGCTGATGCTGTGAAACAGGAGGATGAGAGCTATTGGTGTCATGCTCCTGGGTGTGGCTGGTGAGTGCAGTGCTGGGGATTGGACTTGTAACATGGATGCAGCCATATGAGTTGGAAATGACCACCCAGTTTCACAGACAGAAAACCTAAACCTTAATATAGTCATTTAATAATGTACAGCAATCAAAATCAGGTTATAATCAAGGTCATCTCAATCTAAAGCTCTTACAAGACATGTTTAGACTTTTGTGAAATGTGGCTTTTATGTCAAAACCTAATAATAACCATTTCTGCATGGGCTGGCCCAATTAGAAGCTACATTCCAAACATTAGTTTTCTGGGTTTGAGCTGATAGAGCTGAGCAGACTCATCAGGGGGATCTAGCCCCTTTTCTTACAGACTAAGTTCTGTTGGGTGAAGTTGTAGCAGGCCCATGTTACCCCTCTGCCCACAGGGCCAGCAGGAGGGGAAGCTCCCAACCATTTGCCAGCTGTGGCAGCTTCCCAGTCCCTGAACCTTGTATCAGGAGTCCTCCACGCTGCCAAACATAGAGCATGAGAGGCCGACCTGAAAAACCCCACAGGATTCTGGGAGGTATGTTATTAACCAACCTCCATCCAAGAATCAAGATGGGAAACTGCACTACAGGTAATGGTACCATCTATCAATCACTACTAAACCCTTCATTGGCACCAGAAACTGGGCTCAAAGCTTTTTTTCCAACACAGGTCTTTGGATGATCCCTCTCAGCAGTGAGGAATAACACTGGTATTATTTCCACATCCTAGGAAAGAAAAATCTATATTTATTCACTATATTTCTGTTATCTCTTAAGCTTTGTCTATATTGTCACTTAAGATGGTATTATATTTAGCACAAGAAATAAACTTGGATATTGTTTTGCTGTTGTTGCCATTTAGTGCAGGCTAATTAGTCAGCATTGTGTAACAACCACCAAGATTCCAGGAAGCTTTTTACCTGGACTGGTTTGAGGACTGGCAAATCCATCCACAAAGAAAACACCATCAAGCAAAATTCAGGACAGTGAAGGATGCATCCTCTTGGATGAGAGAGACCCAATGCCACAGGGTGAAGAACCAATGCTCATCAGCCCTGACTTCCACAGTGGACTTTCAGAAGGCCTATCTTTAACCAGCATATTTAATAAGCAGTGCAGGTAAGAGGGTTGTCGTGGGTCAGTGGCTCCAGTGTGATTGACAAGGAGGTAGAAACCGGGCAGCAGGAGGGTGGGGATATGCACAGTATTCCTTAAAAGGTAGCAAAAAATCATGAATTTTATCCCCTCACTCCACCTCAGTCCGCACTTGTGCTCTCTCTCTCTCTCTCTCTCTTTCTCTGTGTGTGTGTGTGTGTGTGTGTGTGTGTGTGTGTGTATGTGTGTGGTGTGTGTGTCTTTGTTTGCTCATATCCAATAGCCCGTGGCAAACATACCTTCTCCATGAAGGAAGATTTATCCACAGTGAAGCACTCCATTCATCTCCTTACCCTGTGCCCAGCACTGAGCATTTATATTTACTGCTCATCTAATTCTCCCAACAAAACCACAGATCAAAGAATTCCATTATGCTGGGTGTCTTAGCTTCCTGGGGCCTCTATTTAATACATGAATTCTCTGCCATGCAAGCAGACAAAATGCACATATTCATATCAAAGATTTGGCAGACTGTGCACAATTCACACCTGCTTCTGGCTGGTGTGTCAATATCTTGGGGTACTGCTCAGCCTCATGCCCTGCCATCTGCACCCCATCACAACCACTTTCCATCAATGTCACACTCCTGGTCATCTCCACAGGCAAAGAAACACATGCACACAAAGGGGGCCTCTATCAGAGAAGCACATGAGCTTGCTAATGAAGAAGGTAGAAACCATAGCCACAATGAGCTACTTATGGTAAATGAATAAAAATTACATTGCTGCCACTCAGCTGGTTTAGATAGTTGCTGCAAAGCCACATTATGAGGCCCTGCTGACACAAGACAAGCTGTTCAGCACTCTGTTGGGTGACCCTGGGTGCCTCTATTCTTGAAGCCAGCCACACTCATTGCTGCTTCAGGGCCCCCTTTTGGCATCTGCCTGGCTGGGCTCCCAGGCATCTTTACTGTTCAGAAGACAGTGTCCTCACACCATTTCAGGGGAGCCTGACCTGCCCCTGCTGTAACCCACCACATCTCTCCATTTCACTACCCCATCTGTTACCTTCATTTCACTTCATACCACTGTCACCAAGGGCCACTCGCATCACTGCATGAGGCACAGGTGTCATTCTCCCCAAGTACACACAGACACATCCTCTGTACCATGGGTGGAGACAGAACTCGTAACCTGCCCCTGCTCTAAGGAGGTGGTACGCCTGGCACTCAGCCCTGGGTCCAGCTCCCTGTCCTGGCAGAGCTGACCCAGAGCTGGGACATGACAAGAAGGAGGGCTGGATTTCACTGGCTGCAGAGATGTGCCTGTTGCCACTAATTCACCTGGATGTCCTGTGACACTGGTGTGACAGCACCTGGTGCACCATCCTCTTCTCCTGGGCTCCTCTGCACCTGCAGGACCCAGGCTGGTGCTGTGGCAGAAGCAGCCATATTCAGCCACCATAGGTGGAAATGACTGACCATAGGACCCGAGATGCCAAGTCTCCTGGGAACCCAGGGCCTCTGGTGCCAGGGATCAGTCTTGGTCTGCTAAACCAGGTCAGAGATGCTTTGAAGCAGCCTTATATGTATAAGATAATGCCAGCCCCAAAGACTTGGTCGTCCTGGCCTTGACTCGCTGTGAGAGGCTGGGTTGAGATAAGCACTGCCTCACTCTGCATAATCCTCCACCCAGCACGGATGCTAATGCATGAATTAATAAACCTTGCACTGATTACACTGATTAATCACCAGCATATGCTCATTCATGAAAATCAGGAGCTGAGTGTCCGCTTCAGGAAATACAAGAGCCTCTTAAACCCAAGTGCACATTTGCACTCTGTTTGTGCCCAAGGAAGAAACCACTTAGGATTTCTCTTGTGTGTTTTCTTCATGGCAGCAGCATTTACTAGGTTTGTGGGCCTGACAGGAGCTGTCTTTAATCAGGAACACCTGCAGCCACAGCAAGATTCAAACCTCATTATGAGTATGTTCCACCTAAATTAATAGAAGACATAACCAAGGACAGACAGTGGTAATCACATTACCTGAAAAGCCAGAGATGAAAGGGTGTGTGTGTGTGTGTGTGTGTGTGTGTGTGTGTGTGTGTGTGTGATGGCTAGGCATTACCTGTGGTAATAATTAAATGTCTGCAGGAAGAACAGCCCATTAGCATCTATGAGCATCTGTAACACATTTCATTCAGAAGTTTGCAATTATTTTAAGGGCAAAATTTTAGGTTTTCTATAGAAAACTCACTGCTCTAGGAGCTAAAAGCACCCACTTTCACAAAGCAGAAAACCGAGGCACAGAGGGCTTGGTGCTACTGACACCCCATTCTAGTGAGGGCCAGCACTCGGGGCTCAGACCTGATCTCTGGCTGTGGAGCTGAGCTCTTCCTGGGCTCTGCTCAGGGTCCTGATGGTTGTCTAGTTCCCATGTGACAGGGGAAGTCAACTTTATTCTGGACATTGTGGTGCCTCTACATTAAGTGAGACAACTTGTGGCCATCCAGGAGATCAGTCTATAAGGATGAAGCTGTGCATTGCCAGAGGCCACCAATTGTCTCACATCTCCCTGCCTCTGTCCACACCTGCCACTCCAGCTCTCTGTGCCCCTCTCTCTCCACAGAGATGTGCCTGTCAGAGCATCTGTAACACACTCCATCGGGAACTCACTGCCAAGTCAGAGAAGCCTCCTCCACTGCCCCTCCACCATCATCCTGTGCAGGCAAGTCCTCACCCTGCTGTCCTTCCACCTGCAGTGCCCCTTTCCATTGGACCAGCAGATCCCACCATGCCTGTGAACCCACTGGCTAGAAGCTACACTGGCACAGTGGATGATGGCACAGTGGATGGTATGCCTTGTGTCCTGTCTGCACCTTCCACAAGTGAAGTCTTATCTTCTCAACCAACCTGCAGATTTGCCAGAGGGCCAATAGTGGATTTTCCAAGACTGCTTTCCTGATATCCAACACACCTTCCCCAGAGCTGTGTACATGCTGAAGCCACAGAGTGTGGGTCAGACATGCTCAGTATGACTGCAACTCCTGGGTGCCCCACCCACCTGGACACATTATTTGTCCCCATTATAGTACAGATCTTTTGTTTCCTCTGCTGCTTCTAATTTCAGTTCTTTAGGTTGTCCCCAAGTCTGGTCTGTTAGACTTAAATATGGGACCGGGGGAGTAACTCACCTCTCAGGAACAGGTTGAGAATGTGGGGCAAGACAGAGTCACAGGTACCCACTGGCTCCTTCATGCTTTGAAAACAGGAAAGGGGCTCCCTGAACACCCCTCCCCATGTGCCAACTTTAAGCTGCATGGCAGGGTGGGGAACGTTCAGCTTAAGAAGGCCCAAAGTTGGGAAAAGGAACAGAGTGTTGTTTCAATGAAAATTAAGACAGTTTAAAAACAATTCAATACTCAGAAAAAACAGATGTGAGATTCCAGCTTTGAACTGCCCTGGGCACTGAAACTGGATGCATGCAGTCTCCATTCCCCAGCTGTGAAGGTAGCCAGGCACCCTCCCAAGCATTCTCTCTGCCCCCACACATAGGATCCACTTCCCACCAGAAGATGAGGTTGATGGGCCCAGCAGCCCTGTCACAGAGATCAAAGGATGGGAGCCATGTGTATCAAACCCCTTTCTTTCTCTCTGAGCTCTCCAAAGCTGTGTGAGGAACAGGATCCTCATCTTCTTTGATAGTTTTGTGCTTGTGATGGAGTAAATAATAAGCAGTTCTCAGGAAAAAAAATTGAAGTAGGTGTTAAATTCCAAATCCCCAAAACCAGGTACTTAACATATCTAAGGAAGTGTGTCTATGGAAAGATTTGGAGGAGACATGAGATTTTAATGAAGATGATGTTCATCATAAAATTGTTCATTTCCTGAAAATAGAAAAGTCAAGCATTCATCCTAGAAAGGAGTTTTAATCATTTTGGAACTTTTTAAAGAAAGAATCATCCAAGAAAAGACTCACCAATTATAAATTCATGGTCATTGCAACTTATTTGCCCAAAATGGAAACTTGTCTGGGTATTTTCCAACAGGTGGATGGTTAAACAGATGGTGCCGCAGCCTGTCTGGGCACAAAATAATCGAGCCACCACAAAAACCTTGTAGATTCAAACAACAACTCTTTATTCTCGAACTCTCACCTGCACTCTACATGCACGTTCTGGGTAAAAATACACCAGCATTCTACACGCACTTTCTTGGAAAATCCACCTCCACCGGGGCTCTACATCCCTAATACTTTCTGAATCTCCTGAGAACTCAATGGGAACTCAAGGAGCGGGCGCCTGAGGCAGCAGGACACGCCCTATTCCCAGCAGGATCCACCTTAAACCTGGAACTGCCCTATTCCCAGCAGGATCCACACCCTAAACTTGGAACCACCCTACACCCGGATCTGCCCTCAACCTTGAGCAGGGTCACCTTTCTCAAACATTCATGCAATGTCACTGCAAATGACTTGGGTCCAAGGCAAGCCTATTTCCACAATGGAGAGTCCTCCCTCTAAGCAACATTTTGTAGGCTGAAAAGGAAATTGCCATGCATCATTCCTACTTGGCTATGGCTCTCAGCATCTCCCCCCTTCTGATTAATTAAACAACAAGCAATGTGGCTTAGGGATCGTGCCTGTTCATTGTAATCGGATGAACTGACCTCTAGGCATCAGCCTCCTGTCTTAGGTTGATACCACTGCAATTGGATCATACCCATCACTGACTACTGGTCCAGCATACAGCCATACATTTAGATAGGCCTTTGCACCAGTGTGTGGGGGGGTGAGGTTCTTTGCCTCACCTCTGTTGGCTCCCAAATCTTAGACCATCACTAGCATAAGGGAGGAGGATACAGAAATGCCACGACACCAAGCCAATTGATGGTTCATTTTGAAAAATTGTATCACCAGTGACACCATCAGCAAAGATATGCCAGCACTACCACAATTCGATGCACCAACAGAGAGTTCACAATGCATATAAGTGATACATAGTCCAGGCAAGTTTTGCAAGCAGTTCAAAATGGAGGAATCTATCAATATGTCCATTTCCTCCCAAAGTAAATCAACTCCTTGATTGAGCATTACTTGTTGAGTTATTATTCATTGATGCATCAGTTTATATAGTTTACTGTGATAGCTATCATAGAAGCTGTAGTTTGGTTTTATCTTTGTCTTCACTGGCACTGGGATGAAGATAGGAATTCTGGCAATGATACTGAAGAGACATTATCCTGAAAAGAATTATTAAATATAATGAAAAGGAAAGGTGAAAGTAAACAAACAGATCTGTTAACCTCTTTTAAAAACAATCCTTAACAGCTGTTTACCTAATTTAAATTAAGCCATTTAAATCACGTGAATAAAAAGAAAAATAATCCGGATTCATTTTTTCATGAGCGCTCCTCATATATGAAATATGGACATATGTACATACAGGCATACAACAAAAAACAGAAGTGTGCACACATAACATACAACACATAAGACAATAGTAAAGGTCTTGTAGCTTTACCTAGGTGAAGTCTCCATTGCAATGTTCAAAAACTCCACGGTCAAAAAATAAAACAGATCAGAAAAATATTAACCTAGGTCTGTATGAGCTCAAAAATAAAAGAGAACTTCATGATGTGGGAAAATGCAATAATAAAATAGATATGGAAAAAAGCATCCTGGTTAATCACTGTCGAAGATGTAAGAATAGCCAAGCTGGAGCTCTGGATATCAGCTGTTATGGATTTAAGTCAAATCATCTTCTTTTTGGTCTGTAGAAATCACTTTGGTTAGTCTCTCTGGAATCCACATCGGCTACTGTTCTCCCTGTGGAAACATACAAACAGAACCCCAACTCCAGACAATCACTGGGACAGGACCTTTCCATTGTCCTGTTATAATATCCTTCCAAATTATCTTAGGCTTATGTACATTTTTTGGATACATATGTCTTTCTGCAGCACTAAGCCCTGATGAATCCAAATTTTAAAAGTTTAGATTAAAAACGGTTACTTTAAGTTTATCTTTGGGCGATATATTCCCCTTTCCAATTCCCTCTTTTTGCTTTAATAAGTACATTTTAATAGTTTGATGAGCTCTTTCAACTATGCTTTGTTCCTGTGGAATGTATGGGATTCCTGTTAAGTAAAACATTAACTGATTTTTCTTCAGGGATGATGTTCCAAAATATCCTATATGCATCCTTTGGAAATTTAAATATCCTTTTAAATTCAAGTCTTCCAAAAAAATTTTACCTTAGTTTTTAAAATTACTTTACTCCTTTTTAATTTTTTGATGTGGTTTTAAATCAATTTCCTTCTTGTTTAAATTTTTCTAAATTGGCTCCTGTCTATAAATTTTAACACCCTCATCTGAGACTTCTTTTTTTTATTGGTTGTTCAAAACATAAAAAGATTGCAGAGTCACATTGGTTACACATCCACATTTTTACATAATACCATAGTAACTGTTGTATTCTGCTATCTTTCCTATCCTCTACTATCCCCCCTCCCCTCCCATCTTCTCTCACTACCCCATCTACTGTAATTCATTTCTCTCCTTATTTTTTTCCCATTCCCCTCACAAACTCTTATATTTAATTTTGTATAACATTGAGGGTCTTCTTCCATTTCTTTGCAATTTCCCTTTTCTCTCCCTTTTTCTCTCACCTCATGAATCTGTTTAATGTTAATCTTTTCTTCCTGCTCTTCCTCCATGCTCTGTTCTTAGTTGCTCTCATTATATCAAAGAAGACATTTGGCATTTGTTTTTTAGGGATTGGCTAGCTTCACTTAGCATATTCTGCTCTAATGCCATCCATTTACCTGCAAATTCCATGATTTTGTCATTTCTTAGTGCTGCGTAGTACTCCATTGTGTATAAATGCCACAGTTTTTTATCCATTCTCTATTGAGGGGCATCATGGTTGGTTCCACAGTCTAGGTATTGTGAATTGTGCTGTTATGAACATCGATGTGGCAGGATCCCTGTAGTACACTCTTTTAAGGTCTTCAGGGAATAGTCCGAGAAGGGCAATAGCTGAGTCAAATGGTGGTTCCATTCCCAGCTTTCCCAGAAATTTCCATACTGCTTTCCATATTGGCTGCACAAATTTACCATCCCACCAGCAATGTACAAGAGTACCCTTTTCCCCACATCCTCACCAGCACTTGTTGTTTGACTTCATAATGGCTGCCAATCTTACTGGAGTGAGATAGTATCTTAGGGTGGTTTTGATTTGCATTTCTCTGACTGCTAGAGATGGTGAGCATTTTTTTATGTACTTGTTGATTGATTGTATGTCCTCCTCTGTGAAGTGTCTGCTCAGGTCTTTGGCCCATTTGTTGATTGGGTTATTTGTTATCTTATTGTCTAATTTTTCGAGTTCTTTGTATACTCTGGATATTAGGGCTCTATCTGAAGTGTGAGGAGTAAAAATTTGTTCCCATGATGTAGGCTCCCTGTTTACCTCTCTTATTGTTTCTCTTGCTGAGAAAAACTTTTTAGTTTAAGTAAGTCCCATTTGTTGATTCTTGTTATTAACTCTTGTGCTATGGGTGTCCTATTAAGAAATTTGGAGCTCGACCCCACAATATATAGATCAGAGCCAACCTTTTCTTCTATCAGATGCATAGTCTCTGATTTGATATCAAGGTCCTTGATCCATTTTGAGTTAACTTTTGTGCATGGAGAGAGGAGGGAATTCAGTTTCATTTTGTTGCATATGGATTTTCATTTTCCCAGCACCATTTGTTGAAGATGATATCCTTCCTCCATTGCATGCTTTTAGCCCCTTTATCGAATATAAGATAGTTGTAATTTTGTGGATTGGTTTCTGTGTCCTCTATTCTGTACCATTGGTCCACCCGCCTGTTTTGGTACCAGTACCATGATGTTTTTGTTACTATTGCTTTGTAGTACAGTTTGAAATCTGGTATCGCTACACCTCCTGATTTGCACTTCCTGCTTAGAATTGCTTTTGCTATTCTGGGTCTTTTATTTTTCCATATGAATTTCATGATTGTTTTATCTATTTCTACAAGAAATGCCATTGGGATTTTGATTGGTATTGCATTGAACCTATAGAGAACTTTTGGTAATATCGCCATTTGCATGATGTTAGTTCTGCCTATCCATGAACAGGGTATATTTTTCCATCTTCTGAGATCTTCTTCTATTTCTCTCTTTAGGGTTCTGTAGTTTTCATTGTATAAATCTTTCACATCTTTTGTTAAGTTGATTTTCAAGTATTTTATTTTTTTGACATATTGTGAATGGGGTGGTTTTCCTCATTTCCAGTTCAGAAGATTTGTCGCTGATATACAGGAATGCCTTTGATTTATGTGTGTTGATTTTATATCCTGCCACTTTGCTGAATTCATTAATTAGCTCTAGTAGTTTCTTTGTAGACCCTTTTGTGTCTTCTAGGCATAGGATCATATCATCCACAAATAGTGATAATTTAAGTTCTTCTTTTCCTATCTTAATGCATTTAATTTCTTTTGTCTGCCTAATTGCTCTGGCCAGTATTTCGAGAACTATATTGAATAGAAGTGGTGAGAGAGGGCATCCCTGTCTTGTTTCAGATTTTATAGGGAATGCCTTCAGTTTTTTTCCATTTAGAATGATGCTAGCCTGAGGCTTAGCATATATAGCTTTTACAATTTTGAGGTAAGTTCTTGTTATCCCTAGTTTTTCTAATGTTTTGAAAATAAAGGGATGCTGTACTTTGTAGAATGCTTTTTCTGCATCCATCAAAATGATCATATGGTTCTTATCTTTAAGTCTATTGATGTGGTGAATAACGTTTATTGATTTCCGTATATTGAACCAGCCTTGCATCCCAGGGATGAATCCTACTTGATCATGGTGCATGATCTTTTTGATATGTTTTTGTATATGATTTGCCAGAATTTTATTGAGGATTTTTGCATCTAAATTCATTAGGGATATTGGTCTGTAGTTTTCTTTCTTTGAGGTGTCCTTCTCTGGTTTGGGAATCAGGGTGATATTGGCCTCATAGAATGAATTTGGAAGTTCTCCCTCTTTTTCTATCTCCTGAAATAGATTATGGAGTATTGGTATTAGTTCTTCTTTAAAGTTCTTGTAAAACTCTGCTGTATATCCATCCGGTCCTGGGCTTTTCTTGGTTGGTAGTCTTTTGATGGCTTCTTCTATTTCCTCACTTGATATTGGTCTGTTTAGGTTGTTTATATCTTCCTGACTCAATCTGGGTAGTTCATATGTCTCAAGGAATTTATTGATGCCTTCACTATCTTATATTTTATTAGAGTATAGGGTTTCAAAATAATTTCTAATTATCTTCTGTATTTCTGAATTGTCTGTTGTGATGTTGCCTTTTTCATCCCATAAGCTAGTAATTTGGGTTCTCTCTCTTCTTCTCTTTGTTAGCGTGACTAGTGGTCTATTAATCATATTTATTTTTTCAAAGAACCAACTTTTAGTTTTGTCAATTTTTTTATTGTTTCTTTTGTTTTGATTTCATTGATTTCAGCTCTAATTTTAATTATTTCTTGCCTTCTAATCTATTTGCTGCTGATTTGTTCTTCTTTTTCTAAGGTTTTGAGGTGTAATATGAGGTCATTTATTGGCTTTTCCTTCTTTTAAGGAATGAACTCCATGAAATAAATTTTTCTGTTAGTACTGCTTTCATAGTGTCCCAAAGATTTCGATATGTTGTGTCTGAGTTTCGTTTACCTCTAAGAATTTTTTAATTTCCTCTTTGATGTCTTCTGTAACCCTTTGTTTATTCAGTAGCATATTGTTTAATCTCCATGTGATGTAGGGTTTTTCCTTTCTCATTTTATTATTTATTTCCAATTTCATTCCATTATGATCAGATAAAATGCATGGTAGTATCTCAACTCATTTGTAATTGCTAAGATTTGCCCTGTGACATAATATATGGTCTATTTTTGAGAAGGATCCATGTGCTGCTGAGAAGAAAGTGTATCCGCTTGGTGTTGGGTGGTATATTCTGTATATATCAATTAAGTCTAAGTTATTAATTGTATTATTGAGCTCTATGGTTTCTTTATTCAACTTTTGTTTGGAAGATCTGTCCATTGATGAGAGAGGTGTGTTAAAATCTCCCATGATTATTGTGTTGTGGTCTATTAGACTCTTGAACTTGAGAAGAGTTTGTTTGATGAACGTAGCTGCACCATTGTTTGGGGCATATGTATTAATGATCGTCAAGTCTTGTTGGTATATGGTTCCCTTGAGCAGTATGTAGTGTCCTTGTATATCCCTTTTGATTAACTTTGGCTTGAAGTCTATTTTATTTGATACAAGTATGGACACCCCTGCTTGCTTCTGGGGTCCGTATGAGTGATATGATTTTTCCCAACCTTTCACCTTCAGTCTGTGTATGTCTTTTCCTATCACATGAGTCTCCTGTAGGCAGCATATTGTTGGATATTTTTTCAAATCCATTCTACTACCCTATGTCTTTTGATTGGTGCATTTAAGCTATTAACATTTAGGGTTACTATTGAGATATGGTTTATATTTCCAGCCATATTTGGTTAAGTACGATTCTTAACATGATTTGTTTTTCCTCTATACTTAGTTTTTTCTTTACTGTACTACCTCCAGCTTTTGGTTTTCATTGTTATTTTTTATTTCCTCTTCCTGTAATGTTTTGCCAAGGATGTTTTGAAGAGCTGGTTTTCTAGCTGCAAATTCTTTCAACTTTTGTTTATCATGGAAGATTTTTATTTCATCTTCAATCCTGAAGCTTAATTTTACTGGATACATAATTCTTGGTTGGAACCCTTTTTCTTTCAGCGTTTGAAATATGTTGTTCCAGGATCTTCTAGCTTTCAGAGTCTGTGTTGAAAGGTCAGCAGTTATCCTGATTGGTTTACCCCTAAATGTAATCTGCTTCCTCTCTCTTGTGGCTTTTAAGATTCTCTCCTTATTCTCTATGTTGGGCATCTTCATTATTATGTGTCTTGGTGTGGATCTCTTATGATTTTGTATATTCGGTGTCCTGTAGGATTCTAGTATTTGGATTTCTTTTTCATTCTTTAAGTCTGGGAAGTTTTCTAGTATTATGTCATTGAATAGTTGCTCATTTCCTTGGTTTGGACCTCTGTACCCTCTTGTATTCCAATAACTCTTAAGTTTGGTTTCTTGATGTAATCCCATAATTCTTGGATGTTCTGCTCATCATTTCTTAATATTCTCGCTGAGCTGTCTATGTTCTTTTCAAGTTGAAAAACTTTGTCTTTGTTGTCTGAAGGTCTATCTTCCAAGTATTCTACTCTGCTGGTAATACTCTCATTTGAGTTTTTAATTTGGTTTATAGTTTCCTGCATTTCCAGGATTTCTGTTTGTTTGTTTTTTATATCCTCTATCTCCCTATAGAGTTGATCTTTTGCTTCTTGGATTTGTTTATGTAATTTATTGTCAAAGTGATTTTTCATTGTTTGAATTTGCTGTATAATGTCTTCCTTGAGACTCCAGATCATCTGAAGCATGTATATCCTGAACTCTTTGTCTGACATTCCACCAGCTGCAGATATTACCTCATCTAATGTTGAATTGACCTGTATTGTTTGTGGTCCTTTCTTTCCTTGTCTTTTTATGCTGCTCATGATTCTTTCTAGCTTTGTGAAACTGTTGTGCTAATGTTTTTCCCCTTATATATTTGTATTGTTCTTGTATAGCTCCAAAATCCCTCTTTTGCAGAGAAAGACAAGGTTAACAGATCCCAATATCAACAGTACATTATCTAAGCACAAGTTTTCTTTATTAATACATTTATAGTTAGATTCTAAGACTATAGATATTGGTTTTAATTATTACTTAAGAAAATATACCTTAGTTTCATAAAAGGTGTACCATATCTGGTGGAAAATAGAAAACTTAATTTCAGACAAATGATGTTATAATTAGAGGGAAAGGAGTGAGGGTATGAGGTTAAACTAACTTAGCACCTTTGGAGAACTCTAACCACTAGACTGGTAATTTATGGAAGAATGAATAGACTCAACCTCCTATGTAGATTGTTACCCTATGTATAGATGCCAAAAGTTAGGAGATTGAAAGTGAGATCGAGAGAACATGAATTAAAAAAAAATTACAAGGAAGAAACGAGAAATAAGAGAAGGGAAAGGGGAGTAAGATAGAAATAAAGAAAAAAATGGGGGGGGGAGGTGGGGTATATGCAATTCCTCTATATTATATTACTTTGCTAATACAGTTGTTCATGCACAGTTCTTGGTTTCACATATGCTGAAGTTGTGGAAGAGGGAGAAAAAAGAGAAAGAGAGAGAAAAAAAAAGTCTCTCAGAACACTGTTTTCCTTGCTTCCAGTAGGTGGCGTTGTCTATTCCTAGCTTGAGCCTCTTTATTCAGGGTGGTAGATATAGCCAGTGTGAAAAGAAATGAGCTTCCACCTGTATCTTTCCTACTCTAGTCTCTGAGGTAGAAACCAGGTACCTGTACAGTTGTTGTTTTGCGTTGATAGCTACAATCCCCAAAGCTTGTGGGAAATATTTTGAGTTATCGCAGCTAAGGGTGGGGGAGTTGGAAACCGGGTACCTGGATCAGCCGCACAACCGTGCTGGTAGCCACACCCCCTTTGATGGGTTTTAAGGGTTCATGCGCTTCCTCCAGACTAGCACTCGAGGAGGGGCCAGACTTCCTTCTCCGATCTGGCTGTCCAGTCTCTCATCTGAGACTTCGAATTTCTGCACCACCAGAAATTAAAGTTGATGGGCTTTTTGAAAAAAAATTACTAATGATCTCCTTGTTCTTCTATTGTATCCAATATTTGACTTTAAACTTCTCTCTTCTACCTTTAACTATCTTGAATGTCTGTATCTAATAGTTGTCTTAGTTTTTGTATTTTCTATCTGAAATACCTTTACTTGACATTTTCAACCATTTTATATCTTATTTCTATCTTCTAGTTTTTTTTCCCCTAAGGTTTGTACATTCATCCTTAGTTGCTTTTTTTTCTCCTAGTTTTCTTTTGTTTCCTATTTTGTGGGTTTAAAATTCTTGCCTTCCTACATCTTCTCTGTCTTCCTACATCTTTTATATCTTTTTTTTCACTTTCCTGTACTTCTGTCTTCAAAGTTTTTCACTTCAGATTTCTATTTATATTCTTTCTCCAAATTGCTTTTATCCTATTATCTTCCCATTTTCATGTTTTTTAAAGTAATGCTTTTAAGATTAACTAGGCTTCAAATGATGCAAACTTTCCTCCATCATGAAGGCATCACCACATTCAATTAAGCCTTTTAAAGCCTTTTGCAACGTACTTAGACATTTTACAACTTTTTACTTTATCACACAAAGATTATCTCATCTAAAAACATTTCTTTTTTCTTTTCCCTGTTTTCATATTAAAACATGTTTCCACATCTTGAATCTTTTTATATCTCTTTTTTTTTTTGTTTTTCCACCATGAAGGTAACTCAACCACCTTCAATTTAACCTTTTAAAGCCTTCCAATTATAATCTATACTGTACTTTTAAATGTACTTTTTCACCACCTACAGCTTCAGTCTTTTAAACGAGGCTTAGATTCTGTTTAAATCATTTTAATTTTACTTTACATGGCTGCCCTTCAACTCAAGGCTTTTTTTTTTCTTCATTAAGAAGCTTTGTCTCAATCTGCCATGTACAAATACCTTTTCCTTCTTTCTTTTTTTCTCAAGCTTTTAAAGTAAGTCTAGTTTTCTCAAAATCTTTTTAAATGGCATTTTACAACTTTATGCTTTACCACACAGAGATTATCTCAACTAGAAACATTTTTTAACTTCCATATTAAAATATACTTCCACATCTTGAATCTTTTAATATTTCTTTTCTAGCCATTAACCCTTTTTATAAATTCAAATTCTTTAACAACTCTTATAAAATTTCTGATTTAGACAAATTACTCCACATTAATAAGATAAAATACTTTCATGTTTTTTTATGGTACTATAATACTATAATTAAAACTAAACTGAAATTTCTTATACTCTTTGTATATAAATTACACATGATAGAATCTTAACTCTTAGTAACCTTGTTTTAGCAAAGACACAGACAAAAAGCAATATTAAACATTTTTTTTATTTACCAATTTATGAAAACACATATAATGTTTAAATATATTACCTTATGGAACTTGATAAATAAAGAGTACTTGATTTTATATTTAGTGGTTGATGTTTCAACACTTTAGCTTTGTAAATTAATCAGATGTCTGTAAAAACCAAGATCTTAGACAAATGTAGTAAACAGAACTAGCCATCTCTTTTTTGTTGAAGAAAAATTCTTCTACAGGATAACATGATGGTCCCATTGATATACTTAATAACTTGTCTCTAAAAAGCCATGGGCTACATTTTTGTATTGTATCAATATATGCCCTAATTGTTCTTGGTCTTATTGGGATGCCACCTTCCTCTAACAATTTCTCTTTCTCAGGGGTGAACAACTTCAAACTTTGAGTCAACCATTTTCCCCAGTTTGTCTGAGAAACTTCTAGGAACAGACAACTTGAAATAAAAACAAAATAAATCAAAACAAGAACACATTGTATTTTGAAATTCTCACCCATTTTTTCACTCTTCCTCAGGGACAAACAATTTTACTTACCTCCAATCTTCAGACGTTCCCTGTACAGGCCCGCCAAATGCTACAGTCTGTCTGGGCACAAAATCACGAGCCACTCACAGCCTTGTAGATTCAAACAGCAACTCTTTATTCTCGAACTGTCACCTGCACTCTACACACACGTTCTGGAGAAAATCTCTACCGGCATTCTATATGCACGTTCTTGGAAAATCCACCTCCACCCGTGTTAAGGTCTGTAAACAAGTCAGATTGGCACCTGTTATTTTGCCAGAGAAATGTTAAAGTCTGTAAACAAGTCTGGATGGCGCCTGGCCAAATGCCAGAGAGAGTGGTTTGTAAAGTAACAAAAGCAAGCCATTAAGTGTGGAGATTCCTTATTGGTTGACTGCTGTATCTATTTTATGCTAATTAGATAAGCTATGTAAAATGTATAAATATCGCTCAGATCCTACAATAAATGGCTCCTATTCCTGCTGCATCAACATACACAAGTTGTTCGTCCACCCCTGGCAGATGGTGGCCCGTTACAGGGAGCCCCGGACACTGGGGTGTAAGTGACGAAAAAAGCTGCCCGTCCATAGATAGGACGGGAGCAATCTGCTCGTCCCTAGGCAGATAGGGCTAGAGGAAAAATGGCCATTTTGAGAAAATGGAGAAGATTGATGCAGTATGTTTGTGTCTTTTTTTGTCTTGAAATGTTGTATTGTCTTTGTGATGAAAATATGGAAGGGGTAAGAAGTAAATTGATAAGGGAAAAAGGCACCCCAGTGGAACCAAGAATAGTTAGGACATGTGTTGATAAAAGCCCAGAAACTCTAGTCAGAAAGAAAAAGAAAGATCAGAAGGAGAAGGATTATCAAGAAAAAAGTTGCAGCAAAAGGCTATTACTGAATACTTTACTGAATACTTTTCGATACCGGAGGGTGCATGAAACGACAAGGCGGCTACCACCTGCCCAAGCCGATCACGGGGCAGCAAGAATTTTCCAAGCGGCAGTTGCAGGCTCTTCCCCGCCCCCCTGCCCGGGGGAGCGGATCGTCACTGTGAGCCCAAATCTAGACCTGACCTGGAGGCACAGTCTCGCAGGCTTTTGCTCCCTGTGCCCGGAAGCAGTTTGAGTCTGGGACTCTCCCCAGGGCCATCCGGGGCTTATTCAAATGTAAAAAAAAACCTTGAGAAAATGTACTAAATTGTTCAGAAGGTTGTTTTCTTAGTAGAATGCTACAGGATTTTCTTTAGCCATCCTGAGTTCCTGCCTTCGTCCCAGTGCCGGTGAAAACAAAGGTGAAAGAATTTACAGTGTTGCTGAGAACCAGAGGAAACTTCGGCTGAGAACCCGAGGAGACTTCAGAGCTGTTGCTGCTTCTGCTTCTACAACTTAAGCTAGCTGCCTGCAGAACTTACCTGGACTGTGAGTTAATCTATTGAGACACTGCTTTACCTGGACTGAGACAACAAACTGTAATCTACAACAAATTGTAACTCGATATCTTTGCTAATGGTATCATTGCTGGTATAATTTTTCCAAGGGCTTCTTGCATGGAACCATCAATTGGCTTGGTATTGTAACATTTTGTATCCTCCCTTTCTGTTTCTAGCAGGTTATTTATGGTGTTTCTGTAAAAAATACTATGGTCGTTATTTAAATTAAACTAAAGGGGGAAATGTTAAGGTCTGTAAACAGGTCAGATTGGCACCTGTTATTTTGCCAGAGAAATGTTAAAGTCTGTAAACAAGTCTGGATGGTGCCTGGCCAAATGCCAGAGGGAGTGGTTTGTAAAGTAACAAAAGCAAGCCATTAAGTGTGGAGATTCCTTATTGGTTGACTGCTGTATCTATTTTATGCTAATTAGATAAGCTATGTAAAATGTATAAATATCGCTCAGATCCTACAATAAATGGCTCCTATTCCTGCTGCATCAACGTACACAAGTTGTTCGTCCACCCCCCCCCCCACCCCCGGCACACCCGGGCTCTGCATCCCAAATACTCTCTGAGTCCCCTGGGAACTCATCTGGACCTCAAGGAGCCGGTGCCTGAGGCAGCAGGATACACCCTATTCCCAGCAGGATCCACACCCTAAACCAGAAACGCCCTAAACCTGGATCTGCCCTGGTCTTTGAGCAGGGTCACCTATCTCAAACATTCATGCAATGTCACTGCAAATGACCTGGGTCCAAGGCAAGCCCATTTCCACAATGGAGAGTCCTCCCTCTAAGCAACATTGGGTAGGCTGACAAGGAAATTGCCATGTGTCATTCCTACTTGGCTATGGCTGTCAGCAAGATCGTAGTATTTTCATACCATGGAATGCACCTGGGGATTAAAAAGACCTGGGATGTTGATGTGTACAGCTTGGAATCTCCAGGAAATTATATGGAGTAAAATCTCCAACCCCAAGTAACCATATATTTTGTGATTCCATATATATATATAATGTTTCCTAACTTAAGTTACTCAATGAATCGCTGAGAGAAACTGAGAAAGGCAAGAACAATGGGAATGGTGGAAGAGAGGTGGTGAACAGACAAAAGACAGACACGGAGCTTGACACGGCACCAGGAGCGTACCTGGATGAGAACGCTGTGACATGCACACACACACATATATACACACAGAGAAACTTATTCCTGCCTAGCCCTAAAAAACAACAAACAGACCCATAGCAGATGGTATTCTGTAAAAGATCTAACTAATATTCCTCAGAACTGTAAGAAACAGGAGTTCAATAATGGATACAGTTTGATAGAAAGCTTGAGAGTCAGCTCCAGCTAAGAAGTGTGTCAAGAGACAGGTCAAACACATGCAGTCTGGTTTCCTGAGCCCCCGGACAGAAAAGGGACCTTGGGTAAAACCAAGAAAGTCTGAGTAAAGCATGGACAACAGTAAGTACTATACATCTATCTTGTGGTGGTGTAGAATAAGTCTTAATATTACAATAAAAAATTAGTCAAGTTTTGCGTTTTATGATTTCTCAGAATTTAATTCAATGCAGTCCTGAAATATCAGCAATAATTCATTAGGGCGAACAATATGCCATAGAAACAGAAGGTGTGAATAAGAGGAGACCGAGTCTGGGGTCCAGGGAGATTCTGAATCACCTCAGTAACTTTTCTGTAAATTCAAAACTACTATAAAATAAATAAACTCATTTTTAAGATTAATCATTTTTTAGTTCACTATTAACTAAGGTATTTCTCCATCCAGGGGTCACGACAAAGGGTAGGAGCAAACATTGTTCTCACAAAGCTCCCTGAACACCCTAGAGTACCTGGCATATTTTCAGTTTCCTCCATGGAAATGAAAGTTGATTCCTTTAGCAAAAGAGCATCATCCAGGAAGGTTTCCAGTGACCTGACCAAGCAGCATTGTGAATATGGGTTTCAGGACTGTTGGGGTCAGATCTTCCAAGATGGCATGTGGAAAGTGGTTGGGGGTTCTTTTCTGAGCCCTTAGTTAGCAATGAGGAGATGTAAGCTAAAGCCTTCCCTCCCAGAGGATCTGTGCTATATTTAGCTCACAAAGCCCTCAACAGCCACCTCTGTCACTGAGTAACTTTTGCTGGGGAAGGAAATGCTCTTCTCCTTCCATTCCTTGTGGCTCAGGACCTGGAAAGTGGAGATGAAGTGGCACCACCTTTCTCCACAGAAGAGCCTTCTTCACCATGGCTGATTTTAGGACTGTCAGAAAAAGAGTCCAATGTAGATAAACTTTCTATTTTCATGTCACCCTGTTACTTGGCCACTGACTGAAAGGATACCAGCACTCCAGGTGCTGGACACCCCCATACTAGTTTTCACAAACCTATCAAAAATAGTACTCTGAAGATATGTGCAAACAAGGCCTCTGACCTTGATCTGGGCTTCACAGAGATGTCTGCATTTTTAAGATAAATTATAAATGGGCCCTTGGCAACAGCTGGCAGGGGGAGGAAAGAAAAAGGAGAAAAAGCTTTTCTCTTCTCGGTGTTATCCTTGAAGAGTTAACTTGCCCAGAGTAGTGAAAGAAAAAGCTGATTTTATGTGAACTTCTGCAGACTGTAAACTTCTGAGCCCCTCCCCTTACATTCTGGGTATAAAACTCTGAAACTCCCCGAACTCGGGATTCAGGGAATTGATTGATTACAGCAAAGGCTGAACCCTCTGAACCTGGCTGCAGCCAAATAAAACTGTTTTCTTCTATCTTTAGTGCCTTGCCTCGTTTGTCCCTACATTCTTGGTGACCCAGATGGGACAGAGGAGGTAAGGAAGGCAATTCTGCCTCTCTATCTCTGGGGGCCAGCTTTCCTGGGGCAATGGGGGATAGGGCAATGGCACACCCAAAACACTCTTGGCCTGAAGGAGGATCAACTCACCCAGCACCCTGGGGCTGCCACCCGGAGCACAAGAGAACCCACAGGCAGCAGGAACCAGAATTAGGGTTTTAGACACCGCCCATCTGAACAGGTAGGACCCAGGTCCATTTGGTTTTGTAGCCCACCTGACTTCCCCTTCGAGGCCTAAGTAAGTGGAAGAGAGGCTTGATCACTCTCTGTTGGGTCCTGAGTACCCTCCAAAGTGGTTGGAGCTAAAACAGACCCAAGGAGTCACAAAAGTAGTCTCTGTTCAGGGTCAGCGAGCAGAGGGGAAACCATGACTCCCTTTTCTGTTTGGTTTGGAATTGTTGGAATTTGGGTGGTATAGAAAATCTGTCCTGGCCATATCTGTGTGAAAGTGTGTGAAAGTGTGTGAATGAGATGGACAAAGGGCAGGGTTCTGACCCAATCTGTAGCGAGTGCAGAGTCCTGATTCACGGTTCTGTGGCAACTCGTATAGTCTGTGGAGGAATTGCAAAAACCAATGTCTAGGTGAAAGCTCCAGATTGGGGGTTGTTACTGACCCTCAAGGCTAAGAGGGCCCTCAGTCCCCACGAGGGGAGTGGCTGGAGATGGATGAAGCAAGTTTTGTCCTAAGTGTGTTTTGTTCCAAGTGTGCGACACTGATGCAGGGTGGAACATGGGAGGCACCTAAGGAAACTGAGCCTTCTGAAATGTATGTGAGCAACCTTTAGGAAGGTTTTCCTGGGAACTGAGGGGTGAGACTCACTCCACAAAGGTTGCATACTCTGTGAATTAGAGTGGCTTACCCAAGATGTGGGCTGGCCACCAGAAGTATCTTTAGATGAGAGAGTCATTGCTGAGGTCTTTTTCATTGTTGTTGGAGTCCCTGAACCATTTCTCTTACATTGATTGCTGTCAAGAGATAGTACAGAAACAGCCCCCTTGGTTGAGAGCCGGTCTAGATGGACATTCCAAGCTAATGTTAGCCAGAAGCATAGTGGTCTCTAAGACCCAGTGGAAAGCAGCTAAACAGAAAACCTGACTAGGAAAGGCAGGAAAGGGAACAGTTTTCCCCGTGAGCCAGAAGAGGACCCATGTCCAAATTTACCAAGACCACTGGGACAGCAGACTGTCCCCTCAACCCCCTTCTCCTCAAAGGCAACAAATGATGTCCCTCAATACAGGCTATTCTTTCCTCTGTGATGGCCTCAGAGCCAAAGGCTTCCTAGGACCAAAGACTCTTTCACCTCCCAAGATTAACGTGGGAGATTTGTCTCAAGACTAGAGCCACTACTCAGATAAAAACTCTCCGGATGCCCCTGCAAGGGACTAAAGGACATACCCATGTTGTCCAGAAGAGAAATGCCTGAGGGAGACAAGGCAGTTTTGTGTGACAGCCTTTCTCCACCATTGAGCTCATAAGCTAGAAAAATCATACTCCCTCCTACATGGAAAAACTCTGGACCATGACTGATCTGATGCAGCCAATTATCCAGACCTAGGATGGGGCCCCAACAAACAAGAAGGTCTAAAGATAAAGAAATGTCAAAAAGCCCTTATATGAAGTCTAAAAAAATTGAAAAGAGAGAACAAAACACACTGTGCCCAAGAGTTAGAAGGAATCGGAGCCAGCCCTGAGCCCTAGCCTAAGCCAAGCACATCTGCAAACAGAGATGAGATAAGCCTCCCACTGCTCCAGCTTCTCTCTCTCACACTCTCAATAGCCTTGAATATTTCTCTATGCCCCACATCTGCCTAAGGCCCCTCTGCCCTATTAAACTGGTAGCAATGATCAAAAGAGTGTGCCGAACTGACTCAGAGCTAAATATCCAGGCCACCGCCGCTGCCGCACCTCTCTCTGCCCAGAGGTGCCCGAGGGAAGAAAGGCACCATACAAATATTGCAGCCACAATGCAAGTTTGTCAGTAAAAGAAAAAATTCACAGGTGCAAGTGATGGGTGATCAATACAACCTTTGTGGACAGGCTCAGAGAACCACTTGTCAAAAATTACAATCCTAGAGGGCTTTACTGAGAAATGTTCCAGTGAACTGATTAAGGTGGCCACCACAGTTTTCATCAATCAAGATCCAGAGACACAAAGATAAGCAGACCAAAAATACTAAGAGGAGGATGCATCTTCTTATAGCATTCCTCACCACAAACACAGAGTTCACTCAAAGGGAGGTCTCACTAGAATTAAGCCAGTGATCCAAATATTTTTTAGGAAGAAAAAACAGTGTAGCCAAACAAAAGGGGAAGATTCCGATGGCCCTGGCAGACAAGTACCCACTGCCATCCTCAAATGCTAAGCCTTGAACAGAGAATGAATGAATGTTTGGGCCACAGCCCCTCCTTTCAGTTTCTTCCCACTTGCTCAGAAGTCGATGATTGATGAATATGGCAGGGTTCCGGTAGACACACAGAACCGCATCTGATGCATGGACCCAGCACCTCAGGAAGGCTCAGCTGCTGCAAGCCTCCAAATGAACCAGGAATATGTTCATGTTAGCAGCCAGTAGTGGGCCACATGATGCTCACTCCAAAAGGACATGCCACCCTGGCTTCAAGTCACACGCTGTGAGCCATCAGCAGAAAGGGCCACAGAGACTCATGCACCCTGACATACAGAACAAGAAAACAAGCGGGGCAGCTACTATATTCAATTAGAGCAGGCTCCCACCTAACAATAGGCGAAAGCCACACAATCAAAAAGCAACACCTAGGTGGGCAAAATGTGACCAGCACACCAGGACCTGCAAAGGACCACACCACTGCCCTCCAACCTTGACAGATGGCCCGTGGCGAGATTTACATAGGTGCCTTTTATACAAATGATGTCCCAGGTCATCAGTCTCTGCTAAGATTTACATTAGATTTAAGAGTTGGAGAATCCCAGCAGCCAAGATCCTGCACTGGGAGATAACAACAAAATACTTGCATCTTAAAGCGCCAGAGGTTCCATGTACGCCTCCCTTCCCTAAATGACAGTTTCTCTCAGGGGCTCGAGTACAACATCCTTAGGTAAGCACTGGACTCTGACTTAAAAGACCATATCTATTAAAAAAAAGGTCAAATACTTTGGTTACCATCTGACTCAGCAATAGAACAGAAAATAGCAACTTGGCCTCAAAAGAAACAGGAGATCTGCTCAATTTCAGTCCCTTCAACCTCCCATCAGACTAGAGAATTCTTGGGAGCTACTGGGTTCAGATATGTATGGATCCCCAACTTTCAGTTATGACAAAAAACCCTCTATGATGCCACAAAGGGGGGAAAATGAGATTCTCTAATGTGGGGGTCAACTAAGCAAAAGGCCTTTGAGGACATTAAATAGGCACTAAACAGTGCACCTGGATTAGGGCTCTCTGACCTCAAAAGGCCTTTCTTTCTGCATGTCCATGATTGGTCTGAAGTACCTATAGGAGTTTTGACTCAGATGCTGGGGACATAGCACCATCCAGTGGCCTACTTGTCCAAAGAGCTGGACTCTGTAGCCCAAGGCTGGCCACCTTGTTAATGGGCCCTTGCAACCACAGCTCTTCTGATGTTGGAAGCTGATAAACTGGCCATGGGACAAGAACTGATTGTCAGAGTTCCTCATTCAATTTTGACATTATTAAAGTATAAAGGTCACTATTGGTTGACTAATTAAAAAATGGTGAAATATCAGAGCATGTTATATGAAAACACATGTATCTGTGTTGAGGTCATCAGAACTCTAAACCCAGCAACTTTGCTGACCACTGGACCTGGAAAACCTGACCACTAATGTGTTGAGGTCATGGATGAAGTGTTCTCCAGGAGACCAGACCTAACAGACCAGCCTCTCAAGGACGCTGATGCAGAATACTTAACAGATGGAAGCAGTTTTATAAAAGATTAGGTATGTTTTGCTGGATATGCAGTGGTCACTCTGGACTCTGCCATCAAGGCAGAACCTCTGCCTCAGGGAACTTCAGCACAAAAAGTAAAATTTATTGCTTTGACTCAAGTACCTCAGTTGACAGTAGGAGTCTGTGTGGATGTTTACAGACTCAAAATATGCGTTTTCTACCCTTCATCTTCATAGGGCCTTATGTAGGCCAATTAACTCAGGAGAAACAAATAATGGGGGAACATGATGTATGGACAAGAAATTCTTAAATTATTGCATGCACTGTGGGCTCCCAGGAAGGTTGTGATTATATATTGCTGAGGTCATCCAAACGGAAACCCTGAGGTTTCTCAAGGCAACCAGAGAGCTGAGAGGCCAAGGTAGCTGTCTGCAAGAAACAGGAAGAAAATCCAGTCCCAGGTTTAAATGCTGCACTTCAGTCTGGCTGACCATCTAACAGAATGGGAGCCAACATACTCCTAACATGAAAGTAAGTGATTTAAGACTGAAAAAGGAAAATTTCTCCCAGGTAGATGGTGGAAATTTTCTGATGGCCAGAATAGCCATCCCAGAGATGGCTCCAGCCTTTATCAAGACAGTTTCATAGGAAAATATGTTGGACATACAGCATTTGAGAGAGTTCTGAGTCAACATTTCTATTTCCCGAAGCTCACAAGCAACACCTGGATGATCTGGAAACAAAGTGAGGTTTGTGCTCACAACAATCCTTCTCAGGGGCCAAAGCTCCCACCAGGATTCCAAACTGTGGGAGAAGCACCTTTTGAAGACTTGGAAGTAAACTTCACTGAACTACCACACTCACAGGGCTATTATAACTTTTGGGTTTGTGTGTTCCCACTCTGATGGATAGGAGCCTTTTCCACCTGCCCTGAAAGGCTAGGAAGATACTAGGATGTGTCTCTGGAAAATTATTCCCAGATTTGGTGTCCCAATAATTATTGGCTCACACAATGGGTCAGCTTTTGGGGAGAGGTGATATGATTACTGACCAAGAGTGTAAACAGTATGAAATTTACACACTGCCTATAGGCTGCAGAGTTCTGGTAAAGTTAAAAGGATGAACTTTAATGCTCAATTAGATAAGGTGTGTCAGGAGACTCAATTACATTGTGATGAATTTCTCCCTATTACACTGTTGATGATAAGATCAAATCCTACTACAAGGAGTGGGTTCTTTTCTTTCGATATAATATATGGGACCCCCCCTCCTCTTATTAGGGGACTACAGGGAGACTTAAGAGAGATAGGGAAATTAACCCTGAGATGACAGCTTCAGGTCTTAGGGAAAATTTTATAGATTCTCAACCAATCGGTTAGAGAAAGATTGTCAGTAAATTTGACCCAGGTGCACACTTCTTCAAGCCTGGAGATTGAGCCTGAGTCAAAGAATGAAATATTCAACCCCTAACCTTTTTTGGAAGGGCCCTTTCACTGTTATTTTATCAACCCCAACTGAACAGTCAAGTTTGCTGAGATAGGTCCCTGGATTCACTACACAAGACTCATGCTGGAAGCTGCAGACTGGGAGTGCTCTCCAGATGCTGCTAACCCTTGAAGCTGACCATCTCAAAGAAAAGAGCACCAGAGAATCTTGAGGATCAGAAGGACAACAGCCCTGCTCCAGTCACTTCGGAAGCTGACTGGTCTACGCACCCCTGAAGCTTGAGGATACTACGACCCTGTTTAGCCACACAGGAGGAACTGGCTGATCAATGCCCCATGAAAGATAAACTTCCTAACAGGTCTAATGGACTCTTTCAACCTCAAACATAGTTCTTATAGAGTAATGCATTGCCACCCCTTGCTTCTAGATATATACACATTTCTCTGTTTGGTTTTTGCTACTGGATTGAAAACAGTAACTCCTACTGACTGGACTCTGGGTAACAAAATTTTACTTATATTTTTCTATCTTACTTATATAAGTTTTATAGGATTTGTTTGGTGTTATTAGTTTGGCTTTGTTAACTTATGCTGTTTAACCTATGCTAACCAAAACGATAGTCTATTATTTAGTTTGGTTTCCTTTGATAACCTTAACGGTTTCTGCCCTACTCCTATTCCAACCATGGAGATCATGTAAACCATGTGTCAAGACAATCCACTATATCTAAGAGTGGTAAAACATATATTTAAAACCTGTCCTGCCAGAGGAATGCAATGCTTAGGTTACTGTTTAGAAAGGAAAAAGAGGTCTATTGAGAAGAAACTTGATTTAGGAGGTAACCAATCTTGGGAGGAAGGGAACTGGCCACCCCAGAGGATTATTGCCACTTTTGCTTCTGCTACATGAGCACAAAATGGCAGTTGGAGTTATAGAACTCCTATTTACATGTTAAACAGAATTATTCACTTACAAGCTGTACTAGAAATTATTATTAATCAAACTGCCACAGCCTTTGACCTCCTAGCCACACAACAGAGCAGATGCAAGTGGCTAACTATCAAAACCACTTGGCATTAGATTACTTACTGGCTGGGGAAAGAATATATGTGGAGTCTTCAACAGTTCAGATTGTTGCATCCAAATGAATGACAATAGACAAACAGTTAAGAATATAGCCAACAACACAAGAGAACTAAAAGGGCATTAAAATTTGAGTCCCAATCATGCTTTCGGGAGATGGTTTTCAACTCTTGGTAGATTTTAAAGCTTAACTGGTGTAATGAGTATTCTGCTGTTAACCTGTTCATTGCTCCCATGTTTGGCTCCACTGTGCACTAAAACATTTGGGTCCACTGTTAGAAGCTGCTGTTGAAAAGATGACAACAACTAAGGTTTTGACATTATATAAGGCTTTAAGCCAAGATAATGGTAATGATGCTCTTAAATTTAAAAGATTATATTAAGGGGAGCATCATTAAAGGAGAAAATTGAAATGGCACCGCCTTTCTGCACAGAAAAGCCCTCTTCACCATGGCTGATTTTAGGACTGTCAGAAAAAGAGTCCAATGTAGATAAACTTTATATTTTCGTGTCACCCTATTTACTTGGCTACTGGCCAAGAAGATACCAGCACTCCAGGTGCTGGACACCCCCTTACCAGTTTTCACAAACCTAACAAGTATAGTACTTTGAAGATATGTGCAAACAAGGCCTCTGGCCTTGAGCTGGGCTTCACAGAGATGTCTACATTTTTAAGATAAGTTACATTTGGGCTCCATGGTAACAGCTGGCAACGGGAGAAAAGAAAGGGGAGAAGAAGCTCTTCCCTTGTCAGGTGTTGTCTTTGAAGAGTTAACTGCCCAGAAGAGTGAAAAAAAGCTGCTATTATGTGAACTTCTGCAGACTGTGAACTTCTGAGCCCCTCCTCTTACATGCTGGGTACAAAACTCTGAAACTCCCTGAACTCAGGGTTCAGGGATTGATCAATTACAGCAAAGGCTGTACGCTCTGAACCTGGCTGCAGCCAAATAAAACTGTTTTCTGCTATCTTCGGTGCCTTGCCTCTTGTGTCCCTACAACAGGGTAAAAAAAAAAAGGGAAGACAGGAAGGTGGTGACAGCCCAGCTGGCTTCACTCAAAGAGGAGGAGAAAGTCACAGGCTATAATTTTTAATTCCAAACATGTCAGGCCCTTGGTATATGAGCGTCCTTGGAGGATGCAGGTAACCACATTTAGATGAAGTGAGAAAGCCGACTGAAATTTTCTGAAAACAAAGAATGAAACGTAATTTATTTCTCAAGCCCTGCTCATTTACTTGATATATTTGCTTGTTTCCTCCACAATAAAAAAGGACAGTTCTAAATATGCCATGAATTTTCTTTGGGAATCTATCAGCCCATGATGAATATCTAAAATGCAATGAGTAGGAAATAGGCATAAGAACAAACTACATGTAATATTGATCTGTTGATCTCTAAAACCTTTTTATTTTTATTCATGTATTCATGTTTGTTCTCATATTTATCAGCCAAGGGTCAATTTATTGTGGACAAAAGCAGACATCTCATGATTGTGCTGTTAATATCCCCAAATAGGATAGCCACACTCTCTGTTGTTGAAATAAATTGACAGGAGTCACGTTGCCACTTTCACCTCTCTGTGTTCATTTCCAAGACAAATATATTGAATCCATTAAATTCAGATATTATCAGGGATTAGGCCAGGAGTTAATGTTCAAAGAGAAAAGAGAAAACAAATCAAACCATACGCCATTTCTTGTTTTCAGAGAATTTTTATTGTAGCTTGAAATAGAGACTACCTCCAAATAATTATATTTGATTTAACACCCTCTTTTGCTGAATGCAAACACATTTACCCAAAACAGTAAGTCCTACACATCTATCCTATGGTGGTGTAGAAAAAGTCTTAACAGTATAATAAAATGTTAGTCAAGTTTTGCATTTTACAATTTCTCTGAATTTAATTCAATGCAGTCCTGAAATATCAGCAATAATATTATCAGTAAAGAAAAACAATAAAGATTACTAGACAAACCAGCAACTTATTAGATAACAGAGCACATTCATGCTGGTCAGAGACTGGACTTCCGTGAACACTCATCAGGGTGTCCTCTGGAATGTGACAGAGGTCACAGAAATGTTTTCCCTTGCCACCTCTGCTATCTTACACTACTTGCTCCTGGTTTTGACCCTCAGGAATACCTGGGTAATTAACTGCCCTGTGATTTTAAAATCAAATGCCTTTTCTCTGTTGGTTGCTTCTACCCTGGATCTCCTTTGAGTTTCATATGATGCAGTGATTGGAAGCAATACTTTCAGATGTGATTTCCACTGAAGTGTAATTTCTCTGGAGCAGGATGCTAAATTCATATTAGCAGGACAGCATTTTGGAGACCTGCAATTTCAGAAATGCCAAAATACCTGGGAAGAAGAGAACACCAGCCTCCTGGGCTGTGGGGCAGGAGCAGTGAGTGATACAGAGCTCCTGAGAGCAATAGCTTGATTGCTCAGCTTAATCCCTAAAGCCACACTAGGCAACACAAACCTCCCAGGATTTCTGAAAAGTACTTTTTTTTCCCAATGGATAGGTTCAAAGTCCTAATTAATGTTGTTTGCAACAATAAAACATATTAACTTTATCTTTTAAGCACAAAAGTTACAATTATATTAACTCTTACTATCTTCATTTGTTAATGAAAATAGCTATGTCTACTCTTTGTTGATTTAATTGATGGGTGTTTAATTGTTTCATGCAGGTCTTGGAGATCTGGTTTTTTGCATAGCTAATCATTCCTAATTTGATGTGAAACACTGTGAATTTTTCCTTGTTAACTAGTAGAATTTTGTGAATTCTAAAGATACTCAAGCTTTGTTCCAGTATTCAATTAAGTTGCTTAGATGCAGTTGGATGCCTCTATTTTTGGTTGCTCTTTGTGGTTTTATTTTTGGTACCAGGAATGGAATCCAGGGGCACTTTGCCACTGAGCTGCATCCTCAACGCGCGCGCACACACACACACACACACATACACACACACACACACACACATATATATATATAATCTTACAGACAGGGTCTCACTGAGTTGCTTAGGGCCTTGCTAACTTGCTAAGGCCAGATTTGAGCCCTAGATCTTACTGCCTCAGCCTCCAGAGCTGCGGGGATTACAGGTGTGTCCTACTGTTTCTGGCTGCATTTGGTGTGGTAAGCCATTGTTGTAGATTGTGGCCGCCATTAGAAGATGGCGCCGGCTTCCACTGTGGCCTGTGGTAAACAAATTCTTTTGTGGAGAGTTGGCACGCTATCCCTTGCCACCGTATAAGAAAGATCCACGTGGTGGCTTATGATTGGTACGTGGGAGGCTTTATTAGGCTGTGCTTGGGCGCTCGGGAATAGAGGGGGGTCACTAAAAGATACTTTAATCAAGGCCTGAATAAACTGCTGAAAGAAGATTCCTGAGTTGCGTCTTCCTTGCGGGCAAGGGGTTGCGACAAGTGGTGCTGAAAACCCGGGAACCAGAACTTTCAGGAGTCAGGGGTGGTGCACCGGTTAGTCCCAGGTAAGTGGTACCCGCGGTCAAAGCGGAGATTAGTCCCAGGTAAGTGGGACCCGCTATCAAAGCGGCAGCTCCTCTGTAAAGCCAGAGAGAGCATTACATCTTATTGCAGCTGCACTGTGTACTTTCGCTCTTACTTTCACTTTTGTTTTTTGTGCGTCTTTTGTTGTGTCATGGGTGCCGTATCTTCAAGTCCGCTTCTCCTGGCCCTAGATAACCTGTTACATTCCAAGGGCCTAGAAGTGAAACATAGTACTTTACAGAGATTTTTACAGAAGACAGATATTGCTGCACCGTGGTTTGCGTTCTCGGGCAGCCTTACTATACCTAGCTGGGATAAGTTAGGCACAGATCTTGACTTTGCTTCTGAGCAGGGCATATTAGAGGGTGGGGTGATACCCCTTTGGAAGATGATCCGTAGTTGCCTCGCAGATGGCAGATGTCAGGAAGCACTTACTAAAGGACAAGAAGTTTTAGAGCAATTACATGAAGAAAGATCAGAAATGGCAGGCAGTGAGGTATTTCAGGAGGGTGGGAGTGTGCGGAGCGAGAAACAGGGGAGGAGGCGATTATCTCCGGCACGAAGTGACGTATTTCAGGAGGAAGGGAATGTGCAGAGCGAGAAACAGGGGAGGAGGCGATTGTCTCTGGCACGGAGTGAGATATTTCAGGAGGAAGGGAATGTGCAGAGCGAGAAACAGGGGAGGAAACGCTTGTATCCAGATCTCAGTACACTGCGCACACTCCCATGCAAAAGTGGGTCAGAAGAGGAGGAGGATGAGGAGGAGGAGCTCGGGAGACTGTCTCGGCAGCTAGGGAGTCTAACTATGGAAGAAGGGAACAAAAATAAACAGGAGCTCAAGAAAAATGATCCTCCGGACCCGCCGCCGTACGGTGGGGGTGTTTCGAGGAGAGCTTTCCATGCCCAAACATGGAGGGCTGTTAACACTGAGATGGGTCTTGCTTATCCAGTTTTCCAGGATGACAATAGGGGAAGATTCCATGAGCCCTTAGATTTCAAAATTGTGAAGACCTTGGCAGAGTCTGTGCGCACTTATGGCGTGGATGCCGCCTTCACACTAACTCAGGTGGAGAGTCTGTCTAGATACTGTATGACTCCCTCTGATTGGGCTAGCCTTGTTCGGGCTTGTGTTTCTCCAGGCAAATATTTGGACTGGAGAGCCTTTGTGCTAGAGGGCGCTGTAGAGCAGGCTGCCCAAAACTATGCGGCCGATAGACATGTGTCCCCTCAGCCCTCTGTGATTGGCTATGTTAAGTGGAAAGATGTTCTTACGGGCCAATGGAACGGCCCTGACCCCGTGCTGACATGGGCACGAGGATCTGTATGTGTTTTTCCCCAGGATCGTACGGAACCGTTGTGGGTCCCTGAACACTTGACAAGAAGAGTCTCGACATCAACTGACCAGCAACAAGAGATACCACAACAATCCTGTGATGAGGATCTTCATTCTGCTAAGTGCTCTGGCTCTGGTGCTGGTGCCGATGGCACAGGCGACACCAATGCGGTGGTGGGCAGTGGCACGGGCATGGCCAATGCCGATGCCGGTTCACGGTAATTCTAGTGTCCTCCCCACTCTTTTTACAACCTCATGTGAGATGTCTGCTCCCTGTGCCTCTCCTAGAGGGGACATGGAGAGAATTTTTAATCAATCTCAAGTTAATCTCACAGGAGTTTTTTGTTTCAGCCTTAGAAACGCTAATTGCATTAGCCTTAAGACCAAAAATTTGACTAACTGGGAGGACCCATTACAGTCCAATCAGGTCTCAGGAAGCATTATCAGTGCTGTATTGAGCAAAGGAGTTTCGGGGAAACAATCAGGCTCAGAGACCCCCGCAAACAGCAGCTCTGCTCTTAACATAACTACCTTGGCTATTATCTCCGAGGTACTAATCCCAGTGCCTCCTTCTTCTAGTAGTATTTATAATGCCACTCATTTCAAGGCCTCTCCTTACTGTTCCCCTAATCTTGGTTTCCCCCTAACATTTACGCCTTGTCAGGATCATTCTTGGGAGAAACATCAAGTTGCTAAAGGTTTCTCCCTTTCCCCCTCTCTTAAGAGGTATGTTTATAACTTTAACAATAGTGCCAGCTCCTCTACAGGAGTAGGTTGGTCTTGGTTTCAATGGCTGATTTCCAATGAAAAGGGGGCTTCAGCCGATATTTCTGCACTGGCTCAGTTGGTAGGAGCCAAAAGTTGGCTGGCTAAAATTTCTGGTACTGTTAGGGAAAGTGAACAAGGTAATAGACTTACATCTGTTTCATTCAACTCTCTGTTGTATAATGCCACATTGCCTCCTGCAATGGTCTGTGTCCAATCCCCCTTTTTATTCCTTTTGGCTAAGGCCACCTCATCAGGGATGCTGGATTGTTCTCATACTACCTGTCTCTTATCTGAGTGTTGGAATGGTTCCTGGACTGTAGCAGTAATTATGAAAATTCCAACTTTCGTCCCAATCCCGGTCACTGCAGATCCTGATAAATTCCCTATTGTTGAGCTACTTAGAGTCCGCAGAGATTTTGGAATCACAGCGGCTATAGTGACAGCCGTGGCGGTATCTGCTGCTGCAGCGGTTATGGCCGGAGTGGCTATGGCCAATCAAGTACAAACTACTGCCACCATTAATCAAGTTGTCCAACAAACTTCCACCATACTTGAATCCCAAAATACAATTAATCAACATATTTTGTCAGGGATTTTAGCTGCCAACCAAAGAATAGATTTACTCCAAGCTCAGGTAGAAGAATTGGCTGACTTAGTGCTTTTGGGTTGTGTTGACCAACGTGCACATTTATGCATAACCTCTGTCAGATTTAATGATTCCAGGAATGCTTCCTGCATCATTGGCGAATATTTGGCTGGAAATTGGTCCATGGAAGCAGAAGACATGATCCAGTCTCAACTAACCCAGATAGCTGTCTTGAATAACACCCGTGTTGATCCCGTGACTTTGGGTCAATTCGCCGATTGGATATCTTCTGCTTTTTCCTTTTTTAAAGAGTGGGTGGGGGTAGGCATTTTTGGTGCAATGTGTTGCTTCGGTATGTTTCTCTGTTTGTGGTTTCTCTGTCGCCTCAAGGCCCGCAATGCTCACGATAAGGCTATGATCATCCAAGCTCTTGCAGCTTTAGAAAATGGCATGTCTCCGCAAATCTGGCTTGCACATCTTAAACAGTGATTTTCTGGGCATGGCCATTGCACCCCAAGTTAATTTCACATTGCACTGGGATTGGCATGTCCTCTTTCTTATTCTCCCCCAGTACTGAATAGCCCTTACACTCTGCAGGTCTTGTTACCATTGCACGCAGATGGGTTTTAGGACTGGTCTTTCTTCTCGGCTACAGACTCTTTACTTTCCTCTGGGGCTTAGGGATTGTGTTGCCAACTAAAAATTTGTTATGTTACCAGGCTACCTGTGTTGCCCTACTTCTCGCCGTCGTCACGATGCAGGATGCGAGGCAAAGCACTGCACTTGAGTGATCCCTCAACGGACCTCAAGGAAAGCATGTCCTATTGCATGCGGGTTTGACGTCTACACCCCCGCCCTACGAAAAAAGGCGTCGGCTGATATGGGTCAGGTCTGGGGAAGGCGCCTCCTTAGGACTGAACCATACATTGCAGCCGCTTCTGCACAGTGGGATAGGACCTCTACTTTCGCCTGCATTGTTTTATAAAATAGAAGGGGGGACTGTGGTAAGCCATTGTTGTAGATTGTGGCCGCCATTAGAAGATGGCACCGGCTTCCACTGTGGCCTGTGGTAAACAAATTCTTTTGTGGAGAGTTGGCACGCTATCCCTTGCCACCCTATAAGAAAGATCCACGTGGCGGCTTAAGATTGGTACGTGGGAGGCTTTATTAGGCTGTGCTTGGGCGCTCGGGAGTAGAGGGGGGTCACTAAAAGATACTTTAATCAAGGCCTGAATAAACTGCTGAAAGAAGATTCCTGAGTTGCGTCTTCCTTGCGGGCAAGGGGTCGCGACAATTTGGACCCTTTGAAATGATGTTTAAAGATTTGTTAGGCTTCACAGGAACAGCACTAATATTAGAATTCATTATTCCCTGCTGACAAGGGTTGGAATTTTTAAGGATCTCGCCCGGTGCCCCACAGCTCTCATGGTAGCAGATGCAGGCATTATTACCAGTCTGTGTGTGCACCTGGCTGTCCTGCTTCATGCTTTGTGAGGTTCTACTCCAGGTTTTGGTAGTCTTCTCACTTTCTGAATTAATGGATACTCAGCTGAACACTGAGTATCCTCATCCCACGCTGGAGCTCTCTCTGCACAGCTCTCTCCGACTGGTCCTTGGACCCCCCACTCCCGTTGCTCTGATCTTTTTCACTCTCAGAACAGTCTCCCCAATGCAGGTATCCACCAGTCCCCTACTAGACTCTAAAATTTGGAACCTTCAGATTTTGAGCCAGAGTGGGTGTAGGGGTACCCTCATTATCCTACCTTGTCATCCTTTGTTAATTTTGTGTGTGTGTGTCTCACAAGTGGTCATTTTATATATTTTCATCTGCTTCAGGTTGTTTTTGTCATTATTCTTGTTTCAGGAAGGAGGCTAAAACTGACTTCTGTAACTCCATTTTTTTTTTGCTAAAAGCAAGCCATTTATTCTATATGTTTTTTGAGAATCCCCTCATGTGTGTTGCAGA
This sequence comes from Callospermophilus lateralis, assembly GCF_048772815.1. Taxonomy (NCBI): domain Eukaryota; kingdom Metazoa; phylum Chordata; class Mammalia; order Rodentia; family Sciuridae; genus Callospermophilus; species Callospermophilus lateralis. The sequence continues at coordinate 73,070,004 of NC_135312.1, forward strand.
GATTTTCACTTCCAAAAACTTCAAATGCAACACTCCCACAGAGGCCCCATTGAAAACATTCACCAATCTGAAACTCAATCACTCAATCATACATTGTAGATTCAACCACCAAGATGGAAGTGTGATCAGAAACTCATTATGGACTTCACCAAACTAGCAAATATTGTTAACAAGTACTGACCTATAGTACTGTATTTTTGATGCAAGTATGAGACTGTACTCTTCTAAAAAAATACTTTCAGTTTTAGATGGACACAATAACTTTATTTTATTTGTTTAACATGGCACTGAGGATCAAAGTCAGTGCCTCACATGTTCTAGGCAAGCACTCTACCACTGAGCCACAACCCCAGCCCCTCAGACAGTATTCTTGATGGGAACTCTCATGGATAATATCTTCATATGGAAGCGCCATCTGCCTCAAAATACAAGCAAAGTAACCCTACACCAGTACCCTTGGTACCAACAAATGGAAGAATTTACATTACCAATAGTGTGTATAAAAATGGGCCAGTCATCATTGCTATGAGCTTCCAAAGCCCTTGAGGAACCTTAGAAAGTGGCTTATACAGATTTTTTTCCACTCACATATTGAAAAACTGGGATCTGAAGAGGTTACCCAAGTTGTCCATGATCACTCAAATGTCCAGTAGCAGTGGTGGGATTTAGTCTTTCTGGCAGTAAAGTCCACACGAGTAATCTCTCCTGCATTTTACCTCCTGCATAAAGCAAGCCTGTTAGTCTGTAAAAGTGGAATTCATTCAGATTTTCTCTTAGCAAAATTGTTATTCTTTGCAAATGGATGAAATAACTCCTACCTGTTTTTTTTGTTGCTCTTCAAACTGCCAATGGAAATTTGTGCTAAGAGGGTACAAACAAGCACTATGCCAAAATTAATATTTGCTATAGATTGTGCAGCATAAACACCATGTAGCCTATTAGGATAAAATGTGAGCTGGCATAAAACTCATACTATGGGGAAATTATTATGGCAAAGCAGACTTTATAAATGTTTACAAGGGCACCACTCAGAGCAGCATCCAATATCCTATCTCAATAGCGTATTAGTCAAGGTTCTCCAGAGAAACAAAACCAAGAGGAGATAAATATAGAGATAGATAGATATGGAAATTCGCTCACATAGTGGCTGAGGAGTCTCACAGGATGCCATCTACAAAACCAAAAAGACCTGTGGTGCAATTCAGTCTGAGTCCAAAAATCTGACAACCAGGTTGGAGCTGGGCAGGTACTGGGGGCAGAGGGAAGGGTCACCCATGTTAGTCCTCGTGTTCAAAGATCCAAAAACTAGGAGCTTCAATGTCCAAGGCCAGGGTACTCTGCACATCTCAGCTCAAGAAGGTGGGTGAGCAGAGAGAAATGGATAAAGGGAGAGAATTTACCCTTCTTTCTCCTTTTTGTTGTATTGGGGAAATCAATAAAGCAAAAACTCTTTTATGAGGTCTATGGTCAAATGCTGGCCTCTTCAGAAACCCACCAGGGGGAGTGTTCCACCAGCCATTTGAGTATCAATGAACCTAAGCACACACAATTAGCTATTGCAACCATAGTCTCTACATTCTTTCAGCTCATGCCTGTCAACTCACCAAAGTGTGTGGCCTTTTTCCATCATATTAGAAATGCCAAGAGAAATATGCAGGAGATTAAAGAGGAAGGAAAAGAATATGGACTTTAGATCATTAGGAACTTTAATTTGCCATACACTAGTAAGTGGGAGTAGATAATTCCTAAATCTTGTATTCAAATTTTACACTCTAAAGAAAAAAAAACATCTTAAATGTATCTTTCAAGAAGTAACTTGTCATTCACTCTTGTTATTCTCAAGATAGTATCTGGGCTCACTGCAGGCCTGGGAAGCCACTCACCTCTTCATAGACTTCTCAGGGGACATTTCTCTGAAGTGCCCTTGCACAGGACCTACTAAGTGTTCTAGGGCTGGCCTGCCTTTCACAATGCAAGTATTGCACCCTGACCCAGACACACCACTTCAACACCTTTCTAAGTCCACAGAAGCTGCTGTAGAGTGGGATTGACCATGAAAGATGGGGCCATAGTCACAAGAAATTTATGATAATACATAATAAAGTTCAATGTGGAATTCATCAATATGAAGGAATTGAGAAAATAATTGAAGTAATGAATCTGTTTCTTCAAAAAATCAACAAATGTTACATCCACAAATGTTTACCGAATCCTGTTGCTATTCTGGGAACTGTGGACTAAGTTGTGACTAGATATAGCAGGTGCTCACTCTCAGGGTCTCACAACCAGCAGCTACTCCTGGAAGACAGGGAGCTTCTCAGGGACTGGGAAAGGTCACAGGACAGAGTGCACAGGTGAAATGACAATAATGAGCACATACAAAGTCCTCTGCCTTCTCTGCTCTGTACTCCTTTCTCCAGCCCAACAACACACAAACACATTCCTGCACACTAATACACTCTAGCTTCCACACATGGCTCACACATGATTCAAAGGATGTAAAGATCATACAGGATCCACTGAGGTTTCAGGTAGCTTTGTTTATGAGAAAGGTCATCATAAGTCAGTGTGAACCTCTCTTTCTGGATTGATTCCATTCTCTAAAATTTCTTATTCTTTTTAATATTTAATGGCCCTGTCCTTTATCTTCAAAATGTAAAACTACAGGCAGTTTTTCTGTACTGTCACTGTTGCCTGGAAGAATCTGGTAGGTTGACACATCGGGGAAAGCAGATGCAAATTGAAGACTTATTCAATCATCCACAAGCGTTGGTTGAGAGGCCACCATGTTCCTGGGTCTCCACTGTCCTGGGGGGCACAGTGGCTCATCTGGGTTTTCCTAGGAGATTAGACTGCACTAGAAGAATTTAACAGTGACATCCTGCACCCATGGGAGCATATACTGACATGTGCCTAACACAGAAGGTAAGTGAAAATAAAAGTGAATTATTTTCATTTCTACTATATTAGAGAGAGGTGTTGCCACAAGAATGACATTGAAGTCTAGGATTTACTTACAATGGCACTACCTGGTAAGTATCTGAGAGCACCACTAGTGCTCTCTCATGGGTCCCCAGGCCTGTGCTGAACATTCCATGTATTGTTTCCTTTGATCCTCCCTGAACTGGTGCAGTGGCAACTGAAACCATCACCTTTCCACAGGCAAAGACAGGAGCAGGTTCAGAGATGAAGTGCCCTGAGGTCAGTCCCTGCCCTCTGCCCCAGGCACAGGCATCCCCCCACATCCCAAGACACTGGAGACAAGGCCTTGGGTTCCTCAATATTCTTGATTAACAATGGAAAACACACATAATGGACTGTTTTTACTGGAAGCAAAAAGGGAGAGAAGACCCCTTTGTGTAACCTTCACCCTCTTTAGATTTCTTCCTATTATATTTGAGAATAGTCAGCCAGATTCATGGTAAGTTGTGACCTAAGAAGCCCTGGCCCCACTCTTCTCAGGGGATTTTTCCCAGAGTCAACAAAAGAACCTTCCAGATACCTCTATTGCTGACTCTTTTACCAGGCAAGGGCTTGGCTTTTCTTAGAACAAATAGCCATTCACCATTCTGTTTTTATTCTTTCAGCAAAACAGGTCAGAGGCCAAAGGAAGGAGAATTAGCCACAGCTGTAGGGATACATTTTCTCTCTGGTATTTCTGGGGCTTGAATTTCACAATGGAAAAATAGGTGATTCAGTCTTAATCAGCGGCAGGAGGTGTGGAGCCACAGGGAGGCCTGTCCCTCTTCCTGGCTCCCACAGATGGCATGATCTTTTGTAGAGAAATCCAAAATGAATGAAATGTTCATTCATCTTTCATCCCAATTGCTCTGCAGAGAGAGGACAGACCAGCTGAACATTGGGAAGAAAATTTCAAAGTGCAATTAGTTGCTTGGCACTTCCCCCACCCCAGCCACCACCTTCTGATGCCAGAGGTGGGAAATGGGTTTTCCTGTTCATTCATTTTGCACTGGCCCTGCTGTGCCAGCTAGAAGGTCCAGCCTGAAGCACCTGGCCCAGGTGGTTTCTCTGAGGTTCCAAAATTAGGAAAGTGACTCAGAAAAAAAAAACAGGAGAAAAACCCAAAACTCACAGGCAATGCTGATGTTGAACCCTTTCCTCTGCAGACAATGGTAAAGGGCCCCAGGAAACGTGCTCATAGTGAGGCTGGCCATTTAAAGCCATATCCAGTAACAAAGAGCTTCTCAAGGGTTCCAAAACCAACATTAACAATACAATCTATCTACAAATCCAATGAGTTTTAGCCTAACAAACAAGTAAATGACTTCATTTCAAATGACTTCTATGGGGTGCAATAAAACAGAATAATCTGCCATTTGTAGCCCTTGTTTCTGGATGAAGCAGATTCATCCCCAGACTTGCCTAGCTAAACAAAAACAAAACTACTCTCTGTACCTGTCCCTTTCAGAAGAAGCAATCCATCCAGATAGGTCCCTGAATTCCAGGATGAAAATGAAGAGAATCCTAAGGAAGAAATGTGACCAACTTATGACTTTTCCTGCATCTACCAGCAAAAAGTTGTGATTTTTCAAAGCATCTCTTAATTTTACTTAATTTTACCTACTAAGGAATGCCAGTATGCAACCTGTACTGTGTTTAACTTAATTACTAGTGAAGTTGTCATGACTTTTGTTCTCCACAATGTGGATATAAAATAGTTAAAAGCAAACTCAAGATTATTTTTTTCAAGTAGATGAGGTGGGGAAGAATTCCTGTTGCATAAACGCATAGAATCACCCTTGTTTCAACCCATAAAGTTCTTTCATTGTCAAGGCCAATACTTTCCTAAATAATAATGTAACTTTTTAATGTTTTGTCCAAGATAAAAGCAGTATATATTTACAGTGGAGGAAGGGGAAATAGAAAAATTATTTTGAGTCACCCTAACACCCACTGTGGAAAATGATTATTTTTCCTGTTTATTTATTTATATATATATTTATTTGTACTAATTTGTTATACGTGACAGCAGAATGGATTTTGATTCATAGTACACAAATGGAGCACAATTTTCTATTTCTCTGTTTGTACACAAAGTACAGTCACACCATTCATGTCTTTATTCATGTACCTAGGGTAAAGATTCCATTTCATTCCACCATTTTTTTCTACCCCTTTTCCTGTCCTCATTTTGTCCTATCCATAGCTTATACATTTCTCCCATGCCTCCCCCCATTATAGATCAGCAACCCCTTATCAGAGAAAACATTTGACCCTTGTTTTTTTGGAGTTGGTTTATTTCACTTAGCATGATTTTTTCCAACTCCATCCATATACCTGCAAATGCCATGATTTTATTATCTTTTAATGCTGAGTAATATTTCATCATGTATATATATATACCACAGTTTTTTTATCCATTTATCTTTTAAAGGACTTCTAGGTTGGTTCAACAATTTAGCTGTTGTGAATTGTGCTGCTATAAATATTGATGTGGTTATGTCCCTGTAGTATGGTGTCTTAAAGTCCTTTGGGTATAGTCTGAGGAGTGGGATAACTGGATCAAAGGGTGGTTCCATTCCAAGTTTTTTAAGGAATGTCCATACTGCTTTCCAGAGTGGTTGCACCAATTTGCAGTTTCATTAGCAATGTAAGGGTGTGCCTTTTTCCTCACATTCTCGCCAACATTTATTGTTGCTTTTATTCTTAATAGCTACCATTCTGACTGGAGTGAGATGAAATCTTAGAGAAGTTTTGATTTGCATTTCTCTAATTGCTAGAGATTAAAACTTTTTTCATATATTTATGCTATAAACATTGATGTAGCTGTATCATTATAGTATAGTGATTTTAGTTCTTTAAATTAATAATGAGGAGTGGGATAGCTGGATCATATGATGGTTCCATTCATAGATCATTGAGCAATGTCCATATTGCTTTCCAGAGAGGTTCTTAATTTGCAGTCACAGCCACAAAGGATAGTGTACGTTTATTCCTACATCTTCTCCAGTACTTACTGGCAATCTAAGCAGAGTGATATGAAATCTCAATGCAATTTTATTTTGCATGTCCTTGATTGCAAAGGATGTTGAATATTTTTTCATGTATCTGTAGGCCATTTGCATTTCTTCTTTTGAGAAATGTGTGTTTATCTCATTTTCCTACTTATTCATTGGGTTCCTTTTTTTTTTTTTTTTGCTCTGCTGTTAAGTTTATTTTTTATATGGTCTGGATATTAATCCCCTGTCAGAGGAGCAGATTGCAGAGATCTCCCATTCTGTAGGCTCTCTCCTAACATTATTGTTTGCTTTGATGTGATTTTTAATTTGTTGCTGTTCTGCTTATTTATCTTGGTTAGGGTCTTGAGTTTTAGGAGTCTTATTAAGGAAGCCAGTGCCTGCCTCAAGATGTTGGAGTGTTGAGTTTCTAGACGTTGTAAAGTTTCCACTCTAATTCCCTTGTCTTTGATGCATCCTGAATTGACTTTTGGGCAGGGTGAGAGATAAAGAACTAGTTTCTCTCTTCTACAAATGAATACTCAGTTTTCTCACCACCATTTGTTAAAAGGCTATCTTTCATCCAGTGTATGTTTTTGACATTTTTGTCAATGATAAGAAGACTCCATATGGGTTTGCCTCTGTGTTTTCTCTGCTATTCCATGTGTCTTCATGTCTGTTTTGATGCCCAGTAGGCAGGCCTTGTTCCTGTAGCTCTGTAATAAAATTTGAGATCAGGTATTCTGATGCTATCAGCATGAATATTATTGTTCAAGACTGCACATTTCAATGAATGTTGTTCTAGGTTCTCTGTTCCTCTCCCTTTCCCTCCTCCTCTTACTGAATGCAAATGCTGATGAAGATGCTAGGAACCTGGATCACTCAAACATGGCAATTTCAAACGTTACCGCCATTCTGGGAAAAAAAAATGATAGGTAGTTTCTTTTAAAACTAAAAATAAACTTACCATACAACATGACCATTGCATTCTTGGGAATTAATTCCATATAAATGCAAGCTGACTTATCTGCAAAAACTTGTCCATTAATGTTATTAGCAGCTTTAGTCCTAATGGCCGTAAACTGAAAACTACCCACAGAAATTTATTGGGTGAATAGTTACACTGTGTTGTATCCACAGGGTAAAACACTAGTCAGTCATAATAAGAAATGAAGTCTTGACACATTCAACAGTTGTTTAACTATCAAAGAAATTATCCTTAGTGGAAAAGCCAATCTTCAGAGGTTACAGACTCCTTATGATACATCATTTGTGAGATTACATTGCAAAGATGTGGACAGTTGATAAAGCTGAAGATGGTAACTATGGCTGGAAGAGGTCTTGAATGGAGGGAGGAAGAGAGGGTGAGGAGATTTGGGCTAGGTAGTTTTCTGCCTTGATTGTTCTGGTTGCTACTCCAAAGAACACACATGATAAGTGTGCAGACACCTGCAAACACAGAGAGACACACATGGGACATAGAAGAACATTCATATAAGATGCACAGTGTCATTTTCCTGATTTTGAAGCTCTCTTGAGTTATACAAGGTCTACTTATCAGGACAAATGGACTGAAGAATTACAGACCCACTCCATGCTTCTTTGCAATTTTTAATGCACCTATTATGACTTTAAAATATATTTTAAAAAGAAAGTACCCTTGCTCTGCTAAGACACAGCACATGCTTTTAGGAATCCCTTTTTCTAAAACCATCATGCTGGTCAAGTAGAACTTAAGGTCTAGGTAAGAACGTGGTGTTTGAAGGGCCACCTCTATATCACTAAGAACCATGAATGTGGCTGTAGATGTTTAAGGCACACTGTGCAGCATGCCTTAATATTAACTCTCCAACTGTCATTTTCCCATGTAACTACACACATTTCTGTGTTATTTCTTAAAGTCCTCTCTGTTTTTCCCAATACTGATAGACTGACTTCTCTCCTACCCTGTCACTGGACATTCAGCTGTCTCATCTGCATTTCTGCCCATACTACTGTGATAAGCCTCCTTCAGGATATAAAGATTGATGACTTTTCTAATTATTGTTCAGGATAATTTCCTAGAAGCAGAATTTCTGGCTCAAAACTTTGCCCAATGCATACAATTTCTGGTGGATATTTACCATTTTTCTCTCTGGAGGCTGTATGGCTTCCTCCCCAGGAATATTTATTGGTCAGCTCCTCGTCTTGGTCCAGAACTGCCCCAACAGAAGTTTGCCTCCCCAGGTGCCTCCTGCTTGTAGCTGAACAGCAACTGAAAATACACAGGCTGAAATCCCCAAATCTAGATGACCTTCAAGAAGGAGCCCCCCCACTCTGTGGGCTCTGGCCAGAAGTGGGCCTCACCCCCAGCTGCAGCCTGGAGACCTGGTGTTCCTGCTGGGTGATGAGGCCGCTGGGACAGCCTGAGCCAGACATAACACAGGAGCAAATTCTCCATCTTTCACCCAGCAGGGGCCTTTCTTCCTGAAGTTCACTGTAATACAACGTTGGCAAGTAGTTACAAGATGATCATCTGTCACCAAGCAAAATCCGTATTCTAAGAAAGAAGATGAGAAAATAAATTAAAACTACTATTTTGATATCACTAAATTCTCAAAAAAGAAAACAATAAAATGCATAGTAAACAAGCTTGAAGTCTACCAGAGTGTCAGGACCTGGCTGAGACAAACATGATGGAACCGGGATTTGATCCTGTGCTCCAGCAGCAGCCAGGAGATAAAAGAAGGGGTCATGAGCTCCTGCAGATTGGGTTTCCATCCACATCCATCTATGTGTCCTCACCTGAATTCCTGGTTGCAAACAAAAGATTAACTGCACAAACAATGGGGAAATCGATAAAGTTTGGCATATTGGGGGAGCAGGGATTTTATCTACAGCCAAGGTCATGGCACTAACACATGTTTTCCTGAGCTTGGCTTGCTGGACTCAGCCTGCGGAGTACCTGCCTTCCCCTCCTGTGGCTCAGAGTGGGCTCAAGATTGCAGATCACACTCAAGGTCCCTTTCCTTTTAAAGAACTTTGAGAGTCAAAGGCTCTTACTCTTGATCAGACCAGAATTCTGCTTTCTTCATTTAGTTTTAGAAACTAAAAACCAAAAGTGAGGTGCTAAGCAACTCAGTGAGACCATGTCCCTAGAAAAAATACAAAACACAGATGGGAAAATGGCTTGGTGATCAAGGGCTCATGATTTCAATGTCCTGTACAAAGAAAAAGCATTATCTGAGTCCAAGGTTCCCATGATGTAGTAGTATCTTCAATGTGGCCTGGGTCCTCATATTTTGAAACATGCAGCTTCACATCCCATGACATAGAATGTTAAGCATCTTTTCCTGTGGTTATTTGTTGTCTGTATATACTCCTGCCTTCTATTTTTCTTTTATTTTTGGATTGCTTGTAGTGATGTTGATCATAGCAGCTAATACTTATTGACTATTTATATGCCAGACATTGTTTTTTGTGAGTAATTAATTTAATTCTCATTTTTTCTACCTTTATCCTTATTATGGAGAAGAATTATGATCATCATTTTATGAACAAAACATTTGAGGTCCAGGTTGGTAAAATAATTCACTGAATGTTTTATAGCTACTAAATGACAGAGATAGAATTAGATCCCAGGTAATTCATGTCTTCTACAAATGTCCTAATTAGTATACTCTGCTCCACTTTGGAAATGAACAAGTGATAGTAATAAATGCATTGATACTAAGCACCATATTAACCTTTGTTATATGCCAGCAATTCACTGCATATCACTGCAGACAATAGTATGACTCAGGATGTGTGTGACCCTGATTAATAGGAGAAAAAATTGGGAGCACTAAAATCACCCATCACATATAGGCTACATGGTTCACAACATGAAGACCAAACCCACATTAAGATACTTCTTCATCACAGGGAACCTAGAACTCAGATAATCCTTGTTTTATTTTTGTTTTTCTGTACAATAGATTGAACTCAGGAGTACTCAACCACTGAGCAACATCCCCACCCCTGTTTTGTATTTTTTTTTAGAGAGAGTAGAATAAAAACTATGGAACTCAAAATAATACAAAGAATAACTTAGAATTAACTGACATATATAGAATATTTCAACCTGCTTCAAGTGAATATGTTTTCTTCTTGGTAGCACATGGATCCTTCTCTAAAATAAACAATATAGTACGCCACAAAGCAACTCTTACAAAATACAAAAAAGGTAGAGCTACTACCATGCACTTTATCAGATCATAATGGAATGAAATTGGAAATCAATGATTAAATAAAAATAAAAACTAATTCAATACCTGGAGACTAAACAATATGCTACTTAATAAAAAATTGGTTACAGAAGACATCAAGAGGATATTAAAAATTTTTTAGAGGTAAATAAGACAATAGACAAAACATATCAAAATATCTGGGACACTACAAAAGCAGTACTAAGAGGAAAGTTCATTGCTTGGAGTTCATGCTTTAAAAGAAGGAAAAGTCATCAAATACATTTCCTCACATTACATCTCAATGCTCAAGAAAAAGAAGAACAAATTCACAGCAAAAGCAGTAGGAGGCAAGAAAAAAATTAAAATTAGAGCTTAAAATTAATAAAATCAAAACAAAAGAAACAATTGAAAAAATTGACAAAACGAAAAGTTGGTACTTTGAAAATATAAATAAAATTGACAGACCCTTAGCTACATTAAAGAAGAGAAGGATAGAAAAAACTCAAATTACCAGCATATGTCATGAAAAAGGTAATGTCAAAGCAGACAATACAGAAAATAATTAAAAATTATTTTGGAAACTTTAATTCAATAAAATACAAGATATTGAAGGCATCGACAAATTTCTCAACTCATACAATTTACCAAGATTGAATCAGGAAGATATACACAATGAAATAGAAGATGCTATCAGAAGCCTACCAACCAAGAAAAGCCCAGAGCCAGATGAATACACAGCCGAGTTCACCAAGACCTTTAAAGGAGAACTACTATCAATACTATTCAATTTATTCCAGGAAATAAAAAAAGAGGGAACACTTCCAAACTTATTCTATGAGGCCAATATTACTCTGATTCCAAAATCAGGCAAAGAAACACCAAATAAATAAATAAATAAAACTTTAGACTAATATTTCTAATGAACATAGATGCAAAAATTCTCAATAAAATTGTGGCAAATCAAATACAAAAATATAAAAAAGATTGTGCACCATGATCAAATGGGATGCAAGGTTGGTTCAACATATGGAAATCAATAAATGTAATTCATCACATCAATAGACTTAAAGATAAGAATCATATGATCATCTCAACAGATTCAGAAAAAGTATTTGACAAAATATAGCACCCCTTAATGTTCCAGACACTAGAAAACTAGGAATAACAGTAACATATCTAAACATCATAAATGCTATCTATACTAAACCGCAGGTCAACATCATTCTAAATGGAGAAAAATTTAAGGCATTCCCCCTAAAAAATGGAACAAGACAGATATGCCCTCTTTACCACTTCTATTTTACTTAGTTTTTGAAACACTGGCCAGAGCAATTAGACAGACTAACGAAATTAAAGAGATATGTATGGGAAAAAATAACTTAAATTAGCACTATTTGCTGATGATATAATTCTGTACATGAAATAACCAGGAAGCTCCACCAGAACAAATTCTGGAACTAAAAAATAAATTTAGCAAAGTAGCAGGATATAAAATCAACACCCATAAGTCAAAGACATTTCTTTATATCAGTGACAAATCCTCTGAGAGGGAAATGAGAAAAACTACTCCATTCACATTAGCCTCAAAAAAAAATAAAAATAAAAAATAAAATACATGAGAATCAACATAATGAAAGAGGTATAAGGTCTATACTATGAAAACCACAAAACCGTAAAGAAAAAAAAAATGAAGAAGACCTTAGAAGATGGAAAGATCAGCATTACTTTTGGATAGGCAGAATTTGTATTATCAAAATGACCTCACTACAAAAATCACTATACAAATTTAATGCAATTCTGATCAATATCCTAATGGCATTTCTCAAAGAAATAGGAAAAGCAATCATGAAAATTATTTGGAAAAATAAGAGACCCAGAATAGCTAAAGCAGTCTTTATCAGGAAGACTGAAGCAGGTGACATCACTATACCAGACCTTAAAATATACAATAGAACAATAGTAACAAAAACAGCATGGTATTGGCACCAAAACAGACTAGTAGACCAATCGCACTGAATAGAAGACACAGAGACTAACCCACAAAACTAATATTATTCAAAGGCAACAAAAAACATGCACTGGAGAAAAAATAGCCTCTTCAACAAATGGTGCTTGGAAAACTGGAAATCTCTATTGGACAAAATAAAACTAAACCTCTATCTCTCACCATGCACAAAACTCAACTCAATACAGATCAAGAGCATAGGAATTAAACCAAGACTCTGCATCTAATAGAAGAAAAAATAGGTTCTAATCATCATGTGGGATTAGGCTCCAACTTCCTTAATACGACTCCTGTGGCACAAGAATTAAAATAAAAAATCAATGAATGGACACAATCAAACTAAAAATTTTCTTTTCATCAAAAGAAACAATCTGTGAGGTTAATAAAGAGTCTCCGTCTTGAAAGCAAATTTTTACCCCTCACACATCAGATAAAGCATTAATCTCTCTGGTATATAAAGAACTCAAAAAGCTAACAACCAAAAGCAAAACCAAATAACCAAATCAGTAAATGGGCCAAGGACCTTAACAGACACTTCTCAGAAGAGGATATAAAATCAATCAACAAATATATGAAAAAATATTCATTATTTCTAGCAATTAGAGAAATGCAAATCAAAACTACTCAAAGATATCATCTCACTCTAGTCAGAATGGCAGCTATTATGAAGACAAATGACAATAAGTTTGGTGAGGATTTAGGAAAAAGTTACACTCATACATTGCTGGTGGTACTGCAAGTTGGTGGAGCTGGTATGGAAAGCAGTGTGGAGATTCCTTTGAAAACTGATAATGGAAGCAGCACTTGACCCAGCTATCTCTTTTTTTGTTATTGTTTATAACCAAAGGACTCGAAAACTGCATATTACATGGCCAAAGCCACATCAATGTTTATAGCGGCACAATTCACAATACCTAAACGTTGGAACTAACCTAGGTGCCCTTCAGTAGAGAAATTGATATTTAAAACGAGATATATATCACATTTTTTATATTATATATATAATGAAATATTACTCAGCAATAAAAGAGAATAAAATCATGGCATTTGCTGGTAAATGGATGGAGTTGGAGAAGATAAAATTAAGTGAAATTGCCCAATCTCAAAAAGACAAATGTCAGATATTTCCTTTGATATTAGGTGACTGACTCATAGTTGGGAGTTTATTGGGAGAATGGGAGAAATAGAGAAAGTCTATATAAGGCAGAGGGGTGGGAAGGGAAAAGAGGGGACAGGTGGTTAACAATGATGGTGGAATTTGATGGAGATCATTATCTAAAGTACATGTATGAAGACATTAATTGGTGTGAACATATTTTATATACATACAGAGATATAAAAAATTGTGCTCTATATATGTAATAAGAATTGTAATGCATTCTGCTGTCATGTATTTAAAAAATAAGTTCAATTAAATTCACAAATATTAATGTAGGGACTCAAGTTTTCATATGTTTACAAGTTCTTATAGTGGCAGTTTTAACAATAATCCCTGATGAAAAAATCTCAATGTCCAAAAACACATGAAATTATAAGAAAAAACATGGCATTGGCATACCATGGAATATTTTTCATATTGGAACAAAAAGAAATGCTTCAGTGGTAATTCACAAACCTTTCAAATATTATTGCAAGTGATTTATGAAATATGAATTAACCAATGCTGCAAGACTTTAATGTAGAAGGTGGAATTGATAGTAGAAACTCATACAGACAGAAAATAGAATGACAATTTCCAGGAGCTGAGAAAAGGTGTCAGTGATATTTTGAGAAAAAAATTAATTGAATTGATAGTGAATGTTTTCACAATAGTAAAATGTGCCTACTGTCTTTTATCTGCACTCTTAGAAAGCATCAAAAAGTTCAACCAAAAGAATAGGACCACAATTTTAATTGGTGGAAACTTATATATGTATAATATCTCAAAATTTTACTGATATATATATAACAATGATGTTGGTATAAAAAAAAGGAGAAAGAATCAAATGGTAAATTTTCTGTTTTGTGCACCTTACCATAACAAGAAATACACCATGATTTTTTTTTATGTTATGTGTAATATGCCCAGTGCAGAAGGACAAACACCAAAGATCCTCATTCATTTGTATAAAGAAATAAGTAAATATAGTAGAACAACAGAATGGAATAGTAAGAACAAAAGAATGGGAAGAGTAGAAATGGACAGATTGAAAGAGTTCATTGAGGAGCACAAAGACCAAAATGGAGAAATCACTTCGGGTACTTCTATGTCCCAGTTGGGTAACTATAGTTGAAAATAACCTAAAATGTGTTTCAAAATAAAGTTTACAACTGACAGGGGGAACATGCTTATAATCCCATTGACTTCATGGACTCAGGCAGAAAGATGTTGAGTTAAAAACCAGCCTCAGCAATCCTGTCTCTAAGTAAAATACAAAAGAGGCCTCAGGTGTGGCTCAGCGGCTAAGTACCACTGAGTTCTAACCCTGGTACCAATAAATAAATAAATAAACAAATAAATAAATAAATAAACAAACAAACAAACAAATAAATAAATAAATTTACAATGCATAAAAAAAATTAAGACTTATAGAGATAAAAATTCTTATTTCTATAATCTGATTACTACTACTTATATATATGTACTGAATTATTATAATGTACCCCATAAAATGCATATACAAAATATATATTAAAGAGTTTCCAGTAATTTAAAAAACAGCTGTGAGAAAGTTCTCTAAAATAAAAATAATTTTATGTGTCATGATTTTAAAAATGTCAACATATAATTTTTTTACTGTATGAAAATTTTAAAGCATTTTAGTTGATTGTATATATATATATATATATATATATATATATATATATATATATATATCTCCCACTAATTACACCCAGTGATTAACTATTAAGCCATCCCCCAATTATTTATTTATTTTTTGTATTTATTTACTTGAAACAGGGGTCTCAGTAAGTTGCTTATGCTCTTGCTAGGTTGTTAGAGAATGGGATCAAACTTTTGATTCTCCTGCTGCAATCTCCCAAGTAACTAAGATTACAGATGTGTGCCACATTGAAATTTATCAAAAGAAGAAGAGTTTTTTCTATGGATTCAGTAAAGCATCAGGCTATTCTGCTCACTCTGTCAAGGGTATGTTTTCTTAAGTAGCAACAGTTTCTTCATTTTTTTGAGTGATATATTTCACAACAGATCAAAATGTAAAACTTAAATGGTCAAGAAATACATGAAAAATGTTTGACCTTAATAATTCATGCCATTAAAATTATGGAATTGTAGTATTATTCTAATAAGAAAAAGAAAAATATTAAAGTTGCATTTGTAAATAGATGTCAGTATTTAGGTCATTGAATATATCCAAAAATATTCTGTGGGATATATTGAAATACCATACAAATCTTTTATTCTACTGCCTCATAATATTATTCCTTTTGTGTAGTAATTTTGAATTTGAAATTATGAACTAATAAACAAACAATTGAAAATTGATAACTGGTTCGGGTAACTTGTAGAAAGGTTTAAATAATGAAATAATCAAAATAAACAATAATAATTCCTCAATTAATGAACATGTCCAATTAGTTGAAATGGTGGGATGCTGTGCCAAAAGAGTTCCAGTGAGTGAGTAGAATAGAAGAGAAGAAGACATGAAAAGACCCTTCACAACCCTTCACAAAATAAGCTCTAAAAAGAGCATGAAAGAATCTGGAAAGAAGCTAAACAACACTTGTCAAATGGGAAATGAAATTAAATTATTAGTAGATTTTTCTAGCAATTAATAGATGCCACACACTGAAACAAAACCCAACAGTAACAAATACTGATAGGTTTCAGAGTACAGGAAGTCTCTGTGATTGTTTCTTAGTTGCCAACACAGCCTCCTGGGAAAAAAAAACATTGTGTTTTTTATCCTTAATAAAGTTACCATATGATCCATTAATCAAACTTCCAGATTTTATCCACATTATTTCTAAACTGATGCCTACAGGAATGGTGTATATGCTACCAAACCTTGATCCTTCTCCCTGATTCCAATTTAATGAGGAGGAAATGGGGGGCTGGGGATGTGGCTCAAGCGGTAGCATGCTTGACTGGCATGCGTGTGGCCCGGGTTCGATCATCAGCACCACATACAAACAACAAAGATGTTGTGTCTGCCAAAGTCTAAAAAATAAAATTCTCTCTCTCTCTCTCTCTCTCTCTCTCTCTCTCTCTCTCTCTCTCTCTCTCTCTCTTTAATAAAAATAATAATAAGGAGGAAATGGTTTGAGAAAAGGGCAAGGCAGATATATTACTGCTTTGCTAGTAAAGGAGTGTAGGGCATTACTTGCTGCCCACTTCCTGGTCTTGGAGCCACACATGTGCCTGGGATGGCACCTGGAGATCAGCCAAGAGGTGGTGCTGTGGATGGTGATGGGAAAAAAAAAAAAAAAAAACAGACCACCTCCAGGATAGGTCAAGGACTCTTCCACCCTCATGGACAGCTCATGCCTTCTCCTACAGACCAGGAGATGGGTGTACATGTGAATTAGCTCCACCCCTCTGACCTTTATCCTGATTGACTCCTGTGCAGTATATTAGCCATGTGTACTTCCTCAATAAACAAGATCCAGCTTTGACTGGTCTCCCTGGCACGTCTTATTGTCCTCAGTCAGGGAGGGCTGGGTGTGGGCATCCAGGTGACCTTTGCCTTTCTTGGCTCATTCTTGTCAGAGCATGCTTTCCCCATCTATCCTGCAGGTCAGGAGGAAATGGGGGGCTAAAAACCCCGACATGTGGTGCCTCATGACAGGCACAAAGAATTCATTTTACTAAGAGTGAAAGTATTTGTGAGCCAAGCCAAGCGAGTTCAGAGGTAAGGGTATCCCTGGAAAGATGGGGCAATCTGACACTAAGCCTGATGAAAAGTTCTGGGAAACCTTGACATGCAATGTGCCCTGATTGATGCTTCTCCTGCTTCCCTCTATGGCTGAGGGGGAGGAAGAGAGAGAAGTTTGCAACAGGAAGCCAAGCTGGGAGTCAAGCCGGCCATCTTGAGGCCCACCCTGCACCCCACCGGTGCTGGGCCATCTGCGTCCCCCATTCCGTCCCACTCTGCCCTCGGGAATTGGGCCACCTGGGACCACACAGAACAGTTGGTGAGGAAGAGGGAGATTCCCCTGTCCCCTCACCTCTCAGAACTCATGGTAGACAGCCAGGACAGGGAGGGGCCTCTGCCATATTGTCACCCCTCTCCCCACAGAAATTCTCCACCATCTTGTGCAAACCCAGAACAGCCCCTTAAGCTGAATTTGCCCTGGGCCAAAACCATCCTCCAGGGTGTAGCCCACCAACAGTGTACCACCCAAGTTCCAATCTGCCTTAGATGTGTGCAGATAACTTTAGCTAAATTATTGCCTGAAAATGTCCCTAGTATGCTTCTCCTGTTTCCCTGTAAGGGACCAAAAGTCAATAGAACCACCAGCTTTTCTCTTCTCACCTTTTACACCCCTTTTTGCTGTATTTTTAAAAACTTTGATAAACTTTACTCCCCTTTGTAATTGGGATTAGGGAAGCAACGTTTTCTTTTCTTCCCGAAGCTGACTTGAGTGCACACATTGCAGAGGAAAATGCCTGCTGGGGATCTAAGAACTTTTATATTTCCCTTTTTCTTTTCTCAAATCCCTGTCACTATTAAACTGGAATTAATTGCCTTCGAGGACAGGAACTGAACTTTCAGATACTAATTTTGACACCCCAGGAGCCCCCACTCTGCTTTGTTGGAGAAACCTAGCACACCCTCAACAATTGCATGCTAAGGATGTAAGATGAGCTTTTTGAGAGCTGACTACTGTAAAGTTTGGAGATATGGAGTGTGCCTGGTGCCTGGGGTGGGACAAAACCAGAAGAACTAAACCTGTAAGTAAAGGAGGGACTGAGGGACACCCAGAAGCTGCCAAAGCCCTTTTTCTTTTTTGGAACTTTCTTCTCACTTCACTGCACTGTAGGGATTAGTCTACCTCTGGCTACTTTAAAAAAAAGGGGGGGGCATTGAACACAGTAATGTGTTAATATTATAGACTGTTTCTCAGGCATGATCTTGGATGAATGTTTGTCTACAAGATGTTTTATTGTTGCAATCTGGTCTCTGAATGGGTTTTTGAAACTTTGCACAATCTTGTACTTAAAGTTGGGTTTAGGTAATTGTTTAGTTTATGATTTCAGATAATTCATGCCAGAGAACTTACATACTTAGGATGGAAAACTAAATAACTGTACTTCCAAGTTGGCAAGTAACTCCCAATCATTCATTTTTTTTTCATCAATTTTTTGAATTAGGTAGCCTTGGAAGATTTTACTAGGTGTACCAATGCATTATTAATTTGGGCAAGGATAGTAATTTGTTCCCCTCAGTGTGTAGTATTTAAGAAAGGAAAGTGTTGGATTGAGATATTGGTCTGACTTGTTGAAATGACATTGAATAGCAGAAGTCTTGGAAACTTTTAAAGCTTAATTTTGGATATAGATGGTAGTGTGTGGATCTCTTTTGAATTTTTTTTCAGGTGATTTAATGTAACTTAATACTACTTTAGAAACTTCAGAACAAAGGAATGGCTTAATGATCCTGAAGGGATTTCTTCTGATGGTAGATTTTATATTATAAAGTAAGATTCTATTTTCAGTTTTGTGTTAGCAAGTTTTCCTAGTGTAGCTTTTTTTTTTCCTTTGGCAAAACAAGATGTAAAGATATGAAATTTTGTGAATTGTATCTTAAACATTCAATTGTATCAACATCCAAGCCTGAAAATTATGACTTAAGGTTAAAATGCCTTAGGCATGAGGCTTTTGCTCAGAATACCAGTTTTTTCTGCTCCTTCCTTACCTCAGCCACGATTTATATTGAAATGCAAATAAAAGAAGCCTGCAAGCACAGGAGAAGCCTGATTTGAGGCCTAAGGAAAAAACAAGTAAATTGTATGGTATTTACTAATTTCTGGCCAGTCATTTTTTTCTAGGACTCTTGTATTTTTTTTTTTTTTTTGATTCTGTATTTTTTTGAGCCCACGATTTTGATCCTACAGACCTAGGTGGAGTTTTTAAAACATTGCAATGGAGATTTCACCTGCAAAAAGCTACAAGGCCTTTACTATTTTTTTATGTGTTCATACTTGTGTTATGTGTTCTATGTCTATATGCACATATGTCTTTTTATCATATATATGATATACAAATTAACATATATAAGGAGTGCTCATAAAACACTTTTTAAAAATGAATCCAAAGATCCTTAATTCACGTGATTTAAATGGTTCAATTTAAATTGGATAAACATCTAAAAATAAATGTCTTTAAATTTAAGCTTACAAGTCTTTCTAGGTTTTCAAAAAAACTAATAGAATATTAATGTCTATAAAATGTTTAATATGCCTTAGTTCTAAGACTTTTCCTTCAACAAGAAAAAAATGGCTAACACTGTTCAATACATTTGTCTAATATTTTGATAAAATAAGTAAAGTAATTTTGATATGGGATGGGATTACTCATTCATGAGTACTTTTGTTAGATATCTGATTGATTTACTAAGGTCTTTAAAAGTTTTTTTTTTTTTTTTTTTTTTTTTTTTTTTTTTTTTTTTACAATCAGTCATGTTTTAAAAAGACAAAAATTTCTTAAAAACATAAATTTACCCATAACATTGTGTTTATTAAATTTCATTTTTTTCTAGAGAAAGCAACCATAAAAATTAAACAACTGCTTAAATGAGAACTGTTATTTTAGAGCATTGTACTGTCATTCATTTAAAAGCTAAACTTGGTTAACATATAAACATCTATGTAATTGTGATGCTATTAATGTGCTCATGTCTTCCAGGTATACAAGTCTGTAAGGTAGAAGCTTTAAAAGAGCATTATATCAAGCTGGTGTTCTAAAATTTTATGGTAAAAAATATATTAGGGATTTATTTACCTGTTATCAATAAGATATGTAAAGTTTCATGTAACTTATTACATTGGGGAACAATTTAAATGTATTTTTAAGTTAATGAGAGCCTGATATGTAAAGGTGAATATTGTAAGGCACATAGTATTTTGCTACCTTTCCACAAAAGGTTAAATCTTTCAGTCTTTCTTTAATTCATGTTTCAAATGTGATATCATATGATATTAGCTAATGTTCATGTGACCTCAAACAATTTATGTAAAATTTATAAAATGATATTTAAAAAGCAAAGATCAGCTTTAGAACTATAACACCTAAGATTTATAAAGAGCCTTTTCTTATCTGAGATAAGGCTCTGTGTCCCATCTTATTCTACAAAAGCAGTAGGCCAGATTTTAATTCATTTAAAGTTATGTTAAAAAGTTGTTTTTTTTTTCTTTTTTTTTTCTTCAAGATCACTAGGATCTCAAACAGGGAATATAATGTATAACTCAGCCAAAATTCAGGATAGCTATTACATGAACTAAATTATTTCACTCTTGTTAATTTTATTTTTTAATTTCCTTATAAGTGATCTGAAAATTCCCTGTTAGTGTTTTACAGAAGTATTGTTTTAAGAACACAACCTGTGTTAATTTAAGATAATAAGCCATCACCTACAAGACAGATAGGAAAATACAGATCCCAATTAATAAAAAGATAAATAGTTGTAAAGTTATAGACATTAAAACCCAGTACTCTTATTATAAGGCTGTTAAAATTTATTTGATGGATGTTTAAGATTAAGTTTTAAAAATAAAGTTAAATTAAAAGGGCCATAAAAATCAATATTTGGCTCTTGCCCTCTGAGTCAGTCTGAATCCAGGGAACAGGGGACTTCTCTAAAGAGCTTTGCAACTCTGACCCATATAACCTCCCAATCAAGGAGATTAATGGGACCACTGGGGAACAGAAAGCCAATCAGTGCATTTGCTATGAAGAGGAGGGTCATCAGAGAAGGGAGACATCCCTGATGCTTCTGAGGGAAGCCACATGGTCAAGCAAGACTTGGACCCATCCTAACACAAATGGAACTAGCAGAACTGAGAAGCTACTCTCAAGTTTCCCCAGAAATGACTCCCATAAAAACTCAGCTGACTGTTAACAATAGATAGAAACAAAAGTCATTTTGATTGCTTCATCTTAAACACTTCGCAAAGAGAGTTAAAACCAAAACACAGCTATTCCTGGGCATTTTAAATAATAATAATAATAATAATAATAATAATAATAATAATAATAATAATTGTTGTTATTATTATTATTATTATTATTATTATTATTATTATTTAAGGTATACACTTATATTAGCCCCCCAAAATAAGTAAGACTGGAGGCTACAAAGAAAGATTCTCAGACAAAAATGCCTGATAACTATAAAAAGAGACTATCAAGAGAAACTGCCAGAGTAGTTTTAATTTAAGGCCTACAGATATTCCTAACTTACACAGGTAGGCTTGGTGTTTGCTAGTATGATTATCCAGCCCTAAGTAACAGAATTAAAGGTTTCTCTATTAGACACTGAGCTCATACTAGTAAAATGATTTTAGAAGATCACATTACATTAAGTAATTAAACTTTTTCTTATGGAAAAGGACATCTGTAACACTAAAAGTTAAATGTTGTGTTTATATTCCTGATAACTTTAAAAATTTAAAAGATTTACATTTCTATATAAAGACCTTGTCCACTCTGGCCTTATTATGCAGTCAGCTTCTCCTGATATATATATATATATATATATATATATATATATATATATATATATATATATATATATATATATATATATATATATAAACTTCTCATCCCTCCCACCTCCTGGTGAGAGGATTTATTCTATACAGTGACATGTTCCAGGTGCTGCAACATTTATTCAGTACTCATGGTTTTTGTTTCTCTCATAGAAGCACCCATGCCCAAATAACTTTACAACCTGTTCTTTCCCAGCCGGACTTCAAACCAAACTGACTTCTAAAAAGAAACTCACTCATGTCCCTCATGCCATGCCTCCTCATGTCACCCCCTCTCAGCTCAGAAAAAGCCATAATCAGTGACACCCCCTTTTCTTACAACAATGGAGCCAAAAATAAATTGACTGTGAATATAAGTAATTAATTAAGTCAGGACAGATCAAGGTGACTGGTTTTGGTGAGTTTTAAAAAGTTGGAGACTATTACCTGAGGGATTAAAATTCCCTCAGTGCTCTTCCTCTACCCTATCAAAGATTTGAAAGGGACACATAAAAAAAGGGGGTAATGATAGACCCAACCTGATTTTCTCTTCAAATTGGGAGCCATATTGCCATAAAGCCATGATAAATAATTTTGGTTTTACTATACATTACTGCAAATTCTGAACTAGCTTGGAATGCCTGCCTGTACCTTGAACTCACCCATGCCTGGCTCTCTGACCAGATAGCAGCCCTCTCTGAAACTTCAGTGATGCCTCATCAATGTTGGCTTTCCCTGGCCAGATAACAACCCTTTCTGAGGCTCTAATGACCATTATAGATTCTGATGGCAGGGCCAGCAAAAATTTATACTACCATTTGTGTTATGCTCATCAGAGTTTTGTTATCTGTAACCCCCCTTTGTGTAACGTTCTGGGCTATAAAGCAGGGCTGCAGAAAAGCTGTGACTGCTGTCTGGTTGCTGTGGTTTTGGGTGGGAGAGGCAGCCTGACTGGACAAAATAATAAGCTTGCTTTAATTTGATTTTAATTGGAGTCAGTAGTCTTTTCTTATGTCCTGGTCTAACACTTCCTCCTCTATGTTTATGATACTCTTCTTGTACTTGAGGGAGACTAGCAGTGATCTGGGTGGTCAAGACTTATTCAAAAACAGTCTGGATTTTTCTAAATATTCAGGTCTATCTACCACTTTCAAGGCCTGTGGCCTTGGACAGGATGTTTAACTCCGTCTGAGCCCTCATCTATGAGGTGGGGTTGTCCTGAACCCTGAGAGCTTGGACAATGTCATGCACTGACATAGACAGATTTCTCACTCTACAATATAGACAATGGCTCCCCTGAAGATCAGAAGGGAGTCTGATCTGTTTTCTGTCTCCAGTGTTTGTTTTCTCCTCTTCCAGAAGTTGCTTGTGTTGTTTCTGGGGATTCCCATTCTGCATTCTATCCCATGTTGGATTAATTAAGTCAGAAAGATTTCAGACACTTTATTCAGAAGAGCAAGCATAAGTTTACTGAAAGAATGAACAGGGAAAGTGAACATTCTCATAGAAGATAATAGGTCCTCTTAGAGGGAAGAAAGAAAGTGTGCCTTTCCTGCACTCCACTTTTGTTGGGTATCCCAGAGAAGTTTCCAAAGAGTCCAACCCAGGTCTACACTTGACTTTTAACTGATAGCTGAATGACAGAAGACTGCCAAGTCCCCATTGCCTTGATAACTAGGTCACCTTGGCCAAGGCTACCAATTCTTATTGGATTCTTACCCATAAATTCTTGCAGATTGTGGGGACACCATTGAACCTGCCTCACTATCCCTGAATCTGCTGGATCAGTAGAAACTTTATTTTCCCTTTTCTCTCTCCTCAAATGATGATTATCAGGACTGGGACCCTTTGTAAAATTAATTGGTACACTTTTAAAATTTTTAATACTCTGAAGCCAATTAATCTATATACAAAGTGCCTCTTACTTTAATGTGTGACTGAATTTGTCCACCCATCCCCAAAACATCTGAATCTCTATCATGGAAGTGGTGGGAATTTTTTATCAGTTTCTTCCATGGCTTTTAGTCTAATCAGATTTTTTATCTCTTCTTGAGCAGGTTGCTTTGCTTTATTTTATTTTCATAAATTTAAACAAGTATGCTTTTATTTTATTTTATTTTTCTCTACTGGGAATTAAACCCAGGGCCACTTAACCACTAAACCACATCCTTACCCCTTTTTATATTTTATTTAGAGACAGGGTTTTGCTCAGTTACTTAGGGTTTTGCTAAGTTGCTGAGGCTGGTTTTGAACTAAAAATCATTCTGCCTCAGCCTCTCAAGCCACTGGATGCTTTTGACTTTAATCTTCTTCCATCTCTTTTTTTCTAATACCTTCTTAATTCTAGCATTATTTATTTGTATTTTTCTTTTTCAGATGTAAACTTGCTACAGGCCTGCCTCTTTTATTTGTTGTTTTGTTTTGGTACCATGGATTAAGCTCAGGGGTACTCAAAAACTGCACCACATCCCCTGTGCTCTTTATTTTTCATTCTGACACAGGGCCTTACTAAATTGCTTAGGTCCTCATTAAATTGCTTAGGACCTTACTAAATTGTTGAGACTGGTTTTGATCCTGCCCCAGCCTCCTGAATCACTTGGATTAGAGGTGTGCCCTACCGCTTCCTGCCTTTAGTGGTTTTTTAATTGAGCTAGGTCTTTGATTTATTATTGATTCTTTTATTTTCTGCTTTCTAATTTACTTATGTCTGCTTTTATCCTTCATTTTCTGTTTCTACTTTCCATTATATTTTGACTTCTATTTTTGGTCAATTGCACACTTTTTCTTTTTTTATCATTTATTTTTATTCAGTTACAAAACCATTTAAACTTTGTCTCTTCTCTGATAAGAGATCAGAAAGAAGAAGGTACAGAGAGGATACTGTAGCTAATAAGGTGGGCTTGGAAATAGAGATCAATATCACACTTCTCTGTTGGGCATATGGCTCTGCCTCTTGGGTGATAGCTTTTCAGATGGTGCCATTATGGGCATCATCTCTTTCCTACTTTGCTTCCTGCTAAATGTTAACCAGAAAGCCAAAATGTCCCAGAGCTGCACTCCATCTTTGGCAGTCATGAAAATGAAGACCCTCCCAACTTTATCATTTTTTCTGAAGCAGTTTTTTCTCACTTGCAGGACCCTGGGGCCTAAGTGGCACTTACTTGGAATTGCATCTATCATCCTGAAAATATGACCATTTTGTGACCATAAACAAGAGACAACCTTATGTTCAGAGTGATTCCAACACTCTGGCCCAGGAGTCACTCTGCCCTGCCCTGCCCTGCTCAACCCCATCGTACCCTAATTCCCTCAGTCATTTCTCATCTTCTCCTGGTTCTGCAGAATTTATAGAAGGAGGACTGTGTTACAGAGCATTTAGAAGATGTAAGGGAGCACGTGAATGGATTTTTTTGGAAATATTAAACTGTTGAGGAGTAGGGAAGGATGTACAGTGTGAAACACTCTTCAGTCAGTCCAGGCTAAATCTACCTGTGACATCTCAAAGGGCTTACACTCAAGGCATCCCAAGGCTTCTGCAGAGAACCTTAAGGAACCCCTAATTTTAATTCTTCACTTCTAGTGAAACTCCATGCAGGACAGTGTCAATATCCATTGGCCTTTTGTGTATGGTGACTAGCAGAGTGAAAATATAAAATTGGGGGATGGAAGGAGGTGGGTGTCTGCTCATGCCCTTCTTTATGGAACATAGATTTTCACTTCTAATCAATTCCTTGCAGGATCTCAGTCCCTGTGTTCCATTCCTGAAATGATTATCACTGATGAAAGTTTACTGAGTTTTTGCTATGTTCCAGATATAATGCTTAAGTATTTTTTAATAGATTTACTGGGATAGAATTTACATAACCAGAAAACTGATTCATTGCATATATACAATTCAAAGGTTATCAGAAAATTTATAGGATTGGGCAGCCATTATTAAAATAAGTTTTAGAATGTTCCATCATCTTACAAAACTCCTTCATATCTGTTTTTATTCAGTCCTCTAACACATGTTCAGCTCCAGGCAATCATTGATTTGCCTTCTGTCTCTTCAAATTAGTCTTTTCTAGGAATTTTATATAAGTTGAATCATATAATATATATTCTTTTGTATCTGGTTTCTTTCCTTTGGTACAGTGTTTTTGAGATTCATCTATGTGACAGCATGTATCAGTATTTCATTCCTTTTTATTATTGAATAGTTTTCCACTGTATAGATATACAACATTTTGTGTATTTATTGACAAGATGATGGACATTTTGATCACTGTATCTTTTTAATTATCATGAATAATGTTGATATGAATGTCCACCTACAAATATTGATGTGAAAATGTGTTTTTGTTTCTTTTAGACAGATATTTAGGAGTAAAACCATTAGGCTGCTTAATAAAATTATTTTTAACTTTTAAAGAAACTGATGAACTATTTTTCTGAGAGACTACACCATTCTCACAAATGATATATAAAGATTCTAGTCTCTCCATATTCTTGCTAATACTTTGTGGTGACTACCTTTTTCATTGTAGCCAGTCACAAGAGTATATAGAGTCATCTTTTTGAGTGTGGTTTTCAATGTCTTCTGTTTCATCCCCTCATCAACTCTATTTGTTAGGATAGACTAGGTTATGCTGTGGTAACAAGCAACCTCCAAGCCTCAGAGACACCAAACACACACTAAAGATATTTCTCACACATGCTGCATGGCTAGAAATAGAGATGAGCAATAGTTCTCATCAAAGATACCCAGGATACCCAAGCTGATGGGAAGTCCTGGAGGAAGAAAAACAGACTGCTGTGGTTTCAATGTCCCCTCCAAATCTCATGGTAAAATGGAATTGCCATTGTAACAGAGGTGGCACCTTTGAGAGGTGGGATCTTTAAGGGATGATTAGGACAAAAAGGCATGACCTTTTCCAATGGATAAAGCCTTTTATTGCAGTAGTGAGTTTGTTATTAGAGGACTCTTGGTGAAAGGATGAGTTTGGCCTGCTTTCTCTACTGCCTTTCTTCCATGTTACAATACAATACAAAGGGTCTATCCAGAAACAGATGCCATGCTGTTTTTGGTCTTCAAAAGTGTAAGAAATTTCTTCTTCTTTATAATTTACCTAGTGTGTAATATCCTCTTAAAGCAACAGAACATGGGGTAAGATACAGAACACACCAATTATCAAAGCTTCTGCCTGGCAGTGATAAAGTTATTTTCATTCCTATTTCACTAGCTGGCAATTCACACAGTCACCTATAACTTCAAAATTGGCCAAAAAGGGCTGGGTCTGTGGTTCAGTGGTAGTGTACTTGCCTGGAATGTGTAAGGCACATTTGTAAATTTTTTTTAAGTGGTGAAATATAGAATCAGAATTTTATCAAGAGGGGAAGGTAAATTGGAGTATATGTGAAAAGCTTATTCACTTTGTAAATGCTGAGGAAGATATTCTCAGCTTTTAACAGACTAGGAAGCCAAAGATCAGAGCTGAAGGTCCTTGAGGACAAAACACTCTTAATAAATCAAGCAGAAGCAATCCACCTCCCAAGCCTGCGTTTGTGTGTGTGTATGTCTGCATGTGTGTGTGTGTGTGTGTGGAGGGGTATCAGGGATTGAACTCAGGCCACTCAGCCACTGACCCACAATCCCAGCCCTATTTTATATTTTATTCAGAGACAGGGTTTCACTGAGTTGCTTAGCACCTGGCTGTTGCTGAGGCTGGCTTTAAACTCATGAACCTCCTGCCTCAGCCTCCCAAGCTTCTGGGATTACCGGTGTGTACCATGTTGCTTGCATTCTTATTAACTGCATTGACACTTTCACTGAGATACTGTTTTCTACAGAGTTTTGAAACATCCCCACTGAGTAGTAGAACACAAACACACACACACACACACACACACACACACACACACACACACACAAACACAAACACGTATGAAAAACTTTGGTCCATGGCTTTACTCAGTCTTACAATGAAATCCAGCTCACATCTAGAGTGCCATGTCATGGTCTCTAAATACTGACTCTGCTTGCCTGCTTCAAGCTAGGGTTTATTTAATCATGTAATTATCTCCTTTGAGATATAGAAGACCCCTGATGCTATCATCACCTTCATAGCCATAGATCATATCTTTTTACTACCTGTCCACTCATACAGAGTGCTTTTGCTCTCAAAAAACTCCAGACCAAATTCTAAACAGAGAAATCCCTGCGTGTTTGGAATGGGTCAAATAAATTTGTTAATTAAAAGCCAGCAAATACCAGGGTAGGGACTTTATTGTAAATAGGAAGGAGCAGCACATAATTCCAAGCTGACTAGGTGCCTCAATGAGAGTACCGCTGTGGGTTGCCAGGTCCCTGTTCTGAGGACTGCATCATGGTCAGCTGTGCAATGCATCCTCCAGGCCTGGACCTGGCTCTGTTGGCTGGCTTTGAAACTTTGCACAGCTGTCTTCTCTAAGCCTTAGTTACCTCCTTGGTAATTGAATAAGGAAATATGTGAACATCCTTATCAGGGCTCCTGGAGCTTCATGAGAGTTCAGTGGTCATGTTAACTAGGGGTATCATTGACATCTTCATAACATATTCAGGTAGCTGTAAATGGAAGTTTCCATATTCGGTATTCAGAGACGTGTTGGTCTTGGAATCATATTCTAGGTTGAAGTTATCCTGGGATAACTCTCTCCATTTATGATTATGTCTACTTTTGCCAACACTAGTCCAGGGCAATTATGATAACTTAAGGAAAAGGAAAAAAATCAAGAAGGCATTGAATGGAGTAGGAAGGAGCTCTTTCCTTAAGAAATAGGAGTGCTCATGATTCCCTTAATGGGAAAAGCAGCATCCAGTGGGGTACTAACTCTGGGGCCCTGAGCAACTTTTCTTGCCTATCTGGCCCTCTGGGTATGGGAACTTTAATTTTGCCTCTGGTATCTCTTTAAAGTTTCAATGGGGTGAGTTCTTATCCCCACACTGTATAAGATTCATTTCTGTGTTGGTCACATTTCCTTGACACTAAGAAATACCTAAGTTAATACATTTATAAGAATCATCTTTTTTTTTCTTTTATTCTCCTCATGTTTTTTGGGGAGATGCCAGTGATTGACCTCAGGGTCACTCAACCACGGAGCCAGATCTCCACCCCAATTTTGTATTTTATTTAGAGACAGGGTCCAACTGAGTTGCTTAGTACCTCACTATTTGTGGTAGCTGGCTTTGAACTTGCCATCATCCTGCCTCAGCCTCCTGAATCACTGGGATTATTGATGCAATGCAGCTCCCTGAAATAAAAGGATTCTTTTGGCTCACATTTTTGGAGTGCATGACTGGTTGATTACATTGCATTTGGGCTTGTAGTGAGGGAGTACATAAAGACAGAAGCTTGGATTAGAAAAGGCCATTTACCTCAAGGCCAAGTGTAACAAAAGCAGAAAGGAAAACACTGAAATCTTACAATTCTTTTGTGGGGAAAATCCTCAGTTACCTACAACCTCTTCTTGGCCCAATTTCTTTCTCTCTCTTTCTCTCTCTCTCTCATACTGTGGATTAAATCCAAGGGTGTTCTACCACCTAGATATACACCAGTGCTTTTTGACATTTATTTTGAATCAGGTCTTGCTATGTTGCCAAAGCTGGCCTTGAACTTGTTATCCTTCTACCTCAGCCTCCCGAGTATCTGGGATTAAAGACTTCTCTAAACTCAGCTGTGTCCCACCTCTCAAAGGCTCCACAACCACCACCCAATAGCATCAAGCCAGAGAATAAGCCTTTAACACATGGGTACTAGGTTGATATTCCAGACCTAAGTCATAGCAGCTTCGTCACGGGTCTCTAACCTTCTGTACTCTCAAGAGAGATATCACACAGTCCCAGTGCCTCCATGTCTCCAGCTTCAGAGAATCAAATTCTCCATGAACTCTCAAAGAAGCTGGAGTAGAGGTACAGAAATAGGTAAAACATCCCCAACTTTAGTGTATGCATGTGTTCATCAGAGGGTGAATAACAGTCTAATGTTTGTAAAAATTCTCTAATTCCTATTGATTCTTTTATATCCTCTTTGTGGACTAGGGATTATTTGTGAAGCTGGCAGGATTTGACTAGCAAGACTAGTTCTAAAGCTTTGTCTGTAGAAATTTCCATCTTCATTTGGTAACTCACTTGGCACTTTTGCAGCTTTGAAATCTCGGTGCTCCATTGTTATTTCCTCAGGCATGACCCTTCTTATCTATTTGGGTTTTGGGGAGATGCAGTGACATCACTGATGCTTGCTAGATCCCAAGCAGAGTGCCCAAGACTTAGTAAGACTCAGATATTGAATGACATTATTTCCTCTAAATTTCTGTACCCTAAAGAAGATGTAGCACATCAGAAACATTTGATAAATGTTGATGAATGATTTATAGACATACCTCAATGTATTTCAAGGTAGACGAACTTACCTGCACCACGGTTTGGGGCATATATATTAATGATTGTTATGTCTTGTTGGTGTATGGTTCCCTTGAGCAGTATGTAGGGTTCTTCTTTATCCCTTTTTATAAACTTTGGATAGATGTCTGCTTTATTTGATATGAGAATGGACACTCCTGCTTGCTTCTGAGGTGAGTGGCATGATTTTTCCGAACCCTTCACCTTCAGCCTGTGTATGTCTTTTCGTATCAAATGTGTCCCTGTAGGCAGAATATTGTGGGGTATTTATTAAAAATCCAGTCTACTGGCATATGTCTTTTGATTGGTGAGTTTAAGTCATTAACATTTAGGATTACTATTGTGATATGATTTGTATTTCCAGTCATATTTGTTTCTTTTTGTTATTTAACTTGACTTGACATTCCTATATGATTAGTTTTTCTTTTTGTGTCCTTCATCCTATTGTTGCTTTTGATTGTTATTTTTTGTTTCCTCTTAATGAAATTATTTGCTAATTATGTGATGAAGAACCCGATTATTTTCTGCAAATTATTTTAACTTTTGTTTTTTGTGGAAAGTTTTTATTTTATCTTAAAACTGAAGCTTAATCTTGCTGGATACAAGAGACTTTGTTGGAATCCATTATCATTCAGCATTTGAAATATGTTGTTCCTGGATCATATAGCTTTTAGACTCTGTGTTGAAAGATCAGCCTTTAACATAATTGGTTTACCCATAGTTTCCTCTTTGGTAAATGGAAATAATAGGAGGATTTATTGGACTTAGGAATGAATAAAGAAATATGAGAAAGTCTTAGCAGGGCTCCTAGAGCTTGGTGAGACTTCAGTGGTCATATTAACCAGAGGTACCATTGACATCATTATAACACACTCAGGTAACTGAAAATGGAAATCTCCAAATATGGTGTTCAGGGACTTGTTGGTCTTGGAATCATATTCTAGGTTGAAGTAACCCTGGGATGATTGTCTCTGTTTATTTTTATGCCTCCTATTGTCAACACTAGTCCAGGGAAATTTATGATAATTTGAGGAAAAGGAAAGAAACTCAAGAAGGCATTTAAGAGAATAGGAAGAGGCTCTTTCCTTGAGGAATAGGAATGCTAATGATTCCCTCGAGTGAGGAAGCAGTGTCCAGTGGGAGAAAAACATGGCGCTGCCTTCCTTACTACCACTGGGGCCCTGAGCAGTTCACTTTGCCTATCTGGCCCTCCAGGTTGAAAACTTAAACAGTGGAACTGTAGTTTTACCTCTGGTATCTTATTAAAGTCTCAATGGGATGAGTCCTTATCCTCACACTGGATAAGAACTTCAGGGTGGCACCAGAACATTTTTTCTCACTCATAGTTTTAAACACTCCTTTTATTCCTAAGTCCCACATTTAGTCTCTTTTCTAAAATCAAATGTCCTAATATATTAAGCTATGCTTCAGACTTTTTTGAAGAGAGACTTTTTTCTCTTCCTCCATGTTGTCCACTGTAAATGGTTGCTGATTTTCTGGGAAGAGAAAAATAGATGTCATCCCCCCCAACATGTGCACACAGGGGCTGAAAGTGGGAAGAGGTAGGTTCATAAGGGTGGAAATGAAGATACTTACTTGGGTGTGCTTAGGCACCATGTGGGTCAATGATTGGGCATGGGGGGACTGAGGTTGTGGCTCAGCAATAAAGTGCTTGCCTAGCATGTGTGAGGCCCTTGGCTTGATCCTTTGCACCAAATACAAATAAATAAAATAAAGGTATTTTGTCCAAAAACAACTAAAAAAAGTAAATAATAATTGGGCATGGAAAGAGCCACTAGACCTGAGGTAGCTGCAGCTCTTGCCACCTTAGAACTCTTTTCCTGCTTTGCACACTCTGGTGGTCCACGTTTCTGTGTGTCCAATGGGGATTCATTCCTCTAGATGATACCAGGAGACCATGTCTAAGATAGTCCGCAATACAAGACTATCTGCAGGAAACATATTCTGCCAGGACAAGCTTTGGGCATACAAATTTACATCCATTTCTGTGTTAGTCAGCTTTCCTTGACTGTAACAAATACCTAAGTTAATACATTTGTAAAGAGAAAAGGATTTATTTTTTTCTGTTTTTATTTGGGAGGGGGGGTGGCAGGGATTGACCTTAGGGTCAATGAGCCACATCCTCAGCCCATTTTTTTTTATTTAGAGACAGGGTCTCACTGAGTTGCTTAGTACCTTGCTTTTTCCTGCAGCTGGCTTTGACCTTGCAATCCTCCTGCCTCAGCCTCCCAAGCCACTGGGATTACAATCATGCACCACAGCACCTGGAGAGGAAAGGATTCTTTTGGCTCAAAATTATGGAGGCCATGACTGGTTGGCCCCATTGCTTTTGGGCCTATGGTGAGGCAGCACATCAAAACAGTTTGTGTTGTAAAAGCCCATTCACCTCAAGGCCAAGTGTAACAGAGGCAAACTGGGGTCCTACAATCCTTTTAGGGAGACACGCTCAGTGTGGAATGATCTCTCTCTCTCTCTCTCTCTCTCTCTCTCTCTCTCTCTCTGTACTATGGATTAAACCCAAAGTTGTTCTACCACCTAGATATACACCATTGCTTTTTGATATTTATTTTGAATCAGGTCTTGCTAAGTTGCCAAGGCTGGCCTTGAACTTTTGATCCTCCTACTTCAGCCTCAAAGTAGCTGAAATTATTGACTACCCTAGACTCAGCTGGGTCCCACCTTTCAAAGGCTCTACCACCACTACCCAATAGCATAAAGTCAGGGTCTAAGCTTTTAACACATGAGCACTCGAGAGATATTCCAGACCCAAGCCATAGCAGCTTCCTAGCTGGTCTCTAACCTTCTGTACTCTCAGAAGTAATTGCACTCAGTCCCTGTGCCTTCATCTCTTCAGGCTCAGAGGATCAAACTCTCTACAGCCTCTCAAAGAAGCTGGACTAGAGATGCAGGAATAGGTAAAACATCCCCAACTTTAGTGTATGTGTGTGTTCATCAGAAGGTGAATAACAGTCTAATGTTTGTAAAATCCTCTAATAACTATCGATTCTTTTATATTCTCTTTGTGGACTAGGAATTTGTGAAGCTGGCACGATTTGCGTAGTGAAACAAGTTCTAAAGCTTTGTCTGTAGGAACCTCCATCTTCATGTGGTAAGTCACTTGCAGATTTTTCAGCTTTTAAATCTCAGTGGCCCATTGTCATCTCCTCATGCATGACCCTTCTTATCTGTTGGGGATTTTGGGATATGCACTGAAATCACTGACGCTTGCTAGGTCCCAAGCAGTGTGCCCAACACTTAGTAAGACTCAAATATGTGATTAAAATTATTCCCCCCAAATCCAAATGTCCTAGAGAGGTTGTAGCACATCAGAAGCATTCAATAAATGTTAATGAATGGTTTAGAGATATGCCTCAGCGTATTTCAAGGCAGATTCAAATAAGTGCTAAGAAGCTACAAGTTTTCTATGGGACAGTGATAGGTAATTCTACCTGGTGCAACCTGAGGGAGCTCAGCCAGGAAATGGCATTTGGGATTTGTGTCACTGGGAATGGAGCTTGTGGGGGCATGCAGGTAGGCTTTCATTTATAGGTGGCACTGGGTTATTAGTTGGACCATTCCATGTTTCTTTGTGAACCAATCTCTCTAGGGTAGGGCTCTTTCCATTATAAGTGATAGAAGATCAACTTTAACCAACTTAAGATATAAATGGAAAGATTTCCTAAAAGTGCAACATGGAAGCACAGGTATCAGCAGCAGGTCCGGCTGGATTCAGGGTTCTGGATGCCACCAGTACCCACTTTGCAATTCTGGTTATTCTTTATATGGATTTCATTCTCAGCCCAGGTGCCAGCCCCCCGCTGGGGGAACAATGTGGTGGGCACTTCCAAAACTGCCTAGTTCCAGTTCAAATCCAGTGAAATGAAAGTCCGCATGTCTCCATCTTTGCCTCCCCCAAAACAGTCCTGACATCTGATATAATCTCCTGGACTCAGTTGCATGGCTCTTCCTAGAAGATTCCTATGGGTGCGGAGGTGCTCCTAGGAGCTTCACCCCAATATAAGGCACCAGAAGCCCCTCAATTGACAGTGGGAAGAGCTGACAGCAGGGAAGGGAGAAGAAGCTGCCAGCAGAGATAGCCAGCAAAGAGATACTTCAAGTATTTATTTTTTACCATGAGACACCAGTCACACTCTTGGACCACAGCTGTACAGCTTCCAACCCTAAGTGGTCAGCAGCATGACTTTATGCAAAGTACATCATCTCCCAATGCTTCAGTTTCCTCATGTGCAGAAAAGAAATAGTAGTAAGTTCAATGTCATAGGTTTAGAGAAAAGCCAAATAAATTTTAACAAATCTCTTAGAATAGTGTGGTGAAATTTCCTGGCAGTCATTGGAGCTGTCATTATTTAATGCCTTCATTTTTCTGTGATTTTATGTTTATTCAGTTATTCTGGACGTTTTCATCCCCGACTTTGCTATCATGGTGGTGGGGAGTCATTCACCTGTCAAGCACACCTCAGTGTGGTTAATACCAAAATCATGTTAGGGCTGAGGCTCTGGTCCATGTTGCTCCCTCCAATAAAGATTACTGTGCATGATGAGGGTCCTTGTAATTTACAGCTCAGGGTCTGCTATGGAAACCCTAGCCAATCTGCATTTGGTGGTATTAGGAAAAACCAGGAGGAAATCTTAGCAATTGGGCCATTCCAGGAGAGACTTTGCAATCTAATCTAAAAGGCTGTAACATTCTTTCCAATACAATCTGAACTAGAACACATTCCCAGGAGTAAACTGCCAATGTTGGCTGGCCAGGTTGTTGATAGCATGACCTCCTTCCTCTCGGCCCCTTCTCAGGGTGTGAATGAGCATGTAAGAGAGAGGGGGGGAAAGAGAGGGAGAGAAAGAGGGAGAGGGAGAGAGAGAGGGAGGGAGGGAGGGAGGGAGGGATATATAAATAAATATGAAGACTGCTGGGAGCCATCAGCCAAGTAAGTATGACAAATTCCTTGCCAGCTTACTCCCATGCTGTCTAGTGGAAGGACTTCTGAAAGGTGACCTTGCTCAAGGACCAGGGCAGGATCCGTGTTTAGGGTGTTCCCCCTTTAGAATAGGGCGGTTTAGCATAATAGGAGATTAAGGTGTTCCCCCTTTAGAATAGGGCAGTTTAGCATAATAGGAGATTAGGGTGTTCCCCCTTTAGAACAGGGCGTATCCTGCTGCTGAGTTCCTCTTGAGTGCTTAGGGTCAGACAGTATATTTTGGGAGACAGAAGCCCATGCAGAGAGGATTTGGGCAGAGAGTGGATTTGGGAGAGAGTGGATTTGGGCAGAGAACGTGGATTCCCCCAGAACGTGTTTGTAGACGGCCGGTGTGAGTTCGGGAATAAAGAATTGCTGTTTGAATCTACAAGCTGTGTGGAGACTCGTGATTTGTGCCCAGCCAGAGACTGCGGCATCTGGTGGCTCGTACACAGAACGCCTGAAGCTTGGGGGTAAGTGAAATTGCTCGCCCCTGAGGGAAGGTGAGAGAATGGGTGACCATTTCAAAAAACAATGTGTTCTCCTTTTCATTTATTTTGTTTTTGTTTCAAGCTGCCTATCCCTAGAAATTTCTCAGGCAAACTGGAAAAAATGGTTGAC
This sequence comes from Callospermophilus lateralis, assembly GCF_048772815.1. Classification (NCBI taxonomy): domain Eukaryota; kingdom Metazoa; phylum Chordata; class Mammalia; order Rodentia; family Sciuridae; genus Callospermophilus; species Callospermophilus lateralis. The sequence continues at coordinate 73,105,904 of NC_135312.1, forward strand.
TAAAGGCTTGAAGTTTGTCAGCCCTGAGGAAGAGAAAATTGATAAAAAGGTTTTTTATTCCGTTTTTGCTTCATTCAATTTCAGTTTTGTTTTGTGTTATCTTATTGGGTTGTGTTATCTTTATAGTAGATTAAAACAAACTGAAAAGATGTTAAGTAAATTGTTAGAGGTTCAGAACATGGAGAAAGACATTTTAGATCAAGCAAAAGAGAAGGTCTCTCGAGCTAGTCAGACAGAGGAAGAAAATTTAAAGGAAAAGGGGTTGTTAGGAAAAAGGCCACAACAGGAGGCTGTTACTAACTCCGTTTTATCACAAGAGGGTTTAATTCAACCAACAGCCCCACCGATAGAGACAGCTGAGTGGCCCTCAAACCCCGTAGTTGATAAATGGAATCCTGAGACAGGACCTCAAAGATTAGCATGCCCTGTACTTGAACAGGTAGGAGGGCAGCGAATTCACCGTGCTTTAGATTTTAAAACAGTGAAGCAGTTAAAGGAGGCTGTAACAACCTATGGTCCCCAAGCTCCCTTCACGGTAAGCATGGTCGAGTCCATTACTAACTTGGACATGACGCCAGCAGATTGGGCTAGCATGTGTAAATCTGTGCTAAATGGAGGACAATATTTGTTATGGAAGGTTGCCAATGAGGAATTTTGCGCGGAGACAGCTAGGCGAAATGCAGCAGCCGGTTACCCTCAAAGAAATCTAGAGATGTTGCTAGGGAAAGGACCTTATGAGGGTCAGCGGCAACAAATTGAATATGATCCTGCTATATATGCACAAATTGCTGCAGACGCAGTTAGGGCATGGAAGACTTTACAAGGACATGGAGATTTACAAGGTCAGCTATCTAAGGTAATACAGAGAGCTAATGAACATTACGCTGACTTTGTAGATAGGCTAATTCAAACGGCTGCCAAAATATTTGGGGATACGGAACAAGCAATGCCATTGATAAAACAACTGGCTTATGACCAAGCAAATCGTTGCTGCAGAGAGGTTATTAGACATGGAGACATGAAGATTTAAACACATATATTAAATTATGTAGAGATATTAATGAACAAGGGCAAGTCTTGGCAGCTGCAGTACAACAGGCTTTAGATGCCAGGCCAAAAACATGCTATGATTGTGAACAAACAGGACATTTTAAAAGGAGTTGCCCCATAGGAGGAGGATTTAACAAAACTAGGTATCAAAGAAATAGAATACCGGGTATTTGCCCACGATGCCGTAGAGGGAGACATTGGGCTAATGAATGCCGTTCTCAAACTACCATAGAGGGTACTCCCTTAACAAAAAACGGACAAGGACCAGGTATTTACCCACGATATCGTGGAGAAAGGCATCAGGCTCCATTGCCAAAAAACGGACAGCCGGGCCCAATGCTCCGGGGCCCACAACCACAAATATACGGGGCAGTGGAGGAACCCAGCAACACCATCAGAGTGGTGCCCAGGACACTTTGTCCATTAAATCCCTCATCAGACAAACCCAAGGGAGCGCAGGGTTGGACATCTGCGCCTCTGCCAGAGCAGTACTAACTCCAGAGATGGGAGTTCAAATCATTCCCACAGGAATAAAAGGACCTCTTCCCCAAGGGACAGTAGGCTTATTATTGGGACGTAGTTCATCTACATTAAAAGGACTTATGATAAGTCCTGGGGTAATTGATCCCGATTATGTAGGTGAAATAAAAATTATAGCTAGTTCTCCAAGAGGTATATCAGTAATTTCACCTGGAGATAAAATAGCACAGTTGTTAATAATACCCAGCCTACATAATAAATTTCCTAGTCATAGTGTAAAAAGAGGTTCCAGGGGATTAGGCTCCACAGGTGTAGATTGGGCTATGCTGTCTTTAAATTTAGATTCTCGCCCAATGTTAAAACTAAATATTCAAGGACACGACTTTAATGGGCTACTGGAGACAGGTGCAGACCTTAGCATCATATCTAGTAAGGAATGGCCAAAACATTGGCCATTACAACAAGCCACTCAAACGCTTCGAGGCCTAGGAGTGGCTACTAATCCCCATAGAAGTGCAATGATATTAGATTAGAAGGATCCTGAAGGATTTGAGGGAACTATACAGCCCTATGTATTGGATCATCTTCCTATAAATTTATGGGGACGAGATGTCCTAGATCAATTAGGTTTGACGTTAACAAATAACATCAATCCTAATGCGCCCACTACTAGGGCTAGACAAGGTTTTTGGAAAGAAAAAAGATTAGGAAAGCGAGGACAAGGTATAGCAGCACCAATACAAATAGATCAAGGAACAGACAGACATGGGTTGGATTTTCAGAAAGGGCCACTGAGACAATAAAAATTACTTGGAAATCAGAAAGACCAGTGTGGGTTCCTCAGTGGCCCCTGACTAAAGAAAAGATACAAGTAGCCCATGATCTGGTCAAACAACAATTAGCGGAAGGACATATACAACCTTGCATATCTCCCCATAATACTCCCATTTTTGTCATTAAAAAGAAATCTGGTAAATGGAGATTATTGCAAGATTTAAGAGCCATTAATAATGAAATGGTTATTATGGGACCTGCTCAATCAGGGATTCCTCAAAAACTGCTTTGCCAAAAACCTGGCATGTTTTAGCCATAGATATTAAAGATTGTTTTTTTTCAATTCCAATTCATCCCGAGGATAGTCCACGTTTGGCATTTACTATCCCTGCATTAAATCATGAAGGTCCTGATCAGAGATATGAATGGAAAGTACTCCCTCAAGGGATGGCTAACAGTCCAACTATGTGTCAAATATATGTTAATAAAGCAATCCAGCCACTTAGAAATCAAAATCCTGAACTACAAATATTTCACTATATGGATGATGTATTATTGGCACATAAAGATAAAAACATATTGCTGGAATGTTATGCCACACTTACAAACTTATTAAAAAATTATAATCTAGAAATAGCAATAGAAAACGTACAATTAAATTTTCCAATTAATTATTTAGGAGTTCTATTATCCTCAACCATGGTCCGTCCACCAAAAATTCAAATACGAGTAGATCAACTCAAGTCACTTAACGACTTTCAAAAGTTATTGGGAGACCTAAATTGGATAAGGCCTTATCTAGGCATACCAACAGGAGAGTTGGGACCTTTATTTGATATTCTAAAAGGTCCATCAGATCCAAACTCACCTCGCATGTTAACTCCTAAAGCAAGAAAGGCATTGAAAATTATTGAAACATATATGGAAAATATACATTTGGATAGAATTGATATAAGTTTCCTTTATTATTTATTGTACTACCAACAAAAAATATTCCTACAGGAGTATTTTGGCAAGAAGGTCCATTATTGTAGATACATTTACCTTAATCTCCTAACACTATTCTTACTAGGTATCCTGAGGCTGTAGGACAATTAATACTCAAAGGAATAAAAGCAGTGAAGGGAGTGTTTGGAATTTCTCCCAATAAAATTATTACTCCATACACTATGGATCAAATTGATGAGTTAGCTAATGAGTTAAATACTTGGGCAATAATGATGTGTAAATATAATGTTTCATTTGATAATCACTTACCATCTAATCCTTTGTTGTCTTTTTGGTCTAAGCATCCTGTAGTTTTTCCAAAAATGACAAGAAAAACCCCTATCATGAATGCTCCAAATATATTCACTGATGGGTCAAATAATGGTACAGCAGCAGTAGTTACCCCTGATCAAACTTTTACATTTTTAGTACCCAAACAATCAGCTCAAAAGGTAGAGCTTAATGCAGTATTACAAGCCTTTTTAATGTTTAAAGATTCTGTATTTAATTTATTTTCTGATAGTCAGTATGTAGTTAATGCTATAGTATCTCTTGAAGATGCTGGTAGGATTTCCCCTTCTTCTACTGTTTTCTCTTGTTTTCCACTATACAAAGTCTAATCTGGGACAGAAAAGATCCATTCTTTATAGGACATATTAGAGCACATACAGGATTGCCTGGAGCCCTTAGTTTGGGCAATGATTTAGCAGATAAAACTACACATGACATACATATTTTCTCTACACTAGAAGAAGCTACGAATTTTCATAAAAAATTCCATGTTAATGCTAATACTTTACAAAAGCATTTTAAAATAACTAAGGAACAAGCCAGACATATAATAAAACAATGTCAAAATTGTGTGACCTTTTTACCACAAGTTAATCTTGGAGTCAATCCTAGAGGACTGATACCTAACCATATTTGGCAGATGGACGTCAAACACTTGCCAGAATTTGGAAAATTAAAATATTTACATGTTACAGTTGATACCTCTTCTGGATTTTTGATGGGCTCCCTTCATGCTGGAGAAAAAACTAAAGATGTTATAGCTCATTGCTTACAAAATTTTGCCACTGTGGGCATTCCTAAACAGTTAAAAACTGATGACGGTCCTGGCTATTCCTCTACCTCTTTTAAACAATTTTGCTCATCATTTGGTATTACTCATATAACAGGAATTCCATACAATCCACAGGGACAAGGCATAGTTGAAAGAGCTCATCAAACTATTAAAATGTACTTATTAAAGCAAAAAGAGGGAATTGGAAAGGGGTATATATCCCCCAAAGATAAACTTAAAATAACGCTTTTTACTCTAAATTTTTAAATTTGGATTCATCAGGACTTAGTGCTGCGGAAAGGCATATGTATCCAAAAAATGTGCATAAGCCTAAATTTCTTTGGAAAGATATTCTAACAGGACAATGGAAAGGTCCTGACCCAGTAATCGTCTGGAGTCGGGGCTCTGTCTGTGTGTTTCCACAGGGAGAACAGCAGCCGATTTGGATTCCAGAAAGACTAACTAAAACGATTTCAACAGATCGAAAAGAAGATGATTTGACTCAAATCCATAACAGCTGATATCCAGAACTCCAGCTTGGCCATTCTTACATCTGCGACTGTGATTAACCAGGATGTTTTTTTCAATATCTATTTTATTATTGCATTTTTCCACATCATAAGGTTCTATTTTTTATTTTTTGAGCTCATACAAACCTAGGTTAATGTTTTTCTGATCAGTTTTATTTTTTTGACTGTGGAGTTTTTAAACATTGCAATGGAGATTTCACCTAGGTAAAGCTACAAGGCCTTTATTATTATCTTATGTGTTGTACGTTTGTTTGCACATTTGTGTTTTGTGTTGTATGTCTGTGTGTGCGTATTTTATATATGAGGAGCGCTCATGAGAAAATGGATCCAAATTATTATTTTTTTTATTCACGTGATTTAAATGGCTTAATTTAAATTAGGTAAACAGCTGTTAAGGATTGTTTTTAAAGGTGGTTAACAGATCTGCTTGTTTACTAATTTAAATCAGGTAAACAGCTGTTAAGGATTGTTTTTTAAGTAGGTTAACAGATCTGTTTGTTTACTTTCACCTTTCCTTTTCATTATATTTAATAATTCTTTTCAGGATAATGTCTTTTTAGCATCATTGCCAGAATTCCTATCTTCATCCCAATGAATATAACTCAACAAGTATGCTCAATCAAGGAGCCAACTTACTTTGGGAGGCAACGGACTTTGGGAGGAGACGGACAGATTGATAGATTCCTCCCCTTTGAACTGCTTACAGAACATGCCTGGACTATGTAACTACGTTTAGTGCAGCAAATTGTGGTAATGCTGGCATATCTTTGCTGATGGTGTCACCAGTGATCTTTGCTGATGGTGTCACCAATGATGCAATTTTCCCAAAGGAACTGTCAATTGGCTTGGTGTCATGGCATTTCTGTATCCTCCTCCCTTCTGCTAGTGATGGTCTAAATTTGGGGCCAATGGCTATATGCTGGACCGGTAGTCAGTGACGGGTATGATCCAATTGCAGTGGTATCAACCTAAGACAGGAGGCTGACGCCTAAAGGTCAGTTGCCTAAAGGTCAGTTTTCCGATGACGGGTAAGAACCATATGTTGAATTGGACAACCTACCAGGCACGGTCCGTAAGCCACATTAACCTCACTCCCCCACTGGCACCAAGGCCAAATTTGGGGGCCAACAGAGGTGAGGCAAAGAACCTCACCCCCCGACTGGTGCATAGACCTATCCACAAGTATGGCTGTATGCTGGACCGGTAGTCAGTGACGGGTATGATCCAGTTGCAGTGGTATCAACCTAAGACAGGAGGCTGACGCCTAAAGGTCAGTTTTCCAATGACGGGTAAGAGCCATATGTTGAACTGGACAACCTACCAGGCACGGTCCTTAAGCCACATTACTTGTTGTTTAATTAATCAGAAGGGGGGAGATGCTGGGAGCCATCAGCCAAGTAGGTATGACAAATTCCTTGCCAGCTTACTCCCATGCTGTCTAGTGGAAGGACTTCTGAAAGGTGACCTTGCTCAAGGACCAGGGCAGGATCCGTGTTTAGGGTGTTCCCCCTTTAGAATAGGGTGGTTTAGCATAATAGGAGATTAGGGTGTTCCCCCTTTAGAATAGGGCGTATCCTGCTGCTGAGTTCCTCTTGAGTGCTTAGGGTCAGACAGTATATTTTGGGAGACAGAAGCCCATGCAGAGAGGATTTGGGCAGAGAGTGGATTTGGGAGAGAGTGGATTTGGGCAGAGAACGTGGATTCCCCCAGAACGTGTTTGTAGACGGCGGGTGTGAGTTCTGGAATAAAGAATTGCTGTTTGAATCTACAAGCTGTGTGGAGACTCGTGATTTGTGCCCAGCCAGAGACTGCGGCAGAAGACAACAGTACCAGACCATATCCGAGTGACTGACTCACCTACTTTATTTTCTCCCTCCTGGACAATCTTTGAAAAGGTATAACCCTGCCACACGTAGTACCAGTGTAACCTGAGAACATCCATATAGTGAGTCTGTCCCCATTAAAGGGACCTTTCAGTGACACTGAGCGCATTGTATCTCTGCTCTATTTATAGGAACTGTTTGTTTACTTTGAGTCTGGTCCCTAAGAATAAGAAATAAACTCATCCTGGGGCACAAGCCAGAGCCTACATCTCCAGAGATGACCCGTGCATTCTTCTGCCATTTCATCTGGTCTTGAAAGGGGAAGGGTTCAAGTGTGAGACACTTTGGTTGTTGGTAGGAGTGGCTCTGATATCAGGCATGTTTGGATGCTGGTGGTTTCTCAGTATGATTTGGGGGGCTTGATTTTAGATTGGTGATGGAATAACAGATCTGTTACCCCTTTGTCTCTCCCAAGGATCCACAAAAAACCCTTGATCCCTTTGTTGGTGAAACATCAGTTGCAAGGAGACCCCATTGGGATTCAGATGCCCCCAAGAACAAAGGTGTGGCTATGGAGAAGAAAAATCCCTTTCTTTTAAGTATATTCCTGACCTGGAGGCAGAGACTGGAGCCAGGTTGTCGCTCAGAGTACAATACCATTCCTGGGTGTTTGCTTGTTGAGTTTTTCAAGGGTATGTGATAAAGACCATGATTCGTGTCCCACTTAAACTTTAAATATCTTACCCAGAACTTGTTGCACTGAAGTCCAAAGGTGCAGCCTCTCCAGAGAACTAGTTTAGATTGTACTTGAAGCTGCTCCCTTTGATGTTTTGTTGGGTTAGTGAGCCTGAGAACCAGACCTACTGAGCTTGAAGGAAAGAAATTGGGTGAAACTGTTGGGCTTGGTAAGGCTTGCCCCCATGCTCCCTCTCTGGGAAAGAAAATAATAGTTTCCATTTATTTACTTTCTCTCCTGTTACCTGTTGACCCTCTCTTCTATGCCAGACAGTACTCTAGGGCCAGGTGCTGACTAGGTGTCAGGTATGATTAACAGTGAAAAAAATTCAGACTCTGATTCTGACCTGAAAGCATTTGCAAGGCCATCTGTGTGTTAGGTGCCAGGCTGGAGAACCAATAATAGCTTAAAAGAGCTGTTCCTGCCCTTAAGAAGTCTGAGTCCAGTGAAGAAAATGAATATTAATCAAATAATTGCCTAAATAAAGATATTATAATTAATTATGGTCATGGTGTCTTGAAAGAGCACAGAGATGGTTGGGCCTAAATATGGAGACAGAAAAGGACCATGCACATCAGATGGTGTGTTGTCTATTGAGCATAGAGATGACTGATGGCTGTAGGTAAGTGGCATATTTTTGAGTTTTCATGAGCAGCACTGGGACACCCATACCCTCACCCAATTCTCCCGAGGATGATCACAAGCAATAAAGTCTCATGGAGAGTTTGTGTCTACAGAGAGGTTGGGGATTCCACCAGGTTATTGGCATATGGAGGCTTTGGCCTTGACCTGTGGATCTGCAATAGATGTGGTTAGATATCCTTTTTCTTATAGTGCATTCATCTCAGTTGCCTCATTGAGTGAAGGTGTAAACAATGTCATGCTAACATGTCATTTTCTGCCTTTTACTGGTGCATGGTGGTCCTGCCACTGTACTCAAAAATCTGCATAGAAAGATGGTCCCATGTTCCCTTCTGCAGTTTCATGCCTTAAGACACTCACAAGTAATAGCTTTGTTAAGAGAATTCTTCAAAGAAGCAGTCAGGACAAGCCAATGTGGTACAATCTAAAGCAAATCCCTACAGCAAAGAGCTTCCTCACCTTCATTTGAAAAAAATGACTATTTTATTTCTTTATGCCCAGCATTTTCACAGACACCCAAAAAAAGGCAAGAAAAGCATCAGAAATGGCCCCACCCTAAAAAGTTTATGAGACCATTCAAAAGGAATTTTCACTCATTTATTCAACAAGTAATGAGAACCTACAATGTACCAGACATAGAAGCAGATTTGGAGGCCATGCTCATATTAGCAGCGAAGCACAATCCCTGCTTCACAGTCCTGGTAATCTAGAGGAGGGAAAGAGAGACTCAATCCTTTGATGCACAAGGCAATTTCAAGTGTCTTACTTTCTTGGCTAATCAAAGGCCTATTGGAGGTCATGACATTTAAACAGAGTCTTGAATGTGTCCAGAGCATTCTGGACAGAAAGAATACTTAGAGGGTTCTGAGGCTTCACAGTAATTGGCTCATTTAAGGAATACCAAGCAGCAAGTATAGCTAAATATGAGCAAGGGGGCAAGTGGTAGGTTGGCCAGCAGGTACAGTGTGGATTTTATTTTGAAGGCAGGGAGCTTTCTACAGGCAAATATGTTTCACTTCACCCAGAACCTACCTGTCAATCTGCGAGAGATTCTGTAGACCAGTGAAATTTTGAAAGGGACAGACTTGGGATTCTTAGTACTCAGAACCCTAAATAAGCAGACATTTGGAAAGAAAAGATGTCAATGTTAGCCTATTTTTGGTAAGAAAGAACAGTGCCTCCTGTCTAGGAGGCTTTCCTGGACATGAGAGGATGAAAGTAAAATTTGAATCGACCACAGGACAGGCTCAGGCTTGTAGCTTGGCATCTGTTCCCTACCTTCTGGATTCAACACCCAACATTTCCTCCATGAAATTATTGCTTCCCTGTTTTGGAAAATATGGTTTGGCTCTTCATACTTAGAACTGTTTTTCACCTCCTACCCCGACATAAAAATGACTGGCTCAGGAATGGCACAGAACTCAATCAGAGGTAATGAAACCCAAGAAGAGATTGCCAACAGCCTGCTGGCAAAACACACTTCCTGTCTTTCCCTGGGAACCTTCATAATGAAAATGTGAAATTTAGAATCACTGCAGCTATTTGTTACCAAGGGGAAGATTCCAGAAGTGTTAGGGGGTTTGGAGAAGCACAGTGTGACTCCTGAGGATTAAGCCAGTCACACAGAAGTCAGGGTGAAAGATAGAGACCTCACTGTACTGAGGCCCAGGATCAAACCTTACCTTCAGACTGAGAAATCCTGGATATTATACTAGCCTTGGCTTGTTTAATGTTCTTGGTTATAAAAAACTGTTTTAGTTGGGTATTAATTTCTTGCAACATAAAAAGCCCATGTGACAAACCTTGCAGTAGGTACCTGACAGTGCAGAGGGCCTCTGTGCATCCTTGATCGAAACCCACAAATCAAATAAAAGGTCTCTTCTCCCAATTCTCTATTTCAATGTTTCCAGACTTCCATCATTACATGATTGTTACTCTCATGGAAAGGCAGAGGAAGCAGAGGGGAGATGAAGCCTGTTTCCAGGATACATCACCACACTGTGGAGAGCAGGGCTAAAGCATAAGAGAGGCAGCTCCAAGTCTGTCATTTCATTATAGAGATAACAGGTTAAAAATAAACTCCCAAGTTCTGTACCTGGCACTTGCTTCTCTGCTTCACAGTTCTTATCTCTCTCTGTTTTGGGGACAGAAATGTTCTTTTCAGGTCACCAGTTAGCCTTCCTCAACCCAGCACTGGGTAGGGAAGAGGAGGTGTGGGTCATTGTCTCCCATCTGTCCACACCTGCCAATTCACATCTGGGGAGTCAAGTGACATCACCCTTCCTGCAGCCCCTCTTCTTATTTTTCAAATCACCTTCCATAGGATGCTCCAACCACATGGTGGGTGAGCAAGCCTAGGCTGAGGTATCCACTTTCTAGAGGGTGTCACAAAAATAAAATGGTTGTCCAAAGTCACATAGCTAATTTTTACTTACTCTATTCTGGTCTCATGCCAGGGCCTTTTCTGCCTGTTTCTGAGCAGCGACAAAAAGAACTTGATTCTTCTGCAGTGCACACAGACAGCCATGTAAGCTGTGTACCAGGCTGCTACTATGGGTAGCCTACACATCATCTGGGATATAAGCATCCTGTGTGCCACCTGAGAGTCACACCCCTCACAAACACACACTTTGTTAGAGTTTTGTGTTCACAACAATGCAGTCTACTTGTTTAACACAGAAGAACATTGGGGACAAGTCAGTATCAGGGACACAGCCCCAAATGCTGATGAAGTGCACAGAGGGTCCTGGAGCCTCAAGTTTCTCATCTATTCCATGCTGGTAAAAATAGATCTGCATAGTAGGATTGTTGCAGGGCCTACATGAGTAAGTCATCACATGCCTGGCCTGTGATATGATCATCTAAGATTCGGAGATTCTCATTAAAATTGTAGCTCTTCCTATGACTGTGTTCATGTATAGTGGCAATGCCACTTGCCCATGTCAGTTGATCATGCCCTCTGAGTTCTTTGTCTCTCCATCATCAGAGATTTGCATTGAGCCATTTCAACTGGTACTTGCTTCTCTGCTTCACAGTTAAGACTTCTGTGGTTGCCAGTGACCAAAACAGTGATCCTAGCTTGAATTACATGAAAAAGGAATTTATTGGCTCAGTGGATAAGTCTAAAGGTGTCCAAAGGTATAGCCTAGCTTAAGACACAGCTGGATCAAGGGATGGGAATGATTCCATCAGGATTGCATTTCTTTATCCAGGTTTCTGAGCCTGATTCCTTCACTGTTTTCTCCCTCAACAAGGTGGTAGAAATTACTGCAGAGGCATCTCATCTTCTTGGTTTCAAAGTGAGTGGAAAAGAGCCAGTCCTGGCATTCTCATAAAATCTCACTCCCCAGCCCTCAAACCACCCATTGCTGTGGATGTAACAGAATGCTCAGAAAGGGACAGGTCCTAGATTTGGGGTGGGTGGGTAACTCCACTACAACCCCAGATGTTAAAGGAGTAAACATGTTGTCCAGAGGGTAATCAGGAACAGCTACCAAAAAAATTGTCTTCTGCAGCCACCCACTCTCTGGATTTGTACCCTAGAGTGGTCATTAGTTTTGAAATACCAGGGAGCAGATGGGGCTACAATGGAGCTGTGAAGCCAGGAAAACCATCTCTAACAGAAATTAAAAACTCTGATATGAATTTGCCTCAGTGACAGTCACCGACCACCTAGACCAGCAAGATTCAAAAAGGATTCTTGCCTGAACCTGACAGGCACAGCCTACTGGGCAGAAGTCAGGTTCCTAGATCAGCAGCTAGCATCTGGGCTCTTCACTAAGCCTTTGTTAATTACTTGTTTATTTAAAGGGAATCAGTTGTGACAAAAAGCCCCTTTCATAGTCTGCAAAAATATATGGCAGCACAGAGTAATCTTGCCAAAAGAGGATAGCATGCTGCTTTGGGCTCCCATCTAGGGTCCATTAAAAACATCAATAAAAGGAAGTTTAAGAAAACCCAGGAGGAGTTAGTGACTTATCAAGCACCAACTTGAGACTCAATGAAATTAAAACAGTTGAAAACAAATTAGAAAGGGAGCAAATTTCCCACTTGGGATTCAGTTGTGTTTATTTCCAGCAGGTAGCTGCCTGTACCATCTGCAATTTTCTCATACATTGAGAGAGAGCGAGTGTGTCTCCCACTTGGACTGGAAGAATTTGATGTATGCTGGTCCACCTGCTACCACAACGACACTCTAGAATCTCCCTTCCTCAAGCCTGCAGAAGAGGTGGGAAAGAAGAGGGTGAGGGAGCAAGAAAGATTTCTTTTAAAATAATTATGATCATTATGTATGCATCTGCTAGTGGGAGACTCTGGAAATGATTTTTTAAAAACTGGAAAGATTTTCCTCTTTTGATCTTCATTCGGAGTCAGAGAAAATCAAATTAAGAAAGAAAATCAAGGGAGGATTTTCAGTGGGAAGGAAAGAACAGGGTTGGGGCTGGGAGTGGGAATTGGGGAAAAGATGGGGTGAGGGAAAACCCCTGGACACTTTCCTTTCTCTTCTAGATGTCAGTAGGCTGAGGAGAAAGAGCTGAGAACTGGAAAAAAAAGATGAGAAAGGCAAGAAGAAGGTTCACATCTCTCCTATAGAACTTCCCACCCTCCCTCCAGGGCCCTCCAGAGTGCTACCATCAAGCTGGTGAAGAAATGGTTCCTGCACATCAACCAAGATGGTGGGGCTTCCTCAACAATGGTGTTCACTCTAACAGGAACAAATTCTCACCAACACTGAGCCTAATGCGACAACAAGATTAGCAGGTGTGGGTGTATGAGAAGTGGTATTTTATTTTAATGGTCCTGTCTCTTCTCTAATTTTCTTGTGTGGTTGCTAAGCAGAACTCCTCTGCCCCATTTGCACTTTCCTCTTCTTCTGCTGTTTTTGTCCATCTCTGCCCTTCACCCCCACAAGCTTCTAGTGCTTCATCTTTCCTGCTTTGTGTGGAACTCAGAGAGCAGCCCTAGAAATGGTTCAAGCTCCCAGGGGCACACTTACAGGCACAATGGTGGGTGTTCTGATGGAGGCAATCACCACCGTGCTCTGCAGAATGAGCACAGAAGTCCTGGCAAGAAAGACCTTTGCTGGATCCACTCTGGATCCCCCAAAATAGCTGAAGGATTTCTTCCTTACTTCCCTCCCTCCCTGCCTACTCTTTTTCTTTCTTCCTTCCTCCCATTCTTTTTTCCTTCCTTTTCTTCCTCCTTCCCTCCTCTCGCCTCCCTCCCTTTGTTTTGTGCTACAAGTCTTTCCCTCGAAATTAAGAGTGAGGAAATCAGGTGTCAGCAGATGCCCTGCAGGTGATATATTGAGGGAAGCAGGATGGTGTGAGACAGTGGGGAATGGTGGAGGCTGCTCCCACAGGAGCACTTGCTTGGGGAGGCTCTGCACTAGCTCTCACCAGTAATTGTTGAGGAGGAAAATCATGTGGTGTTAAAAACTCAAGACAGGGGCTGGGGATGTGGCTTAAGTGGTAGTGCGCTCACCTGGCATGCGTACAGCCCTGGTTCCATCCTCAGCACCACATACAAACAAAGGTGTTGTGTCTGCAGAAAACTAAAAAATAAATATTAAAAAAATTCTCTCTCTCTCTCTCTCTCTTTCTCTCTCTCTCTCTAAAAAAAAAAACTCAAGGCAGGCCAAGGAGAAACCCAACTATGGGCTTCAGGGGAGGAGCTGGTAGGTAGGATCTAGAAGGCTGGTTTGCATGTTTTCACTGGATTTTTAGAGAGGTAGCTTTGGCAGTAGGGTGGAAGATGGTTGGGAGGAGGGCAGTAACCATGGGCAGTCAGATATGGCTCCCAAGAGCTTTTAGAGAAGGTTTGGTGGTAGTCCTGGACTCTGATTTCTACAGGTACCTCATTTTTAAGGGTATGAGAGTGGCCCACTGGACATCAGAAAATGAGCTCAGGGTGGAGAGAATGATTGTCACTTTTTCCGTCATTCCCAAAGCCACTCATCCCCTTCTCTTTTGCTCTGTCCTAGACCAGAAAGACAAAGGTTAGTAATGTCAGTAACTGTAGTACAGCAGTGCCACATAGGTTGCTGGAAGTGATATAAAGGAGGCCTTAGGTCTGGCCTGCATGCATGCCACATGAGGTCCTTTGATTGGGGTCTCCCCATTGCCAGGATAGAGTCCACAGGCCCCAAAAGGCTCTTCCTCCCTGTTCCTTTCTCACTAGCTAAAAAATATTTTTGGACAGTGCAGAGAACTGTACCAGACACAGAGACCTCTGCCCTAACCAACAAACCAGCCAAGTCCCTGAGAGAGTAGAGGAATTGCTTACACTTGAGAGCTCTGTGCCAGGACTGACATTTGAAGAGGAGGCTTCAGAGCCCAGAGCTCAGAGGATGCACTTTTGTGTTCTGTTTAACGTGGAGAATGGCTTCCAGGGCAACAGTTCTGCAGCTGCTCCTACACACAGAGTGATTTCTATCTCCCCTGCTCAGCTACAATACAATCCCAATCTCATTGACCTGCCTGGTTCTCAGGCACAGTTTCTGAGGTCGAGCTCTTCCCTAAATGTGCCTGGATCTTACTTCTGAGGTCCTGAGCCAAGGCATCCAAACTTCAGTCTCCACAAAAAGTAGAGGAAGCTCCCCCCCTATGAGGGAAGCTTCTCTACAGATAGCCATTCCTACCCTCATCGTCCTATCCCTGGACCCCTGGGCACTGACCCTGCCCTATGAGCCTCCAGCAGCTGATGACCAGCTGGAAATTAAAAAAAAATCATTCTCAGAGAAGGACAGAGCTAGATTATATATATATATATATATATATATATATATATTGTTTTTATGAGTAGTGAAGGGAGCTGGCTTTGAGGGCCTTTTGATCCCTTTGCTTTTCAAAGCAGTTAGGAAGACAGAAAGGATGATGGGGCTGTACAAGTCAGTCCCACTCTGACAGTATTCACTCATGGCCACTGGTACAGCATGCCAAGGAGTATAGAACCCAGCACAGCCTATCTCCATGAGATGAGCAGGGAGAGCCCAGCTTCTGCAGAAACTGCATCAACAGCAGGTGGGGCCACAAGACATCAGAGGAGACATTAACTTTTCTATTCAGTCAGCACCAATTTTGAGGAGTAGATGGTATTATTCCTATTTAACTATTAAGAAAGCAAAGCTCAGAGAAGTGAAGCAATTTGCAAAAGGCCATTCTGCTAAGAAGCAGGCTCACAGTGGAGATTCAAACCAGGGGTCTCTGGCTATATGGTTGAGCTACTGCTGTACACCACCACCCAGAAGGAAGGATGTTCTGAAGATGGTTCAAGAAATTGCTGAATTCAATTCAGGGAATTTGCAGGGATGGCTGTTTTTTGTCCAGCACTGTCCAGGGGCCCCTGAGGCCAGTCTTCAACCTTACTATATCAAAGCCTTATATCTAGCTTCTAAAATATTGGGAAATGGCCATAAAATGTTTTTACAAAGAATTAAAAGCTAATAAAAAATGTATGGAAATAATAGTTAGAACATCTATGTTCCAACATCAAGCTTAAGAGTTAAGTGTTTCTCAACCCAGTGTCTCCCTAATGCACTAACCATCCCCTCCTGGGTTTGCCACAGACTTCCCAGTTTGTGTTCTTATTATTAACATGCTGGTTTCTGTGCCTCTACTACATTCATATGTATTCCTAAACAATAGTTTTAGTTGCATTTTTCATTTTTTGTTTGTTTGTTTGTTTTGATGGTGCAGGGAATTGAACTCAGGGCCTTGTGCATGTGAGGCAAGCACTCTACAAACTGAGCCATATCCCCAGATGCATTTTTAGTATTTTTATGTCATTGATGTGTTGTATGTGTCCATATGCATCTTGCTTTTTAGAAACAGCTTTATTGAGATATAATTTATATACTCTTCAAGTCACCTATTTAAAAAATAAAATTCAATGGCTTCCAAAATATTTAAAGTTGTACATTTATCACCATCATCAGTTTAGAACATTTTCATCACCCATCCCAAAGAGAATTTCCATCTTCCAGTCAGCCACATTCCCTCTAGACATTAACAACAACTCATCTCCTTTCTCTCTCTAGGTTGGCCTATCCTGGCCATTCCACCTAAGGAATTCCAGCTGTGTAATTCATTTATAAATTAAACCATTGACCTTTTTATCTGACTTCTATCAGGGAGCATAATGTTTTAAAGTTTCATCCACATGGTAGCATGTATCAGTTCTTCATTATTGACAAATAATATTCCACTGTATTGGTATACCACATGCTTATGTATTTGTTCATCAGTTGATGGACAATTGAGTTATTCCCACTTTTGGGCTCTTATGCAAAATACTGCTATGAACATTCACATCCAAATTTTTGTGTGGACATATATTTTCATTTCTCTTCTATGTGCCTAGGCATAGAATTGCAGAGACATGTAGTAACTCTACCCAAATTTTTTTGGGGAAATTGTCCATCTCTTTTTAAAAGGGATGTGCTTTACATTATTCCCAGAAATATATGAGGTTTTTGATTTTTTGTTTTACATTCTGGCATGTTATTGTCTTTTTTTATTATAGCTATGCTAGTAATGTGGAAGTGATGTCTCACTGTGGTTTGGATTTTCATTTTCCTGATATCTAATGAGATTGAGCATCTTTTCATGTCATTTAAAAATGGTCATTTGTTTATCTTTGGAGAAGTATCTACTCAGATATTTTGTCTATTTTAAATGATTACTTTCCTTTTTATTATTGAGTTTTCATAGCTCTTTGTATATTCTAGATTTGAGTCTCTCATCAGATATATGAGGTGTTTAAATTTTCTCCAATTTTGTGGGTTGTATTTACTCTCTTGACATCTTTGAAGCAAAATGTTTTTCATTTCCATATCTAATGTGTCTGTTTTTTTTTTCTTTTGTTGCTTGTACTTTTGGTATTATATCTGAGAGATTATCAACTGATCCTAGGTCATTTAGTTTATACCCATGTTTTTTTCTAAGAGTTTTATAGTTTTAGCTCTTCCATTTAGATATTGAATAATTTTGAATTAATCTTTGTTTATGGTCCACCTTTGTTTTGTTGTTGCTGCTTGTTTGTTCTGTTTTGTTTGCATGTTGTTTTGTTTGCATGTTGCAGTTGTCCCATGACCATCTTTGCAATTGAATTGTCTTAACTTCCATCTAGAAAATTAATTGATCAGAAATGTAAAGGTTTCAAATCTGTGCAATGGTCTGTGTATCCACCCTTATGCCATTCCATAATGTCTCAATTTCTGTAACTTTGTAGCAAGTTTTGAAATCAAGAAATTGGAGTCCTCCAACTTTGTTCTTCTTTTTGAAGGTTGTTTTGATTATGTTGGGTTTATTGAATTTTTATGTAAGAATCATTTTGTTAGTTTCTTCCAAAAAGTTAGTTGATACTTTGACAGGGATTGCACTTAACCTGTAGATTTGTGGAGTATTGTTACCCTCTTAAAAATATTAAATCTTCCAGACTATAAACATGAGATGTCTTTTCACTGATTGTTTTTCTCTAATTTATTTTATTAGTGTTTTATTGCCTTCCAATAAAAAGTCTTACACTTATTTGGTTAAATTTATTTCTTAGAATTTTATTCTTTTGATGCTATTATAAATAAAATTGTTTTCTTGATTTAATTCTTCATTTTCCCCTTGTCAACATTTAGAACAAATACAGTTGGCTTAGGGATATTCTATCTTCCAACGTTGTTTGAACTTATGCTGTAGTTCTAATGACTTTTTGGTGAATATTCTATAGAATCTTCTCTGTACATGATGTAAACTGCAAATAAAGATAGTTTCACTTCTTCCTTTACAAACTGATTGCCTTATTTTCTTTTATTCTTGCTTAAGAATTTTTGCAAGAATTTTCTAGCACAATGTAGAATACAAGGGGCAAGAGTAGGCATCTTTTTTTTTTTGCTCCTGATCTTAGGGGGAAAGCATTCAGTCCTTCATCATTGAGTGTAGTGTTAGCTCTGCATTTTTATCTTTGTAGATGTCCCTTATCTGGTTGAGAAAGTTCCCATTGATTCCTAGTATGTTAAGCGTTTTTATTGGGTAGAATGTAATTCACTTTTGTCTCTCAAAATAGTGAGGTTTACCCATGTCTCATCATAGATTGAACAGTCTCCCTTTAACTGAAGGTTTTGTAGGGGTGATACAGAAGAAGGTTAAATCACTTAATTCCCCTCTCCTCTAATTACCTCCTTTTTTATTTCATCAGCCACTATCTCCCACCCTCTCTGAACATCTGTCTCACCAGAAAAACTATTTCCTCTCTTATCCATTTGCCTAGCAGAGGATCTCAGCAAACAGAAACCCTCTTCCTCTTCATACATCTGGATATAATTAAAAAAATGTGGGGATTCCACAGGAAAAAAAAAACGCTTTTCTCAGCTTGGTGGGGGAAAGGTAAGCTGCAGGTCTCCCTGAAGAAAGGTGGGCTTGAGCCTAGATTAGAAGAACAGGATGGATATTGCCAGGAGAGGGCAGAAACAACTTGAGTAATGGTATCTCATGTTTTGCCCTGCCATTAAATCAATCTGAATTTAGGCCCTAATAATGTCCAGGTAATTTGGCCTTGGTTGTAATTAAAAGAGGATCTTCTGCCCATACGATGTTTGCACTCATTGGCTCTACAGATTCAATATGTTTTCTGGCCTCTACAATCATCTTGTCCAATATGGTCACCATTGGCCACATGTGGCTTTAGATATGTAAACTCATTACAACTAAATAGCATTAAAAATTCCTCTTTGCACTAGATTTATTTCAAGTGATCAATAGCCACATGTAGTTAGTGGTTATCATACAGAACTGTAGAACATTTCCATCATCACAGAAAGATCTCTTGTACAGAATCACTCCAGGGTTGAAGGGAGGGAAGATGAAATTAAAAAAAAAAAAAGATAACTGGGAACCTTGATCAAAAAAAGGAAGTCCTGGGCATAAGGTGAAGCAGCCTGGTAGAGGTTTGTAGGCTGGGTTTCCATTTTGGCTCTGTTCTTTCTAAATTGGAACTCTTAGATAAATTATGTCTCTTCTCTGGTTTTCTCATTGCCATGAAAATGCAATTGTTGGGCAATGTAATCTTAGGAGGTTATGCCACGATTTACAGATTCTGTTGTTGTTTAATACCCAGAAAGAGATGCATGAAAGCTTTTCTTCCAGATGCACAGAAAAGGTACTTGGACTTGGTTAGTGACAATGGCTCCAACAGTGCTCAACTGAACCAACTGGGAAAGTCAGTTAACATCTCTGGACCACATTTCCACACCTGTGAAAGTGAATAAGCATTTTAGGAGGATGAATTGAGATGATTTAAAGGAAAGCATCTTGAGAAGAGACCCAGATGCCAGATTGTCACTAAAATGAAAGGTAAAAAAGTTATTTTCCCAATTGATATGACCATAGAATGTTGTCAACTCCTCCTCCTCCTCCTTCTCCTCCTCCTCCTCTTCCTCCTCTTCTTCCTCCTCCTCCTCCTCTTCCTCCTCTTCTTCCTTTTCCTCCTCCTCCTCTTCCTCCTCTTCTTCCTCCTCCTCTTCTTCCTACTCCTCCTCTTCCTCCTCCTCCTCCTTCTCCTCTTTATTTTAATTATCCCAAGAAATACTCACAAGCACTAGTTAAAATAGTGTGGAGCACACTTGGGAATTGACCTTCAACAGGAATATAGCACTCTCCTCGGTCACAGCTAAATTCAAAAGCTATCACCCACTGTTGCCCCTTAAAACCTATCTGTTCTAAGATAGAATTTTGAAGGTCAGTGTTCAATGAAAGCAGAGAGATTGCTTGGGCTACAATTGATGGGAGGAATCCAGAGAAAGAAGAGAGAGCAACCTTTCAGGAAAGGCACAGGGTGGCAGAGAAATCCTACCATTCCTGAATAGGTACACACCTTGGCATCATCATTGGCACAGTCTTCCATCCTCATAATGACTGAAAGGCAAGTGGTATTATACCCATTTCACAGGTGAGGAAGCCAAAGCTCAGACATTAAGTAACTTACAAATTTTTTAACATGCAGTAAATGGTATTGCTGGGATTTGAAACCAGGCTGCCTGGATCCAAAGCCCTAGATCTTTGCTCTCAAAGAGCCTAAAATATCATGACCCTCAGACTGCTTGCAGTTTTGAAACCCAGCATTGTAATGATTAAACATTTTTCTTATGGCTACGTGAGCTCTTTAAATGGGATGGGCTTAATCCATTATCTTTCCCAAGTTACTCCAGCTTCCTATCAAAGATGAGTCAAAAAGCCCCAAAACAGAGCTAAAATTGGCCCTATCCTTGCCACTGCCCACCCCTACTCCTCTGGGAATCACCCACATGAAGTAGGCCAGTACCAAGCCTGAGGTTCTGGAAGTGTTGGAGAGGCTTATACCCACATTCTAGGCCTGAGTGAAATCCATATAATCAGTTGGGACATGGAGTCCTTGAGCTGGTGGGAAGAGGTGGGTAGGTGTGACATGGAACAGGAACTCTATGGGTGATGTGTGTCTTGTTGAATTTTGCAATCTCTATCCTAGAGACTAGGTATTAATCAACTGAAATCAAAAGCAGCAGTGCTGAAGTATTTACTTTTAAAAATCTGATTTCTGAAGGGTATGAAAACCTTTGACTCTGCAGCAATCTGGTCCAAACTACAAACAAAAAGTCTCATGTAACATCACCAGCACTTAGGGATTGAAAAACAGGTTGCCAGGTGGGAGCCTTACACAGAAGAGGGGAAAACAGTATAAAGACATATCCTTCTGACTGTTTTGGCTGAACTTGAAAATAAGCATAGTGTCTTCATTTGCTGTTAATTAGATTAACCCAGCTGCAATTGCAAAGGAGACCACTTTTGCTCCAGCAGCAATTAGCAATTGTTGGACATGTGTTGTCATGTTGCCTTTAAACACAACCACGTATATGATATATTTTCTCTTGGCCATTGGACTGGAAAACTATTAAAACATCTCCTCTGTCATCTGATTTAATCAAGGACAAAGAGCAGGTCTCTGTAGTGTTCTTTAGATAAAGGGGATATCAAGTTACAGCGACTAGTCACTTTCCCACTTTTTGAGAATCTGAACATGAATGGGACTCTTCTATACAAAATTATTGTCTCCCTCTCTGGAGGATCAAGCTCCCTCTGGACCTTGCCTCTGGCAAGTGAAATCCACCCTTGCACATCTCCATAGGCCAAGTGGCTCTTACTGTCATCCCCGGTAGATTTTGTAAAAATACTGCTCAAACCCCATTTGAAACAATTTTACTTTCCATTGAGTGTCTGTCTCTACCATGTTACATGCCAAGGGAACACTGTCACACTTCCTCGTACCTAAGGGCCAGGAACACTTAGGAGTAAATTAAAAAATATTTGTTAAATAAACCCTGGTGTTTCCCAGCTTGAGTGAGGAATGAAGAAAGAGCAAGTCAGTTGGTGAGAACCATACTGCTTTTGCTATCATTTCAGTCCTTTGAATGACAAGAGTGTCTGTTTGGTGTTAATGTTTGCAACATCTCTTTTCTGGCTATTTCCCTCTACTCTGCTACTGTACTTCTTAATAGAAAGTACATCTCTGGGCCCAGAGTAAAGAATAATTACCAAAAGTAGGATTGAGTAATATTCTATTTTCGTTTGCTGAGTGTTTTGTTTTCCCCCCAAAAATGTTGGTAGCTCTCCATTTAGGTAGAGATGTAAAGTTTTTCGTTAAAAAAAAATTTAAGTGTAAAGGTATTGCATCTAAAGGAAACTAGTCACAGTGTGGGTAGAATAAAGTGAAAGACTGAAAGGGGGTAACTTTACTCAGCCCTAGAAAGAGCCATTCAGAGCTCTTTGTGGCCAGCACCTCGAAAAGGCAATTCACTGAAAAAAACTCCCCCCAATAATCTCTGTCTCTGCTATCAAGTCCCCACCTCCTAGTCTCCTCCCCTTCCCACCTTTCCCTTAGGCTGACTTCATTATTCAGAAAGAGACCCAGGAAGCTGGGGCTCTATGATAGCAGGAAGCCTGGAGTGGGTGGCCCCTTGAGGCATTGGGAAGGCATCCCTGGGGCTACATTCTTAACTGTGTCCTGACAGTGCATACAAATCATGCGTGTTTTCTGTAAATCAGTTGGAAAACATTAATAATGTTCCTAATGTGCCTCCAAAAGTGGGGAACCAACCACTGGCCTGGAGGATTCCCCAGGAATAAATTGTTTCTGTGGAGTCTTGACCCTTGATTTTCCACCACATAGAGCTGGTCACTTTATAATTCAGCACATTAATAATAAAAATTGGGATTCCATAACCTTTCAAGAGGCTGATTGCCTTGCTTTCACCTTCACTTGAAGAATGCAGGACAGTCACCACCAAAATCAGTGGAAACTCCCAGAAGGCTTACCTGTGTGGGCACAGGTGAGCACAGGGAGTGGGCTGCATTTTTGTCCTGCTCCCTCATGGACTTTAAACTGTATGGAAACTAGGATTGATAGCTTTACTTCTGCCCTCATATTCCTTTATGTTTAAATACTGAATTCTTTCCTCTACTTTCTCCTCACTTCCCCCTTGCTATCTCTCATTAGTATCTCTGGGATCATGGTGGGGAGATTCACTGCTCTGTTTATAAACTGGAGAGAAGGAAATCTGGGTTGGCTGTGTGACTTGAAGCAAGCTATTTAACTTCCCTGACTCATAGGAGAGTTTCTAAATTTATGTCAAATTAAAGAACATATGTGGGAGCTCTATTGAAAGTTAGAAGAGTCATAATATTGAAAAGGTCTATTCAGAGAGCAGCAATTGAGCAAACTTCATGACAAATAATTCTTATAAGGTTCTGAAATATGGTTCCTCCAAGGAAAAAATGAAATGGAATTTGAAGACTTTAAAGTGGTTTTAAGAATGATATTTTTTCTTCGAGGTAGGTCCAACTCAGATTCTTCAAGGCATAGTAGATACCCGACACTAGTAACAATTGGTGGTGGATATTAGTGTTTGTTTTGGCCACTCTTTTTCTATATGTGTAAAGTACCCTGCTATCCTTGTGGAGGAGGTATTGATTGGATCCATATGTGGAAATAGAGTGCATAATTAGTCAATTAGATCATCAGTTTTCCTAGATCATAAGTGATTAGTTTAATTGTACATCATTTAATTTGGTTCCCTAAGACTTTTACACGAATTTCTGAGATTCAGCCATAGGCCTTTCAAATAAATCAGAACCTAGCTTGACATAGGGATGGAGCTGTTATGGCCCTCTTGGCAGCAGGAAAAGAGAATTTGTCTGAGAAGGGCCAGCAATAAAAACAGAACAAGATGGACAGAGACAGAGCTGGGGTTTTATTACTAGAGTCTTTGAATCTAGTTGTTCTTGGGCAATTGAGCTTTTGATTATACAAGAAATGAATGTACTTCTTTTTTTTTAATCTGAAGCCTCTATGGCATGAGTTCTATGTCACTTGCAACCATATTTCCTGACAAATGACATTATTGTTAACCTATTTTCTGATAGCTGTTTATTTCTTGATCTTGACCATTTTAAACCCAAAGCTGCAGGCCCTAACTGAACCTACTGACCCATCATCAGTCTTATCTTTCATTTGCTTTTTTAAAATATGAAATTGTTTATCTTACTGGAAAATATTAATTTTCATTTTCTTTTTAATTTTTTTTTCTTTACATCTGTTTGGGTACCATAAAGATGATAAGAACCATCTATCACATTAATCACATATATAATAGGTTTGTGCAAGTGCCATTTCATATATAGAACCATGTCTTACCCCCATGTTACAAATGAGAAAACTGAGAACTCAAGAAGTGAAGTGACTTCATGTCCAAGGTTGTACCTCTAACAGATGGGCCTTGGACTTTTGTTCATAATAGTTTATTCTTTCATATATGACTGTGAAAGATGACTAAGTGGGTTTAAGAGATTCACATAATATCCAAACTCCATCATCAAGATATTGTGTTTCTTTGGGCTCACCTGTAAGTTCCCACTGTCTTATGCTTCTGTATGAAGTAACACATCAATCTCCCCATAGTTTCAGAAATACCAAGGATTCCCAGAATCATTTGCTCCCAGGATAAGGGCATTTCTTCTTAGACTTTGGGGAAGTGTATCTTTTGAATGATGAGTTTCTCTTGCCCATGCAACTCTGTCTTTCACCCTGGTACCCATTTCCCCTTTCTGCCACCTTCTTCACTTTCTCTTTCTCTTTGATTAATGAGTCATCCTGCATTTTCAGAGATCCTGGTTGCAAACAACAGAAACCACTATAGCTGCTCTGAGAAGAAAGGGAGAATGTCATGTTATTTTGGGTAACTCTCAGAATCTCCAGCAGCACCAGGTCATTGGGCTTACAGGCTGCATTGCCAAGAGTAACATCTGCATCCCAGCTACAAGGACAGGTGCAGATAGGATGGATGGAGCTGTTGTATGATTCATATATAATTTAGGACTCCATGTACCTCCTGATCTCACTCTCCATTCCTAATGAGGGAAAAGTGAGCTTTCAGTTTCTACTTTAAGAAGGAAAGACTCTTAAGCTGTGAACTCCACCAGAAATAGTAACAGTGTGCAAGAGGTAGAATCAAACCCTCAAGAATGTGTGCCTGTCTTGGGGATTGAACCCAACTCAGAGCCCTGGGTTAGCCCAGAACTGCCAAAAATAAAACATAAAATAAAATAAAAATAATTTAGGAGCACCTTTTCCTCTAGTCCGATGCCATTTATAAGTTGCTAACACAGTGGCAGTGTTAGATGGAGATACTGTCTACAGGGTAGACAATATACTGTTTGATACTCAAAACTTTATTTTTCATTTTGTTTAAATTAGAAAGTACATAACTATATATTTTTAGAGTCTTGGGTAAAAAAAAGCAGTTTTTATATTTTGTAAGGTAAAGATGCAAATGATTCAGGTTTAAAGTTCTATTTGACTTTTGAAATGAGCATTCTTACCAATTTGATTTCTCTTGCTGTAAGTTGGATGACACTGTGACTCTAATTAAAGATTCATGGTTGACATACAAATGACATAACTTTTAAAGTATAGCTGAAATTTAATGTGAGAATTAACAAGTATTTTCTATTGTGCAAAGTCTTTAGGGAAGTAATCACCTTTGGAAAGTATATCTACTGCTATTAGGGCCATGTTTGTATAAATATTTAAATAAACACCTTCATTTATCTGAAAAAAAGAATGTGTGCCTGAGACTTCCTAATTCTACTAAGAGGTCACCATTGCCACTAACCCACCTGTTTCCAAGATGACTCCTCATAATTAGGTGATGATTCTGTGTTCTCAAGGGATCTCACAGCACTCTTTCTCTATTTATAAGACCCAGACTTGGTAACCCCCTTCTACCATGCCACATGGGTAATTTAATCTTACCTCAAAACTGTATCCTTAGAAAAGCCAATGCTTTTCCTACTTATGGTATATGCTCATGGTATCTTGTCTTATCAAATTTATCTAGTTATCATAGTTTATGTATTTTAAAACCTATCTCTCTTCCTAGGCCTTTAGCTCCACAAGAGCAGGGAAAGTTTCTTGTTTGGTTTATCCCTACCTATCTCAGCCCTGGCTCCCTGTTTGGCACAGCAAGGCATGTACTCCCTAAATGGCAGTTGGATAAAAATGAGCTGAGTGCATCTAGCCATCCTGGACTGATTTTAGGGAGAACATCAGACTTCCATCCCAACAACTGATAATCACACAGTTTTTGGCTATTGGAAATGGGCCTGGAATAGGTTTGAGATCAAGTAAAATCAGTAATAAATACTCCCAGAAGAAGGCAGTATACCAAGGAACTTGGAGAATGAGAAGAGGTGGTTACCATTCCCCCATTCTGGATGAAAGCAGAAGCTGGTAAGAAACACATACCAGTAGCTCCTCTAGGGCACCCTGGCCCCAGTTCTATGGCATGAGGAGGCTGCTGACAGGATCCCGCAAAAAAAGCAGGACAGAAGTGGGTGGGTAGGAAAACTCTTCAGCTTCACTTTTTGGTGAGCAAGAAGGTAGGAGAAAAATTGCTCTTCCTTCTGCTAATTCTTGATTTAGCTTGGCTCATCAGCTTTCTTGGGATTCTCATGCCAGAAGATAAGGCATGGACTTTTTCCAAAGTGTTCTTGCCCTAGAGAACCATGAATCCTTTCATGTCCATGTGTGTGTGTGTGTGTGTGTGTGTGTGTGTGTGTGTGTGTGTGTGTGTGTGTGTGTGTGTGTCTTTCTGTCTGTCTTTTCTTTCTTTCCTCTCCTTCTCCAACAGAAAAACATGGCTGGGTCTCCATTATCTTAAGACATTTTCCCACACTTACCACTTTCTCATTCTCCACTGACAATATTTGAGAAATTAACTTGCAATACATTCTCTTTAATCCCTGGCCATCCAGGTTCTATCCATTAGTTTCCGGGGCATCTCTATGCCTTTTAATTACTTTATTAAAGTTCTGGACATTCTTTCCCAGGAAAACAGACTCTACTCTTAGGATAATAACCCTTGTTCTGAGGACGGATTCCAAAGGTCTTTTTCAATCCACACTAGGGATGAAGAATACAAACTTGGGCAACAGAGAATTTAAAAATCCTGACTCCATATTTAATATTTATTCTCACCAGCCTCATGAATTCTAGATCCAACATGGTTCCATATCTGACCTACGGATGTTGCTTCTTGGGTATGTAGTTGACAATATTTAGAAATTAGAAGTTCTCATAAAAATTTGGCCTTTTAGCCTCTTTTGGAAAATTGAATCTGAGAATACTGTGTCACATTTCCCCCTGGAGCTGAGTAGTTCTTCAGTTCATGATGGTCCTTTCCTGTGCCCAGCACTAAAACCACAAATCCACAGTACAAGGGCATTGCACTGACACAGTCTTATGGTCCAGAAATGTTGTTGTAACCAAAAAAATAAAAGCTAGGCCAGGGAAATTATTTATATATTTGCCTATCCTTCTATTTATTTATTTATTTAATTATTTTGATGTGAGTGATTGATTCTATGGCCTCACACATGGCAAGCAAGTGCTGGGCTAGGGGTGTTGCTCAGTGGTATGGTACATTTTTAAATGAAAAGCATTCATTAATATGTGCAAGAAAAAAATTGTGCATATTGATTTCACATTGTAAATATTTGAATTTGCTCTGCCAGCTCTGTAGGATTTCTAACTATTGGCATTCCTTCTTTCTCACATTTTCTACGCTATCCCAGAAATACTTCTTTATTCTTCCCAGTCCTATTGTGGGTGGAAATGATACCTTCAGATTCTCTCTTTTGTCACTAATGAGCCATTAGTCCCTGCGTGCCATTCAGGGCCCTCCCACCTTTGCCCTCTGCATAGAGTGTTCCTTTTTCAGAGCTAGACCTTTTCTACCTGGAATTCTGCATCAAAATGTACCTGGTCTGCATTCCACAGTGGCAAGCTCTTCTGGTGGCATGGTCATTCCTGATTCACTACTAAAACATTATTTATTTTATCTCAGAGTCTGAGCTTAGCAAAAAGATTTTTGTAAAAAAAATGTCTTCATTTCAAGGTGTGCCTCTGACAGCAGAAATATAACTCAGTTTGACAGGTTAGGGAAAGAGATGTTTTTAGACCAAGCCATGCCAATCACCAGGTGCATGCAGTGTGGTGGAGAACAACACCAAATGTATCTGTTTACAATTTCTGCTGTAACATATTACCACAAATCTTAGCTTCTGAAAACAACATCCATTTATTATGTCACATTTCTAGCACTAAGGAGTCCTAGAATAGCCTGGCACATCTGTGTCCTCTGCTTAGCTCTCCATAATGATGACTTCAAGCTGCTGACAGGGCTGCATCCCTTTCTAGAGGTTCTAGGCTGGACTCTGCCTCTGAAGTCATTTAAATTGTAGGCTGAATTTAGTTCTTTAGGGTTGTAAGACTGAGGTCCTCATTTTCAGCTGAGGGCTGTTCTCTGTTCCTGGAGGCTGTATGCACTCTTTTTCATGCTTTCCCAGTGGACCCTCCCTTTGAATCTCTTTAACCTCAGCTGCTTTATCTCTCTGAATCCAGCCAGAGAAACTTCTCTGCTATTATTATTCCTATGGTCCCACTAGAAAAATCTAGGATAATTTCCCCATCTTAAGGTCTTTAACTTTATAATCATATCTGCAAAATCCCTTTTGCCTTGAATTATAACTCAGAGGTTTCAAGGACTTGGGCACACATGTCTGTGGGGAACCATCCTGCCTCCCACACTGGTCAAGGAGGCAGAATGATAGGATTTACACCCTTGCTCCAACACTTACTGTAACTGTGGATGAAACTGTTAACTGCTTGAGTTCCAATTTCTATCTCTGTAGAAGGATGGGAGCCAGAGCTTAAGAATTTTGTCATCATTTATTATATAAATTCAGTTTCAATTAAATTCACATGCTAAAGCCCTTTAGTCAGTTCTGCAGATACAGATGTCATTGTCCCATTGGTCTTACATTATATGGTCCTCTGATGGTTCTCATGTAGTGTGGTGCCCCTTTGCCACTCTCAACAACTCTCTAACAGGAAGGGGGTGGTTGTAGCAAAATTGCTTGAGAACATAGACTCTGTAGCTTGGTTGCCTATGCCTGAATCCTAGCTCTTCTATTTACCTTGTGACCTTGAGAAATTTTTAAGCTCTGTGCTTCAGTTTCATCATGTTCATGAAGTGTGAGACTCAACATAGTAAAGATGCCAGTTCTTCCCAAATTGACTTACATATTTTAACACAGCTTTTATAAAAATCCCTAGCAATAGTTATCATTTTTGAATATATAAATATAGTAGTTCTTAGGTTTAAATGGAAAATTAAAGGAACTAAAACAATATTAACAATATTAATATCTAAAACAATATTGTAGAAGAAGAAAGTGGGAGGTTATAACAGGCTTCCTCTTATTTTCAGGCATATCATACTTTTAAAATAACTGAGATTGTGTGTAATATAGGAAAGTGATATGCACATAGATCAATGGAACAGAATTAAGAACTGAAAAATAGGGGCTGGGGTTATGACTCAGTGACAGAGTGTTTGCCTAGCACATATGAGGCACTATTTTCAATACTAAGCAACACATAAAAATAAATAAAATTGTGTCCATCTACAACAACAAAAAACTCAAACTAAATTATAAACCCACATAAGCATGCCCAATTAATTTTTTTAAATATTTTTTTATACTGGAGCTTGAACCCTAGGGCACTTTATCATTGAGCTACATTTTCAATCCTTTTTATTTTTTTATTTTGAGATAGTCTCACTAAGTTGCTCAGGGCCTTGCTATGTTGCTGAGGTTGGGTTCAA
This sequence comes from Callospermophilus lateralis, assembly GCF_048772815.1. Lineage (NCBI taxonomy): Eukaryota > Metazoa > Chordata > Mammalia > Rodentia > Sciuridae > Callospermophilus > Callospermophilus lateralis. Next base: position 73,135,239 of record NC_135312.1, read on the forward strand.
TTTGCAGTCCTTCCGCCTCAGCTTTCTGATTTGTTGGGATTAGAAGCTTGTAGCACAACATTCCCTGTCCAACTGATTTTTTACAAAAGTGCAAATACAATTGCTCAACTGTATGCAAAAATATGAACTCTGAACCAATTACATCTCCTACTTTATACAAAAAATGAATTTATTGTAGCTCATAAATATAAATGTAAACCACAAATCTATAAAGCTTTTGCAAAAACACAGGAGAAAATCTTCATGACCTAGAGTTTTGCTAAGAATTCTTACATATAACCTCAAAATCACATTCCATAAAAAAAAAAGAAATGATATTAGTCTTTACCAAAATTATAAACTTAAGTTTTATAAAAGAGCTAGTTAAGAAGATAAAAATATATCCATAGACTTTGAGAAAATATTTGCAAGACACATCTAACAAAGGAATTAGGTCCAGGGTGCATAAAAAAAATTCAAAAATTCAAAAGTTAACAAAAATTTTAATTAGAAAAAGGGCAGAAAACATGAATAGATACTTCACTGAAGTAGATATATTGATAACAGTTAAGCACAAGAAAAGATGGTCAAAACGTTTGGAAAAGCAAATTAAAGCCACATGATATAATTAACTACCTTGTGGTATGACTCAAGTAAGAAATATTGACATACTAAACACTGGCAAGGATGTGAAGCAATGGCGAAGTATCTTTCATACATTGCTGATGGAAATGTAAAATGAAACAGCTACTCTGGAAAATAATTTGCCAGAGTCTTATAAAGTTAAATATGCACCTATCATCAGACCAAGCAATTGTACCTCTGGATATTTATATTAGAGAAATCAAAGTGTATGTTCTTACAAAAGCCTGTATTTGAATGTCCCATGGCTACCTTCTGCACATGATGAGAGCCTCAAACCAGTGACAATTCAAATGTCCTTCAACAGACAAATGAATTAAACAAATATTACAAAAAGGAATAACTATTGACACATTCAGCATTATTATGCCAAGTGGAAAAAATCTCAAAAAGTTATGTACTGTTTGATTTTTAAAAAATAAAATGTCTTTAAATGACAAAATTGTCATTGGTTGCCAAGTGTGAGGTTTGGGGACAGTGGGTGAGGGGCTCAATGTGTGGAGTGACTACATGAGAAAACCAAGGGGGAGTTTCTTAGTGATGACAGAATGATTCTTTATTGTGATTTTGATAGTGATTTTACCAAGAAAAACACTGATAACACTCCCCCCCAAAAAAACCCTAAATAATAATAATAACAATAATAATTATGCATGTGAAAACTAGAAAAATCTGAATAAGTGTATAGTTTTGTGAATACTCTTTCACCAGACTCAGTTTTCTTGTTTTGTAGAGATGTTATGCAAATTGTAAAAACCAGGGCTGCTGGAAAAAGGTAAATGGCAACCTGATAATTTCTGCAATTTCTTGTGAGTCTAAAACTATTTCAAAATGGAAGATTTTTAATTCAACAATGAGATTCCATAGTAAAAATTTGGGGCTATGTGACACATTTTCATGAACTAGCTCTACCTTATTTACTGGTGTTTCTACAGCACATAGCACCATGTGCAGCAAATGGACTTAACAGGTAGCCATGTAGTGTTAACCATAGTCTGCCTCTGGAGGTAAGAAAAAGAAGCCCAGGCCTAGGTCTTCCTGTTTGAGTTACCCCTCCCCCAGTATTCTGGCTGGCAAGCTCAGGAAGGCTCTGGTTTCCTGCAGCAGGGAGACAGATGACTGACAGGTCCAGGGATTCCTGGAAAAGCCACAAGTAGGTGGGTGGTGGGCAACAGCCTTGCCCACGCCTGGTAAGGGAAAGGGTCTTCCTGGGTTCCATTTTGGTCACTTGGGCACAGATGGCCTTGGGAAGAGGTTGTCCCTTTTCTGGGACATGCTTTCTCCTCTCCACAAACTTAGGCTTCCCTGAAACTTTAAATTTAGCTGTCTCCTTGGGAGCCTCTCAGGCCTGAGTTTGAAGTCCAATGTCCTCTTTCCAGTTTTGTGATCTTGGAAAAAGTCACCCCATGGAGCCTCAGTGTTTCCATCTATAAATTGAGAAGAGTATCCCCCTGGCTTGCTAGACTGTGTGCAGATATTGAGATCATTCAGGTTAAGGACTCAGTGGAGGGACAGGGGAGCTCAGTAAACACCTTCACCTTCTTCTTTGTAAAGAGCATCAAGTGCCAACAGAGTGAAATTACCCCAATATTCTGGATGGTTTGTTCTTCCCTCCCATACTCTTGACTGACTCCTTTGTATCCAGCTGGAAGTAAGTTAAAACTAACATTCAGGGCAATCTCAGAGGGAGGGGGAGATCCATGAAGAGCAGCCATCAAGACAGATGTGTGGCCAGGGTCCTGGTAAAGTTGGCATGAGTGGATTCACTGGTGGCAAGTCAGGCTTCCTGCATTCAAATTTTAGTGCTATTTTTTTATCAACTCCTGGACACCATGTCTAGGGTCTTAGAATCTCAGTTTTACCTTCTAAAATGGTGTGGGGGGAGTCTTCCACTCTCAAGACTGTAAATATCATATATATATATTTTTTTTTCTGTCACTACATTAGAGGTGTACCTTCCAAGAACTTGATCAATGGAATAGAAAACACTCTGTTTAAATTAAATTCATGGAGATATATATATATATATATAATAGCAAATAGGCTGCTTTTGGCTTAATCACTTATCCAAAAGAAGTGTCTTCATTTTGTTTCTATGCCTATCTTTTAGCACTAAAAGAATCTAATATTTACTACTGTGACAAATTGTCAAAGAAAACAAAATATAAATAGGGTTGTCAACTACAATGAATGACGCCTTCAAGTAGAAGTGTTTCATGGAAAACAAATGTTCATCTCCTCTTGCTGCTCTGAAGGAAGTGGTGGGAGGAGAGTAGCATGAATGTCAACCCAGTCCAGGAGTGATCTTAGATGCTTCTGACTTATAGAAAAATAATTTATATTTTAAATATCACAAGGAATTACTGGACACTGTAACTCTTGAATGGTTCAAATGTCAATTGAATTTCCATGTGATTTTATTATCATTCTAACTAGTCAAGGAACTCATTATAGCTAAAGGATTTAGGGAGCTGCTGATGCAGCTCAGTTAGAAGTATTAAGAATGCATTAAGAATGCTCAACTACCAGCAGAAAAAAAATTCCCTTATTTGTATAATCAAATAAAGTAATAATAATCACTGCTTTTTGGAAAACATGATTGACCTGAAATACAGTTGACATTATCAGAATCAAAATACTTTCCTCACATTGAATTGCATAGCTAGACTATAAGGAACTCCAGTGTAACATTGTAAAGTATGTTTATATTAATAGCATATCACCAAAAAACCAAGAAAGCTCTACTGACTTTTGAGAAATAAAAAAATTGACATAGTATAGCTTAGAAAATTATTAATACACTAGAAACATGATTCTGACATAAATTCTCCAGGACAAACCAGAAACTTTGACACTTGCCTGTCATTCCAGATACTTGGGAGGCTAAGGAATGAGAATCACAAATTAGAGACCTACCTGGGTAATTTTGCAATATTATGTCTCAAAATACACTTTATAAGAGGTTTGGGGATATATGTAGTTCAATGCTTGCCTAGCATGTTTAAGGTCTAGGTTCTAATCAAAAAATTCTGAAACTGATATATCTGATCACATACAACCATGGAAGAAGTAGAATATGGCAGAAGCCATTTTGTCAACTTCCAAAAAAATTATTAAACTCTACCTGCACTTTGTTCAGCTCACATTTAACATGTCTAAATGCTGCTTTCACTAATTCAAAAATGATAACCTTTTAAATATTATAAAAAATGTATATTGGGACAGTGGTTCTGGATTAGTGGTAGAACACTCACCTAGCATCTGTGAGGCACTGGATTCAATCCTCAGCACCAAATAAAAATAAATAAATAAAATAAAGTTATTGTGTCCAACTACAACTATTATACAAAAATGTATGTGCTTTTCTAATGAATCCACAAAATACTATGTATATATATTCAACAATTCAACTCTGTCTAAAGCTACCTTCTAAGCACATGGAGGCACCAACATTAGGATAAAATATTATCATGGAACTTTCATGAGAAATAACCCTAAGTACTAATAAACACACAATCTCAAAGAAGAAATGCAAACTTCTGACACCAAAATTACATTGGTACATTTTTAAATGATACTTTGAACAGAAGTGAAGCATAGTAGAGTTCTCCAACAATAATTCCTGATATCAATAAAGTTCAATTGTTATCAGATAGCATGTCCCCTTATTGTAAGCAATAAATAATTAACTTTCTGATGACTGTAGATTTTAATAAGATATAAGAATATGCTTTTAAATTTGAAAATTAGAAAAAAATGGTTTTAAGTTTATTTAGATAATGTATTTAAATTACAAAATGCAGATAGTGATTTATCTCTTGCATATTGTAATAGTTTGAGTCCTGAGGAAATTTAATCTATAGAGGTGTTAAGTATCATGCATTATAATAGTTGTCATAAAAAATATCAATATTCTAGGTAGGAAAGTTGGTGGAATGAGATGGATATCATTAACCAAGGTACATGTATGATTGCATGAACATCATGACCATAGCTTGTGTACAACCATAGAAGTTAAAAAGTATGTTCCATTTGTGTACAATGAACTAAAGAGCAATCTGCTGTCATGTATCACTGATTAGAACATGTAAATATTTTTTAAAAAAAAATTAGAAAACTATCATCCTGCTTCTATCTTCTAAAACTGATTTGAAAATTTTGCTTACAATAATTTCATCCAAATATGGAAGACATATTGGGGATTATGAGCATATGTATAAGTACATGATCTTTTAACCATACCTGTGGATACCTCTGATGCTTGAATCCTTTCAAAGCCATCTTCTGTGTGGGTGTGTGGTGGTGGAATTCAACCCAGAACCTCTCACATGTTAGTCAAGTGCTTTGCCATGAGCTACATGCCCAGCCCTCAAATATGTCTTACTAAGCACAACTTAATTAAAATAATTCAATGTCACCATAAGAATTTTCAAAACATTCTTTCAATCAAAAATAAAGTAAATTAAAAGTATGTTTTAAAAATGTTGCTGATGAAAAGCAGCAGAAGTACACAGGATTCTGTTGAAACCTAGAAAGAGAAGAAAATAAATGTTGAACTAGAATCCTGTTGGATATATAAAATTTCTGAGTAAATGCAGGCATTGCAAAATGATTCTAAATTAAGGAAACTATAAACTGACTAATTAGCATAGAAAACCTGGACTGGTGCTAAGAGATCTCCCACTGAAAAATACCACAGGATCATCAAGGATCAGAGATGAGTGTTACCTGACATGTGACAAATTCTGATATTTTTTGTAATATATAGATTAGCTGTTGATTAAATTTTATTTTATTTATGTGTTTATTGCAATGCTGAGAATTGAACCCAGTGCCTCACACATGCTAGGCAAGCACTTCATTACTGAGTCACTACCTCAGCTGATTTTATTTTAATGTCTTTAATCAACTAAGTGGCTTGAAGCCTGAGGCAGGAGAATCAGGTGTCCAAAGCCAGCCTCATCAAATTTTCAAGACTTTGTTTCAAAATTTTAAAAACAAACAAATAAATAAATAAGTAAGTAAAAAGCATTCAGTCAGGTGCTCAGTGGATAAGCATTTCTGGGTTCCATCACTGTTACAAAAATTTTAAAAAAGTGTTTAAAAAGAGAAAGAGGGGATTATCTTAAATTTGATTTAAGGCATATAGACTTTATCCAATGCAGAATAGATATTCATTAAATAGGCTTTATTTTGTGTACCACCTCAAAAACTGCAAATTGAAGCATTGAGGCAAAACAGTCTGCAGCTTCTCCACCTGGCTCAGCAGGAATGGTACCTGGAACAGAGTCGATACTTGAGGGAAGGCAGAGTCAGGAGGACCCTGGGTCTGGAGGAGAGGTGGGCCTGGAAAGGGGTGTATTCTAGAAGAGACTAGGATCTGGTGAAGTGAGGAAGAGGGGTGCATCTGGAGGAGAGGTTTCTAGAATAACCAGGGCCTGGAAAAGAGTGGGGTCTGAAGTAGAGGCAGAGTCTAGAGGAGGGCAAGGCATGGGAGAGTTGAGGTCTCTAGGAAGGGACATGTCCAGAGGAGGGGTGTAGGGTACAGAGAAATAGGCTCAATCTGATTGGGGTCTGGAGGGAAGGACCTGGAAAAGTCCTTTATCCTGAAACTGGGAACTTCTCTGGAGTTGGTATAGAAACAGGAGGAAGCCTGGGTTCTGGGAGAACTACTGTTACTGGAAATTTGACAAGATCATAATGAAAGGTGAATATAGAAGAGTGGAGGGAATCAGCAGAAGAAGTGGTGTCTAAAAAAGTGGTACGGTCTCATTGGTGGGTGCAGAGTCTGAAGGAGGAACAAGATATAAAGAAAGGTGGAGATTTGTGGAGGGTATCTGAAAGATGGGAAAAGGGTCTGATGGGGGTGCAAGATCTGGAGGAGCTTCTGGGTGCCTGAAGCTGGGAACAAGAGAGAAAAGAAGGGGATGATGAGTAGAGGCCTTGGTGGTCGCTAACATTCAGAGCATCTCAATCTCCAAACATTAATTCTGAAATTCCACCCTAGGTTATGCTGAAACTGAAGCTGGGCAGAGGTGGTGAGAGTCTGCCAAACCCACCACCTGCCATAGTACTAGGCATCTGCAGCCACACTGAATCCAAAGGCAGTTTTCCCTGAGCCACCAATCAAAACTACCTATACCATTCTAGCTGCCTAAAGATGCTGAGGAAGTGACAGGTGTTCATTGCATAATGTTAACAGAAGAGGTTGCAGGCATGGTGACAAATTCCTGTAATCCACCTAGTATGGAGGGTGAGGCAGTAAGATTGCAAATTTGCGAGCAGTATGGAAAATTTAGCAAGATTATGTCTCCAAATAAAAAAAGTACTGGCGATGTTGCTCAGTAGAGTACCACCTACCTAGGATACATGAGGTCCGGGACTCACCTTTACTGAAAGTAAACAAACAAATAAACAAATAAATAAATAAAAAAAGAAAGTGTTAGGAGGAATGCTTGGCTATTTTGAAGTCATTTTCTTTTATTCAGCCTTCTTTTTTTCATCATTTTCATACATTTTAATGCTCATGGACAATGGGCTATTTGGCAGAAGCTGTACAGTATTTGAAAAGCAAAATCTAAGGTGCCATTTTCTCTGTGTGATTCAATTCAAAATAAATGTATTTTAAAAATGAACGTGATTGTCACTGGAAAAAGCCAGATTGGGCTCACAGAAAACTGATTCTTCAATATATTGTTAAAGGCTCCAACTTTCTTGAAAATACCCATAAAGTTCCATCAACAAAATTAAGAATAAGTAAGTGTCATGACTTTAAAGTAAGAAGCTTTTGCACAGCAAAAGAAATAGAAGTATGAATAAAGTCTACAGAATTGGAGATATTTTTCAGCTTCTCTTCTAACCACATATTAATATCCATGTAAAAGAACTGAAAACACTTCACATCAGTAACAAAAATCTCAATGTAAATGGGAAAAAGAAATAAATGGTCATTTCTCAAAAGAATAAATAAAAATGGTCAAGAAATACATTAAAACATTTAGGTAAACAAATTAATAAAAATTAAAGCTACACAGAAATTTCATCTTAGTTCAGTTATAATGGCAAACAAAGAATACATATAATACTAGATGCTGGTGAGGATTGGGGTAGGCGCAATTATACGTTGTTCATGGAAATGCAAATTATCACAACTCTCCAAAGCTGTACTGAGAATCCTAAAAAAAAAAAAAAAAAAAAAAAGCTAGGAATGAGGGCTGGGCTTCTCCTGGTCCTGAAAGCTGAGGGGAAACTAGCTGTAAGCCCAGCTCTCTCTTTCACTATTTATACAGTATCACTGTACAGAAGTACCTTTTCTTAAGGCTGTGACTCTCATCATTTTAACACAATGACCTCACATGCTTTCTTTGAACCTTGCAGGGAATGTGCAAGAATGCTTAGGGAGGGTCCAGAGCCTGAGGGAATGGAGCCCAAGTGCACTTCATTGCCTGTTTTCTTTTATGTTTTAATGGCTCTTTTTTTTTCAGTGTTAAAGTATTACAAAAAAATATTGAAAAGTGTGTTTGGACCGCTAAGATACTTGTTACATTGTGATGGCAAAAATAGACTTGGTTGGGAAATGAAATTATAAAAATACTATGGTAAGAAACCTACTCCTAGGAAAGGTGTCAATTCCATTCCCACCTCTCAGTCTTTCTCCAGGAAGCCTGATTGACTGTGGGTCCCATCCATTTGGATTATAGATAAATTCTCCCGGGAGTCTGACTACTCCCCTTTGAAGTGTAAGTGAACCTGTGCAAACTTAGGGCCCAAGGCCAGATGTTTATCAAAGGCCTGCTAAGAATGGCTAGTTCTTCCCCTAATCACACTCTGATTCTCTAAACAAGTTTTCTATTAGAAGCTCTATGCACAATCAAATATTGGCAAATAAAGAATATTGCATAAGCAAGAAAATATGTGATGTTTGATAGCCAGTAAATGTTGTGAGAAAGTGTAAATGGGTGCTCACAAATTGGAGTTTTGTTTACTTTTGGCACCCTCTAGAGTAAAACAAAATATGGAGTTCTTCACTCTGAGTGCTGCTTGCTGCTTCTCCAATAATCTGTTCCCCCACCCCAACCCCCCCAAAATTTATTCATAATAGAATCAGAATTTATTAAAAATTATTTCATACCTTTTATGGAACTAAACACACCAATTACATTTTTTTCTGGATGAGAAAGTCCCAATTAATTGGCAGTGTATGTATATTTATTTCTAATTTAAAAATGTGTTATTAGAGCATTTTAGTTACACATAATAGAAGGGTCCATGCATATATGCATGGGATATAATTTGGTATCATTTTCATTTCATTCCCAGTACTTTTACTTTTCTTTTTCCCCACCTCCTTCCCTCTACCCACTGCCCGTTATTTGTCTTCCTTCCTTTTATTTATTATTTTATCAAATTGGTGCTATATAGATATACATGGAGGTGGATTTTACTGGGGGTTATTCAAACATGTACAGATGTCATTTGGTCAATCTTGTCACTCAGTTCCTCCCTTTTCCATCCCTCCTCACTCTTTTGCAATTATGCTGCATCCTATTTTGCCAAGATATGGTCTGACTGGTACTGTCACTGCTTTACTGACCAACACTGAAACTGTCATAAAATTGAATACTTGAAGCAATAAGTACAACTGTCATGGGAGTCTCCCTGAGGATCCTCTATATTCTGCCATTAGTTCACATGCTTCTATTGGGTAATTGTTTTTAACATTTATGTTTTAGTTGAAAGTGGACAGACAGTATCTTTGTTTTATTTTTATGTTGTACTAAAGATCAAATGCAGTGTCTCAAACATGCTAGGTAAGCACTATACCCCTGAGTATAATTAAATTACCTAGTGGGTAATTTTTAAGTTTCTGTGTGTCATAGCTGACTGTGAGTACCAGGGCAAATAATATGGACTAACTACTTGTAAATTTGAGATTTTCTACAAACAAATGTGTATATCAATTCACACCATTATGTCTAAATCCATATTGAAATAAGGCCAAAACTAAAAAACATTTTTCTGCACAGTCATGTTGCCATTCTGCAATGAAAAATAATTGCTGTCTGTCATTCATATAGAAGCCATTATATTTAGTTTGTTATATTATTCAGTTTATGATAAATAGTATAAATAACTGTGATAAGTCCATGAATTAAGTGATATATAAAAATATCATGAATTACTTTAAGAAAGGGATAGAGGAATTACTATTAACATCAAAATTATTTGATCTGTTTTTATTAGAATTATATTCCTATAAATTGGATTCATATCCTTATATCTTACATAAAGTTTATAAAGTCTCTGCATAATCCTAGTTCATTTATAATATCCAAATCAGACATGATTCTCGCCCAAACGAAAATGTAGCTATGCCAGTGATGTACAGAATAACAAAGAGAATTATTCAAATACTGAGACTTTTCAAAAACTAACTATATTACTCATGAAACACTAAAAATCTTTCAAGTGGGTACCTGGAAGCAAAGACAGTATATTCTGACCAGTGTGATGTCTGTCTGTCTGTTTTTCTTATAGTAAATTCTGCATTTTAATTTTTATGCTTTGAGAGCAAACACATAGCCAAATATTCCCCATAACCCATCATGTACATGTTTAGAAAATATTTCCCAGCAATCATCTGTAACCTAATAACAGTAAAAGGACAGATATAATACCAAAAATAAAGTCATCATTTAGAATTGTAGGCAAAAAAAATCTTTAGTGATAAGAATCCCTTTATTTGATACTTTAAAAATAATAACAACCTGTCATAAGGGATAAAATTGTGACTTATGCAGTTGGGAGAGAAATAAAGAATGTCCACACACTTCTGCCCCTTTCAATGCTTTATTCACTCAAATTACACAATATAATTTCACTCTATAAGTTCTTAATAAAGAAAACAGAAATTCTTATTGTTAGGCACTGCAATAGACATAATCAATTCACAGCAAACAATTTAGATTAATTAATCACAGAAAAAATTCTAGATTATTTTGCAGTTTTATTCTAAGAACTGAAGAACAAACTTAATCATGACAGGCTAGTAACAGACATTCCCTCAGCATGCTAAGTTCAAAAGTCTCAAACCTTAGGCTTTATGCCCATCACATGCACACTCACTCAAACTACAGTGATCAGGTCCAGAAACAAGGCAGGTTTTTCCTGGCATGGAGTGGATGACCTGTTGAGGAGAGGGTCATAAAAAGAAGTTGAGCCTTTCACCGTCCAGATGAGGTTATAGAGTTTGAGAGTGATGAGGATCTCAAAGAGAGTCAGAAGAATGATGACAAGTAATGAGATGTCAGTCCAGTTTCTCACCAGGCTTTCTAGACCGAGTGCATCCTTGTTTCAGTTGGCTGAATCCCTATTCATTAGCTCTATTATTTTAATACAAAATTTTGGGGCTTTATGACCCCCCTTGCAATCCTTATCAGCTACCACCAGATTTCTCCTGGATATCATTTATCCTGGGGTCAGAAACATCTGGTCTGGTGGTCTCCACCCTTATTTTCTCACTTTATCCTCTTATCAGGAGGGTGCAGCTTGCCAGAGGCTTCACCGTGTATATCAGAGTATGGGAAGTAATTGTCTGAGCTCATACTGGAGGGATTTGTGGGTGTGCCTGGTGAGACTGCAGGTTTCAAACTGGAGTTTTTAAAATGGAGATGCTTAGGCTCAGTCCTAAGGCCATTCTCACCATTCACCCACTTGATTCACATTGTACATCCTGAGGAAGGGGCGCCTAAGCTTGGCACTGTGAATCAACCATTCCATTGGCCAAAGGCCAGACTTCACATATGTCCAAAAGTCACTTCTCATTGTGCTTTGTTGCATTGTTTCATAACCATCAATAGTGACCATAGTTGAATTACATCTGGTTAAGACCAAAGTGTTTGCAATGTACCAATTGGTTAAAATTATGTTATAATCAAAATCAAGTGGTATGATAGGGTTGAGACATGTATAAATTTGTCTTGCAATTAAGTCCCAATAAACTATTTCTGTTATATTGTCCCAGTTGATTCTAATGTTCACTGTAAGGCTCTCAAATGCTCTGAGATATATTGAAACTAAATATTGACTAAAATACATGAATGAGGGTGGTTACTCTAATTATATATACATAGGCATTGCAATTCCAACTTCCATCATTCTGTGTTTATTAAAAGCATGACTCTGTCCTCTAATCACCTCCTGGGTAAGATGTGGGCAGAAAAACAAAAGGTGGGGTTTTCATTGTTCCATTATAAGCTCAGAATTTAGATCTTCAATGGCTATTTGTGCTGAAAAAATAATGTGACTTTCCAGTGTTTTGTAGCCTGTGAGTGACTCTTGCAGGCTTTCAGAAACTGAGAGAATGTGGGTCTGTTTTTCAGTCCAGCCACATATGCACGCCACAGCCTTGGCTAATTGCTCCAGCAACCCCCCTGTTCATTTCGCATCTGTAAAGTGGGACTTATGTAATTTTGGATTTTATGATGGTTTTGAGGAACAAAGAACAGGCTGTGGGGATGAGTGGGAGACCCCACATAACTGTAAGCCTTGTAAATCCACAGTACACCTGGGAGCCATGGGGCTGCTCTTTGGGCCTGAGAGACATTAATTTGCAATGTGTGGCCTGATTGGCTTCTGGGGGAATTTAGCAGGAAACCTACTCTGCATTTAGCATGCTTATTTTGCTGCCAATAAAATCATAGAGAGACAAAGGAGCAAGAAAAATGATTAGGCTATGGTACGCATCCAGATCACATGTGCTTAGCAAGGTAAACTTCTTTATGCTGATTCCTTATTAATAAATGGGAAGAATAGGACCCACCTCACGGAACTTTTAGGAAGACTGAGAGATATGTGTGGACAAAGCATCGAGCCCCGTGTCTGGCACACAGTAAGCTCTGTAAATTTTATCTGTGTTTTAGAAAGCAATTTAAATTTTTCTTCCTCCAATAACAGTAACATCCTGATATCTTCTCTTTCTGCTTTAAGAAGAGTGGACTCCCCTTGACCCCTAATCCAGCTGTAACAGGAGGCATGGAGAATCCTGAACAGGACTGAGTGCAAGATGAACCTGGGAAAGGAAGACAAGGAGGGGAGACCACAGCTAGGAGGCTCAGAAAAGGCAGTATTTTAATCACCCCCAAGGGCAGGCATGTAAAGGGCCACTGAGAGATCACAGTGATGGAGTGCAGGCTCAGGCAAGGCCAGAAGGACCAGGATCAAGAACACAGGACTTGTTGGTACTCTGTTCGGTGCTTTACCATGGGCCAAGGAGGGCAGCATAACCCCAAGTCATTGCAGTCTTTTCCACTGAGTGAGCACTGTAAGGGTCACTGCCTTTGATGACACTTGGCACCACCCATGTGCTCTCTCTAGAGGAGATAGGTTCTGTAAGAAAAGACCATGACTTTTCCAGGAGTGGGAGATAAAAAAGAGAAAGAGAGGCAATGGAGTGAGAAAACTCAAGATGGAAAGACCAGATACACTCAATTCCCTGTTCAGAAAATAAACCTAGCCTCTGACCTAAGCAAACAGAATAGAATGGAGCAATATCAGGTGAGAAGCAGACAGATTTAGGCCAGTCTCCAAAGAATCATGTTAACTGTGTTTGCCAATGGTCCATTCCTGTAACAAAATACCTGACATAATCAACCTACAAAGAGAAAAGGTTTAGTTTAGCATAGAGTTTTGGAGGTTTTAGTCACCTGTTGGTTGGAACTCTTGCTTTTAGATCCCTAGATGGGGGCAGCACATCATGGCAGAAACATGGCAGAGAAGATTCTTTTACTTCCTGGTTAATCACAAGGGAGAAAGACAGCAGGGCCCCACAGTCTTCTTTGGTGGTATGCCCCATTGACCTAAAGGCTCTCATCAGCCCCCAGCTTTCACAGGCTCTACGCCCACCCTCCAAGTTCCCCCTACACTAGGATGAAGCTGTCAACACATGGGCCTTGGAGATACACTAAAGATCCAAACACAGCAATTACAAATATTTCTTGAACCCTTCCTCTGTAGCAGGCACACTATTAGCCACATCCATGACCTTTCTCATTTAATCCTAACTGTACTGTTGTGATGTTAGCCACAGCACAACCCCAGCCTGTGAACAGGAAAATGAGCCAAAGGCAGCCATGTTCCTCTGTCATGGATGTGAGGCAGGTAGAATGGCCAAGCCCAGCACTTCCCACATAGAGCCTTCTGAACACATGAAAGACACAATTAGCACATAAGCACCCCATGAATTAAAAATGCAATGGACTTTGCATTGAAACCCAGGGCTTAATAGTCACTAATATTCAAACACAGAGTTTTATGGCCATCAAAACTGAGAAGGAGTGGAACTGCTTCTTTTGGCCTTTTAGCAGGGGGCAGCACATGAACCAAGCACCAAGAGCTCTAGAACATTCTAGTCTTCTTGTGTCCAACAGAGAACTGATTGCAGGCACCACAATGAATACTTATTTATTTGATGACAACATCCACTTTCCCATTGACTGATTCTGGTTGACATGTGGTAAGAACAAATGTTGATGCCTTTGTTTTTTGTGAGTTTTGCATGTGTGTGCATGTGGGTGGGTGTGTGTGCATGTTGGTGAGCGGGCATGCATGCATGTAAATATTTTGGTGGCTTTGCCAAACACAGCTAGAAACTGCACCAAATGACATCTCCAAGGAAACATCTGAGCAAGGGCTTAGAAGGGTTTAGTTGTTGTGTCACATTTCTTTGATTAATCTTGTTCTTTTTGCCTTTTAGTGTCAGTCTAATGAACCAATTAGTAAAGCTCCAGAGAGCAGGTGATGTAGTTTTCAAAAAAAAAAAAAAAACAGAGGATTTTGTAATTAGATGTGATTTCTTAATAGATGGAGGTGTCAGATGTCCAAAAGAAACACCGTGTGGGGTATTAATAACCCTGCCCCTTTTAAAAGAGATTATTTACTGATAAATGGAAGTTTTCAAAAGCAACCCGTTCTCATGCAATGGCACACATGTTCATGTAAATGTTCGTTTATTATATCATGTATGTTTTGGGATTTTTTTGTTTGTTTGTTTATTATCAACATCAACTGTAATCCATCACTTGTAGAAGAATATGGGAGATCCTAATTTATCTCTGATGACACACAGTTGAGAAAATCCTTACTGTTTAGAATCCAATGAAACTTCTGTATTGGTTTTCTGGGAGGCCAGAAAGAACTCCTGGGATAAAATTTAGAGGAAAACACTATTTTTTTTCTTAGCCCCTTTTCCTAAATACTTTAACTTTTAGAATAAACACTGGCTAGCCAATGGAAACACTTCTTTGATAAAGACTAAAGAATTAAGATAAAAAACAGCTGGACAGGTTTCTACACAGACACACACATACACACACACACACACACACACACACACACATGGAAGTCACTCTGAAATAAACAGAGAATGTCATTTAAATCCAAACAGATGTGGTTTAATCTTGCTTTTGATTCTCTTGTAGATTCTCCTCAAAATGGCCGCATATGCATACACATGATGACTTTCAGATTTTGAGATCTAATTCATCTCTGTTAGAACTGCACCTTGGTGCATAGATCATGTACACCTCAGGCTCCAAGCCTTGGATCAGAGACAGCAGGGTACCAAGGAGCATATGTGGTGAACTTTTGGTTTGGTGCAGTAATCCAGTAAGAAACTAAAAGGGAGGCAATAAGCAAGGGTGCATACATCATGTCATTTTCAAAACTAGAAAGTCACACTTGTCCTCTATGGTGTCAGTAAATTATGGTGGAGCCTCATCTCCTCACACTTAGAAATGCTTCTAAGACAAACTGCATCACGATGCTCTTTTAGAACCATGCACAGGGGATTTTTACAGCTGTGTGTCCCTGCTCTTTATCATCAAGATTTCCCAATGCCATGGTTGGAGAAGAAACCCCTGGAGCCAGATTTATTCAAAACACAAAATGTCATTGTCAGTCACCTTAGGGAGGGACCTGCTAAAACACACTGATTTTACTTTAAACCTCAAAGTGGTGAGAACAGCAACCTCATGCCTTAGAAGGCAAAGGCTCAGACAGATACAAATCTTGTAAGGATCCCTTGTCTTTCTCCCCAATTCCCTACTTGAATGACTTTCATGGTGAACCAGGGAAGCTGTAAATAAAATGCAGAGGTATTGTCTCCAATGGGAGCCCCAGGAAAGAGAACTCGGGAGGGGGCAGAGGATGCTGGGTAACTAACACTAGCACCATCAAAGGACCTGGGGGAAATCCGTGGGCAGCCCTGTTCCAACTGGCTCTCACTTCTCAGTGTTTACTTCTTAGTCAGTGTCATTTCCTACATGGTCATGATATTTGAGAAGACTGAAGAGGCCAAAACCAGAGGAGAAAGAAAGTGCTTGTGTTTGTGTTTGTTGTGTGTGATTATGTGTGTGTTTGCACACACATGCATACGTGTAGGTGGCATATGGCAGTTTTGAATGGGGGGAGTGAGGTGTCTCTTGTTTAATAAGAGATGATGATCCCACTACATCCCAACATAGCATCTGCTTTCCAGACCAAAGACATATGGGAAGGAGACAGCTGGGACCACAAGGAGCCAGCAGCTCTGCTTGCAACCACACACATTAGGCCAGTCTCTTAATGCCAGTACCCTGCATGAAGACCGCCCAGGGTGGCTGAGCTCTTTTGCTATCTGGGGCCAATGGAGTAAGAGGCAGACACACTGACAGGACAGAGAGGACCTTCACAATTTTCTGGTGTTTTTTTTTTCTCCTTATCCAACCCCAGAGCCTCATGCCAAACTTGAGTGTGATTTTCAGACAGTACTCAAAGAGTGACCAGGGACTCCACAAAAAGACATAGGTACTTTTGCCACAGCTGACAGGGAGCTCAGTGACTGGAGTTTCAGGCTGCTCTTCAGGGCACCAGGACCTGTGTCTGCTCCACAAGGATTTTGTAAATGAGATTTCTTGGATTGGCACCACGTTTCACCAAGAGTGAAAGTGGAGGCTCTCCCTGTGAAGAGTAAACAGAGATATTCTAGAGCAGGGACTTAGCTGAGGTAGGACACTGGTCCAGTATTCACAAGGCCCTTGCTTCTGTCTCTGGAACCCCTAAACACATTGATAAAAAGAATAAAGTAGAAGTTAGAAATTGGCTTGAAATGTAAAGTTTTTGAAAAAAGTTCCCAATGGAATTAAAGCCTCCAGGGGCAGCTTTAAAGCTAGATGATGGACACAGCATTCTTTGGAATGAGGATGCCTCTGTTTTAGGCAGTCTAGGCAACTCAGATCCAAGGATTTGAGGGGCCAGGGGAGCAAGATCACCAGGCAGCCACACCCTTTTCTCTCTCCCCTCTGCCTTGATTGATATGATTTTGGGTATTATGGTTTGGATGTGAGGTGTCTCCCCAAAGTTCCTTGGTTAAAGCAGAAATATTCAGAGGTGAAGTGTTTGGACTGTTACAGCTGGAACCTAATTGGTCCATCCCAGTTGGAATGGACAGGCTGGGTGGTAGCTATTGGCAGGAGGGGCATGGCTGAAGGAGCTGGGTCTTCCTGCAGCCTCTTCCCCTCCCTCTCTGTCTCTGTGTTTTCTGACCCCATCATAAACTGAGAAGATTTCTTCTCCTGGATCCTTCCCCCATGATATTCTCTGGCCTCACTTCAGGCCTGGAAAAATGAAGTCTGCCATCTATGGACTGGGACCTCTGAAACCATGAGCCCCTAATAAACTCCCCCTCCTTTAATTGTTCTCATTGCATATTTTGGTCACAATGGTGTAAAAGCCCACTAAAACACTGGGTATGGCACAGCACATCCATGAAGGTGTACACATGTACACACACACAGAGGTTTTTATGCATGGCATGAAGTTTAGTTTTTTTTTAATATTTAGTTCTTTAAAATCAAAATTGGGTGAGGAAGGATTTCTTCTACTATGTACACTTCAGAAAGCATATAATTTTTATACTAACAAAACAAGAAGTATTATTGATTAAGTGGAAAAATAAAACAAACAACCTTAAAGAGATGCTAAAAGCCAGAGTTTGGTGTCTAAGCCACAGCTGAGAGGGAGATGATTCCCCTCGACTTCACTGTTAGTGTCTGTTTAAAACCGTGTCCAGGGGATAACAAGGTTTTCAGGCATCTCTGGCATAGCTCAGGTGGTGCTGGGGTGTGCAACTGTAGTCCCCAAAGAGAAATACTGTGGAGTCTTCCAGCCCTCTCTTAATGGCCCAGGGAGCAGTGAAAAGTCACTGATCTCCAATGAATGTTGGCTTTTTCCTCCTTTTGGTGATAACAATTTCCTTCTTTGGGGGGGGGGGTCACATGGTTGCCAGATAGAATTGCTTCACACAGCCCACTGAGGCCATGGGACAAGCCATCACTGTGGGGCAAGTACTGGCAAGAATGTGCTTCTGAGTGGCCTCTGTACCTCCCCTCCTTTTCCTCCTGGGAGTGGTGATGTGGATGAGAAGTGTGAGCCACATGCATGTGCTGGCAGGAATCTTTGTAGAGGGCCAGAGAGCAGCAGGGAGCAGCAAGAGGAATCTAGGGGCTTGGCACATTTCTTGGAGGGCAGCTACTGACACCCTGGAAAATATGTCCACCTCTGGAATATCTCAGAAAGAGAAGCCTATTTCTGGTCTGTTTCAGCTACTTGCGTTTTGCTATTGTGTTTCTACTTTCTTTGTTTAGAAATTTATTTATGTATGTATGTATGTATGTATGTATGTATTTATTTATCTAGCTATCTATCTATTTATTTATTCATTCATTCATTTTTGAGAGAGAATTTTTAATATTTATTTTTCAGTTTTCGGTGGACACAACATTTTTATTTTATTTTTATGTGGTGCTGAGGATCGAACCCAATGCCCCATGCATGCCAGGAAAGCGCACTACCACTTGAGCAACATACCTAGCCCTAGTAATTTATTTTCTACCCTGATCATAACCTGTTGGGTTGATAAGACACTGAAGTTCAACTTGGACCAAGAATGCTGCAGTTTTGCATCCCTCTGTGCCTTCCTTGAGTGCACAGGCTGCAGGTCTGGACTGGGGTCTTTACTTCTGGTTCTGTAGCTCTCAGGCCTCTGATCCACAAAACCTACCACGCAGCCTCCAGCATGACTGTGGTTCTTCTCAGACTGCATATTTATGTGAACCAATGCTTTGTGCTGTCTCTTTTCTTCTCATCTTTCCTAATCCTTCTCCTCTTTCGTCTTCCACTTTCTCGCCCATCCTCACATGGATTCTGATTCTTTGGAGAACACTGACTCATGTGTGAACCACCATGCACATACACATACACAAAATCTGCATGATGAGGCCCTAATGGCTCAGGGAAATTCACTGTCTCTTGGCCTGAAACTTAATTTATGCCAAAGCTCTATGGTTTGATGGATGTTTTTGAGTCCCTGTGAAGTCCCATACTAAAACACAGGGCATCTAATTTAATGAATTTGTTGGTAAGATAAGTCAGTTCCAGGACACATGAAAATATATAGGGAGGAAGAAGGTACATGTCTCAAAGCAAGAGACAGCTTGCATAGTGTGTGAAGCAGCACGATGTGGGCCACTGATGAAAAGATACACTTTATACAGATAAATATAGAAAATAGATATTAAATATATTAAGACATATCTTATGTATAAATGTGTAAATAAATAATATCATTAGCATAAATATAAAGTATACAAATGGATATGTATTTATCATATAGGTCTACATACACACATTCATATACATACATGCACATGCACACATAGGCCTACATACATATGTACATATATATGGTCATTAGACCACGTTTTGATTGGTTCCAAGGATACATAAATAAATAAAACAAGCAAAACTAATAACTTACTTGAATGTACAACTTTGGGTTGTGGGAAGACTGGAGACAAAGAAAGGAAGGCTCTGGAACCTTATTTTTACTGATGAAAAGACTCAACTCTCTCACTTCGTCATGGGCACCTATGCTGGGGTTCTGTACCCTCAGTTATTGAGAAGTCAGTGGCTCTGACTGGTCAGCTGTGGCACTGTGCACACACCCCTGAATCAGGATGCAGCCAGGAGTAGGACAGGAAAAGGACATGAAGAAGCAGGCACCATGGCTGACCCTGGAAAAGCAAGACATGGAAAGTTCCACAAGCAAAATCTGTGGTATGTCTTCTGAAAGTAGGAAAGATAATTCCTGGCTAAGCCAAAGCAATAGCTATTTATTATGATACTAGCTTCCACCTGGGGATTTCTTTCTGGAATTTTTTGGGAAAATTATATAGGTGTAATTTTTTGAATCCCACATTCTAAGAAATTGAGTTTGGGAAGTGAGAGAAATAGGAAAACGGATTACAGTTTTCCACTGAGAACAAAAGAGTACCATTCCACACAGAGATGTGGCTCCTCAAAGGGACCCAATGGTACAAGAAGAAAGAGACAGCAGGGGGCGCCGATATGACATGCAGAACTGCAGGTCAGTGTTCTGGTTTCAGCCAAGGCAGGAGAGAAGGGACCACAATGCTCACACTCTTTGGGTTTGTGGGTAGCCGTGACAACATGATAAATATATGTCCATGGCGATATCTGCTGCTAAGGGTGACATCTTACAAAGTCAGCACTGTGCTAAACACAAACCACTCTTTCCTCCACTCCATGCTGGTGCTCCAAAAAACAATAGACTCTGAAGCAAAACAAGCCCTTCACAGGCATTTGTACATGGGGTTATGTGCAGAGCTAGTCTTCCTAAAAAATTAGACATTACGTTATTTAAAACCACCCAGCAATACCTGCAAGTGTGTGCCTATGTTTGTATGTTCAACCCAAGCTACAGCTCTCTGAATAGTACCAAACATACATATGTATCTTACTAATTACACAATTTTATTGTCACTCTCATAAAGAGTTAAGCACAAGAAGAGTGTCAGAAGCATTTTAACAGCAATTGGTGATTTAGGTGGGTATTTGTGGGGGGAGGGGGGATCAATTCTAGTCTTTGTTTTTAAGACCCTAACATCATTATTAGTCTGAAATTTGAAAACTAACATTCACAGAAAGTAGGATCATTCAGAGAGCAAAGAGGGAGATGCAGAGTAACCTTCCCAACATTGGATGTGTCTTCCCTATTCAGTGCAGGAGACTCTGAGGAAGGAAGCCAGGGAAGGCAGGGGAGTTTTGGCAGGGAGGAGTGAGACAAAGACACTGTGGAGGCAGAGCTCTAATGAAGAAAGGAAGGAAGGAAGGAAAGAGGGAAGGAAGAAAAGAAGGAATGAAGGAAGGAAGGAAGAAAGGATGAAGGGAAGGAAGGAAGGAAGGAAGAAAGGAAGGAAGGAAGGAAGGAACGAAGGAAGGAAGGAAGGAAGGAAAGAAGGAAGAAAGGAAGACATGAACTCTCTCCAGGGAACAAGAAAACCCTTTAGAAATTCAACTTTTTTTTTTCCTTTGAGTGTTTAGAATTACATAACTGCCCTAACATAGCATTGTTTTCTTAAATGTAATATTTGGTCATATTAAATAAAAATGTGCCTTGGAGATTACATTTAAAATATGCTAGAAAATTAATCTTATGGACAACATTATATTCTTAGTAGGAGATATTACCTACCAGATTACTGTCATGGATAAGACAGGAGTATTAACAATTATTACACCATACAAGGTATTTTCCCTGAAATATGACATTGTCATACATTAGTTCATTCAATTAGTATGTACAGTCTCAAAATGTGAGTTGTGGTTAAATGGAAAGTAATAGGAAAAGTGCCTACTTTTCATATGACTATTTTGATGTTTTACCACAGACAAAACGTAAGTGAAAACATGCAGTATAGAACATAGGCTTGAAACATCAGTTTTCATTTGAGAATACACCCTAGAAGATTTTTTTTAGATATAATTCTACAAATGCTAAACTCTTATCTGGTCACTTCATCTTCTTTCCTTGAGTATTTCACATAATATTCAAAGAACATACAATCTTAAACATTATGCTTTCATATTGACGATGTTGCATGTCAAGATAAGATTCAACAGATCTTAACTTTATGAACCATATAAATTTATTGACCATCAACTCTGTGAGAACTCTAAGGCTAGACTGTGGAATGAGGACTTCTTTTAGCCACTGTGCATTTCCTACCTTGCATAGTAACTTCTCTCTAATTTAGAAACTGTGTGATTACCAAGATTTTCTAAAACAATATTCTATAATTAGAAAGAGGCATATAATTGCAAATTACTCATATAAGCATATATTACATAAATACATTTGAACAAATTAAGCAAGTGAGTTAACAAAACAAAAACATGGACCTAAAACTCCTCAATCAGCTATGAAAAGTGCTTTAATTACAAAGCAAAATAATTGTCTTTTAGGTCCAAAGCATATGTTCTCAAAGTCTTATCGCTAATAAATGTCTATACCTTCTTTATCCAAAATTTATTGCTGTGCATGCATTATTATAATTTTTTAGAGGATCATGTGTAGATCTAGTGTTTTGTTTCAAACAACTCTATTAAAAATACAAAGAATTTTCCTCATAACATACATCACTAATTGTATTAGTACCATAGTTATATGGTGATTTTTTAGTCTACAGGAGAAGTTTACTTAAAATTTTAAAATTCTGTGTCACTGAAAAAAAGAAAATATATTAAAGCTGACCGTATTGTGTAGGAAATAGAAATATTCAAAAGAAATTAGTTTTAAGTATTTGGTCATTTGAGGCACTGATCTGTGTATAATGAGTAAAATTTAATTTTATTTGCAAATTTATGAAACTATGCTTCAAAATAAATGTGCCCTGAGAGAGAATATTAGTGTATTTAGCTTCTACATCTATGTCTAGAAAATTTACATAATATCATAAAAATTACATGATTTGTTTAGAAATGCTATTCACTGTATCTTTATAGTATTTTTAGGAGATTCATAGATTTGGTATTTTTACTTCAAATATATTTTGTCAAAAATAAACAGAACTTGGTCATAAAGCTTTTTGTTTTATATTATATTATCAATTTTTCGTGATGTTATTATTCTATTTAAAGCACAACTATATATAAAAAATAGTGTTTCTTTTTTTTGGTGCCATGTTATCTCCTAAAATTCCTATTCTTTGTGAAAAACAATGATAAATTTGTAGTGCAGAATTAGAATGAATCTATATTTATATTAAAATGCATTGAACATTTTTGACTGTGTATTATAAGCCCTTAAACTAACTATGTTACTTAGAGATCTGGATCTTCAAATATACAAGTCTATTTTATCCAAAATGAATTAAAGTAACAGTCAAAGAGAAACATAAAATGAGATAAACATCCACAATGAAAAGAGGAGGTGATCTCCAGTGATAAAAGACTTCAATGAACCTCTGGAAAACAGAAAGTCTGGAAGTAGATAAAGGATGCATTTGAGTTCTAATTAGGGCTCCCCAGGAGGTAGATTAAGACCATGACTAGGCATCTTGGAAGTCCATAAGTGAGTGTGCTTCAGATCAGCACAATGGAAATAAAGGGAAGGAAGCATGTTTGGAAACACAGAATCTAGGGATGCAGTCTAATCTCAAAGGAGGCTTCTGCTTACTCAAAGTACAAATTTGGAGCTGTCTTTCACTCTCATATTTGTTTCTACTTTGAGACATGGAGTGTGATTTACATGAGTCTCAAACAGTCTTGAGTGTAGAAAGCCTTGAATGGTCATAGCCCCCAAAACTCTCTTCTACTGATGAAAGTATTTTGAAAAGACCACTTTCAGCAATTGTTGGGGAAATGAATCCTTCAGTCCCAATGGTGCCATAAAGCACAGTTCCCTGTAATGACACCACAAAAAGTCACTTTTCAGTCTAAGTTCTGTACTTGGTTTATGGTACTGGTGAGATTCTATTCCTGAAGAAAACTTATAAGAAGGGAAAACAGTGCAATTAATTACAGTTTTGTCAGCTGTGTAGATTGAATGTCAAATTAATGGTCATCTTGTGTCTCTTCTGCTGTTCATCTTACATCCCCTAAATGTATTTCTTTTGGTCCCTATAACTTAGCTGATTGAGTGAAACTCATACTCATCCCCATATCAATTGAGTCTCCTCACCATAATTTTCTCAAGAAACAACTACTCTACTGGTCCGTTTCTAATTCCTGTAGGGCAAGTGAGTACTAAAAAGTAGAGAACTGGATCATCTGTTTTCAAATTGAATCATCTGATTTTTTATCCATTGAAACATGGAAACAATTTCCTTCTCGTATGGAGCGTGAATTGACTTATCTGAAATTGTTATTTCTTCTCTTGCTTTCTGTTTTTCTAGTATATAGAATTTAAAGTCCTAAGGTGTAGTTTAAATTTTACTTGTAATCTTGTTAGACATCCTGTTGGCAAAGTGACTGCTTAAATAATTAGGATTTCTAAAACTGGAGGATGCAGACGCATGGTTTAAGAAAATATAATTACCAAGTGATTTAATTGGAGTGATCCTGAGTGAAGACTCTTCAACTTTGACACTTTGGCTCCTGGATCTATGTAGTCTTATCTCTTGGTAGCACAACCTGATATAATGATGTGAAATTTAAGAAGTATTAACAACACCATCACATATTTTAGAATTCTATCAGGCCAGCAACTTTTTGTTTCTTTTGTTGATGATAATTCAGTGGATACCATGGTCATAGACCAATAGTACTATCTTTATTTTTTTAAGTGTGGTCTGATTCAATTTTAGGCATGATCTATTGACACTTTATTAGTGCTGCTTGCTTAGCATTTATTGTCTGTAATAGTAAAATGTAAATAAAATATGTTTGAGTTTTTTGGGTTAAAATTATTTCTGTGTTAAAAGAGGTCCATTTGTTAATTTATTATGAAAGAATGATGCAAAGAATGATGCTGTAACAAGAACATAGAGATAGACCCCTCCTACTGGCTGGCTGGATATTTGGAAGAAGCATTTGATAGATAAAATGCGGTGATGGAAACCACTATGGTACTCAGTCCTCATTCATCCTGGGCATCATCCGAGGCTGGATAAAAACATTGAGCCAAGTCGTCAACTTGGTTGTCTTCTAGAATGTTCATGATTTATGTGCTTTGGTATGTGATAGCATGAAATCTCATGATATTTACACTGCATTGTCTCTCTCAGAGATCCATCCTGATTACTGTACCCCTCAAATTTTATAGTCTTCAAAAGTTTCTTTTACACACTTGACCAAGTCTTGATTTCTTTACCTTAGTTTATGTACCTTTTTACCTGAGGTATATTCTTTTCCCACGTGAAATTAAGAGTGAAGGGAGCTGCCAAATATTCTGCTCTTTGGAAAAAGATTTCATTTTTTTTTTTTTTATTTTTCAAGGCTAACCGTGAAAGATTACTGTGCAATGGTGTTATTTTAAATCATTTTACTTCTAAATGAAGCTAACTAATACTTATTTTCAAAAATGTTGAGAAATTTTCTCTTCTATCTGATTCAAAAAAGGGACATTTTTCCAAAGAAAAAATGAATAGGTGTTGTATCACTTCTTTGCTTTGAAATGGATTTGTGTTTTCTGAGAAAGACTATAACATCAGTGACTATCTTTTTGATTAGTTATTTGCTTAGTTATTAGTCACACTCTACAAGTATGACCTCAGGAGAAATGCCAAGGAAGATAGAGAGAAAAATAAGTGGAAGGTATCAATTGATTATACTTCTGTAATTTAAGTAAGGTTTTTTAAGTACTATATGACTTGCATATATCTCTGCCTTCATTTTAAAATCAAAATATAAAACTCATCTTTACTTTTTATATATCACCAATAAATTTCTAAAAATAAAATTTACAACTATTTTTTTCCAATTCTGTTTATGATTTTTCTATTTTCTTGACTACATTTTTTTTATAACTGATACTAACTTGATAATCTGTATCATTTTTTGGTTTACAAACATATTTATTTTTGTCTCTTTTTAGTTATAGTTGGCCTCAAGTAACTAAGGGAAATACCCTCTACCTGTCTGCTCCTCCCAGCCCTACTCTAGCCTCTCAGCTTCACAGATCCTCATGCAATTGGTTGTAAATTCTTCCAGAATTTTTACTATTTTTCAAGACTTAAAAAAAATTAAAAAATACTTTAAAAAGAAAAATGTGCAGGGAGAATGCAGCAATATATTTTTTCTTAGTTAGTCTTTTTTAAAAATTTTTTAACATTTGTCTGTATTTAATGTGGGTCAGCCACTGATACTTCATCAAAATAACAGTTTCTTTGCTGAATTCAGGTGAACAAGGAATAGCCACACCCTCAGAAAGAAACAAAACACACACAAAAAAAATGAAGAAAAAAAAAAACACAGAATCTTCTTTAACCTAACTTTTTATATGATGTTTCAGAGCCCCGTAAGTTTGCACACAATATTCTATGTTTAGTTGAATTTTAACTTCTTTTTGTATTTGAAGAGAGTGTGACTATTTAACTTGAAACCTTTTATTCTAAGCATCTTTATGGTTTCTGGTGAGGTTAAGTGGGTGAGAGGGTGAAAGGAAAGTGGGGAATCCTTTTGTATCATAACATAAAGTTTCCCACACAGTCTGCTCTCAGGTGCCAGACTTCAAGTTTTTCTTAGACTGGTATACTTTGATTATTCTTACTTCCCCTTTACCCATAAGTTTTAACATCATTTTATCAAACTGTACTTATTAAGAACAATTTTTAAAATATAGTTATAGTTCACTTCACCAGTCTGCACTTATTCCTTATGGTTTCACTCTCCTGCTATGCCTGTTTTTGGTGTTTGGAAAACAGACATATTATTTTCCATATTTTACCCAGTTTCCTACATGTACATACTGAAAAGAAAATCAGGTCTGGAAATACACCATTTTGATTAAATGTTATAATCAAGAAAATAAAATTTAAATATGCTAAATATATCTCAACAATTTCTGAAGTAGCTATGCTTAAAACAAAGAGAATTTCCTAAAAAGAAAAATCATGGTCAGCTTCAAGAAAGCAAGAATGGAAGCCAAGTATTTATCACTAATGATGGATTATAGATGATAAATACAGAATAACCTCATGATTTAAAGGAAAACTAGTATTCAACCTGGTATTCTAAACTGAAGCAGACAGTCCTTTAATGATAAATAAAAATCAATCTTCATAAATGATAAAATTCTAAAAAGCTGTTTTCTGTGCCTCATTTCAAAGAGAGTTACTCAATATAGAAGAAAAATAAAACAAAGGGAGCAGAGTTTGTGGACAAAACAGTGGCTCTAACTAGAGAGCTCAAGAAAGTTATGCTGATTCTGCAGTAGACCATGAAAATAGTTTCATTAGCATACCTCAGTCCTACCTTTAAAATGATGGTTTAATAAAAATATTAGCTAGTGAGTAGTGTAGTGATTGAATGTATAAAAAGCTAGAATATTCTAGTGGTCTATTTTCCTCACCATGCAGAAAAATTCAATATTAGAAAATACAGAAAAAACAAAGTGATGAAAAAGAAAGTAAAAACCCATTAAACGCAAATAATGGAAAGTCAAGTTCTGCATATGAAACAAAGTAAAATGTGCACTTTTGTAACATTTGATGGGATACAAGAAAGTAGTATTGATTATTCTTGATGGAAAGAACATCCCTCTATGAGCAGCATTCATGTCCTGATATTGGATGTCAGAAAGGCTAATAAATTAGACTAAGAAATCATTCATACTTCTGGTTTGTGTTTTGCAATAAAAATTATTTTAAAGTCAAATTTGTGAAAATGTTTACTGGTTTTTAAACTTCATAAATTTTCTGTAGACAAAGAATGCAACACATAATTATTTTTAAAAGAGAATTACTAACTGATGAAACATGAACACAGGGACTTGTAACTATTAAATAATAGAGTGGGGTGTAGTGGTCTGTACAGATGCTGATACTCAGAAATAATAAAGTGTCCAATGTAGATTAAGCAGAAAATCACAGAGTATGTATTATTATGATTCCATAAATGATAATCAATTAAACACTAAACCTTTTTAATATTTGACTCATTGGCCATAAAAGAAAGAAGTGACCGCAGAGCTAAATTTGTTTTCCTCCCTCTCTCATTGCAATTGGAAAAAATAATGGGAACCCCTAATACTTTTTGAAGGTTCTTCTATGTATATATTTAAAAATTATGGTCAATATCAGAAAACTAGTAGTAAGTATTGCTAAATTTAGTTTCCTTTTAGAACTTTACATAGATAGAGTTGATGCTGCTGATTTGAGTGTAAATTTTGGAAACTACTGTTGTATATAGTCCTGGGGATTGAACCCAGCGGTGCTTTATTAATCATATGCCTTCATAATTCTTCAATATTTTTTTGAGACCTGGTCTCAATTACCAAGGCTGGCCTTGAAGTTGTGATCCTTGTGCCTCAGACTCCATGATTTTTGAGTTTACAGGTATGTACCACCACATCAAGCCTGGACACTACCTTTTATTTTTTTACATGAATCTAATAATCAAAACTATTTTAAATATTACTGCCTTTTCTTTGTTATAAAATATTCAATACTTCCTTTCAAAATTGTTTTTCACCATCACATTCTTTTTTTCAAAAGGCCAATCTTCATGTTGTGTAGTTATACATTATTTGATTATAAAAAGATATACTCAGTAGATTGTATTCTGAGTTAGCAAGTCAATTTTATATATGTTTCAGAAAAAAAATTGCCATACATTTTTCTGGTCATGCTCTTAATAGAAGTAGCTTTCTCTTAGTCATCATCAAAAAAATTGGAGGGAATTTAGTAAAGTCAAATGCTAAGATCCAACAGTTGGCTAGTTGTTTCAATCAGATGTTTATGATTTGATTGTTTCTCTTTTAAATTTCTTTTTCTGATTGCTCTGATGGCTTTTCCTATGATATTTAATAGCTCAATTTAAAAGCACTAGTTTATGTGAAAAGTGGATACTAAGGGAAATAAATATCTGGAACAAATTAATATTACTCAATATGTTTCTCATGATTATATACAGCTTCCTTTTACCATTCTGAGATTGCAATTCATAGAGCTTTAAATAATTCCCATTCCTCACTATATTTCACTAATCAGCACATGCAGAAATGATTTCTCAAAAAATTTATATTAAATAAGTAGTAATTTAGAGAAAATCAGATATAATTCACACCTGTGAAATTACAACAATGTATGAGGCATTTTGCCAAAGAATACGTGGTATATTCAAAGAACAAAATGAAGAATTGTTGCTTTCCTTTATGTGATAGGGAACAGTTTATTGTCATGTTGTTTCAAAAAAACATTGAGAGTTTTCTTATGAAAAAAAACAGTTGTTATTGTTTAACATGGATTTTACTTGAATTTTTTTATTTTTACCCATTTGAACACTGAGAAGGTATTTGCTGCGGTCAAACACAGTGAGATACTGTTGTAAGATGCATCTCTGAAACATTTGCAATTGTTTTCACTTGATATAATAGCAGCATGCACACTCAGCACGAGAAGAGGTTGCTCATTAATTTTGGTATCAATACTGGGTTAGGTACATTGAAATGATTTTGAGAAAATCACATCTATTATGGTGGAATCTCCCAATTCTTTGTTTTCATTTTTCCTGTGGTGCTTCTGCTATTGATATTAGTTTGTTACCTTTAATTTGAATTGTCCATACAGTTTCTTAAAACATAAGACACTCAGAATTGAGGAAATCACATATAGCATGTTTATTTCATAAACTGATATAAGATTCAATGAAAGACTTCCGGCATTATTAATGCACATTTTATCAAAATTCCATTAAGTCACAATGTGAGATACAGTATTAAAATTTTATATAGCTAAAGATATTTTAACAATTAATTATAGGCTCCCTAAGCAAGTATGTAGTTCCAAGTATTTATTTACTTCATTCATTCATAATATAATAATTGATAAAAACCACACATCAGAGTGTCTGTTTTTGAAAAAAAAAGTTTGGTGAATTACTAACAATACAGCATGCAATTTTTAATTATTATTGGTTCATCATACCAACATCTTACCCACATAGTAAGATTATTATAATATTCAAACATGAAATACCACATACATATTTTACAGATAATATAAATTCTCTTATTATTTCTTCATCCTTTTCAAAAATATTTATCAGGAATTTACTATATGCTAAATAGAACTAAGTTCATCCTAATTATTTCAGATTTAAAAAACAAAAAACAAAGAAAAAAAACCTGCAATATCACATTTGAAAAGGGCAATATAGATTTCAGAAGTAAATACTGTTTCTCTAGTGAATAATGTATATAGAAATCTGCTAAGGTCTTGGGCGATGCAAATATATTTGGATGCATCAGAGAGTGCATCTGAGAAAAACATATACTATTTATCATGTTATATAAATGAAGTGAATTATCATACAAAAAGGTTAAAAAATTAACTTTGGGGAAAAAAGCAAAAGGGTACAGTAATATTTGAAATAAGGTAATAATAATTTTTAATGTGATTAGTTGTTTCTGGGTCTCATTACTCTTTATTTAATTATTTATCCATTTTTTAAGTACCCCTATAGGTGTTATTGGAAAATATTGGCATTCAGTGAATAATGTGTCTAATTTTCTGTTCTGCAATATTAAAGAACCATTTCGGATTTATTGCAATGAATAGTTTTGTTTAAAGGTAACAGTAGTTTTTCAATGTAGAAATTACTAAGATAAATTTGGGTGTTCTCAAAAAGTCTATAACAACCATATTTGATGAACTTTGTGTCATAGTGTATAAGAAAAGTTGCTTCCCTACCCCAAACCAGATATCATTGGAATATCCTTGTGTAGTATCAGCATATACAAGTTTAGATGAGGACGTTTTCATCTTTTCTGCTTTTACTTCCCACCTACAAAGTGGCTTATTTTTTATAAGCAAATTTCTATGCTGCTAAACCTCTCACATATCTCAGAATTCACTAGGAGGGATCCATGACCATCTTGAAAAAAACATATGTAAGATAGTGTATAGATTAATACATGAAGAAGATCAAAAAAATAATCATCTGCTCAAGAGATGGTACAGCAACTATTAGAAAGCTAAAAGTTGAAATTAAAAGAAAGATAATACCCCCAAGAATTACTAAGAATCATGTAGTCATTGGAAGTAGATATTTTAAGTAGGAAGCTCTTGAGACTGATGTCCACTGCATCTTTCATATGAATATTTGCTTGTTTTGAGAACGACCACATTTTAGTCAGTACACTTTTGGCTTGATATAGTATATTCAGAAAGCCCACCATTCTCTTTATAAACTTTGGCATGGTTTACTATACATCCATTGAGTTTTTGCACAGACGTTTCCCTTCTTTTAAGATACCTTGCCCATTAGTCTTGTCACATTCAAATTTATTCATTCTTCATGAAGTAGTTTAATTGAATTTTCTATGGTCTTTAAAAAAAATCTTCACCTAAAATAATTTTTATATTCTAAAGCATTTTATTGTAGTATCTAGAATCTTTATAAGTACTAAGAAATGACATAGAATGTCTCATTTTTACCATTATCTTTTTCATATTACTTTCATTATGAATTGAGTATTTCCCTCAAATGCTCATGTGTTGGAAGCTTAGTTTCCAAAGAGAGAGAGTTGGAAAATAGTAAAATGTTTAAGAAGTGAGTTCTAGTAGATCATGGTTAGATCATTGGGGGAGATGCCCTTGGAAACGGTTATTGAAATTTTCATGGGACACAAGATAGTTCCTATGAATGCAGATTGTTACAAAAAGAGTAGTCTTCTTACTGGATTTCTCTAACTTCCTGTCTTCTTATGTTCTCTCTATCTCTCAAATGATCCCTCACCACAGTGTGTAATGCAGGTGAAGCGGCTGTCACAAGAGCTGAGAAGATTCTGGTACAATGCACTTAAATCTTCAGAACTATGTACTCAAAAAATATTTTATTTATTTATTTATTTTTAATTTATTTATTTGTTGTAGTTGAACACAATAACTTTTATTTATTTATTTATTTATTTTTACGTGGTGCTGAGGTTTGAACCCAGCTCCTTGCATGTGCTAGGTGAGCACTCTACCACTGAGCCAAAACACCAGCCCCTGAGAAAACATTTTTATGCATTTGTATCTCTTTTTATACATTGGCCTGGTTCTGGTATTTTTCTATAGCATTATAAAACAGACTAAAACAACAAGATAAAATGACTTTGTGTCTAAGGCCTCTTACTATGAGAGCGAGTAGATCTAAGATTCCATTTTATAATCCCTGGTATAGTTTAGAAGGTAATGGCTTAGCATTTATGATTCTTATTTTTTATATTTCAAAAGTGATATATTTGTTATATTCCTCCTGATGCTTAGGTTAATGTATTGTCATCTACTTTGAGACTCAACTATGTTGAATTGATTCTGTTTAGTAAAGCAAAAGCAAGATTGGCTCCTTAAAATATAGCAAAGACTCTATGAAAATGTTTTGATTTTTAATGGGAAGAAATGCTACTGATCATAGAGGGAATTTGAATACATGGCTACATCTTGATGATTCCCATTAATCAGAAATGGTCTGAACTGACTAGATCAAAACCATTAGAATACCATGAATAAAGAGGCAGATTAAAAAAAATAGGTTTGTCTTGCACCATTTTGAGTCTCCTATTAGAGTACAAACTATAGTATTTTTTACCAGGGAAAGGACTCAAAATCATGTAGCTGCATTTTAAGCCTTGTGTATTCACACAAGTCACCATCAATCATAATACCATTGTAGGTAGAGAAGTGTACATCTTCACAAGCAGAAAACCCAAATACAAAAAAGTGCAATTTGCCTTATACAAAAAAAGGCCTCTTCATTTATGTCATACTTCTTTTAGCTCTCAGGTTACATATCTTTGGGCTCAAGTTATTCAACAAGAAGTACATGGATTTGTTTTATGCCAGATCAGTTAAGAACACATAAAATTAGAATGTAAAGATATTTTGATTTGGGGTTCAGTTGTTTCAAGTATGACAGCTTGCCCAGGATAACAATGCAGGAGATTTTGTTCTCCACTTCACCCAAATTGTATGAAAAAATTATTATTTTTTAAATTAAAAGTGGAACCCAGGGGCAATCTACAGCAGGTATTAAAAGGTCATGATGAGACACCAAACTGCAGTTGTTTTTCTCTTTTTTTTATCATTGATTGCTGTGGAATTTGATTTGAATGTTTGAAATATAAAAAGTATATTTAAAAATAAACATAAAATATTCTTTTGTATTTTAAGGCTCATAGCCTGAAGTCATAATACACAGTATAATTATCTCATATTTTTCTAAATCAATCCCAAGACAAAGAAGTTGGGATATATTTTTCATCAAAAACTTATTTTTACTAAGTAAAACTATGTTGTTCCATGTATCATACTTCTCTCTGCAGTATATGTTTCACCTTAAAATTATAGAAGTGAATGCTTTGATGGGGCTGCCAAAAAGTTTATATTATCTTGTCCTGGTGAGTATTGTGGCAGAATATATGGAGGATGAACCAGAAGATTTCTGAAATTGTGTATTTTTGTGGCTAGAAACTGTTGAAAGATACACCATTGTTATTAATAAAAACAGCAATGTTCTTTAAGCTTTACATAAAACAGCAATGTTCTTTAAGCTGTACATAAGTGAACAAATTCTTTGTTAAACAAAAATGGCCTTTGTAGCCAGAGATAGCTGAAATACATTATATTGAGACTCTGGAAATCTCAGTTCTATTTTTTTACATCTAACTAGTAAATTTTTCTAACTCAATAAGTCTCTCTATATTTTTTTCTTGATTTTAAAACCAGAGGAGAAATACTTGTCTTTTTTAACTTTCTGGATTTTTTCCCAATTTGACTGAAATAAAACATGCAGAAGTTTTTTTGGAATGTATTGCAAAGCATACAAATGGAAGTGAATAATTTTTGCTAACTTTGTGACTCTTTTTCTTTCAAATGCTGTTCTAGCTCAAAGAGAGTAACTTATCTTTATTCAATTACCTCAAACTGATTATATGTCCATTTTCCTCCTAGCATTTGGAAGCCACACTTCATCCACTATTGGTCTCTTGATTTAGTCTTTACAAGTTTTTATTTGTATATAGTTTTGTGTTGATCCAATTGATATTTTTTTTCTCATTTAGTGTACTTTCATGTATAATTAAATTGGTATAAATATGTCTATATTGGATTGTGTACAATATCCTGAGACCTTGTTCTTAGCCATATATTCTTGTAAACTCAGTTCTTCATTAATTATATGTAATATTAATAAAATTGTGAATGATATTCAATACAATTTTTGTATGGATTCCATGTATACGGAGCCTTTGCCCTATTGTAGGTGGTAAGCCAATATTTAATCATAAGAAACTTAATCTTTAGATACAACCTTATCAATTTACCTCTTACTAATTGTTCCAGGGAAAATAAGACTATGAAACATAGCTCATTGATTATTTTGTCTTAAGTATAAGTATAAGGCCTCACTCAACCTTGACTCCAGATCCTTTTCTCTGATTCCTGCCCTGAAATAACACAACCTTTAAAATAACAGTGATGTCAGAATTTACTAATGTTCATTTAAACACTGATCATTGACCTCATTCACAGAAAAATAAAATGTTTCCAATGAGGCTGAAGCCTTGAAGGCCATTATGCATACACAAGAAAGAGCTACCTTTAAGTTTGTGGAAATTCAGTCTATTTAAATCACTAGAAAATGTTAAAATGTTAAAAATTAAAATGTTAAAATTTGTAATTCAAGATATGAATATCTGGAGCTTATTTTCCTATATCTATGTCCTTCTTATAACTCTTAATAACACCATAAATACAAACAGAAAAAAAATATAATGATCTGGCTTATGCAAATTATATTCCCCTTTAAGTTTGATTAAAATGTGTACAAGAATTAAGAGATGCTAGAATAGTATTTACTCAATAGTATGTTTTACAGTTACATACAACATTTAGTCAAGTGGAACACTTTGATGTCTGTCATTTAACAACAGGATGAAATACATGAGTGTTAACACATAAACAAATATTCAGTTATAAGGACATATTGAATATATAAGGTAAATATAGGTAAAAATATGTACTATAAATTGGGCAGGATGGCCCATGCTTGTATTCAAAGCAAACTGGAAAACTGATTAGTTTCAGAAGTATAAATTCAGACTCAGCAACTTAGTGTGGTTTCAAGCAACTTAGCAAGACAGTCTCATAATTGGAAAAATTGGGGAGAGGGCTTAGGAATGTGGTTCAGTGTTTAAAAATTCCTAAATAAAAATAAAAACTAAAATACAAAAAAAATACAGTTTAAATGTTATAATTCAGTGTTAAACATCAAAAAATAGATTCAATATAATTCTTTTCTCCAGTATTCAAAAATGAAAATAGTAATTTTTGATTTAGAAAACAAAAATTATATACTTTCAAAGATGAGGTTTCTGTACTATGCATGTATGATATTTATGACTGATATTTCTACCAAATAACTTGATAATGCTTAAAAATCTAAGCAAAAGTTAAAGACAACTACTTATTTTCTATATTTAAATGAGTAATGTCTTTTACTGATCCTCATATTCATCAATGTGTAATATATAGATAATTAATTTACTATACTCTCACATTTGTCAAAGTGTTTATTGTAAATGATTCATTTTTTTATAAGGCATACATTTTGGACAAAATCTGTTCAATGTTCACTACTGGAATGAGTTTTCAGATGTTCAATGAATTTAAAATTTGAATAACTTTTCAAAATATTATTTAACTTTTTAGGGTTTCTGGGCACAATGAATTCTCCAAAAATCAGTAGTGTTTAAGAAACATGTGGTTATGTTTTTTTTTTCTCCATTTGTATTCTCTCTAACCAGTAGGTATCCACAGGTGCTGAATATTGGTGAATAAATTTTGGAGGTATTGCCACATTGTCAATTTTCATATTTCAAAACTTTGTTTCTTCTATGGTTATTTTGGGGAGTATTAAATATCGACTCTTTTTTAGAGGAATATTATGAGGGTCTCATTTGTAAAGCTTCTCTTCAGTGTGTTTTCTCTGATGTCTAGTAATATATGATACATAATTTAAAATGTTTCTTCATTCTCTACATTTATCTCTTCATTGCAGAATAAATAGCTTAATGGTGAAAAAGAATTGATTTCTTATTGAAAGCCTTGCTACATTGTTTTCATTTGTAGGGGTTCTTTTCTGTTTAAATTCTGTTGCTAATGAGGTTTAGTTTTTCTTTAAAAGTATTATCACTTTATTTATATTTCACATTCACCACGGTGTCTTCTGCTGTGATGAATAAAGTTTTATTTTTTATTAAAAGTTTTGTCACTTATACACATTTGTAGGGTTATTCTCCAGTGTGAATTCCATTGTGGCAGATAAGGGTTGATATTTGAGTAAAAACTTTGTCACATCCTTTGCATTTGTTAGGTTCTCTCAAGTGTGAGTTCTGCTGTGACAAAAAAGGTATGATGTTGGACTGTAAGCTTTGCCACAATCTTTACATTTGTAAGGCTTCTCTCCAGTGTGTGTTCTGCTGTGGTAAATAAGGTCTACTTTTCCAATGAAAGCTTTGCCACATTCTTTACATTTGTAGGGCTTCTCTCCAGTGTGAGTTCTGCTGTGCCTAAAAAGGTCTGGTTTTGGACTAAAAGCTTTGCCACATTCTTTATATTTGTAGGGCTTCTCTCCAGTGTGAGTTATGCTGTGGCCAATAAGGTGTGATTTTTGACTGAAAGCTTTGCCACATTCTTTACATTTGTAGGGCTTCTCTCCAGTGTGAGTTCTGCTGTGCCTAAAAAGGTCTGGTTTTTGACTAAAAGCTTTGCCACATTCTTTACATTTGTAGGGCTTCTCTCCAGTGTGAGTCCTTCTGTGACAAGTAAGGCCTACTTTTTGACTGAAAGCTTTTCCACATTCTTTACATTTGTAGAGTATCTCTCCAATGTGGGTTCTTCTATGGTAAATAAGACCTATGTTTTTACTTAAAGCTTTGCTACATTTTTTATATTTGTAGGGCTTCTCTCCACTATAAATTCTCTGGTGGTGAACAGGGTCTGAATATTTATATGATTTCTGGTGTTCACTCTCACTGGTAGCTTTCCATATTTTCTTTTGTTGTAAATAGTAAAGATTACAACTTCTATATTTTCCACTTATCCCTTTGTGAAATATATGTTTTATGCCCTTTTCTGGTGAATATTCTTGGGTATCTTGAGGAGTAATGGCTAAAATAAACAAAAATTAAAAATAACAATACCTACTAGAGTGGGATAAATATACTTTGCATACATAATATGAGGCTATGGACTCTTAATATAAAATAAGTACATCAGGAGTGTAACAGATTAGTATATTCAAAGTCATCATAAATTCAAAAATATATCAGTTCATTAAAAATGTACAGACACAATTACCTTGAGAATATTACCAAAATTCTTTTAGATACCACAGTATCCAAAAGGAGTACATTATTAAGAAGAGTATAATAATAAAGAGAAGGAAAGTATGTTACTTTTGTCATTCACAGCCTTTTGTCCTCCATAAGATAGCATTACATATTTAGGAAATATCTACCAGCTACCTTCACTCTCAGTAGCATAAGAGAAATGTAAAGCATATACAAACACTTGTGGCTTTTTCAAAGAGTGTCCAAAAACTGATTTTTGTCTACCATGACATATAGATGTGAAAATAACTAGTAGATTGTGAGTGATAATACCACAAATAGTGAACAAGGGTAAAGAGGCTATGGACACTTAACAAGAAATATGAACAAAAAATTTACTAAGAAATATTCACATATATGTCTATAAAATTTTCCATATAAACATTTTAAAAGACTAAAAAAGCCTTGCATAGCCTATGCCATAATATTTGGCTAAAGTCAACACATGACAAAAAAGTATAATAAATTGATTTTCATATTTTTAAATTCATGTGATATGACAACTTCTTTCATTGACAAATACAACTTTGTTTATTTACTAAATATATCATGGTATTTTATACTATATATAAAAGGTAAAATGACTAAACAGAATGGATTAACACAATCATTATTTAATATAAATATCAGTTTTGTTCTTACAAGGTATTGTATTCCTTCTACTAGTATTTATGAAGAACATAATACCCTCATCATTTGGTAAAACAAAACTCTTGAACCTCTTATGCTCAATAAAATGAAAACATGGAGACTTTGACTATAATATCAACCCTACACAAAACACATTACCTGGTGAGCACAATTTTACTCACTAAATTTCTGACTTTCACATGTGAATCAAATGCTCCTGCAACTTAATCTCTGCCTGCAACATTTCACTTAATGCAAAGTCCTGCATGCATTTCTTAAACACTTTATGAGACAAAATATTTTCATAACTAAATAATTATAGTATATAAGTGCAATATTTTTACTCATTTGATCATTGATGGGCACATAAATTGAGTCCCTAGCTTTATTACTGAGAACAATGCTTGCACTAATCACAAAAGCAGAGGAATCCCTTCAATTTTCTGATTTAATTGTTCATGGA
Organism: Callospermophilus lateralis; assembly: GCF_048772815.1. Taxonomy (NCBI): domain Eukaryota; kingdom Metazoa; phylum Chordata; class Mammalia; order Rodentia; family Sciuridae; genus Callospermophilus; species Callospermophilus lateralis. Next base: position 73,173,386 of record NC_135312.1, read on the forward strand.
TACATATTTAGTACTAGCATTTCTGGATCTTTAGGTCATCCAACTTTTAATTTTTTATGTGTGGTGCTTTAGATTAACCCCAAAATTCTATATCACTGAACTACAACACAAGTTATTTTTCTTTAATTGTTTGAGTCATGCTGTTTCTAAACTTCTGTGACTACCCTCAAACATGAAGTACTTTTGCATGGCCTCTCAATTAGGGAATATTACAAGGATGCAGCACTGTTCTTGCATATTTTTATTTATTTAAAAGTTTTTATACCTTTTCCCCCAAAATTGACTATATCATATACTGTTGGCTTCTATAATGAACAATAAAAAATAGTACAGCAAATATAAACAAAGAGAAGCATGGCTTAATCCAAGTAACAAAAGAAAAAAAAACATTAAGAACAGAATATTAGGATACTGACAGTTATGAATTACTCAAAGAACACTCAATAACTATTTAAAGAAAGTTTAGAGAGTAAAATTGTGACAAAAATATATTAAAATAATTAGGCACAATTGTGTATGTGAACAATTCCATAAGAATAAATGACAGGAGGATTCCTAGTGTACAAAGCTGAAATTCTACCAATATGAGAGAGGCTTATGAAACAGGACTAAGGTTAAGACAAGTCGAAGCAACTTGTAAAATACTGTAAAAATTAAAAACCTATAGGGAAGTGTGAAAAGAATTCAAGCATGCCACAATAAAAAGCAATAATCCAGAAATTAAATCATTAAATAGAAAAAATAAGAAATATAGAAAACAACTTACAAAGTAGAAGTATAATGAGATATTCACTTCAAAATATTTAGGATTATTAATGCATTATTGCAAGTCACAAAACAAAAGAAAAAAATTGACTAATAGAATTGAATCTAAAAAAAAATCTGCCAAGTCTGTTACAGCAGGGAACATGGAAAGAAACCAAGCATGATCTGCTCCTAGAGGCCGTATTTGTTTAAAGATGGATAATGCACCTGCCTTTACATCTCATCCTTTTGCACAATTTTTAATCAATGAGATATAGTTTTAAATAATGAAATTTCTCATTATCCTTTTGGACAAGCATTTGTTGGGTGAGCAAATTGTATCCTAATACTTGCCTTTTAAAACAGAGACAAAAAACAAATCTAGCCTCTCTCATATTAATACACATTAAATATTTTTTTATTTACAGTTAATGTACTCAATATACAACATAAAGTTAATACTCAAAATTGGTCATCTGCATTGAATAGACTTTTTGTTCTCAAATAGCCATTACCAAAAAAATGTATGTAATATATAAGATTCTACCTGACCAGCATGACAAGATCCTATGCTTTTGATCACCTGGGGAAAAGCATGGACTGCTACACTTATGCCAACATGTCCTGTTTGGACTCTAGCTTGATGTATAAAATATAACAATTATAAACATATATCAGTAATTTCACAAGCTGTTTCAAAATTTTCATTTAACCCTGGAAGAGAAGAGTCCCTTCAAAGAAGAGAATAATCATTCTCCTCAAAAGAGAAGAAACATTAAAAGAGGAACCCAAGATACTATAATTCCAGTTACTTGGGGGGATATAAAACCATTAACAGCCTCAGCTCAAAAGTTGTTGGCTCAAATAGATTAGAATGTACTCTGGATAACATAGTTACTGCTTTGATTGCTAAACTCACACAAAACTCTGTAAATGTTATGGTCTTAATAATAATGATGCTCTGTTTTGTACACCAGTTATGGGAAATTAAGTACTGTCAGATCCTGGACCTCCACAACCCATTACAATATCTTGACTCACTTTAATTAAATTGTTATATACCTGCAAAAATTTTTCATGGTATTCATTGTTGTCTTAGGAGAATAATTGTGTCCTTATAATCCACACAGTATTTATTGGGTCACCATCCTGTGCAATTTGTTCATAAAAGATCTATTCCTCTTGAAAAAAACTGTGATAATTCAGTGAACCTTCTCTCTATGGCAGAATTTGATGCTTTGTCATTCTCCTTAGTGGGTTTCCCTGGACTAGCTCTACGAAACCACTTACAAAACTACTATGAAACTCACCTATCCTATGATAAAAAGTATTAGCCATTCCTCTATGGCCATTAACATGCTTAATGAAAAACAAAAACAACATTGTCAAGCCATACTTGACATTCATGCTGCAATTGATTTTCTGGTATTGTTACATCATAATGAATATCAGAAGTTTAATAACATGTGTTTCTTCAATTTAAATGATAATAGTAATAGTAATAGTAAGACAACTCTACAAGTGCACTATCTAGTTTCTGTGGGGCTCTATGTTTTAGTAACTGTAATGTATTTTTTGTTAGCTAGCACTTGGCGTTAAAATGACACTAGGTTAGAATGTAGTCATGGTAACAGAAGCTATGCAATTTTGGGGTATACTATGTGCAGTCATGAAGAGGAGTGACAAGTTTTTTTTCTGTGTTTCTTTTCTCTGTGAGTGTGTCTCTCTCTTCTGTTTGCTTCTTTACAGGTTTCCTCACAAGATTTGTAACAGATCATGCTGGCCCTCAGAACAAAAGGTAAGTATAGGTGGTTAATCTGAAGAAACTGGGACATCACTAAAGAAGAAAACAGAGGACTACAAAGAATTTGAAAAGGTAATAAATTTAGGACAGTATGTGTTAAATCAAAAGAAATAATGCTAAGCTTCTGAAATTTTTTTCTCCTGAATAACTACTCTGCCAACATTTTTTAGTTTGGTTTTCTCCATGTGAATGTCTCAAGTGTGTCCTCTGCTATGTGTAGGCCACAATAGTTTACATCACTAAATTATGCTATCTACTACTTATCTAAAATGAAGGATGTATAACACACCAGGAAAGAGAGAGATTAAAGAGCAAAATAATATATATTAAAGAGTAAAATATCTATACTAAAAATGCCCTTTTTCTTTGAAACACAAATCTGAAACTTATTCTTACAGAGAAGTTCTCAGAGGATACCTCAGATGTAAATTAAATAATAATTATTAATTAAAAATTTTAAAGGGAAATTAAACTTACCAAGGAAGGCAAAGTTTCTATAGTTCTCTAACATCACATCTTTATATAAGTTTTTTTGAGCAGGCTGAAGGCATTCCCACTCCTCTTCAGTAAAATCAATGGCTATATCACTGAGTGTTAACAGGACCTGAAATAAGAATAGATAAATAAATAACACATTGATAACATGAATATTTGCACAGTCTGTAAGGTAATTGAAGTTGAAATGAGAGTTAATAAAATATCATGTAGGTGGTGTTTTAGAACACAATGATACTATTATCTACTTCTACAGATAAAGTGATTTAAGTTCAAAAAAGTATATATACTCTGCATTTATAAAACACAATATAAATCTCAGGCATTACTACAAAAATATATATTTTGTAATTTTTTATATTATGATCTAAATTATACATATTGTTCAAATGACAAAATTATGATCATTAAGAAAGGGAATCCTCAAATTTTAAATGTACAATCACAAATCGAGATTTACTAAAGTGTAGAATCTTATTTGCTATTTCTCTGATGGAGCTGGCTGTTCTGAATATGTAGTGAGATCTCTAGTAATTCCAATACCGATGGTGTAAGAGAAATTTTGAAATGTAACAAGATAGAAAGACCACTTAATTCAAATATTTAACAATGAATTTAAGTTCAAACATTTTATGGTATTTATATATGTTATTAATATAAAAAATAGCAAAAACAATCTTTTTTGGATTTTCCTTTTTATAATTTTAACAATTTATAACATGAAAAATAATATATATCTATATATAAAACTTTGATTGATGTATATATTGTATGATATTTATAATAGAATATACATATAGCTTTTCAAACTAATATAATTTGTTTTTGATTTTATTGGTTCTTTCTAGTTATACCTGATAGTAAAATCAATTTTTATGGCATTATGCAAGCATGAGATATATCTTATCCTAATTAAAATCCTGTTCTTGTTGGTGGCTATCATTATGGGAGGCCAACCTCATGGGTGACTGAGTTACACTCCCCAGCTCAATGCTGAGGTGCTCAGTCACAGAAATGGGTGTGTCTTGCTACAGCCCCATGGGTGAAGCTATGCTCACTTGTTCCTTTGTAATATAACCCCTTGCCCTGTTTAGAATAGAATCTTCCATGGAAGTGCCTTGTATGTGTCCCCTCCTCTTACTCTGCCCTTGGGTGTGGCCTACCCAGGTGTCAGTTAACCTGCTGAAAGTGGACATCATGAAGATAGACTCATCCCCCTGAAATCTGACTCCTTGCCTCATTTGAATAGCTTTTCCTCAATAAAAGGGGTCTGTGCGTGCTCTCTCTCTCTCTCTCTGAGGACCCTTAAGGTCAGAGGAGCTGTGAAAGCAACCCCACAGAAAAAGGTATTTGTGTCTCTTGTGTGGTTATTTTGTGCAGCCCAGTTAGCCCAGTTTAACTAGAGTGATCCTGAGCCTTTTAGTCATGAAAACACAAACCCGGCATATCATGGTAGAATATATATATATTTATATATATATCTTTAATATTTCTATCCCCTTCCCTTTCATTTATTTATATATTTTTTACTATTGTGCAATCTACTAATCTTTTTTTCTAACCCTTCCCTACTTTAAGAGCTTTACATCTGACATATCAGCAAAAACTTTCAACCTTTGGTTTTAAAGAAATAGTTTGTTTTACTTAACATAAAATTTCCAGATTCATCCATTTACTGACAAATGTCATAAAGTCATTCTTCTTTATGATTGATTCATAGTTTATTGTGTACATAAGCAAAAATACTTTATCCCATCATCACTGAATGAACCCATTCATCATTGAATGGTTGTCTTTATAGCTTAGCTATTGTGAATTGTGATGCTCTAAACATTAATGTGGCTGTGTCAATGTAGTATGATGATTTTATGTTCTTTGGGTATATATTGTACAGTCGAAAAACTGGGTAAAATTGTGGTTTCATTTCACTAACAATATCCATACAGGTTATTATGTTTCACTTAGAAATTCATATAGCTGAAAAATATGGAATTTATCTAAACCTGAGGATGAAATAAAACATACAGAAAAAAATCAGTTAGACATAAAATGACTAGAATTTATTATCAAATAACCCATCCCAATGAAAAGTGAATTTTATAAACTAAAAGTGAAGAAAATCTTAAGCAAAAGAGCAAAATTAGAAGCATTTAAAGATGAACATAGCACAGAGAGAGTTAACAATATCAATGTTGGTGCTTTAAAAAAGCAAAAGAGCCAAGTCTAGTGATGGAAAACTGTTGTTCTAGTGACTGAGGAGGATTGAAAAAAAGGATCATAAATTCTAAGACAATATTTTATATATATATATATATATATATTATATATATAATATATATATATATATATAATACTCATATATATATATGAGTATTGAGCAACTTAGTGAGCACTTAGCAACTCAGCAAGACTTTGTCTCTAAATAAAATATTTAAAAAGGACTGAGGATGTGGCTTCATGGTTAAGCACCCCTGAGTTCAATCTTCAGTACAAATTTTTTTTAAATATCAGATACAATTTAAAAAGCACTAGCAAATTTGAAAATTAAACAAATAAAATTTATATCAAGTATACAGTATATAATTGCAAATATATGCATATATAATAATTTCTCACTTGATGGAAATACACTCTGGAAAATTTATCTTAAGAATCTTCTGCAATTTTTCAATTCTCTGAGTGTAATGACAAGAATCTAAATAGTATAGACTAGCGCATGACTAAGACATTTGATATATCCACTGTTGTACATAAAGTCTACTGCTGACCAAACTACCATGATGCCACATGATTGATGTTATGAAGGTAAATCAATCAGGGTAAACCTCATAATAAAATAAATGGTGGAACTTCAGAAAACAACAACAACAAAACTCTTAATAAGTCTCTTGTTATTTAGGCAGTGATACATAAAGAAGATTACAGTGCAGGCAAAAGAAAAATGGCATTCATTTTAAAGAAAGATGCTAAGATATTGGGAAAACAGTGTGATAATAAAATGCTATTTTATCCCTTCACTTATAAAATACAACAACATAATTTGACACATTAAATGTTGAATTTAAGTTATTAATAAATAATACTAAAATATATAACAAAATGCAAAGCTCAAAAGTTTTCATACAAAAGATAGGGTACATATGGTGGTGCACACCTGAAATATCTTCTATTCTGGAGTCTAAGACATGAGGTTGAAAATTTAAGGCCAACTGAAGAAATTGAGCAAACCCCATCTGGAAATAAAATTTAGAAGAGAACTGAGAATATGCCCAGCATTAGGACACTTTGTTTGAATCCCTAATGTCACACAAAAAATAGTTTATTTGTTTTCAGAATTATACAATAAAATAGGTTTAAACTTATGAATTTCAAAATATTAATTGAAAAAATCTATTCATTAAATGATTACATTAAAAGGTGAAAAAGTAACAAGGTTAAAAAACCTAATTTTCTCACATATAATCAAATGCTTATAAGAAGAAAAAATAAAACATATTGCAAAAGGAAAAACAGAATAAATTCTTGAAGAGCCACTTTAAACAGTATGTATCTAAGTGTTCAATAATCATAAAAACTCAAAATCTTTAGACATTTGGTAACATTGAATAAAATCATATCCTATAGATGAATTAAATAGTATTGCTGAATATGTAGAATAGATACATTCACAAAAGAGGAAAAGAATAATTTAAGCTTTTATCATCCATTTGTAGGAACTGTTTTGTAATCAAATGTATATGATACACTCACACAAGAAACAGAGACTAAAATTATAGCAACTGTAAATGGGAATACAGCCATATTCCACCAGAGTTGAAACCAAGGGACATGGTTAAACAGGAAGAAATAATTATTAAATTTTATAAAAAGTAAATTCAAGGAACTAGAATTTTTGTTGATATACTATACCTAGTTTGACAAATACTATAAAATACAATGTATGCTTTTTGCACATGCCATATGAATATTGCATTTCATATTAAAGTACATTTACAAAAGGAATCTGCAGTATTTGAGAAAAAATACAAAAAACACATAAAAGACTCAAATATTCAACATATTTACAAAGAATAAATCTATTATAAAAATGACCATTTTTCCCAAGTTAACCTATAATAATAATTGGTGAAACTTTTACTATGCTTTACTTTTTGTTAAAGAAGAAATCAAAGCAAAAACCTCTAAGATTTTCCTGGAAATTTAAATGTATATAAAATTCACCAAGAACTCTCTCATATGTAAAAGCAAATGTACTAATGATCATTACCTGACACTAATACATGTTATAATATTAAAATAGTGTAGTAATTTTAAGATAAAGAAATCACAATACAGAAAACTACATAGGGTAATTCATATGTAAGCAAATATCTTTTTATTGTTAAGTATTATGAGTATATAAATCATAACATATCAATAAAATATTTAATGTGAGTGAATGCTACAATCCAACCTCAATGTAGATGTTAAAAACATAGGCACAGATCACAAGTAAGGACTTGTGTGCAGAATGTGTGTGACACTGGAATTACACATAAGCATCCACCAAACAGCAGATATAAAGAGAGATAAATTAGAAAAAATAAAATAAAAATAAAAGCAGAATATATGCCTCCCTCCATTTATGAATACACCAAATAAATATTTACTCATGTTTTGAGTGCTTCTTAAAACTGTAAAGTAATTAAAGGCACACACATTGAAAAACTGACATACATATTCATACCAAGAGATGAGTAGCATGCAGTTGAGCATTATTATTGATTGAGAAATATGCCATATTACTGAAACAAAATGCCCAAATCCAATGTTAATATGAACAAAGGAAGATGGATTAGGGTTTGAAATATATTATTTAACTCTAAATTGCCTGTAGTGTGTTAATTTATCTGTACACACAAAGGAAGGAATAAGAGATACATGAGTATCAACTCCAGGGGAAAAAAAAAATAAGTGGTTTTCTATGGCCATGCAAGATCCATGGGCTTTTTTTCATTAGACAAGAGTGGAAGAAGTGTTAAATCTTAAGTTAACCCCTTAATCCCTTAGAGGGATTTGCCAAAATTCTCTAAAAATGCAAATAGCTGTTGCTGACAGTTCAAATTTATCTAGGCAGTACCAAAAAATTAACAGGGAAATGCAGACCACCACTGAAATCCAAACTGGCAGTTTAGCACTTCCTGTGCTCTCTTGCCCAGCTCACTTAACTAAGAACACCAAACCTAACCAATTCTTTCTGTAAGAAATTTGTCCTGATATTAACTTTTTCCATTTAATGGACTACATCTGAAACCTCAAAGCATTGAAAGCACTGGCAACTGTGCAAGTGCAAGTCTCCCTAGATCAATAAGGAGTGGTTTCACATTGGTGGGAAAACATCATAAAGGGCTAAAGTCTCAAATATTAGTGAAGAAAAATGGTTAAAATCACAGATCCCTTTTTTTCTAAAATAGGTGTACACAATTTCTTTTTCCACTGAGCATCAGGCACCCTGGAATCTAATAAGCTTGCATCAGAATTTTAGTGCACAGGCCAAATATAAGATTTTCTGCAGCTTGAGCACAGCTGTTAGAATGGCTACTCTCAAAAAGTGAAATAGTAAGCAGTACTCCAAGTATATGGCTATAAAAGAAAGAAACACTGTGCTAGAGTATAAAATTAGTGAAGACACTTAAAAAATGGAAATTGAGAGTTCTCTCAGTTACTTCTTTGAGAAACTAAACCCTCTACATTTATACTGCTCTAGAACAAGAAAAGCCTCAAGTATTGATCTGGACTTATGAGAGGCATTGGATGTGCCAGCTGGGGATGCTCATATACATAGTTCTGAAAAACAATTCCAGGGAAATACAAAAGTAGAGAATGAGAATGCTCTCGTATACATTCCACAAAAGGAAATCTAAGCATAAAGACACTCTGACAGGTTGTCTGCCCTTGGAGACACAAAGGAAGAATAGAAACACATTATTTTGCCAAGATCAAGGGATTCTTCTTTACTTTTCAATCATGTGAAATGCTCATAATCAACAACAGCATAAAATTTTGCATTTGATTTTTTTCTATGATACTGGGGATTTGAAACAGGAGCATGTTAATTCTGGGCTACATAGCTAGCCATATTTTAAAATTTTGAGACAGGTTTTTCTAATTGTCTAATTGGTCTACCTAAATTCCTGATGTTTACCTTAAAATTGCAATCTTACTGACTTAGGCACTTGAGTCTCTTGAATTAATATGCATAAAACATTGCACCCAGAGAGAAAAAAAATACTTTAAAAGTCTCATCCAGCTTTTTTTTTTTTTTTTGGTATAACAATTGAAAATACCATGTTCATTTCAAATATAATATGGGTAATGTAACTGATAATACTGCAAAAAAAGTAACTGATAATACTGGGAAAGGGCAAAGTTGTCACTGAACAGGAAGCTAAAATTTTATATATAAATACAACTCAAAATACTGGGGCACAAATTTAAAATCACATTTAGCAACTGTCTGAAAATTAAAAAAAAAGTACCAGCTATGTAGCTAAGTGGTATAATACCTCTGGCTCAATCCACAATACCACAATCTCCAAAAACAAGGAGAATGAATTCAGGAGGAAAGAAAAACTGAGATACCTATAGAGTATCTCACCCCCATCCTGGAGGAAAAATAAACATGGAGTTGTATTTCTCATTATATCCCTACTCCAGAATCTGCAACAAAATCTGAGAATATTCTAAAATTTTGCCACAAACGTTCTCAGATAGAACTTAAGGTAGGGGCTAAAAATATTGTATAGGATACTATAGGACTTGTTAATATTTGCTCCAGTTTTCTGGCCAGTGGAGATTCATGTCTGACCTTTCTCAGAAGAAGACACAGGACAGTAGAAACTAAAGATTACACCAGGGATTCTAGCCAAACATTGCCAGTTCCCTCCAGAGTCAGTGCAGCCAGTTTCAACCACACTCAACATCCAGTCTCAGGATTTCTCTGCACACTCATCATTTACTGTATTTGTAGAAACCAAGTGTCCTCCCTATAAATCACTAAGTATCTATACAGAAGAAAAAACTCAGGTTCACTGAACATAAGTGAGGGAGCCTAGAAATTGATACCCACAGTGGAAGGCTTCACACCAGAAGGTCAAAACTTGCTTCTCTTTACTGAATGTGTGTGGATTGGACAATGCATATATAAGGGGTACTGATTGGACACAGTTTATGTCTTCATAGGTTTAATCTGAGCCTACTGAGTTTGTTTTAGTTACAGGAAATAACCTCAAATCCAAAAATAAATGATGTCACAATTGTAGGGTCTTATCGGTACATTTTTTTTCTTTTGAGGCTCTGGGAATTGAAATCCAGATCCATAGGCTGCAGCTAATTTAAGGCAAGGTTTCCTTGGAGAAGTAAAATCCAGCCAACCCAGAAAAACATTTGCATTTAATCTTGAATATGAGGCCTTTTGAATTTGTAAATTATATATGTATATATTTAAATTTATGAATGGAAATAATACAGTGACAATCGTGTAAAATTTTAGTTAACTTCTCTTGTATGGAAACAGTTTGAAGATTAAAATTATATGACATAGAAAGATAATTATTTTTTAGAAAGCATATAAAATAGTAAAAATTGAATTTTATAGCATTACTCAAAATATCCACTATGTGAAAATTACCGTTATGTTACTAAAATATTACTAATTAAGTATTTGTATTTTTGGAACAGCACCCTCAAAACAATGTCAAGACTCCAGAAAACCTAACTTAAAGAACCATATTTGAGAGTTATGCTTGTCCTGAGTTCAGGAAGATGAAGGACATGACCACAATTTTTTATGCTACAGGTGAAAGATACATTATTTTTAACAACATATTTCTTGAGTTATAAAAAACTAGAGAGAAATTGTTCTGAGTGAGACAGGGAGATTTAACCAGAAAGATGTGTATTGTGTGTGTGTGTGTATTTGGATTTTTCCCAGATCCAAATATTTGAGACTATTATTTAAATTGATTAATGGTATATTCCTAATTTTATAAAATGGCATTAGACCCAATGGCCTTCCTATAACATTTTCTTTTTCTTCCTAGGATGAAAGCCCCTTAAGAAAATGGGCTTGAAATCAAGATGAATTATTTTGCTATGCATGATGTCATACACCTGCAATTAGGGAGTTTGTAATTTTGCTGCTTTAAGAATACTACTAAAGCACAAGAAATAAAAACAAGAGTCATTAAATGGGATAAATTCAAACTTAAAACATTTTTCTCAGCAAAAGAAACAATTAGTGAGGCAAAAAGTGATTGGAATGGGAGCAGATTTTTACCACATGCACATTAGATAGAACCCTAATTTCCAGGATATATAAAGAACTTAAAAAATTTAATACTAAAAAACAAGTTTCCCAATCATTAAATGAAATGAACTAAGGAATTAAGATAAATAGTCCTTGAAATACTAGCCAGAGCAATTAGACAGACAAAAGAAATTAAAGGCATAAAAATAGGAAAAGAAGAACTTAAAATATCACTATTTGCGGACGATATGATCCTATACCTAGAAGACCCAAAAGGGTCTACAAAGAAACTACTAGAACTAATAAATGAATTCAGCAAAGTGGCAGGATATAAAATCAACACGCATAAATCAAAGGCATTCCTGTACATCAACAACAAAACTTCTGAAATGGAAATGAGGAAAACTACCCCATTCACAATATCTTCAAAAAAAAAATAAAATACTTGAGGATCAACCTAACAAAAGAGGTGAAAGATTTATACAAAGAAAACTACAGAACCCTAAAGAGAGAGATAGAAGAAGATCTTAGAAGATGGAAAAATGTACCCTGTTCATGGATAGGCAGAACTAACATCATCAAAATGGCAATATTACCCAAAGTTCTCTACAGGTTCAACGAATGCCAATCAAAATCCAAAGGGCATTTCTTGTAGAAATAGATAAAGCTATCATGAAATTCATATGGAAAAACAAAAGACCCAGAATAGCAAAAGCTATTCTAAGCAGGAAGTGTGAATCAGGCGGTATAGTGATACCAGATTTCAAACTATATTACAGAGCAATAGTAACAAAAACAGCATGGTACTGGTACCAAAACAGGCAGGAGGACCAATGGTACAGAATAGAGGACACAGAGACCAATCCTCAAAATTACAACTTTCTTATATTTGATAAAGGCGCTAAAAGCATGCAATGGAGAAAGGATAGCATCTTCAACAAATGGTGCTGGGAAAACTGGAAATCCATATGCAACAAAATGAAGCTGAATCCCTTTCTCTCGCCATGCACAAAAGTTAATTCAAAATGGATCAAGGAGCTAGATATCAAACCAGAGACTCTGCACCTGATAGAAGAAAAAGTTGGCTCCAATCTACATATTGTGGGGTCGGGCTCCGAATTCCTTAATAGGATGCCCATAGCCCAAAAATTAAATACAAGAATAAACAAATGGGACTTACTGAAACTAAAAAGTTTTTTCTCAGCAAGAGAAACAATAAGAGAGGTAAACAGGGAACCTACATCCTGGGAACAAATTTTTACTCCTTACACTTCAGATAGAGCCCTAATATCCAGAATATACAAAGAACTTAAAAAATTAAACAATAAGATAACAAACAACCCTATCAACAAATGGGCCAAGGACCTGAACAGACACTTCTCAGAGGAAGACATACAGTCAATCAATAAGTATATGAAAAAATGCTCACCATCTCTAGCAGTCAGAGAAATGCAAATCAAAACCACCCTAAGATACCATCTCACTCCAGTAAGATTGGCAGCCATTAGGAAGTCAAGTAACAATAAGTGCTGGCGAGGATGTGGGGAAAAGGGTACACTTGTACATTGCTGGTGGGACTGCAAAATGGTGCGGCCAATATGGAAAGCAGTATGGACATACCTAGGAAAGCTGGGAATGGAACCACCATTTGACCCAGCTATTGCCCTTCTCGGTCTATTCCCTGAGGACCTCAAAAGAGCATACTATAGGGATACTGCCACTTCAATGATCATAGCAGCACAATTCACAATAGCTAGACTTTGGAATCAACCTAGATGCCCTTCAATAGATGAATGGATTAAAAAACTGTGGCATCTATACACAATGGAGTATTACGCAGCACTAAAAAATGACAAAATCATGGATTTTGCAGGGAAATGGATGGCATTAGAGCAGGTAATGCTAAGTGAAGCTAGCCAATCCTTAAAAAACAAATGCCAAATGTCTCCTTTGATATAAAGAGAGCAACCAAGATCAGAACAGGGAAGAAGAGCATGAGGAAAAGATTAACATTTAACAGAGACAAGTGGGGTGGGAGAGAGGGAGAGAGAAGGGAAACTGTATGGAAATGGAAAGAGACCCTCATTGTTACATAAAACTACATATAAGAGTTTGTGAGGGGAAAGGGAAAAAAAGGGAGAGAATTAAACCACAGCAGATGGGGTAGAGAGGGAAGAGGAGAGGGAAGGGGAGGGGGGATAGTAGGGGATAGGATAGGTAGCAGAATACAACAGTCATTAATATGGTATTATGTAAAAATGTGGATGTGTATCCGATGTGATTCTGCAACTTGTAATTGGGGTAAAAATGGGAGCTGATAACCCATTTGAATCAAATGTATGGAAGATGATATGCCATGAGCTTTGTAATGTTTTGAACAACCAATAAAAAAAACATTTAAAAAAAAGATAAATAATCAATCAATAAATAAAAAATTCAACATCTCTAGTAATTAAAGAATTGGAAATCAAAACTTCTCTAAAATTTAATCTTACTCCAATAAGAATGACAGTTATTAAAAATACAAGCAAACATATATTTTGATGAGGATGTGGGAAAAGGGCCCTCTGTTACACTGTTGGTAGATCTCTAAATTGGTGAAACCAATCTGGAAAAGAATAAGGAGATTCCTTAGAAAACTTGGAAAGGAAACATCATTGACCCAGCTATCCCACTGCTCAGTTTAGACCAACAAGAGCTAAAAACAACATAATTCTTGGTATATCCATATCAATGTTCATAGGAAAACAATTCACAATAGGTAAACCATAGAACCAATCTATATGCTCTTCAATAGATGAATGGATAAAGAAAAGATGGTTTCTATACACAGTGGAATATTACTGAGCATTAAAAGAGAATAAAATTATGGAATTGGGAAGTAAAAGGATGGAGTTGGAGAATGTCATGTTAAGGCAAGTAAACCAATCAACTAAACCAAAGACCTAATGTTTATTCTGCTAAGTGGATACTTATACACAATGAGGAAAGTGAGAGGTAGCATGGAAGAAATGAAGAAACTTTGAATAAGACAAAGGGAAGGGAAGTGATGGGAGATGGTGTAGAGGTAAGTAAGATGGTGGAATGAGATGGAAAACTTTTGTACACAAAGTAGAGTTTCATGAGTTTTGTAACTATACTTTCTGTACAACAAGAGAAATAAAATTTTGTGTTTCATTTGTGAACTATAAAGTAAAATGCATTATGCTCTAATAGCAAGTTAGAACAAATTAATAAATTAAGCTTTGAGATGAAATTAAATTTCCCATTTAACCAATTTTGACTAGGATCTTGTCTCACAAATTTTGAAGGATAAAATCTATGGACACTCAGGAAAGGTAAGAGTAAAAAGAATATGATTTATTCTATATATAACATGCACATATATAATGTATATAATTTATAAACAAATTTTTTCATATCTTTTTTCAATTTTTTAAATAAATGACAACAGAAGCATTACAATTCTTATTCCATGTGTAGAGCACAATTTTTTATATCCCTGGTTGTATATAAAGTATGGTGATACCAATTTGTGAATTTATACATGTACTTTTGATGATGAACTCTATTACATTCCAACATCCTTGCTAATTCCCTGCCCCCTTTCTTTTCTTCCTATCTCTCTGCTCTATCTAGAATTCATCTACATCTCTCATTCTCTCCCTCCCTTCTCCAATATGAGTCAGCTTCTTTATATCAGACAAAACATTTGGCATTTTTTTTGGAATTGACTAGCATCACTTAGCATTATCTTCTCCAATGCTATTCATTTACCTGCAAAAGCCAGATATGATTATACATCTAGAAAACTCAAAAAGCTCCACCAGAAAACATCTAGAACTAGTAAATAAATTTAGCAAAGTAGCAGGATATAAAATTAATGCCCATAAATGAAAGGCATTTCTGTATATTAGTGAAAAATATTCTGAGAAAGAAATGAAGATAACTACCCCATTTACAATAACTTCAAAAAAATAAGATACTTGGGAATCAACTAAAAGAAAAAGGTAAAAAATCTAAACAAGAAAAACTAGAGAACCCTAAAGAAAAAAATCAAAAAAGACCTTGGAAGATGGAAAGATCTACCTTGATCATGAATAGGCAGAATTAATATTTTCAAAATGACCATGCTACCAAAAGCACCATACAGATTTACTGAAATTCTGATCAAAATCCAATGGGATTCCTCATCGAAATAGAAAAAGCAACCATAAAATTTATCTGGAAAAATAAGAAACCAAGAATAGCTAAAGCAATCCTTAGTAGGAAGAGTGAAGCAGGTGGCATCCCTATCCCAGACCTTAAACTAGACTACAGAGCAATGGTAACAAAACAGCATGGCATTGGAAAAAAAACAGACTGGAAGACGAATGGTACAGAATAGAGGACACAGAGACTAACCCAGAAAATTACAGTTATAATATATTAGACAATGGTGCCAAAAACATGCACTGGAGAAAATATAGCCATTTCAACAAACCACTACCTCTCACTATGCAGAAATCTCAACTCAAAGTGAATTAAGAACCTAGGAATTAAACCAAAGACTCTGCATCAAATAGAATAAAATGTAGGCTCTAATCTTTATCATGTGGGATTAGGCCCCATTTTCCTTAATAAGACACCTATAGCACAAGAATTAAAACAAATAATCAATAAATGGGATGGAATCAAACTAAAAAGTTTATTCTCAGCAAAAGAAACAATCTGTGAGGTGAAAAGAGAGCCTACATCCTAGAATAAATTTTTTACCCGTCACACATCAGATAGAGCACTAATTTCTAGGGTACATAAAGAACTCAAAAAGCTAAGCAAATAATAATAATAATAATAATAATAATAATAATAATAATAATAATACCCAATCAAGAAATGGGACAAATATCTTAACAGAAAATTCTTAGAACAGAATATACAATCAATCAACATTTTTTCTATATATCTGATTGGTTATGGTGCACCCTTTAGAGGGCCAAGCATAGTTCTGGTTTAGTTTCTAAGGAAGGGAGACATGAGCAAGAAGTATTCTCAACTCTCCTTTAAAAATTTTCAAATACAATTTTTATGTCATTTTCTACACATAGCTGGACATTGGCAATATAGGCTTGAAGCAGAGAACATTTTTATTAGAAACACAGTGTAAAAGAAAGACAAAAAAGATTATTTGCACCACATTGAACCATAAGAGAAATGGTACCTGGAATTCAGAAAAGAAAGATTCAAACTTTCATACTTGGGAATATGGATGACATGGATGCCTAAAGTGAGAGGATTATTACAAGCTTTTGAAAGAAAATTCATGTGAGAAGCAGAAAATGGTTTACCAATTAGAATCTTCACAGTGTCTTCCAGGGGCTTTGTCAGCTGTGCACTATGGAACACACAGGTATTCATAGCCTCCATGAAGAGCATTATTCATCTGTGCCCTCTAAAATTATTCCCATAGTACAGATGAAAAAACATGGGTATATGGAAACAAAATGGCAATTCAGCAGCCCAAAGCAAATGACCCAGAGACTGAACTGTATGAAATTTCTTCAAAGACCATCAATGTATTGTTAGCTCCTAACACAGAAATGTCAGTCTGAGGAAATAATGTTTTCTCTCCATTTAGAAGAGAGTGCGTTGATAATACATTTCAGGAGCAACATAAATACATTATTTTTCTTTCATGTTAAGAAACTCTCAGAAATAGAGCTTACAAGACAGATTTCTTAGAAGTGTAAATGCCTGGAGATTACAATATAAAAAAAAAAATCAGTGGCCCTGAGTTACTCAGTAAGAAAATAAATCTAGAAGGCTTATTAGAAACTGAAAAGCAAAAATTATATAAAAATAAATATGTTCATTAGTTGCTTTCTCCACTACATATCATTAAGTAAACAACAAATTATGTATGAATATTTCTAGAATTGGCCAAATTTTAATCCATATTATTTTATATTAAACCCCAAAATCCAGATAATAGAATTCATGATTCACTGCCAAAAATATTACAGAAAACATTTTTTTAAGGAGTGGATGTTTAGTAAATATGTCATTTAACAATTTTATTACCATATGATTTTAAAGAAATTTATTCATTTTCCTGCAGTCATAGTGTAGAGAAATTTCTTATTTATTTTTCCTGTAGTAATTAACAAAGATAAGCCTTAGAATCAACTTTAAATAACCTACCCTTACAATCATTCAAGAAACCTATAATAAATTATGAGTAAAGAAAAAAGTCAATTTTTAAAAAATAATTTAAATCTTTTTTTTCTTTTTCTTGAAATCAGTCTCTAGCTGCATTTTTGAATACTTTTCTCATCTTTTAAGCCAAAAAGATATAAAGGACAGAAGTTTGAACTGCAAATTTATACATGAGATATGTTTATTAACTATAAAAATCCAAAATCTTTAGAAATTTAAGAAATGCAAAATAGAAACCCATCTTGGGAGAAATTAAGTAAAATTGATGAACATTAAAAACAAATTAATAATCATTAACTCAAAGGGAGTTTAAATTAGTATTTATTTGTGGAAACTATTTTGCTATTGAATACACATAATATTACCCATCACAGAGACTTACTGAAATTAGAGCATATGTGATCATGATAATATAATTATGCAATGGTACTCACCCAAACACTTGAAGCCCAGGGGCATGGCTCAATACAATATACATCTTGGAAGACATAAATAATAATCTGTAGAAAAACTGGTCACTAGGGACAGTCACATTTCATAAAATATCCAATTTGAAAAAGAGAATAGGACTGGGGATGTGGCTCAAGTGGTAGCGCGTTTGCCTGGCATGCGTGCTGCCTGGGTTTGATCCTCAGCACCACATACAAACAAAGATGTTGTGTCCGCCAAAAACTAAAAAAATAAATATTAATATTCTCTCTCTCTCTCTCTCTCTCTCTCTCTCTCTCTCTAAAAACAAAATAAATAAAATAAAAAAGAACATAAAATACTATGTATAAATTTTACATAGGTGCCTTATGCAAGTGGTATTTCACATGTGTACATTTTTAAAAACAAAATATGTAGAACTTATGAGAAAATAAAGTCACAAAAAGCACATAAAAGACTGAATTATACATCCCATGTATAAATGATAAAACTCATTACAAACGTGATAATTTTCCCCAAAATTAACCCACAAAATATCTCAATAAAATTGCTATGTACAAATATGAATATATCACAGTGAAGTCTACATTCATATGTATTCTATAAAGCGATACTTAAAAAAATGCTATGAATAAATATACGATACAAGAAAGTAGGAGAATAGGGAAAAGGGAACTACTGGATACTGAAGGGGAGCAAATTATATTTCATATTTTATGGTTGTGTCAAAATAAACCTGACTATTAAATACAACAATAGTGCAATAATAAAAAAATCAACAAGTTTTACTTTAAATGAATTAAAAAACGAAAGCATAAATTTTTAAAATTTATCTACAAAGTTATATGTAACTTTAGACAAAAACCTTTCCAATTATAAGAGAAAACAACTTATCATAACCTACTATTCTTATATATTGTGAAATTATAATATTACAATAATCATCAAAGCATCACAATATAAATAAGATCCCGTAATGAATATATATGTATGTAAAAACAGTATTCTTTATTGCAATAGCAAATTCTAGATAAATCAAACCATAACAAAAATAATCTCAGCCACTTAGATAGGGCCTTTCTCAAAATAAATTTAAACCTCTTAGGGCTATTTACTGGTGAAGAGTCCTTGATTCCCCATTGCTGAAGTATAACACCAGAGAAGTGCACAAAGGCAAGTTTAGAGTAGAAAGTAGAAGCTTTATTAAAGGAATGTAGAAAAGACTTCTCCCCAGAGGAAAAAGGGGACCCAAGAGATAGAATCCATAAAAGGGATTTTTTTTAACTAAAGTCTTTTTAGCTTTTTGATAGCTAAGGTCTTCCTTCAGCTATCCAACATTCCTGTCAGATTGCTGTCCTTTGTTCTGTTATCTGGCAGTGATGGAATGTAGGTGGAAAGCCCAAAGTGTGGAGGACAGGTGGGCTGAAGGAGTAATCTTGGCAGGAAGGGCATTTGGATTAGCATCTCCATGTTTGCTGTGAGCTGCTTCATTAAAATTTTCTTGGCATGGGCTTATGGCCTTGGGGACATATTCAATTTCCCCTTTCCTGGACTCCATTCTAAATAGGGTGTTCAGTCTTGATTTTACTGGATATTAGACACAATTTACCTAACTACACTAACTATATATCTGTAAATCTGTCTTCACTACCAAGGATATGTCTAATTAGTACAGTATCCCTCAGTTCACCTAACTTTAACAAAAAAATAATAATGAAGAAAGTAAAAAAAAAGAATGTCAAAATAAAAATTAGCTAGCTCAAGAGGAAATTAGGTACCCCAAAATGACAGCTCCTCTCCTGCAGGAAAATGGCCCTTAGAGATTTGATTTTGATAATTATTCCACCTGTCAATCACCAGTATCTTGTCTGCAGGAACACACCTGCCACATAGTATTTTATGCAGATCCTGAGGATGCCCTTTGAGCACAAAGAAAGCAGCAAAGAGTCTCTGCCACTGTTATGTTCCCCTCCTGGTTGGCCAGTAGGACTGAGTATACAGTGGCCCAGTGGAGGACTTAAGCCTTCAGACTTAAGAGACTGCCCAGACTACCAATCTGTTAGTTCCTGTTCTCAACACAGCCAGTCTTATGGTTCCAATAGTCTTTCTCCTCCAGGCTCCCTTACTAGGCCAACACACACTCACCATTGCCTGGTTCTCAGGAGTAGGGTTACTTGGGATCCTCAATTCCTACACAGCAGAACAACTTGTGATTCTGAAGTGTGAGACTACAATGGCAAAAATGGAGGACTCATGAGATAAGAAGTTAAAGCCTGCCCTCTTCCTCCCTGATGACACAAAGGATTGGACTGTTCCCACAAAATGCTCTTGATTGGAAGGAGTTTCAGATCATGAACACTGAATCTGAGAGAAGTGAGCCCTTTTTTTGAGTGACAGGGAATATTATCAAATCCAGGCATGAGTGAGGGCTACAATCTCAGGTCATTGAGTGCTGCTTTTTTTAAAAAAAAATCTGAGAAATGTACCCCAGAGTCTCAAATGCTGTTATTCTAAGGCAAAGTTTTGTTGTTGTTGTTGTTGTTTTGTTTTGTTTTGTTTTTTCACAAGTGGGAACTAACCCAACCAACAGAACATTTTCATTTAAACTTACATATGAGGTCATTTCAGTTTATGGATTATATATGATTGCATATTATTCAGGAATTAATATGAAATAATGACAATAACTCTCAAATTGTATTTAAATTATTTGATCTCTTTTCTTTTTAGGTGACATATTGAACTTTGAACTTGGAAGAAACCCCCTAAAGTAAAAATGACCAATAAAAACAAAACATAAGCCGCTGGATTGTGGCTCAGCAGTAGAGTGCTCACCTTCCATGTGCAAAACCCTGGGTTCAATCCTCAGTACCACATAAAAAATAAATAAGTAAAATAAAGGTATCGTGTCCAGCTACAGTTAAAAAAAATACATTAAAAAACCATAAGGTACAAGATGAGAAACCAGCCTCTACCTCAGAGCAAAGACTGTCCAAGGAAGGGGGTGTGACTCTTGTCCTTGGAAAGACACACAGAGAACTCCGAGGCACACATCCATTCTGCTGAGTTGTTTATCTACAAATAATGGGAGAGATCTGCTGTGCCTGGTGTCCCTGACTCAGTCAGGGTAGGAGGGGACCCATAGCAACTTCCTAGCAGCCACCAATCAGCATGAGACAGGGAAAATACCTGGGTTGCCAGTTGACCCTTCCAGTAGTTTCTGGTGGTTGATAACATTTTGGGAAACCATATAGTTCAGTACATACTCCCCTCATGGCCTAAACCAATCAGTTCAAATGAATCCCCATCTTGTAGTAACCAATCACCCTCACCAAACTTGTTCCTGCCAGTGAATGTGCTAATCATGTTTTAGAATTGTTTATGATATTCCCAAGGTGTGTGATGATTTGCTAAGAGATGGTATGATGTATGTGGGGTACCTGCCTTCCCCAAAGAGTGTATAAAACTGCTGCAAACCCCACGTTCAGGGCCTCTAAGCTACCAGTTGCTGTGTGTACGCAGGACTGAGCTAGCTTGCAATAAACACCTCTTTGCTGCTTACATCAATCTTGGTCTCTGGTGGTCTTTTAGGGGTCCCACATTTGAGCATAACAGTTTCTCCTGAAACCCATGGGAAAAGAAGACAGCACCCCAGTTCTCTAGGACTGCAGTTTTATAGCACAAAAAGTTGCAAAAGGGAGGTGTCTTGAGAACTTACACAAATGACAGGATTTTGACAAGTATAATACAAAGGCAGGTAGTAAGTTAATGGTCTACATGGTTGAGCACTTAGGAAATAAGTTTAGATCACAACATCAGAATTTATGATGCACCACTAAAGTTTCAGAGTGAGTTTTTATTTGGTCAGGGAAAGCCAGAATTTATGAGTAATCACTAAAGTTTCAGGGAGGGGTGTTATCTCATCAGGGAAAACCAGTCATGGGTGAGTTCAAGGCACTGGCAGGCATTTCAAGCAAGTTTAGAAATCACAGTAATTTATAATTAAGCAGAAATTAACTTTTCATGCCTCTGTGACAAGATGGCTCTCAATGTTATAAAAAAATTAGGCTTGATTTTTCACTTTCTGTAGCCATAGCTTTTCAAATATATGTTTCATACTTTAAGAAGTATGAGCATTAAATTATTAATAGTAATTACTATTGATTTTTAAAAGACTGAATAAAATAGAAACTAAGATCTTTATTATTAAATGCATAAAAATTTTGATTAATATATTGATAATATAAACATTGAAAATTTTGACAATGATAAAAACACATTTAATGTAAGGGCTTCAGTATTATAAGTCCTCATGTTCAGTGAGTCAGTCTTTCAATGATTTTTTCATTTTTTTAGGTCATTTTGAATTACCCTTATGCAAATGTTTGTTAAGTATACAAATTTAAGATTTTGTATTTTGTAAAGTAAAAAAAAAAAATGACAGATTTGAGCTCCTGTCAGGATTTTAAAACTTATTAGCCATGTGGGGAATCTTAGCTCTTTTTTTTTTTCAAATTTGCACACAGTCCAATTCTAGAGAAGAATGAGTTGGAGATATAGTCTACTCTCCTGAGCAAAAGAGAAATTGCCTTAGGTTATTTCTAAACTTTTAAACTTTTCTAAATTTTCAGAATTTTTGGTAATTTGAAAAATAATTATTTATTTTAAGAAATAAATTGTTTGAAATTAATTATTTATCTTTCTGCACTATTTTTCACTTTAATTTATTTTTTTGAAGAACTAACAGAACAGAATTCCAAAAGTGTTCCATGTAAATTTAAAGGTATGTTTCTAATGATCAAGATAGAAAGCAGAAGCAAAACATCATTGAGTTTGATGGTTCTGCCTCAAACTAGAAAGTTATTTATTCATGCTGTTATTCACTAGGTTCCTGGTTGCAGAAATCACCAACCAACAAAGAGAAAAGTCTTTTTAGTTTGTTTCTAAGAACCAATTCAAGCTAAAATACACTAGTATCATTGTAGTTTCAGACCAAAGTGTGTTTCTAAATAATAAAATATGTATACATAAATATATAAATTAATATAAAATAAAATATGATATCAGATAGATTTTTTTCCTGGATAATCATTGTACATATTTCCCTTTAGACACGGTTCTGAGAACAAAGTGTCAGAAATAAGACATGAATCCTACATTGCTACACAGAGTAATTAAGGCACATACTAAAAGCTTGGTATAAAACTTGTTATTGAGACATAAGTAACTAGAGAACACCATAGAAAATTATAACTAAATGCTAAGCAGCAAATTCATAGTCTTTTAGTATATGAAGAGACAACTTATCATAGCAAATTTATAACTCAGTTGCTGTTAATATACAAAGATAGAGATATTTATTAAGAGATGGTTTTATGCAGATTTTTGGTTTAAAAAGGGAAAGATCAAATAATGTAGGTGATTTAAACATGAGCAATAATATTTTTCTGCATTGATTATCTTTTTCTCAGATATATGAAGTATAATTAATTCCAAACAGTAAAATGCAGAAATAGTGTAAAGATTATTCACTATGAGTAAAACTACTTAAAAAAGAAGCAAAACTTCCATTCCTGTTCAAATGTTTATTCCTGACAAAAAGACTTTTTTGAACCATTTCTATAGATATGATTTTGTTTTGTAATAAATATTTTGGTATTTTTTTGCATATTCCTTAATATATTTATGCTTCACATATTCTCTTTTGTTCTTTTTTACTACCTATATTCTGAAAGAAAAAATTTCTAACTCCTAAACTCCCTTGATATTTGAGCTATCTTTTAATTTTTAAGCTTATATTGTTTCTACAATGAATACTGTGCTTTCAGTAAATAAAAACTATTATTATGCACCTGGCTCAATTACAGGACTTTTGTTTTGTTCTTTGGTTTGATTTATAGTGAAGTTAAAAAAAGGTTAATGTTGAACCAAAACACAAAAAAATACCACCAGCTCCAACTTTAAATCAAATTAAATCAAGATTGTATTGTGTACATAAAAGCTGGCAGGACTGTCTTTTACAAGATCTCATGCTAGAGATCATACCCCTGATCTTCAGGAAAAAGTTTTACAACACAAAAAGTTACAAAGGAGGTGGGTGTCTAGGGTAGTTACAGCTAACAAGATTTGCACGAGCATAATACAAAGGCAGATAGCAGGTAAAGTATCTACATGGCTAACATTTCAAGGTAGGAAATAAATTCAGCTCCAGACATTAGAATTTATGAGCTGCCACTGAGATTTAGAGGTAATTGCTATTTGGTCAGTGGGAGCCAGAATTTATGAGGCACCAGTAAGGTTTCTGAGAGGGTTGTTATATGGTAAGGGATAGCCAGGCATAGGTGAATTTAAAACACAGGTAGAAATTCCAAGCAAGTTAAAAACATCAAAATATTGTCAGTCCAAAGAGAAATTTTAGTTTTCTTACAGAAAATAGAAATAAACTTTTTACCTCTAAAAGTTCTAAGAGAAGATTTTATTTTTTGTATTTTCTCACATCTAATGGCTTCTGGGATTCCTTTGTTTGTGACCATAAGTGCTTCTCTTCCATGTTTATGGGGCTTCCAAAACAAAAAAATATAGATAAGCCATTCTCATAGGGAAGATGTTTCTAAAATAGTAAGTTACTACCCTTAAACCCCACAGGATCTGACAACCAAAATATAGGATATGAAAGACCCTCCAATATGCTTGTTCTTCCAACCATTTTTTGCAAATACTAACAAAAGTCAATTCTTTCCACAGAATGAGTGAGGTGGGTCTCTGCTCTGCAGTCCAGAACAGGTGGTAAAAGAGCCCCCAAAGTGAGTTTAGGACAGGGTTTACATGATAGCTGACAAAATTGTAAAAAGAAGAGAAAACATAAATTCAGAGCGAACTATAGCCAAATAATCTCATTTGACAGAATTGAATTCATAAGAAGAACAGAGGACAGAGGCAAATCTAAAGGGACTTAAGTATATTTTCTTTTTCTAAATTGCTAATGATTTCTCCCACAATTATAGAGTTCTAGATCTCCTCAGTTACTACTTTATCATTACCTTTAACCTACAATGCATGAGGCACACTGAATTTACCCTCATATTCATGTACTTACCACTTTTTTTTCTATGGAAATGCATATGTATATGAATATATTTTCCCTCACTTCCAAGATTCTACCCTGAAAATTTCTGTGATGTCACTTCCCTGAAATGCATTTTCATTATGTCATGTCACTTCACCTAAGTATTCTATATCATGTGCTGAAAAAGATGAGACAACTCTAAGGCCCTTCTTATTTGACTATTTATTAACTATAATTAAAGGTCAACCTCAGTACCTACACAGAACTTAAGTCTCATTCACCTTTCTCATTCATAGTGCTTTATATTTTAAGTAGGTTGCAGAAATTTTATTTTGAAGATGAGTAAATGATTTAAAGCCATCAGGGTATTTTAGAGGATCCCAAAAATCGATGGTTGTGGTTCTTAAACAACCTTATTACTGAAAGATCTGTATTACACTCCAGGTTGGACACTGATATTATGCTTCCATGGGAAATGGTTTCTTTGTTGTGAATATTGTCCTTTCCCTTTCCCCTATACTCTTTGAAATGTGTGGATTTTGTGAACTTTTAGATTCATTATTTTCAACACACTTCGCATTGACCCATTTGATAATAGGAGACATTCATATTCTGAAGAAAAAAAAAAAAAAGACCCTTTACCAAGCCCTAATGAAGTGATAAAATAATCTCTGGAAAAAAAATAACAGTCATCCATTAGATTATTTTTAAAAAATAAGAATAAGTTTAGTTAGTAATACATGACTGTACTAGGAAAAGTGATACAAATACGATTTTAATTTTAATGTTGTTTCTGATTACTACAAAGAGAGTATAAAAAGCTGGGTACATGGGCTGGAATTGTGTCTCAGTGGTAGACTGCTAGCATGTGCAAAGCACTGAGTTTGATTCTCAGCAATACATATAAAGAAATCCTTTTTTTTTTGTTTTATTTTTAAATACATGACAGTGGAATGCATCACAATTCTTATTAAACATATAGAAAAAAATTTCAGACCTCTGTTTGTATGTAAAGTATGTTCACATCAATTCCTGTCTTCATATAGGTACTTTAGATAATAATGTCTATCACATTCCACAATCCTTGCTAATGTTTACACAACACTCCTACACTGGCTACTTCACATAAACTTCTCTCAGTGATTTAATGCATTAATCAAATAGATTTTCTGCAGCCTATGCAGTCCTGTTGGAATGGCTATTACAAAAATCTAAAATTGTCATGTATGGTGGCATATGCCCAAAATTCTAGAAGCTATGAAAAATGATGCAGGAGAATTGTTAGTTCAAAGACAACCTCAATAACATAACAAGGTTACAATCAATTTAGTAAGAGCCTGTCTCAAAATATAACATAAAAAGTAATGTGGAGGTATCTCAGTGGTATGCACCTCTGGGTTCAATACTCAGCACCAAACCAAACAAAATCAATCAAATATCTCATAATTAATAGGGATTCAAGGGTACACAAATATGTAAAAATGTTGGTTACAATATAAATTTAATAAATATATTTCTTACAAAAGTGTTAAGGTTAAAAAGTGTTGGGTTAAAAGCCCAAAATAAAAATGCCACATAATCCACTAGTAATAATTTGGGGTAGCTGTGGAAGGTTGTACATGCCTGTACTCCCAGTTGCTTAGGAGAATAAGAGGTAAAAACTAGGGGTTCCTCCTGCTCTTTCTCCCTGCTCTGTTCTTAGTTGTTCTCATTACATCAAAGAAGACATTTGGCTTTTTTTTAGGGATTGGCTAGCTTCACTTAACATAATGAGTAAAAGATCAACTTTAAACAGAGACATGAGGTGGGAGGGAAAGGGAGAGAAAAGGGAAATTGCATGGAAATGGAGGGAGATCCTCATTGATATACAAAATTACATACAAGAGAATTTGAGGGGAAGAGAAAAGAAACAAGAGAAAGAATTAAATTACAAAAGGGTAGAGAGAGAAGATGGGAGGGGAGGGGGGATAGTAGAGGATAGGAAAGGTAGCAGAATACAACAGTGACTTATATGGCATTATGCAAAAATGTGGGTGTGTAATTGATGTGATTTTGCAATCTGTATTTGGTGTAAAAAATGGGAGTTCATAACCCACTTGAATCGAAATGTATTAAATATGATATGTCAAGAGTTTTCTAATGTTTTGAATGAGCAATAAAAAAAGAAAATAAAACTAGGGGATTATTCTCAAGTTAAAGACCAGCCAAGGTCCTAAGAAACTCAGTAAAACCCTCTCTCAGAAATAAATA
This sequence comes from Callospermophilus lateralis, assembly GCF_048772815.1. Taxonomy (NCBI): domain Eukaryota; kingdom Metazoa; phylum Chordata; class Mammalia; order Rodentia; family Sciuridae; genus Callospermophilus; species Callospermophilus lateralis. The sequence continues at coordinate 73,200,656 of NC_135312.1, forward strand.
AATAAATAAAAGTGTAGGAGACTGGGTATGTAGCACACTGATAAAGTGTCCTGAGGTTAATCTCCAGCATTTAAATAAATAAAAAGATATAAATAATAATTCTTGGTAGAAAAATGTCATACAATCCTCTAATAATAACTATGGATATATATGTAAAGTAATTGGAACCCTTTGGCTAAATATATTGCCACACCTCTATTTTTATTGTATCTTTATTCACAGTATCTAATAAAAGAAAACAAATGAAGTACCTCTTAGATAGAAAGTATATCAGATAATGCCTTCCAGCTACAAAGCATCCAATTAGTCCATCCCTTCAGAAGTTACACACTTAAAATTTAAACTGGTCCCTAGAAGGCAAGACTCAGATTTTGGTGTTTTCTAAATACTCCAAAAAAATTGAAATCTCTGGGAACCTTGCTTCAGATATTCTGAAACTCAGAACTAGGTCATATGGGAGGTCAGAATGAGAACACAACACATAGTAAATTCTTTAATGGGGATTCTAAACTCAGACACTGTCATAACAAAAGCAGTGTTGGAGATAAAAAATAGATTCTGTTTCACTGATTTTTGGGTTTTGAATTCAAGTCAAACATATATTAGAAAAAAGTTGAGGATACTGGTTAAAATATATGTAAAACAGGTATTAAAAATATATGAGGGGCTGGGTGTATTGGTACAAGCCTATAATTCCAGTTGTTGAAGAGGCTGAGGAAGAAGTATCAAAAGTTCAAAGCCACTCATAGCAAAAGTGAGGTGCTAAGAAAATCAGTGAGATCCTATCTCCAAATAAAGTAAATAATAATAATAATAACAATAATAATAACCCTGCAGATCTCTCTTAGTAATCAAGTGTTCCTGAAATTAATCTCCAATATCCTCCATAAAAAATGTACCAGGTGGCTGGGGCTGGGGCACAGTGGTATCTCACTTGTCTGGCACTTGTGAGGCACAGGGTTCAATTCTCAGCTTCACTTATAACTAAATAAAATATAGGTCTATCAACAACTAAAAAAAAAACCCAATATATATATATATATATATATATATATATATATATATATTATATTATATATATAAATAATATATAATACATATAAATTATATATATATATATATATATATATATATATATATATATATATATATATATATAATGTACCAAGTTATTGACATGGACTTTGATCTAATTTGCTGTGTACTTAAGGCCTTAAGATTGAAGTTGGCCAGGCATGGTGGTGCATGCCTGTAATATTAGCTGCTTACAACACTGAGACATAAGGATCATGAATTCTAAACCAGTCTCAGCAATGGTGAGTCACTAAGGAACTCAGTGAAACCCTGTCTCTAAGCAAAATACAAAATAAGGGTAGGAATGTGGCTCAGTGGTAGAGTGACCCTGACTTCAATACCTGGTCTCTCCCCCACCCCCCAAAAAAAATTGGGCTGTGGAAGTAGCTCAGCTTGTAGAGTGCTTGCCTTCTAAGTATGAGGCTCTGGGGTCATTCCCCAGTACAGAGAGAAAGAGAGAGAGAGAGAGAGAGAGAGAGAGAGAGAGAGAGGAGAAAGAGAGAGAGAGAGAGAGAGAGAGAGAGAGAGATTGAACTTTTATGTAATTTAAATTCAAGTTAGTCCTACTTTTATTTTTTCCTGCCACACCAGAAGTAAAGAGTTTTCTGAAATGTTTGGAATGTTTCTGTGGGTTATTTATTTACTTATTTTCTTATTTACTCATTTTTATGTGGTGCTGAGGATCCAAACCAGGACCTTTCATTTGCTAGGTGAGTGCTCTATCGCTGAGTCACAACCCCAGCCCCTTCTGTCGGTTATTTTAATAAAATAGTCTGACCATAAATAAGTAAGAAAACAAATAATTTAATAAATAAATAAACCCTCATTTGATGACCCATTACAATTTTTAAAATTTCTTAATTGGGACAAATTAACCTCATTTAGGAAATTCTTTTTAATGTCAACTAATTTTATTCTGCTTTCTTCTCATGTGAAAATCTCAGAATGATAAAATAAAATCTTTTAAAAATACCCTTCAGTTCTTGTAGAAAAACATAAATGAGGCATCCATTTGAAATAAAACATGGGAAAATAATGATTAATAATGCTGAAAGTGGAGTTTTGAGATGAACCAAAATTACTCAGTTTGCCAATTGCATCTGCGTGCTTGTCTCATAAATTTTGAAGAAAAAAATCTAAGAAATAGAAATCCCAACATGTGGCATGAGGATTGATACAAGAAAAAAAGACTAATTTTGGTGTGCCATCTTAGAAGTTTCCTAATGGTTTTGGGCAGAACAGGAAGCATAATGCATTTAGAATAGGCTTTGGAAAAGGCATCCTGACTACCAAATGGGATAACTTTCATTCTTTCTGTGACCAATCCTTCTTTCTTCATATTCAATCAGAAATTACCCCTGGCACAAAGGACTTTGTTAAAGGTGTTCCCACATGTGGGCTTCAAGGTCTTTTACATTTGAAATAGGCTTTACTGGTGCTCATTAACATATCTTTCAGTTAGCTACCAGGTGTGTTTGAGTGAGGCCCATTATCCACATTCCATTGTCATTATACTATCTATTCTATTTTATACTTATTCACTGTGAACAGAGAACCCTAGTTTTGGATATGTGAACAAAGAACCCTAGTTTTGGATATGTGAACAGAGAGCTAAAAAACTAGGGGTTTATTCTGAGACCTATGGAGAGCTAAATTGAAGTTCTGGATTTCAGATTTTTGTTCTGGATTTGATATACTGCTTCCCCTACATTTAAAAATCTCAGGACTCATCAAGAGAATGAGTTAAAAGCCAGCATCATCAAATTTGTGAGGCCCTATGAAATTCAAAGGGACCCTGTCTCTAAATAAATATATAAAGAAGGGATGGGAATGTGAATCAGTAGATGAACTCCTCTGGGTTGAATTTCTTGTACCAAAAAGAAAACAATTGAAAGACCCTAGCCCAGTAACCCCAGTCCCAATTGCAAAATAAACACCAGAGATGTTTATCTGATAATCAGTTAAGGGTAGCCAGTTGTGAAAGAACAGGATGGTTGGGAAAGAACAAAAAACCAGGTCCCAGGGCATTCTTAGGCAAATAGGAACTGATAACATAAAGTGAGAAACAACTTTGCCCTTTAGGTAATCTATATGCTGGGTTCAAAATAACCAATAAGAAACCTGTTGCTTACCACGCACGCGAAACCTGCCCCTTTATCCTATAAAAGACCTGTACCCCAAAGCCCGGTGTGTCAGTTCACCAAAGCTCCGGCTGAGGTTTTGCTGAGCACCCGCAGGTGCCTGTGTATCAATAAATTCCCTCTTGTTTTTGCAGCCAGTGTCTCGTGTGTTCTTCCGTGGACAGGGAGTAGGAGGGTCTTTCACAATAAACACATACACACACACACACACACACACACAATTAAACAAACCCTCATGAGTAACAAGCCCTAAAATCAATAGCCTCTCTCATGCATAATTACAACAAATGGATTTGGAGTTCTCTCCTGACAGTTATCTCAGTCTTGACTACACACTCTGGAGACATGCTGGACTCATGGCACAAGGAAGCCCACAAAGGGCTTTAGAAAAAAGCTGAAAATAACTTACAATAATGGAACAAAATGCCCAGGTTTTCAACTGCCGATCTAAGCCTCAATAGACTAGAAAGAGGGAGGTGAAGGCTAAGCTACCACAGAGAGACCCTTCGGCCACAAGTCACTGGAGAGGACCATGAGGAGGCCCCAGCCAGGACTCCCAGTTTCCACCATTGCCACTTCTGTCAGCATTAAGCCACCTTCCTACCCAGTCTCAAAATAACAAGGCACACTTACCATTTCTTGGATTTCAGGGTTCTCGGGGTTCTTCCTGTGGTTTGTAGCACAGAAACCTGGGCTTTGGATTCAGGAAAGAAAGCCTACAAAAAGATTGAAAAAATGGCAGGCTCCAGAAACGAAGGGAACAGAAGATTGTGGAAGCCCGCCCCCTCATCACCAGCTGCGTGAGGATTGGACAGTTCTCATCTAAGAGACTGATTGGTCAAGGCTTCAGGCACTGCCTCCAATCTGAGCCAAGTGGGTGCAGAATCAAAAGCTGAATGACAGGCTGTTCCATTTTTATTGTTAAAAGATTACAGATCAGGACTGAGAATATAGCTTTGTCAGTAGAGTGCTTGTTTTACTTATATAAGGCAATGGATTCAATCTCCTGCACTACACACATACACTTCCTCAAAAAAAAAAATAAGCAACGGACTTTGGGGACTAGGGTTATGGATCAGTGGTAGAGTGCTTCCCAAGCACGCCTGAGGTACTGGGTTGAACACCCAGCATCACATTAAAAAACCAACCAACCAACAAACTACTAATGGTATTGTGTCCATCTACAAGAAAAATATTCAAGAAAAAATAAAGACTGTGTATTGGACTTGTGCACACTCACTGCAAAACCCATAAACACTTTTTATATATAATTTATACATATTCAGACAGTGTATAAAATTCTCCCATGTTCCTCAACATCCACTTGCAGGTACACATGTAGAAAAGTGACTAAGCCACTGGCCTTGGGCGGCCAGCCTTATCGCTGACTCCCAGGTTTCCCTGGGACTTTGTTATCTTGTGAGCAAGGAGCTTGGAGATCTCACGAGGGGGCCCAGACACACTTGGCTCCTGCCATCTGCACTCCTAGCAATCCCTAGACCTTGGCGGGACACCTGCTGGGACAAAAAAAGAGAGTATAGGGGATTCTGGGAACTGAGACCTTCAGCTAAAACCCAAGAAAATCAGAAACTTTGTATTCTTAAACACCGATCGAATTCCAGGATACAACAGAAGACCAAAGAATGTTATTAAAAAGGAAGACCAAATTCTTCAGGATAAAAAATTTTTTGAGTGTGCAACAAATTGTTGGCCTGAGTGAAAATTAAGAAATCAGTAAACTTAGGGAATACCGGTGTGGATTATTAGCTAGATGATAAAGAAAAAGCCGATGATATTAAGGATACGAAGCGGAACGCATATATTTTTTTCATTCCATGTGAAAGACAAAGCAAAACTGTGAAAAAAAAATCCTCCAAACACCAAACGTCAAATGCTGCAGAATTTTGAGCAAATGGTGGAAGGGTGAGAAGATGCATTCTGCTTTGACATCCCTGAGAGCAGCATTGGGATCACGACCTTTGCAAAAAGGAAATCCAAACAGCATAAAACTTGGCTAATCATTAAATAATATTTTACCATCATAATGCAAATTCTGTGTGTGGTTTTTCCTCTTTAAAGGAAATACTTAATTACAGTTAGGGAATAGAATGTGAAAGTCATTAGTCTTTATGTAAAAATACAAGTGGGAATGTTATAGGAAAGAAGAAAATATAATTGGAATGGTTATCGTGTTCTAATAAACTGAAGAGTTGAGAGACACAGTCTGATGTGAAGGGAAAAGAAGATATTTTGTTACTTACAAGGTAGCGATGGTTTCTAAACTAGAAATATAACTATTAAAGGGAGAAGGCTGGAGGTGAGAACAACATGAAGTCTACAGGAAATCCTGAAGATGGAGAGTTCAGGCAGGACTCTTCAAAAAGAAAAAACAAATAAGAGTACCTGGTGTATTTGAATGTAGACTACAATTTTTTAAACAGTCTGGGGATGAATTATTAGTCTGCAGTCTTTTCAAAATTCAGAAAACAAAACTAATAAATCCAAGGAAAAATGAAAAGTTAACAAAAAAATTGCAACTGCATTAAAAAAAGCCCTTGTGTATCAGCAAAATGTTTCTTCATTTATTTTGCTCTTTGATACTATCTTTCAATAAAACTTTGTTATTTTCTCCAAAAATTTTGAATTTCACTGAATTTATTGCTAATTATTCATTAGGGTTATTTAAAAGAGCCTTTATAGATTTTTTTTGAATATTCATGCCATTTCTATTTAATATGAGAACTAAAATGTTGAAATTTACATCTAACTTTGTACATTTTTAATTTATATTTTTTGTTTCTTTTGACACAATTTTCATTGTTGTTTTCTTGATCTTTTTTAATAATTTAAAGTTATATACATTATTTCTTTTAGGAATAATTCTATATAGTTTAAAATGCATATTCAAAACTGTGAAACTGAAAGTCATATTACTTTTTCTCTCTTTGGATAATATGAAGAATCCTGGAACTTATTAGCTCTTACGTAGTTCAGATCTATTTTTATTAATTTTTATAAATACCTAATTTAGAAATTTATCACTTTATATCACCACAAAACATGACATGTGTCCCTGTGATTCTGTGGCCTTGGACTCCCTCCTGTTTCTCCAGACATGCATCTGGTCTTCATTAAGAATGTCCTGGGGCTGGGGATGTGGCTCAAGCGGTAGCGCACTCACCTGGCATGCGTGCAACCCGGGTTCGATCCTCAGCACCACATACAAAGATGTTGTGCCTGCCAAAAAACTAAAAAATAAATATTAAAAAATTATCTCTCTCTCTCTTTCCACTCTCTCTTTAAAAAAAAAAAAAAAAAAGAATGTCCTGAGTCAGTCTTTGTGGTACTGTAATTTCAGCAGTTCTGGAGGCTGAGACAGGAGGATTGCGAGTTCAAAGCCAGCCTCAGCAAAATTGAGGCACTAAGCAACTCAGTGAGTCCCTGTCTCTCAGTAAAATATAAAATAGGGCTGAGGATGTGGCTCAGTGGCCAAGTGCTCCTGAGTTCAACCCCCCTCAAAAAAAAAAAAAAAGAATATCCTTAGCTTTTGTGAGTAGTAAGCATTTTATATGTTTATACTTTGTTAAGAGCATCTCTATTTTATCCCTTTTATAGTACAGTAGTTTCATTGGTTACAAAATTTTAGAGGGCTATTTATTTTTTCTCAGTGCTTTAAAGATACCTGATTGGATTCAATGCTGCACCTCTGTTGGTATGTCCAGGAGCAGATTTCTATTTACCCTCCTACAGTTATATTGGGCCTTCTGAGTCCCCGGTTTTTGCTTTTCAGCAGTTCTGAAATAATCCCATGTATCATTTCTTGGTATAGTCCCACTTCTACCAGAATACTGATTTCAAATAAGGATTATCTTCCTCACCACTCCATAAATGACACCTCCACTTCCCTATCTTTCTGATTCTGTGCTATACATTGATTGATTTCTTTAACTCCATATTCCAATTTACTAACTCTCTTTGTAGTTGGGTCTAATGTACCATTTAATCTATCCACCAGGTTTTTTATTTCAAGTATTCTACAATTTTTGTTTAATGTAAATGTTTGCTCTTTTGGATATTGCCATATCCTTGCCACATCATTTAACAATACAATTTGGTATGTTCTTGTCAATTAGCTTTATATTGTAGAGCAGTTTTAAATTTACTGAAATACAGAAAGAAAGCCCAGAGTTACCCTGGACCTGCTTCCCCTACACATTATCCCCTGTAATTGACCCTTATGGCAGGGCAGTAAATTTTCCCAGATCATGAACCAATACTGACACACTGCTATTAACTACTATCCATAGTTTTCGTAGAGTTCAGTCTTCATGGTGTACAGTCTGTGAGTTTTAGTAAACATGATGGCATGTATCATCACCATAGCATTATACAGAATTAATTCTATGTCCTAAAATTTCTCTATGCCTGCTGTCCGTCCCTCCCCAGCCTCCTTCACTCTGACAACCACTGATCTTTTCACTGTGTGGTCTTTTCCAGAATATGATATAGTTAGAATCATGCAGTGTGGAGCCTTGTAGGATTGCTTTCTGTCTCTGAGTATCTGCCTTTGAGTTTCCTCCATGTATTTTTCAGTAGCTTTTGGCTCACTTTTTACCACTGATGAATGTACACCTTCAGATTACCAAATTTGTTTTTCAAATCAATTACCGAAAGACATCCTGCTTGCTTCTGAGTTTTGACAATTGTGAATAAAGCTGTTATAAACACTCATGGGCAGAACTTTGTGTGCATGTAACTTACCAACGTTTTAGGAAAATAACCAGTGATCACAGGATCATGTGGCAAGCATGTCTTGGCTTTGTGAGACCTGACTTGCCTGTTTCCAGCAGCTATCCACTTTCAGCAATAGCAAGTGAGCCCTCCTGTCATTCTTCCTCCTCACTGACACGTGGTCTTACTGATGTTCTGGATTTTGACCACTCTGTCAGGTGTACAGTAGTATTTGTTGTTTCAACTTGAATTTGCCTTATGATATGGAATGTGGAGCAGCTTTTATGGGGCTTATTTTTTCTCTGTATGTCTTCTTTGTTGAGGCATCTCTCCAGGTCTTTTACCCAACTTGTAACTGGCTTATATGTTTTCTTGTGAAAAAGTATGAAATGTTCTTTGTATATTTTGAATTCCATTCTTTTATCATATATGAGTTTTGGAAAAATTTTCTTCCAGGCTGTGGCTTATATTTTCATTCTCTTCATAGTGTTCTTCACAGTTTAGGTTTTAATTTTAATGAAGTTAACCTATGCATCTTATATTTCCTGGACTTGATTTTGTATTATGGTTATGGTTATTAATAAACATAAAGCAAGCTAGGCTTGCACCTATGTTATCTTCTAGTCTTATACTTTTGCATTTTATATCTAGGCCTATGATCCTAAATACTTATGATCCCTTGCTAAGTTCTGTGAAGAGTTTAAGTTCTGTCTCTATGTATGTTCAGGGGGGATGCTCAGTTAATACACCAAAATGATTTGAAGCTCAACTCTGCTCCACCTGTGACTCTGCTCCTATGTGACCATACCTGTGTGGATCTGTTCTGTTACCTGGGTCTTCTGCTCTGTCATGTGCAATGCTCTCAAGATCACAATAATTGTCAGGGTTAGGTAGGGTCAGTCTTCCAACTTTGTTCTTGGCCTACAATTTGTAAAATGTAGGAATTAGATTTTTTAAAATACTATATGCAAGTATTCCAAAATCTGTGGAATTTGTAGTCTGATTCTGTGCTTTATGCTGCTTCTATCCCTGCTGAATTTTTAATTGTTGCAAATGCAGAGCTCATTTTTCTTAGACATTTTCGGCAGAAATTCATTGAGGCCTAACATGAAGGTTCTTTTCCTCATAAATGATCTTTGCTTGGTTCTCCAGTTTCACTACAGGACCCTCTATAAGGCAAATTTCAGCTTAGATCATTGGGAACACTACTGATTGATGGGAAGACATAAAAATATTTTGGAGGGATATTTTGATTCTTTCTACATAAATGAGAAACAGAAACTTTTCATTATCACTATGTTCTATAGATCAGGTAGAATTTTCAGATAAAACACAGAATATCAATTTGAATTTCAGACAGACTAGAAGTAGAGCCTAACTATCCAAACTACTCAGGACTGACTTAGACAACAAAACTCATTGTTTGCCTGAAATCACATCTAACTGGGTCTACTGGAGCTTGTCACAGTCTGCAAATCTGAGCCAGAGTGCTTTCAGAACAGTTCATCTTTCCCTTGGGGTCAACATGAGGAGCTCCAGTTTAAAAGTTGGAGGGTGTTAGAGGAGCACATCACTGTCTCCTTAGAGAGCTAAAGGTGTTGCTGATAGCAGAGTCCAGCTGTGTACATTTGGGCATCCATGATTGTGTCTATTTATTCTTTGCTAGCTCAGTGTTACACTGGGATTTTAAAACACCTTCTCCTCAGCATTGAGGAGCAGTTTGTACCAGAATGTTGCTAACATCTCATACAAAGCACTAGCTGGCTTGCTTGTGCATTTCTCATCCAAAGAACAAACACTCCTCAGAGAAGGCACTGGGGAAAAGGTGCTGCATGCTGGAAGTCCCATAAATGTCTGTGGGCTGTGTGCCCAAGGCCACACAGAAGGTGGACCAGAGAAGCTCCACCTGGCTGGTTTCTCCATAGCCTCAGCAGTGCCAAGGCAGAGGATCTAGAAGACTTTGAAAGGACTCCACCACAGGGCCCCCTGTCCAACCTGTAGGTCAAGGTCTTTTAGAGACAGTGTTGGTGTCTATAAAACCAGAGGGACAGAAGGTAAGGTGTAGACTTCACCATGCACAATCTTCAGCTTTGTTGCTAGGCAGTGAGAACCACAGAGATCAGGTAGAAAGAGAAGTGTGGCTCGTGTAGGATAACCTCTCTAAAAGAGCAGGCAGACATTTAAGAGGTCAGCTTGAATTTCGGGGTCTGTTGGCTTGGGTCTGAGCTTTTCCAAACCTCCAAATATTTAAATTTGAGCATATAAGTTCACCACCAGAAACTCCATTTTCTTTAATTTAAATAATGAATTTTCTTTAATTTAAATAATGGTGTGTGTGCAAAGGATCATGCAGGGAGGCACTGGACTGGGAGTGCAGCACAGCTTCTAGAGTGACATGTTGCCCTTACCCAGGGACAGGCTCCTCCCCAGGGAGGCATGACAAGCCCCTGCTCTAGCCATAGAGGCAGCCATACCAGGTGTTCATGAGCAGAGAAGGAGAGCAGGACCATGCCAAGACCATCGGGCACAGAGGCTTCCAGGGTGAAGTGCAAGCCCAGAAAATGTTAACAGTGGGACAAAGGGAATAAAGAGTCATTTCAAAGAAAGTGAAAAAAATAGAAAATATGCACAAAGAATAAGTGAGGATAAAATAAAGTGAATCAAATAAAATAATATAATTTTTTATAAAAAGTAGATTGTTAAAATTGGGTTTAAACATTTGAAATGCCATGTGGCTATCAGAAAAGAGATTTTTTAAAGTGATAGGATAAAGTAAAAAAATAAGGTCCATGAATCATAGCACCAAATAAATGTGAATAAAATAATAGGAATCTGTTCAGTATTAACAGCAAGGTGCAGACCTCCCTAGTTTGTGTTGGCTCAGCCTCTTTTGGTGAAAGCTGAGTGAAGGACTGGATGTGAACCATGGTGCCACCTGCTGGGTCACACCTTGTGAGCAGAACTGCAGTGCTCTTCAGCCCCATCTAATCCTCCCTATATATTTCCAAGCTCTCTGCTGTGATCCTCTCTTCTCAGTGATAACTCCCCTGGACCTCCCTTCACTCTGCTAATTCTGGAGCAGGCTGGATCCTGAAGTCTCCTTTGGGGGAGTGGCAGTCTCACTGCTTATCTAACTGATGCTATCTCTTCTACCAGCATCACTCTAAGGATAGACCAACTGACTGCAGACTGCAGGACTGTGCAAGTTCCATGAAGTCCCATTTAATTAAGTGTCACCATGCTCCAAACATCCATTGGACCAATAGAACACCCCTGAATCTTAGTTGCCTGGTCTGATTCTTCCTGGGGTTCTGACATTTCTCTGACATTTCATTTACATTCAGTAACAACCTTTGAAGTAGCTCCCTTCTCCAACTCCATGGGCTTCCTCTTCCCTCAGATCCTGGCAATCAATGAAGTCTAATTTTCAAGGGCTTGACTTCTCTTGACACCTCAGATAAATAAAACTTTACAGTGTTTGGCATTAAAGAAGAGAGTCCCCAATGTGATCAAGCTGTAAACTGTGAAAGTAGTTTGTTCTGTTCTAAGGCCAAATATTGTTCCATCATACTGACATAGCACAGTTTAACTTTTAAATCCTCCATCCAGGGACACCTCGGTCATTCTGCATCCTGGCTGTGAAAAATACACTGCTGTGAACACAGATGCACAAGTGTATCTTCAAAACCAGTCCCCTAGCTGGGTTCTAGGGTCAGTGTGACTGCACTGCATGGTGATCCTACTCTTAATTTCTGGATGAAACTCTCTAATGTGTTTCACTGTGACTGTACATTTGGGCATCTCCATCAACAATGTCCAGGGCCCAGGCTCTCCTTGTCATTTCCATGCATCACTTCCCACATTTTTGCTTGCTGTCCTCCTAAAACTGGGAGGTTACCCTTCTATGTGTTTTGGTCTTACCCCTGAGGGCCTACTACTCTACCTTTTGATCTCCTCTGTGTCTTTCATGGAATGACATCTATTCAAGTCCTTTGCTCAGTTTTTAAATGAGGTATTTTGAGTTTTATTTATTATTTTGTTTTGCTTTGGCTGATTTAAAACCATTCTTCATCCATTCTGCATATTAATTCATTGGCAGTTCTACCATTTGTAAGGGCCCCCTCCCTGTGGGCTTCCTGTTTAGTTTGTGTGGATTGCGTCCTGAGGTTCGTATGCAGGATGTGGTGATTTTCCTGTGGTTCATTTGGTTTTTCCCATATGCTTTGGTGTCATATCTGAGAAGTCATCAAAAATATAGCTTTGTAGACTTTCCTGCTTTCTCCTGAGAAGTTTATAGATTTAGTCTTGAGCCTGAGTCTTGGATTGTTTTGAGCTAACTTCTGTGCATGTGTGAGGAAGGACCTGGCTTTACTCCTTAGCTTGTGAATGTCCAGTTTCCCAAGACCATTCGCTGAAGACTGTTCTTTCTTCATGGTGCCATCTGTATCCTTGTCGTAAGTCACTGGCTGCACGTCCAAGGGTTGAGTCCATCCACTCACCCAATATGCCTGTTGGCTTCACATCAGCTTCAAAACCCTATGCTTCCTGAGACTTTATAGGAAACCCTGAAATCAGAGTATGAACTCCTAATATTTCTATTCTTATGTTTTTTTAGTTATTCAAATTACCTTCAGATTTTATATGATGTTTTGAATGGACCTCTCTTTTCACATTAGAAAATGCTATTGAAATTTGTTAAATCCAGGGGTGCTTTAACACTAAAACACATCCCACAGATCATTTCAATATATTCTTTAGACACATGGTCTTGCTGAGTTGCTTAAGTGCCTCATTAAGTTTCTGAGATGGCTTTGAACTCATGATCCTTATGCCTCAGCCTCCCAAGCCAATGGAATAGCAAACATGTGCCACCATGGCTGTCTTACTAATGGATTTAATCAGGATTTCATAAAATGTTTCAATTGTTTTGGTGGCAACCACATTAGTAGTAAGTTTTTCAATGCAAGATTTTCTCCATTTATCTGTACCTTTAATTTCTTTCAATGACTTTTCATGACATTTTTGTACCAATTTTTCAAATTTTTAATTTTATTTCTAGAAATTTCATTATTTTTGATGTCATTATAAATGAAACTTTTAAAATTTTTTTGGGGGGTTATACACTTGTATATAAAGAAATAAAACTGATTTTGTTAATGATTTTCATCTTGTAACTTTGCTGTATTTGTTTATTCTAACAATTATTTTTATTTATTTTTTTTTGCATAGAATATTTGGGGTTTTCTACACAAAAGCTTGTATTATTAGGAAACAGATAATTTGACTTAAAACCATAACAGCTTTTCAATGTTAAAGAATTTAGAGGTCATATAAACTAATAATAATCATAGTTATAAAAATTAAAAAGAGAACTTGGGAATTTAATGCCTATGATGTTTTCTCAGGGCACAGCAATGCCTTAAATGCAGAGGAAAAGAAGGTAGGATCCTGGTACAGTGAACCAAGAGGTGCACCAGGAACCCCACAGAAGCCATCTGTGGCATTTGGCATGATCGAAATTATTTGGATCACTCTAGACATTTCTCATGTCTAACAGGTATTTAGCTTATTTGGTTATAGTTTCTGGTTTTCAAAACACATGTGAGTAATCTATTTCCACCTTCCCCAAATCCTACTTTTTGAAGCCCACACCTGCTGAATCAATGCTTTTCCATGGATTAGCTCCCTGCATACATTTTCTTTCCAGACAAACAATGCAAAAGCATTCAAGACTCCTGAAGCTGCAAATCACCTTCCAAGCAATGAGTAGAAGCTTGTATGTGAACACAAAGCTCACCACCAAAGCTCTGCGGTTTGGCTTCAAGAGACAAGAAGCAAAATTAAGAACCTATATATTAGTTTTGAGAAACTAGAAAAAGAAAGACAAAACAATACAAAGATACTATGAAATAAGGTCAATAAAGATTAAAAACTGGAACCCAGGTCTTGAGTCACATGCCTATAATCCCAGTGCCTCAGGAGGCTGAGACAGGAGGATCAAAACTTCAAGGCCAGCTTCATAACCCAGAAAAACCTGCTTCAAGGAAAAAATGAAAAGGTTTGAAGATGTAGTTAAGTGGTAGAAAACTTCTGGGTTTATTCCTTAGCACTTTAGAAATATATATAATATATATTTATAAAAATATTATACTTAATATATATAAATATTTATATATTATATATGTGTCTGTTTATGCATACATATATATGGATGTAATGCAAAGAGAAATGATAAGGTTTATTAAAATGTTCTTTTGATAACACAATTAAGATGCACATGGGTCTTAGACACAAATTGGCGATCTCCTGTGTGTGGTGGCAGGGAGTGGTGCTGGGGGTGTAACCCAGGGTCTGGGCATGCTGGGCAAGTGCTCCACCTCCAGCCCACAAATTGGCAACCCTAAGAGGATAGAGACAAAATCAAACATATAAGAGTTAATATAATTAGAATCAAATATTGAGCATAATTCTAGGGAGGAAAGATGAAAATTAAAACAATTATCTGGTAAAATGATCACTATAAAAATAATCTAAGAAGAACTGGAAATTTGACAAGATTAGTTATTAAAAATAGATTAAAAAATGATTATGGATTGATCTTTAGAAAAGACAGAAGTAGTCATTGATAATTTAGTTATAGCAAAAGTTAATACCCAGTAAGAAAGATTAATTTGAACTGTCACCTCACATATTTTTTAAAGCACTGATAATTTACAGTCCTCAATGTTTACTGCAGGATTAGAATGCTGCCTGAGATGTCACTCTCAGACAAACATAGGCAGAGACCTGGACACAAGTGGGATGCTGATCACTGGAGACAGTGTGAAATGAGCTGAGAAGTGTGGTCATGGGGACCCTGGGCAGACCCAGAAGGATAGACACAGAGCACCCCCAGCTGCTGGGGAGCTTTGTGTAGGGTGAAGGGAGGCACACAGTGGGAGACCCAGCTGTACAGGGAGTCCTGCCCACTGTGTGCATGCACGTTCTAGTTTGAGCAAACACAGAAGCAAGGTGCTAGGCATTTCCAGTGTTTTAAGTCCACAAGTGCAAGGCTTTGCAGGACCAGAGCCTTTCACAACCAATCAAGGCCACAAAGGTGTCACCTTTTACACACACTATGTGCATGTGTGTGAGATCAATGAAGGCAAAACAAGTATTACCATGCTGATAGTAATGGCAGTGGGAAGCTGGCATTTCTGACTTTTTCCTCATGTCTCTCTTAGGTGTTGTAGAATAGTGCAAAGCTTTGCATTTATCCTAAGCTCTTACATTACAGTGAGAGTCTCAGAGAAGGGCTAGAAGGACACACCCATGCACAGGCCTCACATTCAGCTTTCCTCTCTTCCCCCCTCTTTTCCTATATTCCTCTTGTATTTGCACGGTTGCCCTCTTACAGTCAACAAAACAACTCTCATATTTATAAACAAGTTTCACACTTCAGACGTTCACCAGAAGGACAGTGCTATGGATTGTGATCAGGTGTCTAGGAGAAAGACATTCAATGGCTACTGCTTTGGTTTTTCTCACAAGTGGAATGGGGTTATGGATTTAGGGGAGGAATACCCAGACATAATGTGCAATTCTGTTCACATCTGATCTGGCCCCAGACAACTGAGGTGAGGTCCCTGCTGATGTTGGCCCTGATCACCTGGCTGAGGTGATCCATTGAAAAGTTGCTTTTTGGAGGGGCATTGGGGTTGGTTCCACAGTCAAGCTATTGTCAATTGTGCTGCTATGAATATCGATGTGGCAGTATCCCTGTAGTACGCTCTTTTAAGGTCTTCAGGGAATAGTCCGAGAAAGGCAATAGCTGTGTCAAGTGGTGATTCCATTCCCAGCTTTCCCAGAAATCTCCATTCTGCTTTTCATATTGGCCACACCAATTTGCAGTCCCACCAGCAATGTACAAGAGTACCCTTTTCCCCACATCCTCACCAGCACTTGTTGTTGTTTGACTTCATAATGGCTGCCAATCTTACTGAAGTGAGATGGTATCTTAGGGTGGTTTTGATTTACATTTCTCTGACTGATAGAGATGGTGAGCATTTTTTCATGTATTTGTTGATTGATTGTATGTCCTCCTCTGTAAAGTGTCTGTTCAGGTCTTTGGCCCATTTGTTGACTGGGTTATTTGTTTTCTTATTGTTTAATTTTTTGAGTTCTTTAGATGAATGGATAAAAAATTGTGGCATTTATACACAATGGGGTACTACGCAGCACTAAGAAATGACAAAATCATGGAATTTGCAGGGAAATGGATGGCATTAGAGCAGATTATGCTAAGTGAAGCTAGCCAATCCCTAAAAAACAAATGCCAAATGTATTCTTTGATATAATGAGAGCAACTAAGAACAGAGCAGAGAGGAAGAGCAGGAGGAAAAGACTAACATTAAACAGAGTCATGAGGTGGGAGGGAAAGAGAGAGAAAAGGGAAATTGCATGGAAATGGAAGGAGACCCTCATTGTTATACAAAATTACATATAAGAGGTTGTGAGGCAAATGGGAAAAAATAAGGAGAGAAATGAATTACAGTAGATGGGGTAGAGAGAGAAGATGGGAGGGGAGGGGAGGGGGGATAGTAGAGGATAGGAAAGGTAGCAAAATACAACAGTTACTAATATGGTATTATGTAAAAATGTGGATGTGTAACCGATGTGATTCTGCAATCTTTGTAATGTTTTGAGTAACCAATAAAAAAAAAAGAAAAAAAGAAAAGTGGCTCTTTTATTTTGCTTTTATTCCTCCACTGAGTACTGGTATCTCAGGCAGGAAAAGTGGAGGGCTCTGCTCCCCTCCTTGAAGGCAAAGCAGCCATGTGAGAATTTTTGGCATGGAAGTTGGGGCTTTTCTCCACATTTGCCTATCGATTCAGTCATTTGTTTTCAACAAAATGGCTTTAAGATTGTTTATTTAGACTCTTGGCTACAATCCACCATAACCTCATTTGTTACTCAATTGCTCAATTGCTCTAGCTTTTGGTCACTTGAAACATGTCCAGTTTCCTTCTGTGTTCCAGGGAGTGAGGTTCCTTACTGTGTGCTTTTCTCTTTAAGC
This sequence comes from Callospermophilus lateralis, assembly GCF_048772815.1. Taxonomy (NCBI): domain Eukaryota; kingdom Metazoa; phylum Chordata; class Mammalia; order Rodentia; family Sciuridae; genus Callospermophilus; species Callospermophilus lateralis. The sequence goes on from NC_135312.1 coordinate 73,217,657, forward strand.
ACTGCCATACACTGTGGTACCCTGATACACTCCAGGATCACTAGTGTATCTCCTGCTGCAGTTCTTTGTCCAAGAAGCCCCATTCCTTTGATGTGAGGAAGACTGTAGGAACCATGAGCTGGCTCTGGCCTCCTTGACATGCATTATCACTTCTAGGCCTGTCATGCTCTAACCCCAAGACCACACACATACACCCCATTTTCCACATGTGTTCCATCTGGTCAGAATAAGGCAGAACTGGCATTCATGCTGTCCTCTCCTTCAGTTCTCCCAGTGGGTCTTTCTGAACTTGGCTTACCTGCACTTTCCATTTGCACAATGAGTAAGCTTGCTGCATATCCACCTTCCATTATCCATTTCCATTGTGCAAAAACACAGGGTCAAGGTGCCACACAGCCACCACAGGTGCAACCAGGAAGCAGTTGCACAAGGGCTCTTTTGGTGCTGCCAACTTCGCTAAGGTTCAGCCTCATGTAGATCAATGCCTTTATCTTCTGTCCCAGGACGTAAGGTAGCCCTGTGGTTCAGAAAAAACCTACATAAACGAAAACTTTCTAACTTTGATAAACTTTAATATTTCTTAAATTTTTAAACACAATCTTGGTTTTATTCATCTAGTATCAGTGAATATCACATGGACCACATTTTGACAGAGTCTGCTATATATATGGAGCATAGTTTATTCAGCTATTTGATTTTATACACCCCTTGCAAACACAATTTTGGTTTTATTCATCTCGTATCAGTGAATATCATATGAACAACATTTTGACAAAGGTTGCTGTATATATGGAACACAAATTATTCAGCTATTTGATTTTATACACCTTTTCCAACAGAAATAGACCCCATTTCCAATTAGGACCAAAACCATAAATTATTGAGAAGCATAAAAAATATTTTTTTTTTATCATGCAAACTTTTTTACATATTAAACTCAGAACTTTAATTTGTCCTTGAACATGCTGGACTGCTAAAATATGAAGGTTGTGTCACCTTAAAATTTGTTTGTGTAGACATCACTTTATTATATCTATTCTCTTTAAGGTAAGAAGATTAAAAAAGTGGATTTGAATAAATCAAGGACATAGAATTGGGCCTCACAGAGTCCTGTGCTCAAAGCAAGACAGTGAGGAATGTGAAGACTGAAGTTCAAGGGCAAGGCAAGCCATGGGTCAAACCAAGCAGATCATCAAGCACAAGAGAACCCTGTCACTAGAAAGCAAGTTAATGCAATAGATCAAAATTTTAGAATCCTAGAAAAATATGAACCTAAAATATCAAGCAAGGTGGTAAGGAAAGACAGACATAGAAAAGCACCAATATGCAAACATGGGATTGGGAGTGCAAGTATGTGCCCTAGTAAGAAAGCACTTGCCACAAATGTGTGGTATAATAAGTAACTTTAAAAATAAAAATATTTTTATTGGAACAGGTGATAATTACAGGCAAAGCTATTCCAAAGTCTAAAGGCTATACCTAGTACATGGTTCATCTGAATAGAAAGGGAAATAAAAAAAGAATCCAAGTCTCATGTATAATTTTAATGCACCAATAAAATTTTTAATACATTAAGAAAATCACAAAGGAAGGAAGAAAGGAAGGAAAGATGAATTTTAGACAAATGCAATAATCATCTGAAAAAGAAGGAACCTTCTGAATTTTCACTGGACTTTGGGGAAAGAGGGATTTGATTGCTTTGTATGGTGGGACCATCATTTGAATCACCATTTATAATCATAATCCAAGTCTCACCATTTCATTTATAAAATATGATGGAGGATATGATAGAAATTAACATATCATTGAGCTGGCCAAACATGCCCATCATATACACATGCTTTATGACAGATGATAAATCAAATATTAACATAGTAATAAATGCCAAATATCAACAAATATAAATGCCAGTAAATGTGAAGAAACAAAATTTGAATTGATATCTTGTGCACAATAATTGAATATAAATATTATAATTTGTTATATTTTTAAATGTAGCACAATTGACAACAAAGAATTGAATGTATCTCATGGTTTTTTAAATTTTGGTTTTTTTTTCCAGTAAAGCCTTTTTAAGATTTTATAAATCATTTGATTGTAACCCATAGATGAGTATCACATAAACTAAAAAAGTGGTTATTCTTTCAGGAGATTTGGAACCTGGGTTATTGCATTGCCTTTGAATTTGAATGGAAGACTATACTGAAGATTATTTGGCAAGTATTTATCATAAGGTACCTTCTAATAATAACTTCACACATATAGACAATGTGGAAGTAGTATCTAATTATATGTACTGAAAGATGACTGAAGAAGGGAAAGAGGGATTTGATATAATAATAAGATTTAATACCAAATATAATAATTGGATTAACAGGAAAATAATTTCTTAGTCTCTTGGAATAAAGAGAATGTGGTCAAATGTATGGGTCCACGTAGAAATGACAATTTTAAAGGGGTAGAGATAAAAATAAACCAGAAATCACCATGCATACTAATTGGCAGGTAGTATGCCCTCAATTCATGTCTGTGGACTTTGTTTTTGTCTAGTTTGTAAGGAAGACACTTCATTCCATGCATTCACTAGCTTTATACAAGAAAGGTAACTTTAAAACCATTGGAAGAGTTTTGGGAAGTACAGGTTGGGAAGCTATCCAGAAAACCTCAGCCTGAGATACTGAATATAATGGTTCACATGACTGGATGAAAGATGTAAAGTTATCTCTCCTCTGCTCACTTCCTTATTTGGAGCTGTGTTCAAAGACTAATGACTATTCTTTTTCTTCTGCCTTCAAAATGTTATTGCAGTACTGCTCATTGTTGAATTCTGATCCATAGCCTTGTGATGGAAGGGATTCTGAGAAAGACAATCCTTGCTCTAGGAAAAAAAAAAAAGATGTCAGTGATCAAAACTTACAGCAATCTAGAATCATTACATAAATTAAGATCCTATGGAAAAGGGTGAAATAATGTGTATTGTTAGCCCAGAAAAGATTATGAGAAATTGTCAAAAAAGTTTTGGCTTCTCACAAAGCCAGGTTAAAATTTTAAGCTGAGTTTGTCTATATATGAGTTAGTCAACTATTGCCACAAGAGCAGCAACGAACTTCAACATTCCAGTGATATGATAATAGATATTATGTTTTGCATTTGCTTGCATGTCACTTGGGGCTATTCTGCTGATCTCTGCTGCATGTGGCTCAAGGTCAGGGTTTAGATTGAGGTCTGCTCCACAACACTTTCAGTCCCCCAGCCCCTGCACTTTGGGTACCATGGATTAAACTTGGGGCCACTGGACCACTGAGCCACATCCTCAGTCCTATTTTGTATATATGTATGTAAGTATGTATATATATATATATATATATATATATATATATATATATATATATATATATCCTATTTTGTATATATGTATGTAAGTATGTATATATATATATATATATATATATATATATATATATATATATATACATTAAGAGACAGAGTCTCACTTAGTTGCTTAGCACCTTGCTTTTGCTGAGGCTGGCTTTGAACTTGCAGTCCTCCTGTCTCACATTCTATGCCACTGGGATTGGAGGTGTGTGCCACAGAATGGCAATGCTCTTATTTTTAAGAGCTATTGTGGGAGGCTATCCTCGCATGTGATTTGAGTTACCTCCCTGGCTGGGTGAGAGGATCTTGGACACAGTGGTGTTAAAGTCATCCCATACCCTTTCCCAGATTCAAGGGCTTGTTTGTTCAGAGGCATGCCTGGCCACTGACCTGAAGACCCAATCACTGGCTCTGACCTTGGAATGTTGCCACCCTTAACCTTCATTCGATGGAATTTTCTTTTGAATTTTCTGTTCCCCAATAAAAGCTCACTCCCTAGTGTGCTCTCCCTCTCTCGCTAGTCTCTTCTTTAAACCTCACCACCACATTTGGTGGCTGGAGGTGAAAGCTATGAGAAGCCATCTCGGAGCTGGGGTTTAAAGGTAAATGAGAGTCTGTCTCTTTAATTTAAAACTCACTAGCAATTTTTTATTCATTGAACCTTCTTTTGTGAAGCTCACGCTGGTCGCATGGCAGAAGCTATCTGTGGTAGGTATTAACAACCCCCCAGAGATGTACACATTCTACTCCCTCAAACCCATAAATTTTAGGTTACACAGCACAGGAGAATTAGGCTTCAATTTAAAAAGGTGGTAAATTAAATAACTTAGAGTCAAGATTATATTAATCTCTGAGCCCATTGCAGCACAGCTAAACACTTCAGGGTACCCACCATGGGTGGAAGAATGAACACTGTAATCACAGAAGTCATTAAAAGTAGAAGATGGAAGGCAAAACAGAGAGACAACAGAAGGAAAAGTAAGAGAAACAGCAGCATTAGAAGAATTCAGCCTGATGTGGTGAGTTTTTAAGATAGAAATGGGACCCACAAGCCAAGAAACTTATGCTCCTAGAACCTCCAGAAGGAACATAATCTTGCTAACACCTTGATTTTAGCCCAGCATGACCCAATTAGGAACTGCAGAACAGTAAAGAGTAAATTGGTATTTCTTTAACGTTTGTGGGTGAGGTTTTTTGGTTTGTTAAGGTAACTCAATGTGAAAGAAAGCCCAATATGCTACCCAGTGTGCATATTTTTTCTTTAAAGCCTCACCCTAGAACTATCATTGTGTCACTTCTGCTCAGCTTACCATTAAAGGAAGCTTAAAATAAGAGGAAATCACCTTATTTTTGTGGAAGGAATTTCAAAGTGAAGTCATGGTTAAAGGATGCAAGGAGGGGTGCAGTATGAACACAGCTGCCACTTATTGCCCTGTACATCTTACAGCAGAAACACAAACTCAGAAAATAATTCTTATGAAAAGGGTAAACTACCTAATGTTTCCAATCATCAATTAGAATTCAGTCATTCAATTTTACATACAGTATGTGAGAAAATCTTTCAATGTTGGATCATTTTCCATGCTAAAAGAAAAGGGTAGAGTTAAATAGCTTGGGCTCATTTGCACTGGTGCAGCCATTCCAAAGAACAATCGAGTGGATCTTAATAAAATGGAGAGTATATATACTCTACCTTTCAGCAAGGCCTGTCAGTCATTTCTAAGGGGAACTAAAAGAGGTGCACAATAAAACAGAACCAGGTGAGAGGATTTTTATTGCAGCACAGCTAAATATTGCAGGGTACCTACCCATGGGTGAAGAATGAAACATAAAATGTGACACAAGCATATTATAGCCCATGTCATACACTATGAGTAATCAAACACAATGAGTTAAGTTTGCATAAAGACACATGGATAGATTGCAGAAACACATTGGGTAGGAAAAAAAAAAGAACAGGAGATCCCAAACACAGCACCATTTATGCAAAATTAAATGCCCAAAGAACACTGTTTATTTTTCAAATATCTGTAATTATCTAAGTAAACATGTAGTAGGTAGATTGCCAGGGGATGCATCAAACATGCTAATGGGTATCAAAGTGTGGGAAGATTAAGCAATGGGATTAGGGGAATCACTCAAAGAAGATAATTATGGCATTTTCAAAAAGAGTGGCTCTGACAGATAATGATAATAGTAATTAAAAAACAAATCTAAGAAGTGCTGGATAAAGTGAATTATACACAGCAAGTCCTTAGGCAGCAAAGAAAGAAGAGACAGAGAAAGAAAGTGAAAGATTAAAAAAATAATGAAAACATAAAATTGCTGGAAAAGGGTAGAGAAGGAGCTTGGCAGGAGGATCAAAGTCTCAGAAAGCAGCTGGGTTTCTACATCACAGTCCTTCCTGTTTTGTATTTGTTGGGAGAGAGAAAGGATAGATAGATAGCTAGATAGATAGTTAGTTAGATAGATAGATAGATAGATAGATAGATAGATTTATATATATATATATATATATATATATATATATATATATATATGAATATATTTATATTAATACAACTATATTTATACATGAATGAGAGAACAGGAGTGACATTTTGAAATAGCTATTTCATTTCTCTCCTTAACTATTCTTAGTATGTAAAGTTTCTAAGAGCTATTTACCTCAAGGGTTGAGTTTTAAAATCACATTTTAAGTCTCCCCTTTTCAAAATGCATCTTCCTTATGAATACATATTGCATAATGAGGCAACTGATGTGTTGGGTTACCTTGGGTGGGCCCTCAATCATGTAATCCTCCCCCTGCAGAATGGAAATTGCTTCCATCTTTCATAGCAGAGCAGTGGCAAAGGATGAACCAGCCCATTGAGATATTACAGGGCAACTGGACCTTTAATTGATTGGGGGGATTAATGAAGTAGTTTCTCAGGCCACAGCAACTCTGACACCATGATGTCTCCTGCATAGGTGAGCTTCACCACCTGCAAATCTTGTGCCCTGGATAGGTTCAAGTCTCATCTTCCCTTTGCTTGCACTAATTTCTTTTTACATTTTAGTTTCATTTGCTTTAATCAGCTTTTTCACTGCTGTAACTGAAAGACCAGACAAGAAAAAATTTAGAGGAGAAAAAGTTTATTTGGGGATCCACAGTTTCAGAGGTTTCAATTCAGAGATGACCAATTCCATTCGTTGGGGCTCAAGGTAAAGCAGAATATAATGGAGGAATAGTGTGGCTGAGGGAAGCAGCTCATAGGAGGATCAGGAACAGAGAGAGATTCCACTCCCAGATATAAACTATATATGCCAAAGGCACACTGCTAATAACCCACCTCCTCCAGCCATACTATTCCCACCTGCAGTTACAGCTCTATTAATTTCACCTAGGGATTAATTCATTAATTGTTTTAAGACTCTCATGACCCAATTATATCCCCTCTAAACCATTTTGTAAAATTGTCTCACACATTAGTTTTAAGTGGACACCTCACATCTAAGGTAACAATATTTATAAAGGCTCTTTCCAGAGACAGAGGGTTTGTGGAGATCCAGGAACATGCTAAACACACAGGTATTTCATAACATATAAATCAATAGTGAAAGAGCAAACTATGCTGCTCCACTCCCACCATGAGTTAAAAACACACATGCCATAACTACTTTTCCCCTGGAGATGTATTCAAACCTTTCTCCCACTGCAGCTGAAATCCTGCATCACAATCTCCTTCCTCTTTCTTGCCACAGGTAGCACTTACTGGGTGTCCACCATCTTTTCTCTCCAGCTTGCCCAAAACTAAGATTCAGGAGCTGAAGTTTTAGGTAAATTGTAGGGGAGGATACAATATAATGGAAAATAAAAGCAGAGGCTATTTTCCTAATAGGCTACCCTGCCCTAGATTGACAGCACCCTTGGTACATAGTCAGGGGCTTTCTTGGCTGGTTGGGCCCACTGTGAAATTGACTGACTGCTTTCCCTGCTTCACCAGTTTGCTCAGAATCTCTCAGGAGAAACAAAAATCCATTCCCATGAATATGCAATGGATTCTTTCTGGTTATATTTCATTAAAAAAAAAAAAGACGATTGCTTAAAAAAAGTATCTGTGTTAATAAGATGTCAGGCTTTAGATGAGAATGTAGTTTAAAAAATGAAAGCATCCCAACACATGTAAACCAGAAAAATGTACCCTCATGCTGCCTCTATGAAAACCCATTTCAAATGTCAATCAATGTCAATGATGAGCACTTTTCCATATATTTGATGATTGATTACATATCCTCTTCTGAGAGTATCTGTTCAGGTCTCTGGCCCATTTATTGATTGTGTTATTTTTTTTTTTGTGCCTAGCTTTTTGATTTCTTTATATACCCTAGAGATTGGTGCTCTATCTGATGTGTGAGAGGTAAAAATTTTCTCCAAAGATGTATACTCTCTGTTCACCTCACAGATTTTTTTCTTTTACTGAGAAGAAACATTTTACTTTTAATCCATTCCATTTATTGATTCTTGGTTTTAATTCTTGCACTATAATAAAAGAGAATAAAATCATGGAATGTGCAGGAAAATGAGTGGAGTTGGAAAAGATAATACTAAGTGAAGTCAGCCAATCTCGCAAAAACCAAATATGTCAAATATTTTCTCTGATATAAGGAGGCTGATTTATAGTGGGGTAGGGAGTGGGAGCATGAGAAAAATAGATGGACTCTAGATAGGGAAGAGGGGTTAGAGGGAAAGGGAGGGATCAGGGGATTTGCAAGTATGGTGGAATGTGATAGACATCATTATCCAAAGTATATGTATGAAGGTATGAATTGGTGTCAACATACTTCATACACAACGAGAGATATGAAAAATTGTGCTGTGTATGTGTAGTAAGAATTGTAATACATTCCACTGTCATTTATTTTTCTTTTAAAAATCCATAAAGTAAAAAAATGAAAAAAAAATATAATGTTAAGGAGACTCAGAACTTTTCCAGCAGGATTGGTGAGGTCAGCTCAGGAAGAGGGGGAGTTCAGGTGTTGGGAATGAGCTTCTGACTCCCTGTAGCTGTCATATCGTCACTGTTTGGTGCCTATAAACTGAGTTCTCTGAAGATAAGTACCATTCAGGGAAGGAGAAAAAAGACCCTATTGACAAGGATAAAACCAAAATACCCCCTCCAGAGGCTTTCTTGAAGAGATCATAAGAGTGTGAAAGAATTGTAGTTACAGACACCAGTTGAGGAAGTCTGACAGGAAAGTGTGAGAAAGCCAGGAAAATGCAACTTTTTTTGATGAACAGTAATGCTTCTTTAACTCTGAGATGGCCCTTAGAAAAGCTGGGAAGCCAGTTTTGTATCTTGTATAAAATCTCTTTCTTTATTCAACTTCCTCACCCCTGCCATGCCAAGAACTACCACTCTAATGCCCCAAACCCAAATTTTCAACACAGAAATCTTTTTGAAACTTCCTTGATAGTGTATGGCTCCTCCAAGTATGAACTTGAACTTTACATTTCTCTGAATGTTGTATGGTACTTCTAGGTCTCATCCTTTCTTCTTCCCTTCCACCTCTACTCCTACTGGAATTTACTCAGATATGGATAAGGTAACAGTGACTAACAGAGAGACTGGCCTCTGTAAATGGGTGCAAGGGAGTAGCCCAAGTGACCAGAGCTCACAAGGTCACCAGTTCCTCTAGAGGGAGTCTTCTGAAGATGGTTGTCTCTCTTGCTTTCTCCCAAAAATGAATTTGGTATTGTGTTTGTTTTTGATGAAATGCTGGGAATAGAAAATATGACATTGTCCATACTAAGAAATTACTCTGCCAGTGAGATACATTCCGAATCCTAAAAGAATTGTTTCCATGTATATCTCAGAGCAGATGGGCTACACTTAAAGTAGGAAGAACATTATTCATTGAATAAAGAGGAAAAAAAAAGATAGATGAAAAAAAGCCCTCCTAGACTAAGATTCACCTTTCTAAGGCAAGGAAGACAAAGAGTTTAAAAGACAAAAGCAGATGGCAATAATGCTTTCTCCATGGTAACACACTGGAAAAATGGTCTGAGTGTCCTCAAATAAGAGTATGAAATGATTTAGGGTATAAATATCTCATGCACCAATATTCAGAAACAACAACATTTATGTTAGTGTATAATCGCATAAATATTGGTATTTAAAGATGACTGGAAAAATTTCAGGGACTAGTTAATTAAATTCAACTATGTCTGTTACCTTGAATGAAACAACTCTGCTTATTATAGAAAGAAGGGAGGTAAAACTGCTCTCACATTTACATACCATTAACCCCTATAATTGGATAAGAGTGAACTTGTAGAAGTCACAGAAGGCAGAGATAATATCTTGCATGTAGACAAGGAAGTATAAAATTTTCACTGCTGAATATAGATGGGTGAGAATTTAGTTTCAACTCTCCTGTGCAATCTTGCCATTGTAATTTCAGTGTCATGGTCTTTAAAGGCAAGTAAACTAAAGGGTCTTAACACTTAATTCACTTTGCCACATTTGAATGTTTAGATAGTTTATACTATTGAATTTATACCATGCATTTCTGAGATATGAAGAACAAAATGTGTAGTATGCACAGAAATAAAAATGAGGTAAATGTTTTTCTAAAGCACAACCACTGGTCATTTCAGAGTGAGTATTCTACCAGTAAAGAAAAATGTTCTTTGGTTTTCATTGTAACTTGGTAATTAGAACACAATACCAACCTTATTCTGCAAGGAATAAAAAAAATAATTAGAGTGTTTTTTAGTCAAACTTTCCATTGCAATTATCAAAGCCCTGACAAGAAAATTTTTGATGAAGGAATTTTTATTTGGCACTCAAGTTTCAGAAGTCTTTATCAACGGAAAACCAACTATCTTGCTCTGGGCCCCAAGTTAGGCCAACTATCTTGTTCTGGGCCCCAAGTTAGTTATGATGGAAGAGTGTGAAGGAGGGAAGAAGCTCAGGACATGACAATAAGGAAGCATAGAGAGGGCTCTTCTCACCAGGGACAAATTAGGAACCACCAAAATACACCCTCAGTGACATTTTTCAAGACATAACCTATCTACCTATAGTTAGCACACAGTTCCTCCATATCAGTGGATTGTTGCATTTTAGGTCAAGGTTTTCATAACCCAATAATTTCACCTCTAAATTGCCTAACATTGTCTCACACATGAGATTTTGGTGAATACCTCATATCTAAACCATATCAGAAAGAGTAGAAATAATCATATAATAATAAAGAAAATACTTTCTAATTTGATAGTAAACATTATAATTTAAACTATGAAGATCATAGCTGTGGCTATCAGCACTTTTTTTTCCTACAATTGAATACTCAGCAGTCATAAAGAAGAGTAAGAGAACTCTTACCCCACTATCCATTCCTATCACTCATTTTCATCAATACTTGGAACAAGTAGAAAACTCAGTGGGCTATAACATCTCCTTAAAGATGGTGAAACTTGAAGCAGCCCAAACACTTTCCAGTATTATCAACATCACATCTCCATGTCATACACAGTATTAGTTCACTTTATTTTCAGTTGGGGTTCAAATGCATGACAGGAAGGAAATGGGATAAAACTTCTTAGTAGCTAATGAGGTTTACTTTGGACAAGAAAAATATCACAACTAGTAATATAAATTTTGAGTTTCAGTAGTAATTCTTGCTGGAGATTATAAGGGTTTATATGTTTGATTAGTTAAAAACATCAGAAAAGCGACCTAGAAAAGAAGTTGAGTTATTTTTCCACCATTATGAAAAAAAAAAAAAAAAAAAAAAAAAAACAACTAGAGGAACATTGACATAAAAGGAGAAAAAGATTATTTTGGCTCATAGTTTTGAAAGTTTCAAGCCATGGTTCATTAGCTCTATAGTATTTACCCTTATAGTTAGGCAAGATATATTGGAAAGATGTGTTGGTTGAGCAGAGATGCTTCATTGAAGGCAGCTGGGAAACAAAGAGAAATAGGTAGGGGTAAGATTCCCAACATCCTGTTCAATGACCTAACTTACTTCCATTAGGCACCACCTTCTACAAGCTGTACCACTTCCCATTAACACTACTGGCTGGGACTAACCCTTCAACACATGAACTTTTAGAATTCAAACCATAACTAAATTAGAACTCACCTCAATTCACAAATAGTTATACAAAAATCAAATTCTTTCAGGCACTCATAAAAATTTTTGCTGAATAGTCCTTTATTACTTGATTTCATCTCGATTTTCAATTCCATCTGCATCTCCACCTCCATTTCTGTCACAAAAACACTAAATATGTTTTGATCATTTCTTCTTGTTCAACTAGGCAGAAACAAGAATTTTTATATCACTGGATTTATTACAACTAGTAGATGTCTTGCTGTTTTTATGATGTTATTGCTAAATTTTTATTGCTTCAAAAATATGAGCATGATAGTATCTCCTAGCTGATTCAAAATGAACTTGATTTACAAGAAAAATAAAAATGTATTTGTTATAAACATTGATAATAAACTTTGGTAAAAAAAAAAAAACCCCAAACCTCTCAATAGTAAGTTCTAATTTCTATAAAAGGAAGATAATAATATTTAAATGGACATACAATTAGAAGTAAATAAAATAAAGCATTTAGTGTACCTCTTGATATAGAATAAAACCAAAATAACTTAGACATACTTATTAAAGTACTGTAAAATAAAAAAGCTTATCTAATAGCATTCAGAGGAATAATATTACTTAAAGCAATATATGGCCTTAAACATGCTTTAGTAAACAATATAGAATGGAAATAAACTAAATATTAAAACTAAAGGATTTGGACAATATTAACTATTAAAAGTTAGTATAAAGCTTTAAAAGAAATAATTGCATCAGAAAATGAAAAACTATAAACAATGCAGTATCTGTGCTAATACTTTTAAAATCTCTAATTAAGCAGAGATAATATTTTAAGATTTCATCAATCAAACACAGATGATTAAATGCACAGTTGAGTATAAAAAGTCATATAAATACAGATTCTTAGGCAAAGGACTTATAGAAGAATACAATATTCAAGTCACAAAATATCATTAATACAGATAATATTCTAGTAATAAAATTCCAGTACCTTACTAGAAGTAGAAAAATTGACCAATAGAAAAATTGTCCCAAAGTCCACATGACTGTCAATTTCCATCATTGCTTTAATGATTGAAACTTGGAAAGTTTTTTTTTCTGTAAAAGGAAAGATGGAAATATTTCAGATTTTCAGGCTCATGCTGTCTTAGTTAAAAACTACTCAATTTTGTCATTAAAATATGAAAATATCCATAGACACTGTAAATTTCAAGAGGTCTATGTGCTTACAAAGCTGTATTTTCAAAAACAAGTGTGGGCTAGATTAACCACTGTTTTCAGGCTTTGGACCTAGTACAGCTGCTAAATATCTCTCTTCTAGATTATATCCATAGCCTTCACATATCTGCTCTATTGACATCCATCTACTATGTAAACCAACACCAGTACCCCTACTCAATCTACTCTTCAGAATGGAGCAACATTCTCTTTGGCCCCTCATATCTTTAAAAAAATTTATTGGTTTCTTTTAGTTATATATGACTTAACATATTTTAAAATATATTTTGACTCTTATAATAAAGGCAGAAAATCAAAAGAAAACCCTGCCCCCATCTGCTCCACAATTTAACTTCCTCTCAACTGTTCTATCTCCCTGCTTCTTTCCACCACAGAACTTTTGTGTAAGCTTGCTCCTTGATCTGCATATTTTTACTACTCCTCTTTCCCAATCAACACTTTAAAAATTTGCCTCAACTCATGGATTATTTTCTCAATTAATTATTCTCTGATTTCATCCACCAATTAAAAAGGCTCTGGCTTTTCCAAGAATATGATCTACAATTTCATACATATTTATTATACTTAAATCCTATGTCTCCCCCCTATATTATATACCTTAGGAGGATAAAAGATATTTCTGGTTTGCTTATGATTTTTGTTCTCAGTATCAAGCATTTATCTGCTACCTAATAGTTACTCCATTTGCTGAGTAAACAAATAAACTCAAAAATTCATAAGTAATAAACTATTGGCCTAACTCCACACTCATTAAATAATACATCTACAGAATTCCAGGGCCAAATTTAAAATAATTTGTTTTAACTTTTTTTTTTTTTACTGCCTTAGTTTTACAGAAACTTCTAGAGCATAAAAATTTCGGAAACATACCTGATGGATTTTTTGAAAATTGTTTTGACAGAAAATAAAACATAGAAAAAGAAAAGGTGGTAATTTCTTCAACTACTTGATACAATCTTCAAAATTCTTCCAGTTCCTCAAATGATTTCATTTTGTACACAAGGCCGAGATCTACTAGATACAGGCAGGTCTAAATATTCTTGCTCCTTGGGAGTTCTGGAAGAGACAACAAGAAAAAGCAAATTTGGTATCTCCATTAAGCAAATTTAAGTGATATATATTTTTATTATTGAATACTGTATCTGTAAGAAAAGTATTATTAAGATTTAGAGATTAGTATGTATTTTTACCTCCCCAGTTGTCTGAGAACCAGAACATAGTGATTCAAGAATATCTAGACAGAACAATAGAACAAAAGAGCCCTGAATTCTATGTTGAACTATATTAGAATTTATTTTAGGATGAAAGTTATTTTAAATATATGTAGCAGAATATACTATTAGCCACAAAGGTTCTTTGGTAAGTGTTTAAATATTCAGAAGACCCTCATAATATAATAAAAATAAATTCCAGTTAAATATCAAATATAAAACAAACAAACTGAATAATATAGTGCGCACACACAGAGACACACACACACACACACACACACACACATATATATATATATATATATATATATATATATATATATATATATACCAAAAAATAATTAAATAATTTCACAATAAAGAATAAATTAAGTTGGTGACACATTAGAAACAAATATCCAATCTCACTAATGTTATAAAAGCTGTCAATTTAAACTAATAAAATACTTTTTCATATGATAATTCTCAATGCTGATGAGAGCAAAATGTAATATTCACTTTCAAATACAATTGGTGCTGGTTTAAATTTATTAACCTCACTAAAAAAAGCAAAATAGGACTCAAAGCCTGTAAAAATCATTACTTTAACCCAGTAATACTTTTCCTAGTAATTTATTATGTACAACATGTTTATTGCAGAATGGTTTGTAGTTGTAAAACTTTGAAATAGCCTAAAAATTACTAGTAAGAGAATGGTTAAATTCAACACTTTTATTATGTATGACTGAACATTTTGGTTCAGACTCCTGATGTTCAAATTCACAGTCATGGGAAATTGTCCTTCAGGTAATAAAAAAGAATGTAGTTAATCCAGAGGCTCAAGAGACTAAAAAACAAGGATTGCAAGTACAAAGCCAGCCTTAGCAACTTAATGAGGCCCTGAAAAATGCAGTGTGGCTCTAAGAAACTCAGTGAAACCCTGTTTCTAAATAATACATATGAGAGCTCTGGAGATGTTGCTCAGTGGTTAAGCACCTGGGTTCAATCCCTCATGCCTTCCAACATAGCATATAATAATCAGGACAGAAGAAACTCCTGTGTTTGAGTGTGTGTGGTTGTACTGTAATATGGAAAGAGTGACTGAAAAGAAATATGCCAGCATGTCAATGATAGAACTCTCTAGTTCATAAAAATTATATTGATTTTTATAGCATTTATCATAGTTTTATTTATTTTGTAGGCTCCATTGCATCATTAGGTTTTACAATCTGAAAAGAAATATACTAAACTTAAATAAAAATACAACTTTGTAATATATTTTTTTCATATATCATTTATCTTCCTTCTGTTTACTCTCATCCCTACTGGTATGAATTATTTGGAAAAATAGAGAAGAAATAACAAATAGTGAATTCAGATGTTTTGGATGTTTATATCATAACCAATTTTCTTTTTTTTTTAAATTTGAACTTATGATTT